>NC_043746.1:12444705-13084705 GCF_902148845.1 Salarias fasciatus | reverse complement strand
TGTCAGCAGTGCAGAAAACAGCACAAACGATACCACTGTATTTGTGTTCCACATATTTTTTTTTTGTCATTTCATGAATGAAATGTGTTCTTTTTAATAGCAATGGTAATCTCCTGTGTGGGAGTTGGATGGATCGGACTCAGTGGAGCAGGTAAAGCACATGTTTCTCACTGATACCTCAGTTTCCTAACTAACTTCTGCTCCTGAGCTTCAGCCAAAAGAATTTTAATACAATCGGATAATTGCAGTAGTAGTTCATTCTGTTGTTGTCTGCCATTGTTTCTTGCATACCAGAACGAAGTTTCATGTGACCTCTGACGTCATGTTAGTAAACAGCCGACAGACCCCATTAAAAGTCTGGTTTCAGAACATGTTTTGGTCTCTATCACGACTTTCTGAGAGTGTATTTGTCCCTTTTTAAAAAGTAACAGTGTCAACTTTCAAAATGTTGCAGTAAGTCAAGATTAGTATGGTCCTGTACACATTCCTCATGTGAGACACATTGACAGTCATCCTATGGAGGTCCTGTGAGTCACCATATTGTCAGTAGTCCGTATGTGTCTCCTGCATTCCCGAGGTCAACAGGTTAAATGCAGAGAAATAATTTTCCGCAGGGGATGAATATAGTGCGCTTGTTCCTTCTCTCGACGGATTGACACATGAAAGTGGTGCAGATGCAATCAAGATAGATGGCATTTTATATGTAAAGTACAATAGTGGAAACTGGGTCAGGCAATTACAAGCGTTTTGTTTAAAGTGAAAGTTGTATACATTTTGCACAACACTACTGACACTACCCCTACAGTGAAGTCAGCATTAGAATGAGACATTTCCTGATGTTTCATTTAACATATCAACGCTTCATTTCTCTTTGGTAATATTACCATATTATGTAAAAATCTATCATTTTACTACTTTCAGTTACTTCTGAACTCATTTACTGCTGAAAATTACTTGCATATCAACAATTTTTTTTTTTTTTTTATAAGAAGTTGCTCCTGACATCTCTCTAACCAGAATTGCATATTAAAATAAATGCTTCATTATAGATGAACATAATCAGCTCTCCACATATATTTATTGTCAAAATTTAATGAGAAAAACAAATTAGCTGCAAACATAATTTCTTGGACGGGTCTGCCAATGCACGGTCATCTTGTTCTCATAAATCGGCAATATTATTGGATATGTTGTATTATCGTTTATTATTACTGACCCAGATGAGTTTATTTCAGTAGATTGTTGTATGATATGAAGAAATAAAGATAAGCCAAAGCATTTTTATTACATCCATAACATAATAGGATAATTGACGAGAGCTCTAGGATGGGCTATAGAGGTAGAAATGATTGTGATGGGGAGGGGATTCTTTTTCCAGCATGATTATTTTCCTTTTATATTTCCAATGGAAAATCCTGGATAAAAGACAAAAGTACTGAGCACCGAAAATTCATCACTTTATCAAAGTCAAATTTTCAGATGTGCTTTCATTGTAAGTGTGAGGAAGTGTAATTGACGGGTGCTCATTCTTCTGCTTTTGAAACATTCTGGTTAAAACATGTCATTTCAGATACTTTGTCACCAAATTTTTCTCTTCGAACACAATTCATAAATGCGACACACATCATTTAAAGGGGATCTTCACATTTACTGAAAGTGATGACCACAATAGGTAATCAGTGATAATGAGAGCCTGATCACAAAGCCCTCACTTAGACTTGCACATAAATGTATTTTTATATTTCAAAGATTTAAACCTCGGCCCTGCAGGCTGCTTCGTCTTCTTCGTCTTCTTCAGATGTCTAATTTTTTTTTGTATTTTTGTCGTATTCTTTTTTTTGTCTTATGCTTGCAATAGTCTTTGCCTTAAATTTCAATATTGAGACTGCCTACTCTTTAGACCAAACCAAGAAAAGGTCACAAGGGAATCAAGTTCTTGTTCCCAATTCTTTGCTGCTCCTTTACTCTTTCAGTCTCTCTGCATATGAGAGGGAAAAAAAACTAAACAAAAAAAAAAAAACCATAGCATAAAAATGTGATATCACAGAGAGAATGATGGACAGGACGGACCAAGAAACAGGGTAAGGAGAAAGATAAGGTGACCTGAACGTCAAGCTCGACTGAGCAGAAACTTTTAACAGAAAGGACCCTGAGAAACAGACCAAACTCTACCTCAGACAGATATACACAAACCTCCACTCCTGCCCTTTAGACACAAAACTGTCTGACCAAATGATTCTCATGGGTGCTTACTTTACTCAATATGTCTTATTCCTTCTTGTCATATCTTCTTTTCTGGCTTTAATTTTATATTCGCCAGGCTTCTCTGTCTCAGTGTTACTCCCAGATGACTGAGTTAGACTTAATTAACCTTTCAGAAAGTGGGAAGGGCGATATTATCAGGGCAGAGTCTGATTCAATTGCTGTTCTGAATATGATTCAACCAAGTAAGTACATTACTATTTAGGCAAGTAAAAGCCAATTACTTTCTAGAAATCTATTGAGATACTTAAAAGTTTTGAGAGTTGGTGCTTTGTAGCGGCAGTGAGGCGAGCCTTTGTACACAGAAATAATCAAAGTATAACTGCAGCATCTCAGAAGCAGAAGAAAAACACACTTACAGCTATAAAGACAATTTAAAAGACTAATAACCCAAGCTGCAAGGCCCTTTCATGCTTGGGCTAATAATAGAGGCAGTTCTATCTAAGACATTCACACAGTGTACTAGAAAGCTGTCAATTTAGTTGTCACTACAGTGTATCGCCAGCCTGCTGTTTTACATTAATAAACTGTCAAACCACCATGCAGCCCATCTTCCTCTTGCAGAAAATATCTTGTGTTGTTATTTTTGCAAACCAAACCATGTTTCTTTTCTGTCTTTTCTTTTTTTTAAAGGCAGTTTGACCTACATTTAACCCTGAACTGTAGGATCTGTGGTGCTGAATTAGGCCTGATTAAACACTTCAAGGATGAGACCAAAAATCTAGTTTTATTTTACTCAATTAAAAATAACCTCAATAACTGATCAGTGGGGCAAAATCCCAGAGACAGTGTGATTTTTCTATTATCTCCCTAAAAAGAAAATGAATTAATTTAAGGGCAATGGAATAATTAGAGACACTCAGTGAGTTATTAAATAGGCCAGTGTGAGTGCTGATGAGAGCATTTACCCATAAGTTGTCATTAAAATGCTTTATACCTCATCTGGTGGAGCGCCTCAACGACACATTTTTAAAATTCAACCGAGACTTCAACACCATCAGATGAGCCTACATTGTTGCTGCCCACAAGCTGTACGTTAATGTTTTTTTTGCCAACAATAAATGAACTACGACAACATCTGATTGTCACAACTAATTCGCCACCAAGACACTGTAAGATTCATGACATTATGTCCAGTCATTATTTTGATAGCGAGGCACTAAAATAAGCTTTTTAATAATATGATGTCTGGCCAGCGACCCGAACCTGCTGAGCATTTAAATCAGCTACGGAGCAACAGCAATGCATTATGACAGCATCCCCGAGAGGAGAGCAGCATTAGTTTTGACAGGATCCCACGGTGAACTTCAGCACTCTTATCAAAGCATAGCAATAGTGAATTAACTTAAATGCACTTGTAATAATTGAGGAGCGTGAACGGGGGAAAGGTCATGGATAATGGCATATATGATGAATATCACATCATATTAAGGGAGTGCGCTTATACTTCTGGACAGTGAAGCATTAAAGCAGATTCATTGCTGTGTGACGCACTTGAAAATGGAGAGAATAGAATAGACACATGAAACATCACCCTTTCACATAATTACTTTCCCATCTACTGCAAGTAACAGGCACAGACACAAAGTGTGACATAACACAAACAGCTGAGAGAAAAAGAAAAGGTGAGGAAATAAGGAAAATAAATGTAAAATATAACTTGGTCATCTTCATCTTGTTGTTTGTCAAAGAAAAAAAAGAATCCCAGAAGGCGCAAACCACATGTCAGAGAATTGATTCAGACATGAGTCCGTGCGTGTGTGTGTGTGTGTTTTGCCCCTGCTGACCATCCCACAGGACAGTTTTCAGTCCAGTTAGGATTTATTGTTGTCCACATCAAGTATCTGTCAGCTGGAACCCACAGTTCACATCCTGGTTGGGTCCACATCTTTTTTGACTCATTTCCTCAGTTGGGTCTTTTGTTCTTCCAGTATTTCTTGTAACTCTTACTAGCTTTTAATTCATTATTGCATGTTATTGTTTTGACATGTATTGGCTGGGTATAACTGCTGGTGTCTCTTGAATCATCTTAAATTTTCCGTGAGGGCCACATAAAAAACTAGGGTCATCATGGAGGACTGAGCCATTACACTTTATTTTTATCTGTATGAATATATCTTTTATCATAAATTTTATAACTATGCTGCTCTTGTTTTGCATCATTCAGGTTTATGTACACTTCTGTGTTTTGTCCAGTAATGATGATAGTCGGGATTGGCTCCAGTGCTGCACTTCCACTGGAAAAAAAAAGTGGTTTAGGAGATAGATGGATTGCAATCTATCATCACAGTGAAGCTGGGTGAAGGTTGAACCACATACATCTTTGAAAATGAAACGAAATACTTGTAGTGCATGCATCATGTATACAATTTTTCTTTAATAATTTCTTGATGGCGCCTCGCAGGTCAGGGACAGCCGAAGGACAACATTTGGCCCGCGGGCTGTTTGAGTGTAGGTCTGTTGTAGAGTCTACATGTTTTAAAATTAGAAAAATCTCAACGCATAGAGTATATTTGGAGATAAGTATTCGTTCTTATTATTAATGTTGCTGATTCAAAAAACAAAAGACAGTTTAGGAGCTTATAGCTGGAGGCGCAAAGTGATCCCAGGGTGGAAACACAAAATAATGCATATATACTACAGGGATAAATGAACACTGTACACCAGAACTTACTGGAATTGTTGCACTTCAACTTTTCATCAAAGGTGACGAGTTTAGCTGCTGGTGGGTAAAAACAGCAACTGACTGCAGCTGAGAACTTCCACTTTAATCCAAACAAAACATTGACAAAACACTTGATGAGAAATTTTGAAAAATTATGGGACAATTCTAGAATTCATGAAATAACTGAAATTATGAAATGAGTGAAAATGGCATTAATTTTTAACAATTTGACTTTGCTCTGTCCTTAAACCCAGACTCTTCTATGCCACTTTATCCAGAGTTGTGGGGCAGTGGAGCCGATCCAGCCGACTAAAGATGAAAGTATTATAAACTGTTGAACAATCTCCAGTTTATCTTAGAAAGAAAGAAAATCCAGTAAACCGAATGTTGGTCTAATCAATAAATTATAAATGTCATTTTGTGGCGTTATTACCTCAGGCAAGGGCAAGGACCCAGGCCAGGAGGTTATGTTTTTGGCCGGGCTTGTTTGTCTGTTAGTAACATAATTCAAAAAGTCACGAACGGATTATGTTCAAATTTTCAGGAAACGTCCAGAATGTGTGTAGGAACAAGTGATTAGATTAGATTTCGCAAGCGATCCAGATGAAATGATGGATTTGTAAGATTTCTGAGTATTTTACTGAGTGTCCTGTGAAGTGTTAGACTTCTGGAAGTCTGTATATCATTCTCGGGAGCATTGTAGAGAACAGGTGAGGTCCAGGGTGAACGCGGTTCTTTGACGTACAGGTTGCCTTGGTTTGGAGTGTTACGTCACCTAGTATCATATAGTTGTGAAATCAGAGTTTGAAGATAGACAAGGTGGAACAGCCGAGAGTTGCAGTAAACTAAAACAAAGAGTGACTGTGTTATAATGGGGTTACAAGGAGAACAAAGAAACAAACGATGAGAGCAGAGGAAGCAAACTGAAGCCCACAGCAAGAACGCTGCAGAGAATAAAAACGGGGAGGGAGGAGACATTAAAAGGTATGGAGGAGATAAGCAGGGATGAGAGGAAGAAAGGAGAGAGCTAATGAGAAATGTAGTGTGCTTTTCTTTGAGTGGAGCTCATCTGGATTCTCTCCAGTATTCATACATTTCCAGGCCAGTGTCTCATTTATATGAACTGGCAGATATAGCACTAAATATTAGATGTGGATCTGAGGAGGTGATGAAGCTACACATACATCCACAAGACTCTGCATCTGGATTTGGCAGAGACACACGAGCAATAATCAATATTTCATTCACAGATAAAAGCAAATCATACACACGACTAGAGAAAAACATCACCACACTCAACGTTTGAGTGGAGCGAAGGAGGTGGCAGTTAAATTGTCTTCTGCATCACTTTGTTGTCATTGTCAAAACACGCAGATCCATCCTCACACTAGTCAAGAAAACATTAAATAATTTGCATGTACTGCACCTTTCAGTCATGGTTTGAGACAATATGATACAAACAATGGAGGACATGAGGTGAGTACATTAAAGACGACCAAGTTAAAAGACAATCCAAAAACACCAATCAACCAGGCATAACCTTGATTGTGAAGGAAGGACTAAGCCAGGCAACTCACAACGACTCACCGAGAACATGCAAGCTCCACAAAGGAGGATTGTTGAAGTTTACAGTAAGTTTACTTTGACATAATAACCCAAAAACAGGAGGATTTGAAAAGCATGGACAATAACTGTAATAGGACATGGTGCACAGCAATTATTTTAATCCAGTCATCCATGTGTCGTTCTTACAAAGACCCAGTCAAATTATTGCTGATATTCTTCTTGGAGAATTACCTTTTTCTATTATTTAGGTGTGACTCTTTGTTAGTCCAACGCAGACCACTGGAAAAGCTCACTTTTGTCATAGTCAAAGAAAATTGGCCCATTGTGTTGAATTAGTTTAACGGGGAAAAAGAGATCCACTTACATCGACTTGACAACAAAGAAATAGCATAGCCAGAGCAACAGCAAAGCTTTAGTAGTTACCTCCCCCCCTGGACACATGTTATGCTTACAGATAACAGTTTCTGTTTGTAAGTGTGGAACAAAACTGAATTAATATGTTAATTCCAATAAACTGTTCAGAGGCATGGTGGGAAAATAAAAGGTGCTTTTTTTGTTGTGGCCTGGAGAGAGATTCAATTGAAGTACAAATACTAGCTAATGTACCTTTACATGGGACACTGGCTGCTCTCTGTTGTGTGTGTTTGTCATCAATAGTGTTTTTTTTTCTTTTAGTTTTGCTTTAAAACCATTGACTTAAAAAAAAAAAAAAAATTGTGAATTCTGCTCTCTTGTCTTGAGTAAACCAAAAGAGTGAGGGGTTGTCAGGCTGCACAAGAACTGGCTGGGGGCAAGAAAACGACAGCGGAGCTGTGTTTGCCATGTTTGCCATGAAGGCGGCAGAGCCCAGGGTTAACCAGTAACAACTTCCATTATATTTCAACAAAGCTCAGCAGGTAATGTTGTATTGTGAGCCTCTTTTTCACCAGAATCTATTTCTATTGAGAACACAGCCAATATATTGTTTCAAGGGTAAAACCTGGAAAATGCTTGGATTATACTTGCAGGACTTACTTTCCTCCATACGTCACAGCTGCAACTAAATGGAGAGGATTTCAACGTGAGGCATATACAGCGCTCACAAGAAATGGCGATCACTTTCTCTGGAAAACATTGGAGATGAAGTTAGTTGTTGGCCAAATATTGTTTCAGCGTCATCCCAGCAGGCGCACGCAAACATTATCAGTGATCAAAGAGAGGAGATTTCAAAGAGTAATTCCTGCTCAAGACATGAACATGCGCACGTCTCAGATACACAACAGCTGTGATCTTATTCCACACCGGCTTAGAGCTCAAAGTCTTACTCAGGAGGCAGGTTCGGGGATGAAGATGTAAAGAAAGAAAATTATGAACTAAAATAAGAAGGGAGGAGTAAAAAAAAACAGGAAAGTGACAAAGGCAAAAGGAAAAAATATGGAATACAGTTGCACAAAAATAAAAACAAATCAAGGAAAACTAATTACCAGTTGTAACCATGTAGAACTACTGCGATGACAACTGTGACTTTGTAAGTGTGGGGGAGCTACGTTGTTGCTTGGTGCAACAAACCAAACATCCACCAAATCCAAAAATATGTCTGAGGCAGGAGTGAGAGAGGAATGCGGGAGTCCTAAAGAAACCCCAGCAGCCTCTGCTCAGGCATTATTAGTCATCCTGAGGAGCTGCTAATTGGTGAATAACGCTCTGCTCCACCCACCTACAGTACTTTCAAAGAAAGCAGCGACACAGGATAACAAGCAGAGCAGAGTTACCACAAGTATAAGAGGAAGGGGGTGTTATCCAACAGCTGACTAAAAAAAAAAAAAAAAAATCTTGAAGAGGTTTAAAAATTCTGTCATATTAAACTGTTCTGTTGTCTTAGCTAGGTATTATGATGTGATTCACTTGTTATTCTTATGGGAAATGTCACTTCCTTGAAAAAAATGTCCACAGTTAAAGTCCTGGCCGAGCTTGGGGCCTCTCTGCATGATTCCCATGTTCATGGGTACTTCAGTTTCCTCCCAATAACCAAAAAAGTTGAATTGGAGGATGACCGGAGTGGCTCTAAATTTAGGCATTAAACCAAGAACGTCCATCTCTCAGTCTCAGTTTTTATTCTGTGATGGATTGGCAATCTCTCCAGGCTCAACCATCGACAGAACCAAAGTCAACTGGAGTCAGCTGCAGTCTGCTGCTGCACACAGTAACCATGAGGTGGACAGAGCAGTGTGGAAGACTGAACGGCGTAACTTCCTGTCTGCTCTTGTTTATGCACTCCATGTTCACAAAGCAAACAAGCCCACATCAATGCTGCCATGTTGTTTAACGTTAATGTTAAAAGTAAAAATGTTATTTCATGTTAAGATATCACAAGCTTTCCATATGAACTCACGATTCAGAAACTGTATGCATGTTTCTATTCCAAAAAAAACTCAAGTTTAATATGATAATTTTTTTCCTTCAAGTTTCATATCAATGAATGTGAAACATCAGTAAAATAGGATTTTATTTATTGTTAAAGAATAGCGCATATGAGTGTTTTCTATACTTCATCTATTTTCTCTGTAAAAAAGAAAGAGCTAAAAGAAAAGGGAAAAAAAAGCTGTTTATTCATTGTCCTGACTCTGTAACCCAACCAAGGCTATTCCAGCCAACCAGCAACAGGGGGCATTCACGCTCATGCACAGCACAGGGACAGGCCCTGTCTCCTGCACCTGATCATGCTCTGCATGTGAACTCAGTGTACCAACAAATCTGCAGTGCTGTGAGACATGCAAAATAACAAAAGAACCCTTTACCTCAGTTCACAGACTGCATAAAAATGTCCATGCCTTTTATTATTATTTATTAAGCAATTTCCATGTTTACAATTATTGATAGTAGATTTCAAGAGTTATTTTATGTTTTTTTATTTAATAACACAAAGTTGGAGCCATAAAAGCCAGTGAGAGGAGTGTTACTATGTATTATTTGACATTGTGTCTGGAACATCTTTTTCTTTGAGGCAAAATATGTTTTTGTCTTAACATTTTGTTCATTTGACGTAGAGTTTTGCAATGGTTGTTGCAGTCAGCATGAAGAGCAGACTGTATACAGTATATCTACGTACACTGGGGGTGACTTTCTGAAGTGTCTGTTTTGCTGTGCAGTTCCAGATATCTAAGGTTATATCTTAATTGTCGCCTTACTAGCACCACTAGTTCGGTCAAAAGAAAAAAAAAAAAACGAACCCAAAAATATTAGAATTCCTATATTTTGTTGCCAGTTTTATCGTCACATATCAAAGACGTGCTTGTCTTCAGTGAACCAACTTCAGTCCCTCGATCAGCATACCACATCAAATCCCACACCATTTCATTGCTCCCCAATGTCTCTCTACTATCACTACACAGAATCTAATGAGCCCTCCTGAGAATAAAGCTCCCATTCTCCCAGTTGGATTATTTTCAGTCTGATCGACTGAGGGAGGCCTGGTACCACCTCACATGGTTGAGAAGTCAGACATCACCAGCCGTCATTTCATTGCTGTTCTGCAGCAAAAGAGAGCTCTGTGGAGGATGAAATAAATCTGACATCACATTCAGAAATCCTCTCCTGGTCGCAGAATGATTGCACAGCATCGCTGTACATAGCTTTTTGTAAAAAGCAATTATTGATGGCACTGGAAGTGAACATTTATTTAATTTTTTTTTTTTTTTTTTTTTGCTTCTTCCTCAGAACTGATTCCCAATGTCAGACTGAGATAGTTCTGCCTTTCAGTCCAGGATCAGAGAAGCTCTTTTTTTATGTCACACATCATCAAATGAAACACCTTCACTGCTGTTTGGAAAGCGGAGTGGAGTGGCTTGTTTAACATCTCAAACTGAGGTCATTGATTGTTAAAGCTTGCTTTCCATTTTATAGTTACGTTTGGTTGTATTTGATACTACACTTTGAAGTAGTCTATACATAAAAACGGAAGTGACACATTTTTAAAAATGTGCTTGAGGCTTTTTCATGATTCAAATGTTGAGGACTGCTGGAAGGACTCCTGTTCGGCTGAACCGACAGTGATCCTCACGGGGCAACAGAGGAGCTTGATAACGTTTCCAGAGGCCGTGCTATAAATGCTGATTTATCTCGTCTGAGGCTTTGTGAAGCACGGGCAACTACTGATGATACTCTGGAGTTTCAGAGAGCTGATGTGAATAACAAAACACACTAATAGCCACTTGAACAGTCAGACTGATCATTTAACAAAACCTTCTCTGCTCTGCGATGAAATCCAGAGGCACCTTTACATGGAACAGCACTCACCTGTTGAGTATGGCCTCACTAGGTAAAGCAAAGGAGGATGCTTGACTTTGACTCTTTGCAGATATCAACATGACACACAGAGCTCAGTGTCCCTCTAAAGTATAGTTTTGTGTACGTGTGTTGTGTATACGTAGGCAGTGATAGCATGAGGGATCAATCATCTTCTCTTCATTCCAAACATGCCACTGCCAATGCAGCAAATGATGATAATGTTGAAAAAAATGAAGGCCTTAAATTATTTCTTGAACCACTTCAAGCATAAAAAAACAAGGAAATATAAGAATGCCTGATATATGGGTACGTTTGTCATTTCTGAAATAATCAATGGATTACATCTTTAAGACATTTCATGAGGGATGTACGATGATATTGGCCAAAAAAAAAAAAACACACATCTGTGACTAATGGTTGACGCTGATTTCTTTTTGTTTCTTTTCTCTTTTTTGGGCCCCAATCACAGTTGCTTTTTGATCCATCGATGTTGGCTCTTCCCATCACTGCAAAGCAGAATTCATCAAGATTATTCATGTACTAGAACGTAAGCTGGGTTTAGACCGTCATGAGACAGGTGGTTTTACCCTACTGATGTTGTAGTATTATGAAAAAAAATCAAGCATGTTGCTGTGTGAAATTTTTTTTTAAGTTTTAGAAACTGATAAAGTCTATTATATCAGTAAAAAAATCTATTACATTCCTAACCAACAAAGGGGGGGAGCACATTACACCTGAGCTTCAAAGGATCAACTTCAAAATGTTACTTCTTGTCTATAAAGCTTTGAAAGGTATTAAGCCCAAAGACATTCCAGGTTTATGGCGGATAAAAACACCCAGAGCCCGGAGGTCCTCAGGAAGAGGTTCACCCAGAAGAAAACAAGGTGAAGCAGCTGTTAGTTCCTACATTCTTCACCTGTGGAACGAACTTCCTGAGGGCTGCTGACACACTCCTTTCCACCAGGGCTTAAAACACTATAATTTCCTCAGGCTTTCATTAAACAATAGATTTTGCTCATTTTATTACCTTTATCTGAATAAAGCTTTCACGTCATTTGTCTTCCTTTTTATGGGTTTCTTAATCACTTTGTTTTAATGTATTTTGTAATCTTAGTCATTCAAGATGAGGATTCTTAAATGCCTTGTTTTAATGTATTTCCTTTACCTCCTTGTAAAGCACTGTGAATTGCATCTGAATAGCGCTATATAAATAAACTTGCTTTATCTTGTGTGGTCCAATTCAAGTAACTTCAACATCACTATCAAGCAGTCAAGTTAGGTTTTTTTTTTTTTTTTTTTTTAACCTTACGTTTCAGTAGGGCCTTTGATCCCCAAAATCGATGAACTCATCATTGAGCCCACATGAACAAGAAATTCCCTCGCCTCCTTTCTGAGACATCAATCCAGGTGAATGTATGAACAGAAGTTCTCTTTGAACAATCACAAAAATATAAAACTGCCAGTTGTATCTTATGGGTGGCATAAAAGCAATCGTTTCATTGTTTATATTGAATTCCGGTCATATATTATTATGCAGTATTATTAAAAGCTAATTGTTTTTAAGTGTATTAGAAAATGAGCACATGTTCCATGTCCTTCTCGAAAATGTGTTGGGCAATGACTTTTTGTACAGATTAATGGAACTAAAGAAACACTGTAAACTAATTTAGAGGGGATGAGACAATGCAAACACAGAGAGCCATTACTTACAAATATTATTGCCACCACAACAAATTGAGGTCTCATTGCACTTTAATGACGATAAGAACCTTTCCAGGCAGCCTAAAAAAAGAAAAGAAAAATCAATGTAGCCTTTAGCCGTATCTATTCTGCTTGGACTTAACAGGCAGCAAAAGCACCTCTGGTATTTTATCCTGATCAATAATAAATAAACAAGGCTAGCCACTTCTTTTCTTCTGATTAAGGAGAAGATGTGTCTAAAATGCTGAATATGTATTGCCTGGGAGACAATACCGCTAGAAAAATAACCTCCTCCTTTACACTTTTTTATTGAAAATCTAATTCTGTCTTCATTTTGACTAACGCTGATTTTTTATACAACGTGCCCACACTCTCAGAAACCATACAAAAGAGTTTGAGGTGGCATTATATCTAAAAAATAAATCAATGAGTGGGTGATATCGTCAAAAACTTCACAAGCTGTCTGAGGCTCAGTTGTTGGTAAAACTTTGAGATCGGTTATCAAATATAATGCAGCTGTGAAACATCAGTCAAAAAAAAAAAAAGAACACTTCTCTACAGGAGGTCAATGACTTCATTAGCTTCATTGTTGAACTGTAATCTATCAATTTGGGGCAAGTGTTAAAAACATGTTTTAGAAGAGAACCAGAACCCAACAACAGAACCCAACACTGACTTTACAGTGTGGCCGAGTGACCCGGTACATCACTTCAAGAAGGTTAAATGGCAAACTAAACTTTAGTGTTTCCCAAAGTCACTTCATGTAAATGTTATATGTCAGTGTGCAACTGGTGATGATGCTGAGTCACTATATTACCCATCTCCAGCTGACTTCAAGAGGTAGTGGCCCAGACTGGGTCCAGTGGGTCAAAGGTGTATACTTGCTTATCACACAGATGAAAACTACATGTAGGAGCCAAAGCCTTCAGTCATTACTATTTTTTATGATTCCTCCAATGTTTTCCTTGAGTGACTCAATACATCATCTTGATGAAATAGACAAATGCAGAAAATGTAATTAACAAATCTAGTTTCATTTTCATGAGTCCTAGCTGTACTTTACATGTAAAATAATTGTGCATATCACACAAGCCACAGGGTAAAGAAAATAAGCAGCTTTTACTACATAATAGCATACATTCCTAAACTACAGCCAAACAAACATGAAGCTAGCACCATTCAGTTTTCTTACCTGCAATAGATAATCTCTGCTAATCAACAGATGAATGCTGTAAGACATAAACAGTGAAAGTGAAGCGCTAAAATACTAACAGATTTAAAAGGTTAATGATTTGTTTATGATTCTGCTGTACTTTTTCAGATGCTGTAAAACTGATCTGTGAATACACACTATTGCTTTGTATTTTATAACATTGATTGGCATCACACTGGCATACGGCAGTGTGCCTCCAAACAGCATGCATGTGATCAGGCTGCCTCTCACCGGTGACGGCGAATAGCTTCCGCACACAGATGCACCCTCATTGGACAGGTGGCCTTTTGTTAAGTTCATCCTTGTCTGTATTTTTAATTGAGTCCAGAAGCAGAGAACAGGCTGACGGAATATTTCAGAGATTATGTTCGGTCGGTAAGCAGGGCAATCAAAAATACAACCACCACCACCATCATCATCATCATCATCATCACAGCGGTCCCGACCACCATAATTACCGAGCAGGCAGGAGTGGTAATCAAAATGTAATAGCAGAGTAATCAAATTTGACAGGACTTTGCATTTTCCTTTATTTTTTCGAACTAAAAAAAGAAAAAGGTGGTGGTGGGGGGGGGGGGGGGGGGGGGGGGGGGGGGGGGGGGGGGGGGGGGGGGGGGGGGTTTACAAAAAGAAAAGAAATAAAACTGCGTGGGGCTACATTTTAATGAACAATACACTCCAACGAGCATTATATTTATCTAAAATGGATACATTAGAGGCAAACATCAGTATTCAGCAGCTGTTGGTTTTAGGCAGGTTGGTTTGTTTGGTCTTTTGTGGGAAACAAATCAAGGCCACCTGCTAAACCAAGTATGAGGAACTTTGTTAGAGAATGTTTTTTTGAAAATTTTTGGTCAATCTACTTCATTTTTTTTTTTTAATTCTTAATCCCTGTTTTACTCATCTGCTGATGTTGCCAACTGAATCAGTTAAATAAAAGGATGAAACATGGGATTGTGACTGGTTTTCGAAGTCACAGTGAACATAATGTTCACATGACACAGCCACTGACATGTTGAAAGAGATTAATGGATGGAAGATTAAAAAAAAAGATAGGTATAATCCCAACAAGTGATTTTGAAGAATGTGTGTGTGTTTGTGTGTGTGTGTGTGTGTGTGTGTGTGTTGGGGGGTAGCAACACTTGGTTTTCAACAAAAAACAAATGACTAATTGTCATAGTTTTTGATTCTTTTGATGAGAATATGACAGAAATGACGACTTTGACTGAATGGAGACGAAAAGAACCGAAGAACAGAATTTCTGAAAACATTTTCAAAAGCTATACATGACAAGGGAAGATGACTAGAAGTAATGAAAATAATAATAATAAAAAAAAAATAATCCCCATGTTGGAAATCATCCTCTGTCCCACTGGCTGTCTGATATCAGTGGATGTGGTTTGTGACCAGAAACAGAAAATCACCAGTGACATTCAGACTGCAGGCCAAACAGGCTAATAGGCTCTGCCCTGCTTATCAGTGTACTGCACTGTCTAGCGGCCCAGAGGACACACACCACTGTGCACTCAGACACTCAAAAGGGATGAGTGACAGAGGCGAATAGATAATTTCATGTGACTGTTTCTCAGCTGCTCCACTGTGCTCCACTATTTATAGTCACGGTTCATTCAAAACCTGTAGAAGGTGTGAAAGTTTGAAAGAGAAACTTGGATCAAACATAGGCATTATTTTTAAACTAGCCCAGATTATGTGGAAGAGTGTTAATAAACGTTAAAAAAAAAAGCCTGTAAGTAACCATCTGCCATAAGACTGAGTCTGTGCCTTCAAAGTTATTCAGAGAAATACTTGCTTAATGCACACTGTCACGGTTTCAAAAGAAGAAAGGGAGGCAATGAAAGAGCAAAAGAAAGAGTAAGACAATAGGTGAAGGAGGCGACAACATGAGAGGGTGGGAGAAAAAGGAAAAGGGAAAGAAAACATGCCTCAAAGAAAATATGGCCATGAAACAGAGAGGTAAAAGGAAGGTCAGAGGAAGTGAGGGGGAAGAGAGAGAGAGAGAGAGGGAGAGAGGGAGGTGAGTGGGGAGACAAGCAGGATAAACTACAGACATTGCCGCTTGTCCTTTTTACCCTTATATTCCATCAGTCTTTGCTCGCAGACACACTGCCCAACACAGTTGCTTTTTCTCCACTCTGACATCTTCTCCTTTCTCCTTCCCCATTATGAATAAAACAAGACATGCTGGAATGTACATCTGGCTGCTTTAAGCACCCGCAGACAGCCAGCAATCATTATTAAATCTGTCCGTTTCGGTTTTATTTCTCTTCCAATTCTTCAAGTCTGGCCGGCAGCACATAGAAGGCTCACAGTAATAAGCAGACTTTGAAGTTCATTAACAGCATGAGTCGCACTCGGAGTGTAGGGGGGAAACTGCTGATTATTTGCAGGGAGCCGTTTATTGGCATGAAAATTGCATGAAGCAATAGCAACAGAAATCGATGTTTAATTGCGCACATCATTATCAATGGCTGTAGAATCAGCATGACAGGAATTACTTTTCCTCCGTCTTCTTTTGTTCGTTTGTGCAGACATCAGATCTGAAAACACCTCGGCCTACTGAGTAAAAGTGATTACCAACGCTCCAATTCTAGCCAGTCTGGACAGCAGTACATCTGCATATGTACTCATATTAAAATATCACAGAATTTTAAATTATAATCTCAAGCGCTGTGAATATTTAGGCAACCAGTTGTTGCACACGTGATCTTATTTAATGTAATGAGGATAGATGTTACTTTACAGACTTTAACTGTTTTAACACATGAATCAAAACCTGTCCTCATTCATCTCTCGCTTCTTTGGGCAAATCTTCATAGAATATGTGTAAATGTTAAGCTTGTCAAGATTAAAAATCATCTCATAATTATTACACCTCCAAGAGATTAAAAATGACTTTACTTTGTCTCATATGTAATGTGTACGACCTAGAAAAAGGTGGAGATTATTTTGGGTGAGAGGAAAAAAAAAATCCCATTGCAATCCCGGGTATCAACTCGCATAATCTTCAGGTAGTATAAGCCTCGGAAAATATGGAGAGTGATTTTCACAGTTGACAAGTTACTCCAAAAGAATTATGTGTGAACTGTGACTTCCTCTTTGCAGTGAGGTACTGTGTGGCAGAGCTTAGATGAGATAATTAAATTCTCCTTGTCTCTTGGGTTTATAGCAGCATTATAATCTCAGTACACGCAAACATTTAAGTAGCTTTAAAGGGTGTCTTTACACAGTCGTTAAAGACCCTGCCCTACCTGTTGAATGAGCTCATAAAATGTACAAACAGTGAAAAATCAAACTTTACTAAGTCTAAGATTTGTAGTGTGCAGTGAAAAAGAAAACCACACATCCATCTCGATGCGAGCAGCAGCACAGATCTGACCGGATTAAAAAATGTGTGAAGGAATACACTAAGAAATCATCAGATATCAATAAACAGAAAATCCATCAACATACTGTGACTTAAACTGTGAGTTTATAGTCCATGAGATTTTTTTCAACCCTTTATTTTTACAAACCCAATCAGTACAGTTGAATTACTTTACAGTTACATTTATATATATTTGAAAAAGAGCTGGTAAAAATCATCTCTTTTCTTCAAGCACAGAATATATGCATTTCTTTAAAAAAAAAAAATAGATATAGGTTTCAGTGTGGATAAGTTTTACATTAATCTCAGTACATTTGTTTAACTTTAATCTTCCATATGCAGCAAAACAGCATCATAACTGGTAAATATACATTTAAATCATGACATTTGAAAATTTATAGCTGCGAATTTCATTTGCTTATGTGCACCAAAAAGACTCAATACAGTGTATTAAAGTTTGATTTGGTTATTTTCTTCACTCCACCACAATTAAACCAATGGATCAACCCACAAGACAATGAAGACAATGAAAGTCAGCGCAGTGTTGCAAAAATATATCAGACAGGTGGTGAGGTGTACGCTATTGCAGGTGTGCTTGAATACGGATGAAACAATAAGATAGCAGATGAGACACTGACTGATCTAAAGCAATCTGGATTCTTCCGGGGGGATTTGGCATGTTGATTGTTACATCCCTGCAATGTATCCTTCAAGAAATACCAAGGGAAGGCAGAGGGAGTGCGGAAAACCAGGGTAGAAAGCAAAGGGGGTGAAAGGACAGGAGAGGATTGCAGGAATTACATTTTGATTTACAGTTTTAATTAGATGCTCATATGAGTCACTGGGTGAGAAGGTTGTGATGATAGATTCAACACTCCAATCAGCAACCAGTGATTTCTCTCTTGGATTCTCACTAATGAAGAGCAACAAGTCGGGCAAAGCAAGAGATCACTGGAAACTGAGCCGATGTGCATTTGTGTGTTTTTCTGCGCTATTGACACTTTACCTGACAGCATTTTCCTGGAAGATTCACCATCCCTCCGTCTATTATGCCCTTTACCCTGATGACTGTGCCAGAGAGAAGTCACCCTGTAAACAATGTGCTCGTGTGAGCATGTGAGGGTTGCTGAATGTGCAAACTGTGTTTGTGTCAGAGGTAAATTGCTCTCGCTCCTTTGGTGTGGGAAGCAGCACACAGGAGATAAAATATTCAAAACTACTGTCCTGTGTGTGTATGTGCTTGACTGTTGTGTGTTGTGCTTTGTTTCTAGCCAAGACGATGAATCAATTTTCATAAAGACTGCACACATATATCTACTTCCATTCATTTTTTGGCAGGCTTACTAATTCATATCTTCACCTAAAAATGCATGCTGTGAGCTCCAGTCAGATTTTAATTGCAATTAATCACATGGTTTTTTTGTAATTAATTACACTGTTAAAAAATTCAATAGAGTTCAAAAGTAGAGTATTGTGCATTTTTATTCTGAAACTACTGTAATATAAACAAAAGTGTGATGCCATTTGCTTTACCAACAACTCCATTGAATCAGAATTTAAACAGCAGCGTTCTCTCCACACAGAAAAAGTAAGATCAACTTATAACTCATGTCCAATGCTGCCTTCACACTGAAACTGTCTCTTAAGCCAATGTTGTGGGCAGGACTGAATCTGCATGGTTTTTACTTTTGATACATGTAACACACCTGGCCAACCCAAGCGATGCTCAGCTGTTAGAAATGTTGCTCCTTGGTATGGGGTCATGTTTCAATCGATAACAGTTGCACATTAGAATGATGTTTCGATACTGTTTGAGTCAGGTTGACATTTCCTGAATCCAATGTCCACTTTGCTGCCGAGTTAAATCCAACCTACTATCAATCCTGGAAGCCTTAAATGACTGAGCCCATCAAATGTCACTGAAACCTTTATGAATGATGACTTGGGTGATCGCACCAGCAGAATGACAAGTGGATTTTAGATGCTGGTTGTTTTTAACAAGCCACTCCAAGGGTTTCAAAAGCTGCATCCGAGGTCCACAGCAAATGCTCTTATTCCATGGTTTGAGTTTATACGTCTATTTAAAGCCAAAACCAAACAAAGAGCCCTTATTAGTGTGCAACAAAGTTTAGATCCCGAAAAGTACATAAAGACATTGCACTGAATAACATTCATTTCCTGCAAACTTAATCAAATCTCAGTCACTATTCAACCTCTGTCATCTCCCAAAAATGGAGTCATGTCATTTTTAGGATTTAATTTGATCCATTAAAACTTAGGTTAAAATGTATGCAGCATATGTGAAACAATGGCGTTTTCTCCAATGTGACAAAAATTACAAGCATTCCCACCTCAACAAGCAACAACTACCACACGCCACAGACATGTACTGATGAAGTTCATATGACATAAGCTTTGGTTCGTCCAACTTTTCTCCCAAGCTTTTGTCACACTTGTTATTTCTCCTCTTCTTGTCCTCAGGTTGTCTTACCACAGACAGTCAAGAGCAACACAACACAACTCTGAAATCATCTGAATTACTGAAGCAGACATGGCGCCACTCTCTTTAACACACATACAGACCGAACCACAGGAAGCCTGAATGGCGTCGCCCCAAGGATAAAAGCAGATAATGACCAATTCAAGTTGACAAGGTTCTGGAGAACGCGACATATCAGAGGTACAAAAAGAGACTGACAGAAGGCAAAGGTGAAAAAAGACACTGCAGGAGGTAGAAGAGTTAGAAAAAAAAAATAATGGCAAAAAAAAAAAAAAAAAAAAAAAAGTTAGTAAAGGTAAAGTTGAGAATAAGGAAAAAATGTGGACCAAACAGTAGAAGGGGCATTAAATTCAAACTGAAAAAAAGCAAAAACACAAACAAAAGAACGTCATTACGTATTTTACTTTGAAACAATGAGGTTAGAAGTGCTGCTTCAAAATGAGATCACTAATAATAATGAGCAGCTTCAGCCAGATGTCACTGTGCAACCTTCTGAACTAAGGGCGGGGGGGTTTAGGTTTTTTATATGGTCGAATTGCTAATTTTCAGCCAGGATTCTGGTTGCAAATGGGTACATTTATTATGAGCAGTTCCACAGAAAATGAAACCAGTTTTGCTTTTGAAATTCCTTGAACTAGGAACTGAGAGATGGACTGAGATAAATTCAGATAATGATGTCCACCTGCTTGAATACAAAACACTGATAGAGCTGCACGGGCAAGACACGCCAAAACAGGAAGGACTACATTACTCACACTGCTTATGAAAGTCATGCATATTTCCTATGTCACTCTATAGCAGCTGCTCTACATGAAGAACTGTAACACAATCCCAGACAAGAACTTTAAATAGGCCAGCAGCAACGTTTCAAGTTGACATCAGAAATGTCTTAAAACTGTCAGCATCCTGTGTACATCCACTCACATCTGCAGTTTCAGTTCTGTTATATAATTATTATTTTCAGATTGCTGCCCTACAATCCAAAAATACATAGACAGTTAAAAATTCTGTTACTCATCTGCATCATGAGCCACCATTTAAAAAAAAAAAAAAGGTCATTAAGTTATTCATGCATAGTGCTTTATTCATGTCAAGGCTGTACCTTGGAAGCAGAGGTGTCAGATCCTGGTCTTGGAGGGCCGTGTCAACAACAAACTGTCTCAACAAACCTGAATCTCATAAATGCATCATGACCAAGTTCTATGGAAAACTCACCGTGAGCCTCCCGTAGTAATCAGGTGTGCTGAAGAAGAAAGCATGCAGACCAATGTCACCTCAAGCCTGGGATTCAACATCTCTGCTCTAAAGCATCAGCGCGTGTTGTCAGGTTGCTTTGAGGCCCAGCTGTTGGGGTCATCATGTCTGCCTGAATATAAACACACCAGTGAAAAAAAACATCGAACTCAGGATATGAGTTTTCTGATGTCCATAGATACACAAAATTCAGAAGTTCTGCACACATATATGTCCTGTTTATTTATAGTGTCATGTGTCCTCAGTAATTAATGTGGAGAATTGTCTCCGTGCTGCTATGATTCATCTCCAGTCATGATGCACTCTGTTGGATTCACACGAGCTATAAAACATAAATCACACGGAGGCAAGTTTGACACTGGCATATGGAGAGGAAGTGGAAGCCAACAGAGAGAACACAGACAACACAAACACAAGCATACATATTTAACAGGATCTACACCGCTTTTTGACATGCATAGAAAACAACTGGATTTACGCTTTAAAAGAGAATTAAAAGCCACATGCAGAAATATACATGCAAGAGTTTGCACACATAAATCACAATGACAATGTTTTTATCAAATCATCCCGAAAACTGTTTTTTCTTTGGTTCCACGGACAGTTAAATTATTTCTTTGTGGAAATACTTTGAATAAATGTTTATTGCAAAAATTCAGTTGAGTGAAAATGACACATACAGACTTCACCGAGAGATCATATTACTGGATGACTGTCATCATTCTCAATAGTTTTTCTTCAATAACAGCCATAATGATATTTCTCTAAAAATCTGACCAAAAAAAAAAAAAAAAAAAAACGTTGGAAAAATTTTCAATAAATTAAATCAGGCTCGACAATGTCAGTGCTGCAGAGCTGTTTGAAGAATAATGATAATAAATGATTCAGAGGACCAAGCTCTATTTGCTTTTATATTTCATGTGTTTAATATTCCTCACCATACAGAATAACGCAGGAAATACTCAGAAAATAGAAATCGTGTCACGCAAATGCTTCAAAAGCCGTTAGTTGTTGACTGATAAGTTACCATCCATCCTTTACATACAATATATATTTAGCAAGGGGGAGGAGTACACCTTGGACGGGTTGCCAGTCAATTACAAAGCTGACAGATCGAGACAGAAAACCATTCACTGTAATGTTACCACCTAAGGGAAAATTATAGCCGCCAAGAAATTCAACCTGCAAATCTGTGGACTCTGGATTGTGGGCAGACATTTGATTACCTGGACAAAACATATAGAATATCTTACGCCATGAAGAAAGACCCCAGAGGAGTAGTATGAGTGTTTTCTTGTCTGTCACTTCCACTGCAGCGACTGTAAGTACACATTTATTTGTGTTGCAGACCTTCTCTCGTTATTGTTCAGCAACATCTGATCCAATTTGTTCCTTTGTATTGGAGCTTGACAACCAGAATAGTATTTCCTAATCGCCCCTTGCAAAGGTTTGTAAGCACAATAATTGGTATCTATACAGCCCTAAATGAAAAAGACGTTTACACACAAGGTGACTAACCGTACATTAAAATGTGTATTCCTCTTGTGCTTCGTCCTCAGAAGATAATTAATATGCTTCTCTTATGTGTGTCAAAGTTTGTTACTCTCCATGTAACCCTGAGCTCCACTGAAGCGGCGCTCCGCCAGGCCAGCCTGCTACCAATACCAAGTAAGTACACGCTGCTAGATCCTTTAGTTTTCTGAGTGCAAAACAACTTACGGCAAAGGTTATCTTCAAGATGTGTCAAAATCTGTTTTCCGATATGCAAAATCCACACGGAGATATAAACACACACACACACACACACACACACACACACACACACACACACACACACACACAAACACGCACAAAAAGAAGAAGTTATAGCAAATGGCAGCCCCTGAGAGACTGTCAGAGCTCGGCAAAGAAATGACTGCTGATAAAAGATAACAATATGTAATCCTCGTCAAGAGACTGAGCTGGGATGGTCTCTCTGTCTCTTTCAAACAAAGCTCTGAGCGAGTGATTTGCCACATAAGCAGACGATCAGGCCGAGGATGCTCACAAAGACATGATTGCTGCACATGGATGAAGACATAGGTGCAGATATATAGTATAGTATACAGTAAGACATTTGCACATATTGTCACAATACCCCCGCAGTGCAACTCATCATCATCTTACCAAAGGAAATAAAGTGAAAAAGACAGAGAGAGATGGAAAAGAGGAAAATCATGCACAAGCCAATAAATGTGCAAGAGGGTCCTTCCAACTATTACTGAACAATAACAATGTCATCACATTTTGACAGCAGATCACATGTTCACATTCAAACACTAAGAAGATGGAGAAGAAAAGGGAGTTAATTAAGTCAATAAATCAAGGAAAAGACAATACAGTGTAGTCTAACAATAATGAGCAATGATGCCTATAAACAGACATACCTACAGGCAGACAATGTCAGTCTAAGTGCTTCTATTTTCTTTTCATCCATCCAAAGAAGTTTGACTAACACTGACTAACATCTGAAACGAGGCTTTAAATCAATCTATACATACACATCCCAGAGGTCACGTTCTCATTAAATCAGCAAAACCACATCATCATCAAAAAGAGGAGATTCGACACGAAGGTCACCAACCGGGGCACAAGACAAAACTCTGGCTGTGCACAATGACTCAGTCCATGAAGGTGAAATCCTGAAACCAGCTTCATGACAATCTCCAGACTGGAAGCAAAACAAGAAAGAAAGTGAAACTTGTTTTATCTAATAAAAAAAAAAAAAAAAAAGAAAAGTCCACTTTAAAAAAAAACACACCCTTTCCCCTGGAAGCTTTTCAGCCAAAACCTCAATCCCTGGCTGCTCCTGTAGGGCCAGTGAGTTGATGGATCATGCTGAGCTGCTTCCAGGCGTGAATGTGTATGAAAGTGTAGGAGTGATCTGGGCTATTTCTGAAACTCGCTATATGGTAAAACAAATAGAAAGAATAGAGAAACTTGCTCACACATCTGAGAAAAAAAAATTATGCAAATGTTCATGGCTGTAAAATCTCTCTCAGCAAAATGATTTCATTATTAAACAGTGATGCAATGTGGTAATGTAGCTTTTTTTTTGCATTTTTCCTCCATTCTCTGGCTTTAGAAAACTTTTCTCAGTGTGTCTCAGCACGCATCTTGCAGAGGCGGCTGTACATGTATGACACTGACACCTTCTTCACTGAGTTCAACACCCATCTGCATATCAACGTCTGCCACTGTCACAGCACTGCAGCACTGATTGTTAACCAAGGCATAAAAAACTAAATACGACTTGCAATCAAGTGATATTTTCAATGTAGCATCATTGTCGCATTAGCTGCTAGTTTTGCCTGATGCCAGATCATGGATGTGTGTCACAAAAAACTGAATCTGAATGGAGAGAAGTGAAAATGAATACTGAAAATGAAATGAGGAGCTAAATTTTTCAATTGAATGAAATACGGTTTCAGTTTTATTGCAATAAACATTCCAACCAATAGATTCTATTTCTAATTAGACCATTCAGATTTAGATCAGACTTCAAACTGATAAATTCAGTTTCAAATTGAATGATTCCCATTCAGATTAGAAATAATTAAATTCCACTTCCTACTGGCACAAGATTTATCTCATATCTGTTCCAAACTCAAGACAGTCATGGTTAAAATGAGTGAAATGAGATGCTGTGATAAAGAAATTACAGAAGTTTAGATTAAGTGATGTTATCTACCTGTTCAAGTCACGCATGTGTGGATTATCAAGGAGAAACACTGCCTTGCTGTCATCATTCTTCATGAATTGTAGCTGTGCGTTGCTCCACTGTAATTCAATGTTATAAGCTTTCAGCAGTAAAGGCACAGAGTTCAACATTGTGATGCATGAGATTTTGTAATCTTCCACTGTTAGTCAAAACATCAGCATTGATAAGCAGAATTGATAATCCAAAAGGTATTTTTGTTTTGATGAATCACATATTGTGGAACCTACTTTCATTTCCTCTTCTAATGTCTTTCAAACCTCTAATAAGACTGCAACGAACTGCAAACACAATTTGCAAAGGCGTTTCCAAAATAACCCCAAAACATTCGCAGATGTATGACTTGATATTAACACATTGAACAATTTTGCGTTTCACAATATAGTCTCAGAGTCATTACAGAGCGTTTGAACCAGTCTCAGACCATTCTCAGCTCAGCTCCCACATATTGAAAAAGGTGAGAAATGAGAAAGGAGCCTTGAGCACATGTCTGGCCTGGCCTTCTTCCAGGTCTTCCAAATCTGGAGTAGTCAAGCATGACTTTGAGCGGTTTCTCTCATTCCTGTTTACATTCATCTCGCTACAAATAATTAGTAGCGCAAGTCCCCAAAGAAACCCCCCAATTCAGTCCGATTATCCTGTATTGTGTACCGGCCTTTAGCTGAACCTTGTTATAATTTGCTGTAAGTGTCAGCACAAAAATATTTAAATAATTTGATGTTGGCAGTTTCAATAATAAACATATCCAAAAACTAATACACTTAGTATCATATGATGATGCAATGAAGGAAATACTGTGTCTCAGCTGTTGGTCATAAATATAACTACTGCAACAACACAGATCCACACATACATACAACAAAAATGTCTCAGGCTGTCTTCGTGACATCTACACATAATGGATCAATACATGCTAAACTACCACTAAACTACTGAATATTTTTCGAGTACGGTGTTCATGCATGTACCATGATTATTCGATCTTCCAGAGAGGACCAGAGTGCACTTGCAATTCCACAGGCAACTTTTCTGAGAACCCTGCACGTTAAGATGAACTGGGTTACCATTGATCAATACCACATTGAAACAGGCATTGATGTCTTTCTGTGTGTGTGTGTGTTTTATTTATTTTTTTGGGGGCTTCCCAATCGCTTTGTCAAGCAGGTCATTCATGATAGCTGCTTGAAGACATGGGTTTTCTTTGAATAGAACTGCCTTGACTGCTGATAAAGGTTCATGTAGTCGTCGTCCTTTGCTGAATGCAGCTGTGGGGCATATTTACATGCAGATGAATGGAGACACATGCACAGACACCTTCTCCTGCTCACAGGTAATGGTGGGAGATTTTTATGGCTCACTGTTATCTGTTACATTATGCAGTGCTTTAATATTCACTGTAAGTGTGCCATAAGATGAGTGTCTTTATGTTGTTTAAAGAAGAAGTACGTACTGTAGCTAAATTGAGAAGCAGGTTAACCGTATAAAAACCAGCTGAAAAATCACACATGCGTGCAAAGTTCATCTCAGGTGTTGTGGGCAATAAACAAACACTAGACATCAGCCTTATAGTGTTAATTATTAGAAGCTGTTTTTCTCTATAATCACCTAGAAACAGTGATTTTACATATTACTACAATTACACATTATTACAATTAAACAGGAGTACCATTGCTATAGAGCCATACATGATACATACTGAACTGTGACAATCACCAAATTATGGACAAATTCCAAAATATATGTTATCAACCTAGTTATTTTTTTTTTTTTTTTAGTTGATTGGTTTATTTCACAGGGACAATGTGTGAAAAACATTATTTAAAGATGCTTCACACCAGATTTAGCCTGGGCTAATTTCCATCTGTGGTCCCTGAGCAGGTAAATATAAAACATAAAAAGCGTTACAATCACAGAGCCCTACAGTCACACTTCACCTGCTTGCCACAGACTTATGCCAGACTAACTGAAGGCACAGTGGTAGTTATCAGCTGATCAGCTCTGCAAAGTTGCCCCAGTCCAACGTATAACATGATGGACATCAGAGCCAAGGTCAAAATAGCGCTCACCTCTGATGGTAGCTTAAAATAAGCAAGTCTATATCTAATGTCATTATCAGCCACTGGTGATGACTGACCAGTATTATATAGCAGAACTGCAAAACTGTTGGAAGAATACCACAATGATTAATGTAGACATCACAGCAGCATCAGGAAGAGCAAAGAAGTGCAGCTAAGAAATACCAAAGGCTGAAGGAAAGGTTAAATCAATGTTGAAATACAATAGTTGCTCCCTTGGCAATCTGAACTACCTGAGACTGGCACCAGCAGATTCCCAAATTATCATATTTTATCTCTGCATGGAAGAGTAGATTCCTACAAACCGCTGAGATCCAAGAACAGCCTGAAGGGAGAATAGACTAACCACAAACTAATTGATACCCAACAAAGACGGGAAGGCTTTACAAAGATATCAAATTCACCGTTTTACAGTTGCTGTGAATACTGCCAGGCAAAATTGTCAGATTTTTCAAACTGATGAACCATTTTATCAAAGTATGCTAAAAGCTCATCCGTGGTCCCTTTACAAACATGAATCACTCATTGCATTTCAAACATTGTAATGCTTCATTGCCTCCATTGTACTCCCATGTGTCCCTCACATTGGCACCGTTGTTAAGCAATAAATCCAGAAGAGAGCAATGCAATTTAGGGTTGTGCAGTATGGAAGACTTCGGTCCACTCAGCCGTTTGTTGCAATGTCTTTGACCTGATGTTCAGACAAGGTACTGCTGTAAATGTGACTGACCTCTTTTATAGTCTGTTCGAAAACCCAGCCAACATATCTGTTGTCTTCCACATTCCGTTGTCTTTTTGATTTTCCTTTTTTGCTGGGGCCACATTTGCCATACTGCACAACATTACAGCCATACCATAATGGCCATTAGTGGTATTACTGTTTGCTACGTATCCACTAGCCTTTTGGAAACATCCCAAACCACACACACACTAAACACAGACAGGCTGAACACTGAGCATAAATGGATCTTAACACCGCTTTCAAGCTTTTGCCCTTTTGAATGCAGGACTCTTCACTCTGTCAGTAAGGTTAAAACTGTTGCCCTGAAAGGTAGCCTCTTTCCAGCCACGCTGTGGACTTGTTTTGGATTTTACTTGTGACAACTCAAAGCTACATTTCAGCATTTCAGCTTTTTTATTCTCTCAGGATGACATTCTGCCCTCTCACTCTGTTCCCCCGGTTAGAAGAGAGAAACAGAGACTAAAAACAGGTGCTCAGAGTTCACAGCCGAGACCATTTACTACTTCCCATTTGTTTTTCCATCTGTCAGCGGTGCTGAAAGTCTGTGACTGCAAACATGTGAATGAGTATTACATACTTATTAGTAACAAAACCAGATATCAGATTATGTTTTTGTGTCGCAGAAACAAAAAGTGACTTAAGATCAATTCTCTAGAGCATTCCATAGTGTAAATCCACAATTTTATTAGAAGTTTCTCCTAAAACATGATCTACAACTGTAAACAAGAAAAACATCTGCAAATTGCTGTAAATGTTTACATTCATACTTGTTAATTTGCTCATGATTAATTTTTAGCTGAACTCTCTTTAAATATTAGCTCTATAATTTTAGTTTCATGTATCATGTAAAAGCACCATAAGCTAAAATGAACATGTAGCCCTCACATGCTTTATCAAGTACAAAACAAAAAAAAAAAAAACTACCAATGTGTATGCATAGCAAACCAAGCTGATTATACTAGCATTGGTGGCAATTCTACTTGTTCAGTATATCTATTAAGTTCGTAAAAAACATACCTAAAAGCAAAATTCAACAGTGTTTACACAATCATTTTCATCATTGGGAATAAAATAAGCTCTTGTGTGTTGTCAGTCAGAGCTTTGTTGTGTTTACCTACTAAATTTATTTTATGTTTGAAGTTGCTTCTTCAGCTTAATGGGGTGCCAGATGGTGTAGTGGATGGATTAGCAGACATGTGGTAAAACAAGAAAAGTAAAGAGTTCTCTGCCTCTGATAAGACAATGAGTTCAGCAAGCTAATTTGCTTTGACTTGTGCAGGTCATCCCAATTTGCTCTGTGCAATTACTGCAAAATTACAGAAGGTTATATTACATAATCATAAAGTCCAGGTTGATCTGCTGCATTTCTGAAGTCATTTACCAGTAGTTTTGTTGAAAAAACAAGTCTCTTCTTTTTGCAGTGTCTTACCGCTGTAGTTGAGGAAACGTGTCAAGCAATCTCTGTGCACACTGCTTGAATCTGCACAAACAGTGTTTGGCCAGCATGGGGATACTTCTATCTGTTTTGCTTCATTCTGTTCCGCAGAGCATCCCTCTTTGCTTCTCAGTTTTGTGTCTGAAGAGTCATCCTGGGATTTATGCCTGAGAGATGTAGCGGCTGGGTTGCAGATATACAAAAAACACACAGCAAGAGGAAAACAGACGGGCATGAGAAGCTGACTGTGATTGATAATGTTTGAGTTGCAAGCATTTATGCCAAACATTCCTGCTCTCCCTTCACGTCTCATTACATTGTTGCCTGTGACGCTTGTCAAAACCACAGAATGGCTGTCACCCTGATACCATGACTGCTGTTATGACAAGAGTGGAGAAGAAAAAAAAATATTCCTCCTGAGGCTTTCCAGATGGTTGAGAAAAAGTCATTAACCTGGAGATGGAATAGATCTGCTGCCCAGCTGCAACATCACAGAAAATCAGAAATAATGTAGGCAGTCCAATGCTTGTATCAAGTCATGGTAATAGTTTTAGCAGGTGAATAAGACTATTTATTAATAAGTGAGGAAGCATCCATTTTACATTTGTCAGGCATTGTATCTAAGCATGTTTCTGATGTTACTGATGTTACTGAGCTCACATGAACTTTCTGAACCTCAGAAATGCTTGTTGCAAAAGAGCAGCAAACCAAAACAGAGCTTTTGTACCAGCCTGATTAAAGAAAAAAGCTGTGAACTCCTTTGTGACCCTGAATCAAGCTGTGAATAGAGGTTTTCGTGTTTGATTAAAATGGTTTTTGATACCAAGGTTTAAGTATGTGAATTTGAAGGGATATATCTGCCTAACAACAAGGAGAAAAAGAAAAAAAAACCCAATTTCTGCTTTGGTCACCCCTAAAAATATCTGAAACATGTCAAAGCAAAAATGAATAAATAAATAAATAATATTTTGGCATCATCTAGCATGGCAAATCAAACGTATTCACAAATAAAACCACATTATGAACTGCAATATTTTTGAATTTCCTCCATGCTCCTGTATGAGAATACACAGCTGATAGTGAAAGGCACTTTCATTTTCAGCTTCACATTTCATGGGCCCAGTGGGGCTCAGTTATTGTTTCTCCCTCCTCCCTAAAGCAGAGAACTTCCACCTCATCCCCTTGGCAAAGTGACCACTATTAAATTAATTTTACCCATTTAATTGGATTATGTTTCTGTTTACCCTTTGGTATATGTTATAATTGCCTCTCAACCTTATGAATGGAAGACCATATTAGTATTATACATTATTCTCTATTTCCACTTTTCTTCTGCTGGATAGGAGTTGATTTCCATACCTAACATTTGGGTTTATTAATTATTGCACTTCATTCACACTTTGCCTGCACTAAAGTTTCTTTTCCTCAATAAAAATTGCATTGCCTTATGTTACTTCCTTGTCCCCTAAACCATTACCCCCAACACACACGCACACGCACATGCACACGCACACACACAAAACCAAATATGGCTAGTAATATGATATAATACCTTTGTGGTGTAGGACTGATGTAGTGATTAGCACTTGCAGGAGTTCCCCTGGTTTGAATCCAGTTTGGGCCTGGGGTCTTTCTGTGTGGAGCTTGTATTAAAGATGAACTGGTCTCTCTAAATTGTTCATAGCATCAGTGTGACTGACTGAGATTCTCTCTCTTTGGAGGAGTGATGTGTTCAGTGCGTACCCTGCCCTTGCCTTGTGTAATTTGGAGTCAGCTCCATGACCCTGAATCGAACCCAGTGGATCACAAGAACGATGATTGAATATACTTAGGAATAGATTTCAAAATGACACCCCCCCCCAAAAAAAATGTAAAAGTTTAAGGTGAGAGCAAATTTGAAATGCTGCAAGCGTTTCTATTCACTCTGAGGCATTCCTTGAATTAAAAAAAAAAAAACATGCTTGCACAAACAAACCAGAATACAGAAAATCCTGATTTTTGCAAGCTTAAAACTGTAATGTCCTGAAGGAAGAGAGGGCTATTGGTTCGTAGCTGCGAAATTGCTGATGTTGTGTTCTACCTCCTTAACAGCTATAAATCAGATTGTCCTTTAAAGCCCAAAGCCGGGTGTTTGGCAAAACATCTGAGCAATAAAGTCGGCCCATATCCAATCCGTGAAAGGTGAAATATGGCTTTCCTAAACCTTTAACAGTACAGATTTCTCCTTCATTCTGAGTAAAACATTTTCCCTGAAGTTCATTTGGTATTAGAATAATGCTTACAGAAAGAGAACAAACATAGTGGATAGATGTACTGTGAGATCAAACTCAGGACAGTCTCGTCTATCCATTATCACAGGACTTATGTTTTCGTCTGAGAAAAAAAAGAAAAGAATGAAGAGTGACCCAACATCACCATCATGAGCTATTGTACACTTTCCACTGTGGACTTGTATTAAAGGTATCTGGATCACCGTTGCAGAAACGGCTGAGGTTTTATGGGTAATTCAAGTCTAGTTTGAGTTATTACGCTCTTTTACAACACCTCATCTGTTGCCAGTTTCTTTTCGAGCAGGTTCACCACTTTTCTGCAGACCACCATATAACATCTAACATGCAAACTAGCACATGGTACACAGAGGCTGAAGGTGAGAGCAATAGACAAAAAAAGAAACAGCATATGTACTAATGGATAAATAGCATTGTTGATTGAAGACCTTGACCCAGAGTTACCCGGTTGGACATTTGTGTCAGAGTACATGTCGGATTATCACTAGCTCTGAGTATATTTTTAACATTTCAAGGCAGTACAATCTGAAACAAAGTTTTGAATAATTGTCTGTGCTCATTGTAATACTATTTCATTACTTCAAGACCTGAATATTTTGTCAACAGATTGAATTAATGCTACTTCGACATCTATTTCTGATGTAGTAAAGAACTGCTCAATTGTATACAAAACACCAGTCAAAATATGTACATACGTACTTTGAGATGAATAAAAAGAAGGCATTCAATTCCTGAATGTAGAATCAAAATACAGTCCAGCTGAAAAATAGTACAAAAAATGTAAAACTGACTATTTTGGCAAATGAACTGTCAAAATGAATAACAAATCCTTAAATTTAAAAGCAAAGTTCATCATTTCTAATATGGTCCCCTGCTTGATGTAAAGTCGTATTTTGTTTCAGTTCATACTTCAAACTCAGGTATCAAAATTGTAAGAGAAAAGATTACATGAAAACAATTTGTTTCAAATTAAAGAAATTACAGCTACATGGGTCATATCATGAAGCTTTATCCACATTTTGACAGTGTGTGGATTTTTTTTGGGAAATCGTGAACAAAGCAAGCCTTGAATGGGCTGTTGTAAGGACACCGCCACTGGACCCTGGGGCACTGGAAATGTTTTCAATGGAGCAACAAGTCACATCTCTATTCAGCTTGTCAGTTTGATTTTGGGTGAAAGCCAGGACTATGTTCCTGTCCAGATGGCATTGTACACGAGGAAAAAGTGCTGTAGGGATGTTTTTCTGGCTTAGCCAAGGTCAAAATTTTAAGCTGGGCAATCTTAATACTTCCTGTTATTGAACCATTTCGAATATCTCCATGCTCAAACTTTTATCATTTTGTGTCTGACCCTCTCCACATCCAGCATGACTCTTTCAAGTAAACCTCCATGTAACAGTGACATAATCTGATATTGATAAGTCAGCCCCTCTTTTCCAACGTCAGCACATCAATGTCTGATTAGATAAGTGCTATTCTGGATGACGGGCTTAGGAGGGGCATCGCGCTATGGATGTCGACAGTTTCGTCTCACAGCAGGGATCTTTCCAGTTCAAATCTCTGCTCTGTGGCCTTTCTGTGAGGATTTTGCATGTTGTCTAAGTGATGCATGGATTTTCAGGTTCTCTGGTTTCCTTCCAACGTTTAAAAAAAAAAAAAAAAAATCAATACATGCAAAATTAATTGGTTACTTTAAAATCTGCCATAGGTGTCAGTGTGTGAGATTGTCTGTGTTATCATGGACTGGCAGCCTTGGCTTCACCCGCGTTCAACTGGGTTTGACTTCATTCCTCCAGCCTGTCGGATAAGCTCAGTCAGATAAGTCATACACAAGACGGACGCCTGAACAAAGCAGAAAGGGTTTACAACTCCTTATCAATATCTCAGGAATTGGGAGGTTTTCTGACCTCTAACCCGAAGTCAATATTTTAGAGACAAGATATTGATGCCAACTGCGTGCTGATGCTATTGAAAATCGAGTCAATCAACTCAACCACTTAATTCTTTTTTCAAAACACGACAGTTTGCCGTAGCAAACCAGTGTGGAAATAATCCAAAATAGAAAAGGAATACAGACAGCCACATGGCATGTCTACAATGCAAAATGTGGAAGCATCAGAGCTTTGTGAACTACAATCAATTTGATACTGTACATAGAAAAAGTAAAGATGTAGGCGAGTGCAGGTGGTTCAGTCAAGGTGCTTACATATCGGCCGTACTTCCACACAAGTCCCAGGTTTTGTGCTGAGAAGGCTCACGTAGATTGATGAGTAATCAAGATAACACACTTTTTTCCACAACAAGCGCAAATAGTGATGTGTATGCAGTGTTCAGTAAATGGAGAGAGGCTTTAACCGCTTGGCATAGCAATCTGCATTAAAGACAAAGTTAAAAAGTCAACTTTGTGATTGTGAAACTTTTGAAACTGGATGCTGTCGTCTCCATAGCTTGTTTTAGACACTGCCTTTCTAAAGCTGTGTGTATGAGCGAACATACAAGATTAATTACAACAGAATGTGGTCACTATCACTTTTATTGGAGGCATCACTGAACCGATTCAGTTTCCGCTGTTCATTAAAAACAAGCAGCGTTGGATGCATACCAGTTCCACTGGTCTCATATAGCAGAGCATTTGAAGGAATCTATTGATGAAATATTGAGCAAACTTCCAACACACCAACACCTAAAAGCCATCAGGTGATATCTAAAAAGACTGCCATGTGGTAGCATTTAGGCCATCATCATGCCACAATCGTTCTTGAAAGCGGAACGTCAGCAGCTCCAGTATTCTTGTTGCTGCATCTAAACAATGTAATTTCAGTGCCGACATGGGACGGTGACCTTTATTTGTCCTCCAGTGTGCATATGAAGCATGTGTGTCTGCACCTTTCCTGTAACTTATTGAACAAATTAAGGCACCAAACAGGGCTGTCAGTCAGAGATTAAGTAATTGATCACTGCATGGATCTTTCTTTGAGTAGATAAGTGTGTGTGGGTGGATGTGTAAAGGAGAGAACAGGGGAAGGGAAACGAACTGATGGTCAGTCATGGTTCATTGAGTGTCTTTGTTTCTTCGGTGGCTTCTCTCTTGGGTTGCTACAGTACATTTATCCTTTACGTTTGTCTCATGGTTGCTCTGCTGAGAAGCAACCATGCACACACACAGTAAGACCTTGTTTCATAGGGAAATATATATTTGCTTCCATTTGTGCCTGAAGTGATTTTCTGTTACAATCTGCTTGCCGAACAGCAGTTTTATCTTATGTTGTCCCTTTTTGTATTAATGACTGTGTTTTTTATTAACAAGAGTAACAATATTCCGTGTATTTACATGCCAGACAAGAATAAAAAATAAACGGGGAGGCAGCAATAATCTTTTTGAATCTGTTTGTCACTATATCCACATAGGGCTGTGCAATATATCCAAATGCATCATTATTATTACAATGTCAACATACCCAACACTGGCTGCACTCTGATAAACTATGTTTCAATGCACTTGTGAACACATGCTCTGCTTGTCAACATTAGATGGAGCCCTTCCTGCTGGGGATTCTGTTGACAACAGATCAGATTTCGCTTCATTGTTTCAACATTACATCACATCTTGTGGCAACAAGCCAGATGTCAGAAACCTGCCTATGAAGGATTATTTTTCCAAAAGGTAAAAAAAAAAAAAAAAAATCAAACTGGACTGTTCCTAAAACATTGGCTGGGCCTTTCTGTGTGAAGTTTGCATGTTCTACCTGTGTGCACACGGGTTTCTCCCCAAAGAACACGCATGTGAGGTTATTTGATTACCCTAAATTGCCCCAAGGTGTGAATGTGTGGTTGTCTGTCTCCGTGTTTGTCCTGTGATTGCTCTAGCAACCCTGAGCAGGATAATGGATGAATGGAAAGAAATATTTCAATAAAATTGCACATTGTGTGTGAAAAGAAGCATGATGAAAGGTACTATTTAAAGAAAAGATATAAAAAAAAATACAAAGGAAGTAGGAGCATGGCATATTTGAGTAGAATAGAGTACCAATGCCTTTGTTAGTGTATCGAAAGTCCCCAGTTTAGTATTTTGGAATGATTAAAGAGAATGGTATTAATGTTTACTATTATTTGTAAATAATATTGGATATTAAAAAAGAAAAAACCTTATTTTTCTTCTCATTTTCAACTACTTGAACACTGAAGTGGCCCTCCAATGAGATACCAATGCCAGGACTGAGTGACCCCCTGCTCGACTGAGTTTGAGACTTCTACTCTAGACTAGGACCCTGTAAAATGCTTCTTTTTTCCAAATTCCTTTTGTTGCTGTGTTTTCACAAGAATTTCAAAGTAATTGAAATTTGAGTGTTTCATTTATGTGATTCTGTCTGCATTTTACACATTAGGGAAACCACAGGACCCAACCAGACTTCATATTTCTGATTATGTCTTGGTATCATATATCGGAAAACCCAAATGGAAAATCCTTCAAGTCCCGAATAAAGCTTTTTATGGCCTCAAGGATTCACTATTCTGCTGTTCTCTAACACTCACTCACAAACAATCACTCAGACAGAGATTTGTTGATTTTAGAAGCCAAGTCAAAAGCCTGAACTTTTTAAATGCTCTCCAGCCTTTGTTGGAAAACATTATGTAACAGTGAAAACATTTCCCTGTGACTGGCACTTCCTCCATTGGCTTGTCTGCTTTCCAGGGTGCATCCCCTTTGCTTTCTCTGCTGAGGTGAACTGAAAACCGGCTGTCCTTAAGGTTTAAGAAAAGAGAAAAAAAATGGGATTTATCAGTACAGAACACCCTTTCAAATTGTATAGGTGCTTTCAGAGCTGGACAGGGATCAGCAAGGGCACTCAGACCAATCTGTACAAAGCTCTGTACTTGTTCGGCTTTGATCAACAGTGTGTCCTCACTATTTTCTGAGGAAACCGCTCTTCTGTGACCGCAGACCACATGACCCCCACCTTTGCTCAGCAACAGGAAAGTGTACTGGTTCACCAGTGGTGGGCCGTCAGGGCCTGCAAAGCCTTCTCTGCTGGCCTAAAAAGTATCTGAATTACAGACTGATGTAAATTATATTTTGTCCATAAATAATTAATAAATGATTCCAAACGGTATGTTCTGGTTCCTTTCATAGTTTTCCCGTGGTTGCGCTGCTTCCAGACATGTTTTTTTCATATTAAATCATTTAACCAATCAGATTTCAGGCATCATCTGTTGCTAGGGTCAAAGAAATCTGCCCGAGGCCTTCACTGTCCGTTCTGATGGCCCAGTAAAGTAAAGTGAAGCGTCAAACAGACAGTTGCTTCAACCAATCAGACTTCGAGTTGGCGACTCAGCACCTTCTAGCTAGCGTACACTAACAACAGCAGGCCTTCTGATTTACATTCACCAAGAGATACAGTAGGTGGCAGTATGCACATAAGTTGTTGGTCGCCTACCTCAATTATTCCAAGGAAGAAGAAGAAGGCCTGAAGAGAAATAAAACTTATGCCAGAAATACCACAGGGCGAGCTTGACTTTCAGCCCTGGCTTTATGGAACTGAAACGCGCGGCTAATCTATATGACAGAACAATTGAACTCTTTTTGAGGAAGCAAAGGAGGATGGATTTTGTTTACAAATAATCGGGATTTTGGTGAGTAAAATGTTCCTCTTTTCCTAAATAATATTGCTGTTTTATGAAGTTGTTAATGCTTATTGTATGTGCACAGATGTAGTAGGAGACTTATGCACTTCAGCAAAGGCATTTATTCTGGCTGCACAAGTATCTATCTGCTGTGCAACAACTCTTTATATGCATATCTTAATAAGATTTTTTTATCGACATAAAATAGTTATTGAGAGGTGGATTGGTTCAGGCGGATCTGTTCCGTGAAATGCACGGTCCGCCACTGTGGTTCACCAGTCTGTTTCCATAAACATCCACTGCACAAATCCCTGATTTTGGAAAAATCTATCAAAATAGACACAAACAATAAAAACTCACATTTCATTTATTAAAATTTTGGAAGAAATTCTGGCAAACCGTCCGGCGCCTCAGGAGGGGAAAGCAGGTCTCCGCCAACACTATTTACAGTGGAGGTGGGGAGCTACTGACCTCAACTGGGGATATTGTTGGACAGTGGAAGGAATACTTCGAGGACCTCAATCCCGTCGCCACGTCTTCCGTGGAGGAAGCAGAGGCTGAGGTCTCAGAGGTGGAATCGTCCATCACCCAAGCTGAAGTCACCAAGGTGGTCAGTAAGCTCCACGGTCGCAAGGCACCAGGGGTGGATGAGATTCACCCCGAGTACCTTGAGTCTCTGGATGTGCAGGGACTGTCTTGGTTGACACGTCTCTGCAACATCGTGTGGCGGTCGGGGACGGTGCCTCTGGATTGGCAGACCAGGGTGGTGGTCCCCCGTTGAAAAAGGGGGACCGGAGGGTGCGCTCCAACTATAGGGGGATCACACTCCTCAGCCTCCCTGGGAAAGTCTATTCCAGGGTACTGGAGAGGAGGATTCGACCGATAGCCGAACCTCAGATTTAGGAGGAACAATGCGATTTTCATCCTGGTCGTGGAACAGTGGACCAGCTCTATATCCTCCATAGGGTTCGGGGGAATTCGCCCAACCAGTCCACATGTGTTTTGTGGACTTGGAAAAGGCGTTCGACCGCGTCCCTCATGGTGTCTTGTGGGGGGTGCTCTGGGAATATGGAGTCCGGGGCCCCTTGTTAAGGGCCGTCCGGTCTTTGCATGACCGGAGCAGGAGTAGGAGTCTGGTCCGCATTGCCGGCAGTAAGTCGGACCTGTTCCTGGTGCATGTTGGACTCCGACAGGGCTGCCCTTTGTCACCGGTTCTGTTTATAATCTTTAGGGACAGAATTTCTAGGTGCAGCCAGGGGCCGGAGGGGGTCCGGTTCGAGAACCACAGGATTTCATCTCTGCTTTTTGCAGATGATGTTGTCCTGTTGGCTTCATCGAACCCAGACCTACAGCATGCACTGGGGCGGTTCACAGCCGAGTGTGAAGCGACAGGGATGAGGATCAGCACCTTCAAATCCGAGGCCATGGTCCTCGACCGGAAGAAGGTGGCTTGCCCTCTCCAGGTTGGTGGAGAGACTCTGGCTCAAGTGGAGGAGTTTAAGTATCTTGGGGTCTTGTTCACGAGTGAGGGATGGATGGAGCATGAGATTGACAGGCGGATCGGTGCAGCATCTGCAGTGATGCGGTCGTTGTATCGGTCCGTTGTGGTGAAGAGGGAGCTGAGCCGAAAGGCGAAGCTCTCGATTTACCGGTCAGTCTACGTTCCCACCCTCATCTAGGGTCATGAGCTTTGGGTCATGACCGAAAGGACAAGATCCCAGATACAAGCGACCGAAATGAGTTTCCTCCGTAGGGTGGCTGGGTGCTCCCTTAGAGATAGGGTGAGGAGCTCAGTCACCAGGGAGGAGCTCAGAGTAGAGCCGCTATTCCTCCACATCGAGAGGGGCCAGCTGAGGTGGCTCGGGCATCTGGTTAGGATGCCTCCTGGACGCCTCCCGAGGGAGGGGTTCCGGGCATGTCCCACTGGGAGGAGACCCCGGGGAAGACCTAGGACACGCTGGAGAGACTATGTCTCTCGGCTGGCCTGGGAACGCCTTGGGATCCTCCCAGAGGAGCTGGAGGAAGTGTCTGGGAACAGGGAAGTTTGGGCATCCCTGCTGAGACTGCTGCCCCCGCGACCCGGCCCCAGATAAGCGGTAGAAAATGGATGGATGGATGGATAAAATTTTGGTAAAATAACTGTGGCTACTGAGATCATTTTCTTAAATTTCAGCCCATTCAAATCTAACTGTAGGTTGTTGTGATGTTCATAATACAGTAATATTTATCACTGGTTTACGTGAGGGTGTAGAATGATTTTAAATTTCTAGTTTCTTTATTCTTTAAACCCTCTCTTGATCCATGCACCCGCTCAATCATACTGACTAAATTTGAACTCTGTGATATTTGCTTTGCATGAAAGAGAGGGGTGTTGCACTTCAAGGAGCTGATGGAACCAAACAAAAGGTGTATTTCAGTAATACAGAAAAAAAAAAGTAACGGCAGGTTTTGAGGGGTATAAAAGGTTTAATGTATAACTATCTTTCAAAGTATCACAGCAAACTGGCAGGTTTCACCTCATCCTTACAACTCTAATCCTATTGTTTAAATGAATTTAATTAAACTGATGCCGAAATTTATATAAAAATTATCTTTTTGACCAATGACTCAACGATTGGTTACTTTCTCTTGACGTATTTTTCATTTCATTATAGAAAAAAAAAAAAACATTTTCTGTGATGCAAGGGTGCAATTTCCTCTACATTTCTGCAAATTCCATCGTCAAGGACCAGGAAACATAAAACACAGAACACAAGTCGATCAAACAAAAATGATGGCCTGTAAATCCAGTCTATCATTAGTGCAACTCTATCAATCACACTGACTGAATGTGGCTCTTTCAGGAAACAAGGCTCAAATGAAGGGCGGTATGGATATTTTCTTCTTTCCCCCGGTTTCAACGAAAAACTGAATGATGGCACATTAATTTATCTCACCGTCCCGAAACTTTCATTAGTGCTGCACAGCTAATCAATGCAAATGTATGGATTCAATTACCATTTTATTTATTATTGGGCAAGCCCATTTCACCACCAAAACGAAAAACGACAAACCGATTAACCAGTCACAGCTAAACAAGGGTGCAGCTCAGGCTCTTCCTACGAAGTGACCTCCAGAAAAAGGAAAGGAGAAGAGTGGAGAGAGGACAGGAGAGATGTACGTATGTGACTGGGAGAACAGATGTGTAACATGTGCACCACATTAATGGCGCTACATTTCATATTGTATGCATATGAAAGCAAACATGCACACACACAAAGCTCCAGTAGCTACTGTACACACACACGAGAAAAACAAATAACTGCTGTCTAGTAACACACAACAGGATATCAATGGCATATTTTTCATTCAAGGATAGTATTTGAAGAGCTTATGCAGCAGAAACTCCAAAGTTCAAACCCTGAAATGACTAGCTGTGTTTATCTCACAATCTTTGTTTCTTTTCACATATCCCCATTCAAAAGTATAACTATTTATCATTGTTTTATTAATTTCTCTCAGGTGCTTTTACATCACTTCTACCACAATGTGTATATGTTATGGAATGAACTGTCAATGTGCCGCAGCAGTTTTGCTGCTGTAGTACAGCCTCGAGTTTAGTTGCTTTTCACACCGGCACAGATACGATGCACTCAGACTCATATGGTTTAATATATGGAACATAAGGAAAGAAGATGGATAGATAGATTATAAAATGGAGGCAACAAAACAACAGAAATTTAATGGTGATTAATTGCCTGGTTTTCTGAGATTCATCACGAATAATTACATTACTATGTGCAGGATTTAAAAACTTTCATTTCAAAAGTGAATTATCCAATGTAAAGGGAAGTGCAATATCATAGCAGTGTTCCCATTACATAAGTTTGATAGTAATCTCAATTTAAGTATTGAAGTAATCATTACAATAAAAGCAGGTTATTAGCAAAGCCACTGCCAGCATTGTTGTTTTATCAGGTTAGTTTTAGCAAATCAATCACAGCGTCCAGAACCATGACTATCACAGTGCTTGAACTTGAGGAAAGCAGAGGGGGTTCTTTCCTGTATTTTAGAGTTTTCATCTACCTATGGGAGGGTCAAAGTGAGTATGCACTACCCAGAGGGAGTGGTTATTTCCCCTGCTGACGTCAAAAGGAAAATTTCTGATTCGGCTGTGTGAGCACACACTCGAGAAAGTGGAGCAAGCAAGTGAGGGAGATGACAGACTTTCTTCACTTCTCTGCAAATAATCTGACCTTGCCTATAAATTTATCTATATTATGTTGTGATTGTCATCCGTCAAATGCGTTAAATCACAAATCATTTCAAAATTTGTGGAAGGAAAAATACATATTCTGCATGCTATTCAGTGAGCTGGAAGGATGGGGAAATTCTAAAAACTACATTAATGATGTGATCTTTTCACCATCTTTGCGTCACTTTCCACCAGACAAAAAACTCCCTTCCACTTATTATTTTCAGTGTTTACAGTAACTTCAGGCTCCCTTCATGCTGGCCTCGATCACTGCCAGTGACCCTCTCCTTTGCTTATGTATCTTGAATAAGCAATGTCACATTCTTCACACCCTTCTCCTTCCTATCACAGTCACTTTCACACAGATCCACATCTGACAGTATAATTTCCCTTGAGGCCCGCTGCGTTCTTTTAAGGTCATAACTGTTTTTGTTTGGACTGGCAGCAAGACACTGATGCATGAACTCTTCAAACTCCTGCTCAGACCGAGCGTCTTGTCCAGTAAATCAATTTGTCTGTCCAGTGTCGTCTAATCAGAAGAAGATAAATCTCAAAGGATGTTTTAGAAAATACACAACAAGATTTGATTAAGTACATTTCATTTCTGATGTTTGTTTTTTTTTTTAACAGGAAAACATCCATCAGTCTTTAATACTTTGATCCAACAGAGCTGCAGATCAGCTGAAGAGGATCACAACTGACAAGTGATGCAGATCACCAGTTCATTACAAGGCAAACAAAAACCCAAATCACAACATATTCACACCAATGAGCATTTTTAGTAATGAATGTCGACTTGAAAAGAAACAAGGGTACCCAAAGACAGCTCTCACAGCTTTATAGTGACAAATAAGGACATTTTTTAATCAAGTCAATGACATTTGCCTCTTTCTTCTCATTGATTGAAAACAAACCTAATAAAGAGGAACTCTTGCATTTTGAATTCTGACGTTGATTTAACCTGATATTTACATGAGCTGGCAATAAAGATAATTTCAATAAAATGCCTTAGAAAACGGCTGAACTTTTTCCTCTCATGACAACATGAGAGACGAGGTTCATTGTATCACATTCTGACTCTTGGTTGCCTCCAACTCTGAGTCTGGATTTTCACAGTGATTAACCAGGAAAGACTGTTTGGGAGATTACTGAAGGACAACTTTCACCAGAGTTAAGACTGTTTACAAGATTACAACACTTTCACTCACTCCAGTAGTCGCTCGTTTGTCCTGTATTTGTCATTTAGATTGATTCCTGTTTAGAGCTGGTTACCTATTCCCATGAAAATCAAGATTTTTGCTTTGTACATAGTAGCAGGAACACTAGATTCTATGTTTTTTGTTGCTAAAAATCAGAAACTATCATAGTGTTTTAACTTGGGGAAAACAGAGGGGTTTCTTTCCCTTCTTTTAGAGCTTTTTTTTTTTTTTTTGGCAATGATGTCAAAGTACATTGCCCATGCAAGACAATATGACTTACAAGTGATTAAAAGTGATTTTGTCTTTATAATGAAAGCTGTGATGGGCAGCAGGGGAACATTATGTTCCCAAAGGTTATGTGCTGGAAGGAGAAGTGAACAACTGTGAGCATTTGAGAGAGTTTGACAAGTGACAACCTGCTATGGCTGGACAACTGCGGCGGAGCATCTCCCCAGCTGCAGCTCTTATGGCATGTTCCCTCTGAAGTGGTCCGAGGAAGGAAAAGCAGAGAAGCAGTGACAAAGGGTGACCAAGGTTCAATGATGGACGTGAGAGCCAAAATATGGTCTGTATTGTCCAACAAAGAAGAAGGAAGGGTTAGAAAGAGCAAGTTCCACTACTTAGGTTTGAATCTTTAACACATCCTACAATACTAATCATCTGTCTTCTATTTGGCTTCATCCAAACCAGGGTCATAAAGCGCTGAGGCCGATCCCAACTGATATCGAGTCGGGTACAATCTGAATAGTCCATCACAATACGGCAAGCACGGGCATTCAATCAGTGGGTAATCTTTCGGAACTGTGAGAAAAAAATTGATGTAATCACAAAAAGCAAAACAACATGCACGGCAGAGAGGCATCCAACACACACACACAAACTTTAAATGTTTTTAGAAAGAAGTCATTAAGGGTTTAGCTTGACTTTAGCAATTTCTTTAACCTGCAGTGACTAAACATGGTCGAGATCATTTTAATTCATCAGTTTGTTGTGCTATGCTCAGATTCTACCAGTGGTGCCACATAAAAGCTGCTCATACCTCAAAAAAGAAAACAATCTGCCTTACTTGTCTAAAGTTATTTTTCCTGATACTTGTGTTTGATTGGCGTGAATTCTTCTGGGAGTAAACAAACAAGAGTTGGCTTCTTCTTGAATCTTATATTTGCCTTGTCTGTCACGTGGCCTGTACAGTGAGATTACCATGTGCTTCCTAGCTTTCATAAGTCCATTAACTTGGCGATATACGGGGCAAAAAGGGTTTCAAACTGTAAATTAAAGAACATACAGAAGATCACTGATTCACATAGACATGAAGAGAGGGAGAAGAGAGAATGAACGAGGACTAAAATATTTGCTCTGTTTTGGGTTTTTTTGGTTGGCTGCACCAGGTGACATCTTCATGCATATTTAGTCTTACATTTGTAAATGTTTACAATAAAATTGCACAAACTGGGCTTTAACCAAATCTGACTCAATCTTTCCTCTTTTTTTTTTCCAAAACTTCCTTTTTAAGTCCTAATCAATTACCCAAATATCTTACACCTTCCCAGTGTTCAGTACTACAGAGACTGTCCGATGCAAGCCATTATAACATCTGTTTTTCTTTAATAAGTCCTTGCGCTGTACCTACAGTTACACTGTGTGGAGTCCATCATAATCTGAGCAAAAGTAGTTATACTTGAGTGCTCACTATCTGAAGTTTCAGCGTTCTCCTCTAAGGAGTTACCTAAATGTACTTTTTCCCCCCCTCAGGAAGTACAGGAAAGCATAATCGGCCTCATTTAGCATGACCTCATCCATTCAGAGGAGAGAAAAGGGGCAGACTGAAGTGTAAAGAACCACCAAAGCTAAGAGCAGAAACGAATCACAGTGGTATTACACTATTCCCACAGGAAGTTCAGGGAGCAAAGAGGAAAAAAGTAGAATGAGCGAGGTCAAAGAATATTCTCGGGATGTCGGAAATATCCAGCGATGATAGTTTTTATCAATGCATGTCCAAATGAGTCCCTCTGGCCCAGCCTGAAATCACTAGAGTGCTCACCAGTAAGCTGCTCTTCAAGAAAGGGGCAAAGGCAGATCTAGATTTATTTTATTATCTTCCATTATGGAGACACGCAACCTTGACCCTTCATACTCCAGATTCCATGAATATGAGAGTGTTCCCATCTCAGGAGTTCACAGACCAAATCCAATGCCTTTCCTCTTCTCATTAGTCATCACTCTTTTTTCTTTCCTGCTTTTTCCCCGCCAACAACTCTTTTTTATTTCATGTCACGGCTGTTTTTCCAAACCATTTCCCCCAATATCTCTTTGATGCCTTCTCTCAAAGTTTATGCCTCACTCTCCCTCTCCTCCTTCCCCTTTTGTGGTTTCCATCACTCTTGCCCTACCCTCATATTTCATTCTGACTGTGGCGCTCATTAAGTTCTCTCTCTCTCTTGTCCACTCATCTTTTTCTTTTCTTGAGCACATCTTATTTACTCTCCTTTTCCATCTTTTTCCAGAACCTTTGCTATTTTACCACTCTTCTACTGTCCAACCTAGAGTCCATTTCTTTTTTTCCTTAAGGTTTTATCACCCTCTCCTTCTTCCACTCTACTGTTTTCATACCACATTAAGTCACTGAGCAGTGTACTGAGGCCGTTTTAACCTGGAAATAATGGGAGGGCTTTTCTCAGGCTCTCAGTGTGTGCCAACAGTTACCAGGGAAGTCGTCTATCTCCTGGGGTTTCTATCTCGACCCCTCCCCTCTCCAGTCAGATAATTCAATATGTTGAGACCTCGATAGAGCACTCTTCCTTTGTCAACAAATTTCATTAGGAAACATTAGCAGTGCTATCAAAGAGGTGACAGGGAGGAAATGATGGATTCAGATTAAAAATATGAAAAGTGTTGGAGAAGCAAAACGGCTAATGTATGTGTGGGCGTGGGTGCGTGTGCACAATCTCACACTTGCCACACTTGTCCCAAGCCACTTAACAGTCAGAATTTACATAACCCATTTGAATTTTCATTATTTCTCTTGGAAGGGTTTTGTAATTGGATTTTTCTCACAGAATTTCCTCACCCGCATTTATCAGAGTGGAGAGGAATAGCCTAGGACCGAATTACTGTACATTTTGAGGTACAGTGGGTGATAGGTTGGTGTGGTTTGCACATTTCCTCTCCTGATAACGTTATTAACTTTTTTGAAGGGAAAAAGATCATTTTTAGTGCTGATCTTCTTTCATCTATTTGCTTCTGTAGATAAAAACCCTAAAACGGAGATAATTTATTGCCACATCTGTGAAACTATCACTGCGTAAAAATATTACCGTACTAATACGTAGATTTACAATTTATTACTGAGAGTGCTGCTGACAGAGTACGGAGGGACGGAGAAGCTCGCTCTCAACTTTTAATTAGGAATTTATAGAGCAGTGGCTCTCAAAGTGTGGGTTGGGACTCCTTAGAGGTGCCAGAATGTAAGGGGGGGCTAAACAAATGGGGCAACAGGACAGACCTGGAGGTCAGCTGGATGGGTTTTCCCAGTACAACATGTATGTGTAAATATATTTGGCAAGAGTTAAATATATAAGCAGCACATTCCTGAAAGAAAAAAAAAAAAAAAAAAAAAAGCTCAATAAAGCAAAAAAATCACCGGGTACAAAAAAGCCAGTGACGAATCTTCTGATTATAAACATCTATTTTTTACAATAGACAGAAGTGTGAAGATGGTGATGGCATGAATCTGACTGATTTCTTCCACAAAGCAAAGTGTCACTAAGGTGAACTGAATATTTTTCTTTGGTTAATGTTATGCTTGGCAAATGTCTAATCTCGATGGAGCAGAACTCACACATTTTACACATTTTCTTCTATTTGGCATGAAAGTCTTTTTCCTTTGGCTACAGTATTTACCCAAAACTTCTTATTATGCCAAAAACAACAGAGGTCATGCATTGGAGATAGTTTTGAAATTGAAAATTTTGCCCAAATCTTAATTCTTGGGAAACAAACCGAACAGTTTCACAGTTTTGTAAATTGTGTTTATTGTAGTGCATACTGATCAGCTATTTCATTCAATCCAAGAATATAAGGGTTGTCCAGAACTAATCAGGGAATGAAAACCAAGCAACAGAAACAGTTTAGACTTCATTTATGCTTGTCTTACTTAATCATTAATCTTTTATTTATAAACATATCTTTTTTTTCTATTCTTGAATAGAAATGCAGTGCAAATGAAAGGGTACACAGAAGGACAGATTGCGTTTTATGCACTGTTCTTTTGTCTTTGTGCAACCAGGCACTTGTGTGGCATCTGTGATACGTGCTGGCATGTGTCCTAATATAATCTGGATTCATGTGTGTGCTTGACGTTTGGCTTGTGTGGGAGGAAAAAATGGGAAGAGCAGAAATTCATTCCTGTGCAGACGACAAAGGAAAAGAAATGCTGTGCAGTAAGACACAAAGAAACTGAACTGACATCTCCAACCGTAAGGGAACATCACCACCTGGACTGTTAGAGGGATTATCTTGTTTTGTGGATGCATAACCAGATGCAGCCCGCCTATACAGAAATGTATCTGAAGAGTGTATGTGTACATTTGTGAGGGCTTATGACGGCTCTAACCTTTGTTCCTCAACACCATAATCTTCCAGTGATTTCTTACAATTAAGATTCATTTCATTTAAATCAGTTACTTAAATCATGTCTTCACATAAAATCCAAAAAAGTGTTTGTCACTGATGTCTTTAATGTTCTGATATGAACCAATACATTATACATTTAGTGTAGTAAATGCCAATGCCCTCTGTATATCACAGAAAGTCATTTCTGATCATGAACAATACATGCCAAACACTTGTTGCATTGGCATGCAGGACGGTATGCTCCAGCTTTGGTAGTTTTCTATGCTGTCTTGTTCGCATTAGCTTCATTATGCTGTTTTTCAATATTTTTTTAACTGCCCATCAAACTTTGAAAGACAGAAACACTGCCAGCTTCTTTTTGGATGTTTTCGTGACCTACAACATGACCTTTCTGCTTTGAAGCTATGTGGCGGTTAGAATGTTGCGTTGAGGTTTCTGCAGCTTTGATCATGAAATGTTTTCTGTATTTCCAAAAAAGAGACATTTAAATCTTCATCGTAGAGCAAAAAAGTGCAAGAAGTGGCCGCACGACGAGTTGATTCTACTTACTGCTCTGCATTTATCACGTCATTACTAACTGGAACAGTGGAAAGAGAAATAAGGAAAATTAATTATAAACAATGCATGTGCTGGGTGCGCACAGGTTTTACACACTGTCACCAATATGACATGGCTTCTGTGAACAAGCACAGTAAAAAAAAAAAATATTTGATGTACATCAAATACACAATACTTGAGTTTGCTTTAAACCAGTTGAGCATACTTCTGTTCACACTGTTTCATGAGTAACACATTACTGAAAAATTGCATTGTGTGTTCAGCATGCAGCTCTGTGTAATTCAATAATCCATTTCAATTTCTACTTGCTTGTGGTTGATGGAGACAAAGAATAACACGCACAACATGACATTCAATTAAAGTATGTTAAATATATGGTTAAGCAATAAGAGATTGTGTAATGTAGCTCACATTCTGCCCCGAAACACATTCTGCCCCTAAAAATGTCATGTATGTATGTTTTTGGAGAGAAATCAGAAGTATTGTTAAATAGAAAAATCTGCCAGTTGAACATGACTGCTTCTTTTTAAATCTATTTCTCTTGTTTATTGGCTTTAGGCTTATTGAGGGAAAGTAAAAAAGAACTATTTTACCAACTTGACTGCTGGCTAATTATTTCCTTCCCATCTTTGTGCAGTCAAAGTATAATAATGTGTTTGGTTTTCTCAAAGCTTGACTATACCTGTTAGGCGAATGGAGTAGGGAGAGTAAGCACAAGAAAAAAACAATTTCTCGATGCTTTATCCAAAATAGGCTCTCGTGCTTAAGCCTATATTTTCTTTTTCCCTCCCAGAAGTGGTGGTTGCTCTGTCTTTTCCTCAGCTGTGCTAGAAGTCACTCTGATGTTTTCTGGTACTTCCATGTAATCCGATGCATATCCAGCACGGTTACATTTATGAAGCTCTCACTTACACTTCTCCTTTCGTTTTGTAGATCGATTGCTTTGGGGATATTAGTGATGGAGGCATTTCAAACAATTAATGGATATTATTTAAGAGAATGAAACTCTCACTCCTTAACTTTTGCCAAACCCTACACTACTTCTCGTCTCAGTTTTGACTAAACCTCTCGGTATGAACTTTATATCCGGCACAGTATTGCAGGATCTCAAAGTGCAGAGTTGATGCTGTCAAATATGGAAATTATTTTTTGTGATGCCCCCTAACAGACAGACAGACAGAGAGAGAAATAATGCGAGTCAATACTCACCCGTTGTCTTCCTCACCCATTTATGTGCTGTCAACATCATTCATATACAAATATCATTTTCCACCATGCTCAGCCACCTTACTTTTTTGACTTCTCTGACCTTTTCCTCGCTTAGAATTTTAAGGCCTATATAGACGGTGCATTCTCACTGTTGATGACTCAAAGAAAACACATTTGAACAAAGCAAACTTTTAGCAGAACATTGAATTTACAGTTCTTGAGGTAGTGTTGTACATTTTCGTGTCAAAGAGATAACGAGAAGAAATGGATTAAATGTTTAATTTAAAGGAAAAAATGACCAATAATGCACCCTGATATAAATGCTTAAAAACTATAGAGTTGCAACAAGTCACAAATGTTATTGCATTATTTATGTATAGTATTGTAGCATTCTACAATTAACAGTAAGTACAAAGTTTTATTGTTCAAAGAAACCCTGGTTAATTCTCAACCGGACAAAAACAAGTGGAGATAATGTGAGACCTGCCTGCAGTTTGTCCGACTGAACTGCCGTGTGTTTTAAGATCTCATCGTGCAAGAAAGCCAATTAAAAACTTTCTTCACAAACATGACTAATAAAAAAATCCCTGTTTCAAAAGCTTTAACTCATATTAGCATGAATGTCTGTGATAGACGGTGATACATGTCAACATCCTAAATAAAGCCCATGCACAACAATTTTTAAAGGACTGTTTTTAATGTAGATGTTTTTGAATGTCAGGTTACTTTTTTTTTTTTTTAAACCTGATGCATATCCACATGCGCAGCTCACTAGTAGCACATTTTAAACATTTGTCTTTTAAAGTGAATAAAGTTACTGTAAATGTGCAGTCCAGACTGGAGAAAATACTGTGTAGTCAGGTTTTTCTGACAGTATTTGATGTATTTTACGGTAGATAATGAAAGATGAAACTTTATTTTGGATTGCTAAAAGCCAATCCAATTTCATGATAAGAAACCTTGAGGGAGGTATGCACTGAAAAAAATTCTTTCCAAAATCAAATGCTTTTAGTTTTTTCGTGTATTTTTACCACTGTCATCAGATAAAACACGTCAATGTCTTCAAAGTGCAGCAACAACGGAAAGTATGTCTAAGTAAAGGCAACAGCCCAAAGCGAGTGACACAGAAAAATAAATAGGCTGATGTTAAGCTGCAGTGCAGAGGAAGTGAACACTGACACTCAGCTCAGACAGTATGTGCTTAGTTTGATAGCTACTAAGTGCTCTGCCACAATAACTCATAGATTGATATGTTTTGATGGGAAATTGTCATTTACTGGACTGCAGTCATACCCAGCGTCATACTTGATGAAAAAAGGAAAACCAACCTTTTCAACAAGATAAAATACAAAGGGATGACCCAGAGACGGAAAAGAAGGACGCTTGAATTTATCTTCCATGTATTTTATGCCATTAACATTTTTTAACAATTCTGTTCTGGTTATTTTACTTGTGGCAAATAAATCATAAAAAAAATACACTTGAAGACAGTGGAGGTTAAGGAAGATGATGAGAGTTATAGCATGCAATTAATTTTTAACTAGAAATATATTTAGAAAAAAAAACAACCATTATGACTATTTATATCCTGAATATACCTCCCCTATGTATTCCAACCAAGCTGAGTTCAAACAATAACATTCATTCACATTGAATTAACTTTAATCTAATGACAATACTGTCCACGGATAAAATGTAAAACAGCAACTGTAACACAGTCACAGGCTCAAATATACAGATTACTCTCAGAACATTGCAACATCATCATGGTAACTTGATAAGCACTTTTTACAAACTAAAACTGAGCTCGTTGGTTTGTATACATTGTGACAAATTCAGGCTAAATAATTTAAACTGTTTTAATTTATTCACTTGACTAAATATAGCCTACAGTGCTGTTGATCAGTACAATACATCTTGTATCCCTAGATATACTGTACAATACTGCTCAGAGAATAAAACATTTCTTTTTGATTATGATTTTTCATGACAGAATACATAAAATTAAAGTTATAATATATATTGATTTCTATGAAGATTCTCTTTTTGGATGGTTAAATAATGCAGCACATTACACTGACCCAGTTAATGAGAACCACTGGAAAGTATACTGCCAGTAAAGAGAAAGAAACGCCAAAAAAAAAAAAAAAAACATTTGAATCAATAAGCAATCAGATTGAAAATACCTTTTTCCTGGTCGCAGCACCTTGAGTTTGTCACAGGAGGGAGTTTTGATAGCCCACATCTATGGAAAGATAAAGTTGCAACCATTGTCACTTGAAATGAATTGAATCATATAATAAAGTTGATGAAACTCATGTAAATGTTAAATCGACTACACTTATATGGCGCTTTCTACACTGCTACAGCAGAGCCCAAAGCACTTTACACTGCATAATCACAGTCACACACACATTCACACACCAGCGGAGGTGGCTGCCATGCAAGGCGCTCAAATCCATCCACTGGGACCAGTTAGGGGTTAAGTGTCTTGCCCAAGGACACTTCAGCATATCGACGGCGGGGATGGAGAATCAAACCAACAACCTCCCAATTGCAGGACAACCACTCTACCAACCAAGCCACAGCTGCCCCCATGTGTGCAAAATCTACACTTAAAATCCATATTTGTTCAATTATATGTATATTGATTGTTTGCACCAAAACACAGGTTTTCCCTGCACAATGCAATTCTTTCTCTGCCGTCCAGAAAATGCAAACATACAGCTTTGAAAACAAGACTACACTCCTCATTTTCCTTACAAGGTTATTTCAGGCCTGGTGTTGAACAGTCATCAGCCTCCAGTGTTGGGTTTGTTGGAAAGTGATGTCAGACACTGCCATTGGTGGAACAGGAACTCGTTTTATTGGAGGAAAAAAAAAAAAATCATTCAGATCACAGGAACCAATCCTGAGCCACTCAAAACCAACCCACACAAAACACACTGAAGATGTCAGTATATACCACAGTCAGGTGAATACAATCACACACTCAGGCACAGGTGAAAGACATCAGGCCACAGGGAGCAGCAATCAGGGAGCCTGAAATAGCTCCAAAATTTAAAAAAATAAAATGTATACCATGACAAAGTTTCATTTGAAAGAAAGATATTCTGAATTTTCACCATCCAGTTAAGTTCAAACAGTGCCTGTAACTGGACTGTTTCTTAGTCAAGTTTAGTACAATTAAAAAGCTCATTTTATTTATTTTTTTTTAATGTCAACTGATTATGCCATCAGCTGTAATAAAATTTTGAAATAAAAGCTTAGACAATTTTATTCCACATAAACTGTTGTAGCGTGGTAGTGATTGCATGAGTTAATTTTGGAAACCAAAAAAGGGGCCCGAAATGCTACAAAACTATAAACCTTTATAATGAAAATTTATTCAGTTGTAGGACCCTAAAATTAAACAAACATCAAGGGAAATAATGACACTGCATGCCAATTTAAATTGAAGAGACCAGCATCAAATATGTCACATTTACTGGCAGAATTCAAATGCAGACTCAGACACAAAAAGCAGTTACGAAGGTTTATTGGAAAATGGGGTGCAAAAAAGGGGTAATCAACAAAATGCATGTCCCAGAATAAAACTGGTCAGTGCTCAAAGAATGACTTCGGGGGCAGCCAACTCTGTCAGTGGACCAGTTCACATGAGAGTTGTGGATGTTAAGACATGGAAACTCCAGATTGAGGAGTTGAGAGAATGAGGTAGATATGTAGAAATGCTGTTTCTGTATTGACCATTGCCAAGAGTCTTGGTGATGGAAGTGATGGGTGACCTGCCAGAGTAGCTTACCCCTGAGGGTAGTGGTCTGCAGTGGATTTTCCAGTTTGTTCATTGACTGAGTCAAGCAGCACAACCTGCTGAAGGGAAGCAAACAGAGGACAATCACTGAACATGGTGTGGGGAGGAATTCATCTTCCCAAGACTCACCCCTTGCCACATACACATCCATCCCCGAGTCTGACCTTTGACGGGACATGAAGCGAGCAGATGCCCATGTTGACCGCAGTACAGGCATCGCTGCTGACGGAACCGACGCTCACGTTCCTCCGGGGAGAGTCTGGCCCGGCCCACCTCGCCAAGTTTCTCAGAGGGTGTAGAAGATGGAGTGTCGGGATCTGCATCAAAGGATCTTGGAGGGAAGCACCAGGACCCAGTGGGAGCTGTGTGGCATCGTCGGTGCTCCGTGGGTCTGCTGGAGGTCTTGTTGAGAACCCGTTCCCTTTCACGCTCCAAAAGTCTATTGTCAATCTTGATTGCCAGGGCAATAAGATCATCCAAATTGTCCGGGATGTCCAAGAGGAATAGCCGGTCTTTCACAGCATCTGAAAGGCCGTGCTGAAACTTGTCAATCAGCGCTTCAGAATTCCAACCGCTCTTGAGTGCCAGAATCTTTAACTCTACAGCATAATCCACTACACGACGCCTTCCTTGGCAGAGGTTCATTAGAGCATTGCCAGCCTCTCTGCGAGTGGACACACGTTGGAACATTTGGCTGAAGGCCTTGATAAATGCTGGGAGAGAGGTGCACACGGTGGACTTGTGACACCACTCTGCTCTAGCCCATGCCGCCGCTCGGCCCGTCAAATGAGAGATGAGATAGGCAATCTTTGAGCGGTCAGAGGGAAACATGGCAGACTGCAGTTCAAAATGGAGATCACACTGGGTCAGAAAGGCGCGGCAGTCACCAGAGTCCCCAGAGAATTTTTCCGGATGGGCGAGAGGAACTGGTGGAGCAGCCTGTGCTGGCAGAACAGCTGGAGCTCTCATGGTGATGATCCCCGGCATCAGAGAGGCAGTTGCCACTGGAGTTGCGAGATGTACAGACAGCTGTTGCATCTGCTCACCGACAGCATTAATTGCCGCCTCACATTGTGCTGCAAAGCCATGCAAGCCTCGATGATCTACAACTAATTGTTTCTCCTGTTCAGCTGGATGTGATTCTGATAGGTTCATTGTGGCCAGATCCTTCTGCCCTGTTCACTGGCAGAACCCAAACAGACTCAATCACAAAAAGTGGAGTTCCAAAGATTTGCAAAAAAGCAATTTGCAAACAAATTGTGCAAAAGTATCCAAAAAAGGGGGGTAATCCACAAGGAATCACTTTGAAAACCCAGGAAGAAAGCTGGATGTCTTGGTAGAAAGACAATGTGGGGAGAGCAACATGAGAGAAGTGAGTTTTTATACACAGGGAGGGGGAGGCACAGGTGAATCACATTAGGGAGGAGTCAGATAATCACACACACAGAGAAGGCAGACATAAAGATAGGTGAAGATTTGCATCCAAGTAAAACAAAGTGCTCAAACAAAGAGACAAGACAGGATGAATCCCAAACTTCACTGGGATGAGGTGAAACTTGACAATATGAAACCAGAAGTGTGGTTATTTTAGCTACATATTTTTCAAGCAATGGACACCCTCATTATTAGTTTATCTGTCACCAAGTTGAAAATGCTCACTTTCCAGTCTTGCATTAATTCTCAAGTAATTTAAAATTACAACTGGTTTTACTACTTTTCGCTTAAGCTGTTTAAAGACTAATATAGCATGTTTGTAGCAAACTTCATGTGGTTGAGGCCAGGAAAAAGCCACATGTGGGTCAGGATCTGCACTTTAGTCTCTGGAAGTCAGCAAAAACAAGCAAAGTCAACCCAGATACTCTGGTAAGATCCGTCTTCCAATGCCAGAAGCTTTCCAGATCTGCCTCACTTTGAATACAAAGTACAAACGGGGTGGCTGCTGGCTCGATTCTCCATCCCCTTCTATATGCTGAAGTGTCCTTGGGCAAGACACTGAACCCCTAACTTCTGGACAGACTGAGTGCTTTGCATGGCAGCCACCTCCACTGGTGTGTGAACATGTGTGTGAATGGGTGAATGTGATCATGCAGTGTAAAGCGTTCTGCTGTAGCAGTGTGGAAAGCGCTGTAAAACTGTTGTCCATTCATCATTTTACATATTGATCAAAACACAAATAGAAATCATGTTCACAAACTCAAAGTGCACAAACTGAGTAAAATAAAACAATCTATATTCTTCAAGCACCAAACTCATCGCAAAATAAATTCCAGATCAACAAAAACTGACTTTTTTATATATATATATCAATTGAATATCAAACAGTCTCACCAGGCCAGCAGCCGTCAGGATCTGCCAGAACGTGTGCGTCATTAATTCATGCCCCCCTAGCAACAACAGGTAAAGGGAACATTTCACTATATACAAAAACATAAGCTAAAATGGCACTGCAGTAGTAAAATACCTGAGCTTTTAGGCAGAAAATATTACTCTGTAGTTTTGAAAATGTTGAAAACGATTAACTTTCTTATCACCATTATTTATTTATTTATTTATTTATTTTTGTGTACCACTCAACATCTGACTTAAGCAGAGTATAGAGTTTGATATTTGAGTTTAATATTTGATCTGTATTGCAGATCAATTGCTATAGCTGGCTTGAGTCTTGTGAGCATGCACACTTTAATTATAGATTTAATGATGCGGCTTTTCAGTTATGCAAACTCACAAACTTTGCAAAAGTTGCATTTCATGCCAGGATTCAACCTTAATCCAAATAAATGTGTTCAATACCCACAAACAGATTCACTTTGTGGCCTCGACTTGTTCATAAACACCATCATCAAGCATCCAATAGTCTCAAAACAAACCAGATCCTGTTTTTTGTTTTTTTTTTCTGACTGCATTTGAAATTCTTGACAAGGCCTAAAACACAAACAGTCAAGGATATCTCAAAAGTAATTTTGAAAGATTTAATTTTTTTGCTCCAGCTTCATGTTCCATATTCCTGGCAGCTCATTGAAGCTGAATAAACCAACTTCTGAAAAACTTCAAATCCAGTAAAGCAATACTCTGATGGATCCATTTTAAACCCATTCCTGGACAACCGCCCATGAAGCAGCAGTCCCCTAGTCCAAAGCTCTTTGTCATTCTCTTCTTCTTCATCATCATTTCAAAAAAGAAAGAAACACAGTATTATTTCTAATGTAGAAAAAAGACTGAATTGAGGTGGTGCCATTTGTTGGTGTTGGTCGTTGCAGTGTCTCTACAACGGTTGAGAGTGGTGATTGAGGTTTTATTAAATAGTTGATTTCCTTTAGTTTTCAAGTGATTTCCTACAATGCATTCCAGGTATCTTCCTTTCAATTATTTTATAACATCAAAAGTCTAAAGACTGTATGGGATGTGAGCTCTAATCTCAGTATCATATATTATCATGTTGACCTCAGAAATGTATTTTTTCTTATTTAAAATAATCACAGCAAATTGGGGAAACTGAATTACAGATAAAACATATTCAAAGTGAAAGTAATATTACTACGTTTAAAGGTGCATTAAGGAGTTTTACAACCTTAAAAATACTTATTTTCCACCATAAATATGTTACACATTTTTAATGATGTGTACAATGTGCCCTGACATATTCATTACAAGTACCTCTAACAACGCTAAATTGTCACTTGAAAGTTGCAGTGCCGGTCCGGCACCAGCATTTTTTTGGAAGGAATGACGTAATGCACGCTCCGGCTCCCTGAGTTTCGATTTGTCCGCCATTACTCCGCCAGATGCTTAGTGAGCAACAACTGAGCAGGATCTTCCAGAAAGTAAGAAAAGACTGGCTTCTAGCACTGCCACAGCTCCAGCACAGACTCCACCAGGTAAAAGAAACTTAAATCTTATTTGAGCGCTTCTAAACGAGCGAAGACGGAGTCCCCCTCTTCCGTGCACTCGAGCCACAGGGACGAGTTTTTCACGAAGCTGCATTACGCCCAAGGCCTGCAGGGGGCGCTGTTTCGCATAAAACGTGCAAACTCCTTAAGGCACCTTTAAGGCCCCGTTCGTTATTTTCAGTCCCTTTCATTGTTAATATTAATATCACAGTGTTGCAACTTTTAGATACTCGAGACATTAAAAGGACACAGATGGTTGAGACACAATGGGATACAGGAGGAAAAGATGAAATAATGCAAAGTTGTTCTTTCTTGCATTTTGTTTCTTTCTGAAATTACACTGACTTGTTTGAAAAATAGAAGAAAAAAAAAAAACTACTCACGGAGTGTATATCCAGAATTCCAGTCCTGGTTATATATTTACTATTACAGAATGGCATGCTTACCCACATTTTACAGTTCTTTTACTATCATACCTGTTATCTTGTGTTGTTTTCCACCGTTACGTGTTGTTGTGAAGTTATGAGTTGCTGATAAGCTGCCAACCCGTGTTGTTTCATTTGTTTTTCTCCTCATTTTCTTTTTTCCTCCCTTCAGCTGGGATTCATTTGTTTTTCTTCAGAAAGCAATGAGGGCAGGAGAAAGGCATCTTCACAGGTGACTGCCGTGGTAACAGAGGTTGGGGATTAGATTTCACACACGGTTTGTGTTTCTACGTGTGTGGAAAGTTATTTCTCAGTGTGATAAGGGAATGTAAAAGATTTGGAAAACTGCCCCAAGTGGAAAATATCTCTGCATCTAAATCTGGCTAACTCAAAGGATATCCATAAAGCATGACCAACTGTGCACCACTCTTCTTCTTGATCATTTTTAGCTTTTCTTCCCCATATTTTTTAAACTCTAACCAAGAGGTTAACTGGATATTTTGAAAATTTGTTCAACTTTTCTCTGTAAGACTTTTTTAATTTTCTTGATCAGCAGCGTTTTTTTATCATCTGCTGTAACTGAACCACCCATGCAATCTTCATGCAGTGCTTGGGAAGGCTGTGATCATGTTTTATGGCCAACAGCTGATTTTTAAACTTGCCCCACTGTGCTATCCAGCTGAAAGAAGACAACACGCTGCGTAGTCTCTCTCCATTGTATCCCTCTGCCTGTGTGCCTTTCAGTGTGTGAATGTTTCTGAATCATTGCCCAACTGAAAGACCTCTGGCACAAGCAGCCGTGTCATGCCTGTCTAAAACAACTTTGGTTACACCCAGAGAAAACAAATATGAGGGCACTCCAAGAGTTACCCTGAGTCATGATGCAATGTCTACTGAGAGATGGAGGGGTGGGACTGAAAGGCTGAACACTAACAGTAATATAAAGTCAGAGGATGAGAAAGCCAATCGAATAAACTGGAGTTCTGCTCCAACATTTTTAAGCACAAGAAGTGAATAGAGAGAGATGAGAGCGGAGGCTTGCGGTCAGAACAAAAATTGGACTGTGGAAGCTGGAAAAAAATGAGAAACCCTGACATGGACAGGAGAATACCCAAAAGAGGGTAAATAAAAGAGCAGGGAGGAGGCTGACAGGCTTGTTGAACACATTGTTTACAGAATTAAGCAAAGGCTGAAGAAACAGGCCAAGTGAGGAGATGGAGAAATTCTGATGTAAACGTAGAAAAAGTTAGGGACACAAAGTGGGAATGCAAAGTTAAATGTCACAGCCAAAAACTTTAAAACAAAGAGCAAAATGAAATAGCATTTTGAAATTGCTTAATACCACTTACTCTGTCAGAAAGCATATCTCCGAATCTTGTGAATTTACGGTTTTAGACAAGTGATTGTGATTGCTTCACAGAATGCAAGTATCATAGCATCTCAAATGATGCCCCATCTCTTGTCTCACTGCTTGAAAGGTTTATATTTTCCAAACACAATTATGTCACAGGACAGTCAAATCATCAACAGTTTGCTCTGATACAGCAACATGTAAAAGTCCTTTAAGTTATCCAGAAGGGAACGGATTTCATTCACTGTTATGTTTTCAGAAATTTGATGAGTGCTCACTCACTCATGTTAATGGCTGTGGTGAAGTGGTTAGCACTGTCAAATTCACAGGGAGAAAGTCCCGGTTCAAATACAAATTGGGGTCTTTCTGGTTGAAGTTTACATGTTCTTCCTGTGTGGGTGTGTGTTTTTCTATTAGGTTTTTGTTTCCTTGTGATGGATTGGTGACCTGTCCAAGGTGTATCCTTCCCTCACCCATACTAAGCTGGGATGGATGGATATATGTCCCTTGTGTGAGCTTATTTCTGAAGACATAGTTGTGAAGGGGGGAAAAAAACTGAAAAATGTGTATTGGTTAAACTAGCAATAGCTGAGATGTACTGGACTCGGTTGTGCAATAGCTCTAAAATCACTCAATCCCTCTGTCTTTTGATCAAAACCAGCAGCATTTTTGTGAAATCAGAACTTCACAGAAGCAACTTACCCCTGAGGATTTCAACTCTATGCAGCAAAGCAGCCAGTATACAGCTATTCTATATGTCCTTGTGAGTGTGAGTTCTCTTATTTGTTTGTTGCAACAACAAGCAATCTGAAAATGCAAATTCACACTTTTTTTATTATTACATTTAGGAAACTTTGATAATTTTCTGCTATCTGAGATCTGCTTTTATTGTGCTTGATAAAAAGTATATCCTAACGAGAGCAGGGATGGGTGGCGAAGTGTTGTTGTGAATATTTTTGCCTCAGCAATTGAGACGAAGCCTGGCTTTGCACGTTCTAATGGTATCTGTGTCAGTTCTTCTCCAGGTTGTCCAGCTTTCTCTCATGCAGCTCATAGAAGGTCCTCTGTCGTCTCAAGGCTCTTATGGCTTGAGTTCATCGCTTTACCTGACTTTATCGTGAAGTAAAGTAACCGAAATTCACCTGCTGATTACCACATTTGTCACCACAAATCACAACTATTTGAATCCATGTCCAACACTGCTGTGGAATAGTTTATAGTATTAAATGTGGGTATGTGTAATGATCTGTTCTTTATTTGCTCTGGAATGGAGTGGTGATCTGTTCAGGGGTGTACGCTGCCTTCATGTTCTCAGCTGGGATTTGAGCCAGCACCCCTGTCAACCTAAGATGGGTAAAGTGGTCTACAAGATGGATGGATGCATAAACTAACTTGTTGTCATGTTTTAAGCTTCAAAGTATAATATTAATTAGACAAAGCTACTTTCATGACTCTTTTATTTCACTGCCTTGCATTAACGATCGGTGTGCCAGGCTGCATTTGAACTTTGCCTGCGGAATGCTAAACACCTCCTTCTGGAATATTGATGCATTTTCGATCAGATATACAAAAAAAAAAAAAAAAAAGTCTTTCAGATTGGTGTGAAGCACAGTGTATTCAGCTGTGATTATTTTGACCCAGTGGAGACATATGGAGATGGATTGATAGACAGACAGGGAAAAAAAGTGCTCCTAATTGGCAGTCAGTCCTTGTCAGAGTCAGATGTGTGATGGAGTGACTGATTTGTTCAATGGAGAAAGAGACAGATTTTGGCTCTTTTCAGAATCATGGCAGAGGTATGAAAGGAGAGGAGGGGTGAACTGATTTTACGGCTGTTAGAATGGTCATTTAGCCAGCTCTCAATAAGATTATATGTACACTGTGTCTCTTTGTACATTGTGGTTCCTCCTTCTCCTCTCCGTGATGTTTCATTATTTTCCTTTTGTGTTTTTTTAATCATTGGTGCAGATGACTGGATCCATATTAATGCCCCCACCTCATTTGCCTGTATGTTGTACATGGTATCGCACACCACAAAATATGATTACACATTAAATATCACAGCAAGTAACATTGTGTGCGCATAAACCTGTCAGCAAAGTTTAGAGATAATAAAATGTAAGGGATCGGTGGGTTTTATAGTTGTTCTCTGTGGAGCCAGAGTGTAATTAGCTTTCATGGCGGCAACTTTCCTTTGAGGAAAACCTTGATAAGGGTAATCTATTTCCTCCCACTCTGAAGCAGCCGTGAGCCCACCAATGTGGTCAGCTGCAGAATTTCTCTGTTGCTGTGGGGAGAGAAAACCATGTATCTTCTCAATCTGGGAGGGAGTAATGATTAAAGCCATGGTCTTTAGCTTGGGATCATCCCAAGAAAATGCCACTTTTAATGTCTCCTGATTATGAATATGTTGAGCTTAAACCTTGACGCAATCAATAATAACATTGATCCAATGACCTGCCATTTTATAGCATCAGTTTGACATCTTCTCATTTATATGTATATACATTCTGTATGTACATTAATTATGTAATGTATGTAATCAATGTATTTAAAAAGAAATCACACGTCGTAATATTGTAGAGAGATATTTACAGACTACGAGGTTTGCCTCCTGCAAGACATATACGATCAAATGTGTTTTTAGTCAAACATGCAGAGTAAGATATGACTGGTTGGGCTCTGGGTCTACTCTGTAGCTGCATCATCCTGTAGGTTTATTGTGTGACTGCGATGTGTAATGCTTTGCACCCTTACCACATAGTGAAAAAACTCTGTCAAAGTCCTTAAATGTCAAGTTTGCATGTTCTTCCTATACACGTGTGGATTGTCTGGTTTGCCCAGCTTTATCCTAAAATCCAAACATGAGCATATTAAGTTCATTTATAACTGTATACTGTCTGTAAGGTATCGCCTGCATTTCATCAATACTCAGTTAAGATCAGTTATAAAAACCCATGACTCTGGCTTGAATAAAGTCGACTCTGAAGATTGATGCATGAATAATGATATGATCATGTCAGTCAATAAAAAACAACACATCAGTGACAACAACCTAAGAGTTTTATGAATTCATATCAACAATGAAACAACTACATTTCAAAGAACGTATGTTTTACTGCTTTTTACTTCGAAATGTATTTGTTTCACTGCATGCAATTAGCCAGTCTGAATCATAAAATTTGTGATTATGTGACGGCATCATGATTCAGCTCATAAAGTGAGAATCTACCGGCCAAATTAAAAGAAGTAAAACTCTTGATGGAGAGACAATGGCTCTCAAAGGTGTTCAGATGTAAAAGAAGTGGAAAAAGGTGAAGAGAAAGCTGCTCTGCTCCAGTGCATGTAATGGTGTCAGACCTGCCTCCCTGGAATACTTCTGTTTCTCTGGTGAGAAAACTCCTGTGAATGACTCTCCGAACTGCCCAAGTCAAGAAACCTTGGTGACCTTGCATGTTGCCTCTTCACTGCCACCCTGGAGGGAGGCCCAGCATGCTGCATTGCAGTGCATCTCTCTTTCTGTTGCGTCCCCTTGAACAGTGTGCTGCTTTAGGTAGATAACTTCTTTCTGTTATTGCTCGGTTATAACGCTGAATGATTTTCTCCTCTGCTTCACTGTAATATCAGTCTAAGCACTTGGGAATCTTTTAACACACCACTGAATTACCCAGATATCACAGCCTCTAAAATGGGTTTTGCATTTCTGTTCTTTTTGAGTGATCTTTGTCTATTCACTTACATTCCCGTCCTTGAGCATAGCCACCCTGTCTGCTTTACCGTGCTGTCTGTCTGGCTAAAGGACTACATTATGTCAAACTACATTATAACTGAATAAACCTTTAGCTCTCCTGACCATGGTTTGTTTTTCACATCTCTCTTCTTCTTTTTTTTTTTTCTTGTTCAGTTACGTTTTGCTTCAATTTGTGTGTCTGTGTCTCACACAGCATCTTAAATGTTGTTCCTGAACTTTTCGCAAAGTCATCCGATGCTTTTACAAAACTATTATATTCTGTTTTACATTCTCAAATTTCTGCAATCACTATTTCAGTGGCACACAGTGGACTCAATTTCTGCGTCCCCCTAAAGGTCTGCAATATTTTGAACATTATCTTCTGCAGAGCGAGCACCCACAGTTTTCCCATGGTAGGCATCAAAAAAAAAATGAAAGTGGTTCACTTCTTTAGGTCATTAGTGTTCTTTCTTCAACTCCTACACAGAGAAAAGTCAATCAATCGTCCTCTGATTTGAAGACCTGCAGCAGTGTGGAAGCATTCTTCTGCCTGCAGAGCTTTATTCAACATAAACATACACTGCTAGATTAGTTTGTGTATTCTAAGTAACATTTTTACATTTTGTTGAAAAAAGTGTTTTCTTCCTGAGAAAGACAGAAGTAAAAAAAAACCTCAAACATCCAGTTAATTTAGTGTAGAAGCAAACAGTAGGGAAAAGCACGTAGCCTGTGTTTGTCCATTGGGTGAACAAAAATCCACCAGTCAACACTTTTTAAGTTGACAGATTATTGTGTCATACTTGTTTGTTTAACTGGGTTTTCTTGGAGGAATTTAGACTGTGGCTCAGTTTGTTTGGACAGCCTCTAAGTTGTTGGTTGACAGCTTTTTGTTTTATTTTTTCACAATGGTGAGCCGTAACTTTCAGATTCACAGACAGATCCTCGATCTGCTCACTTCTGCTGCACAGTTTTTCTACTGGGAAAGCTTCAACACACACAAAAAGCATCAGAAAGACTTTAGCATTATTATTATTATTATTATTATTATTATTATTATTATTATTATTATTATTATTATTATCATTATTATTATTATTATTATTATTATTATGTGAAAACCGTATCGGTTTATATCAGCACCAGCAATAACTTCATTTTCTAACCTTTGGCTTCCACAACAGCTTTATCAGCAGCAGAATTAATGTGCCACAAAAACAAATTCAGGAAATAAAGACATAGAATTTTAAAATATAAAAGGATCTGAATGAAAGTCTGTTGTCTTGAATTGAAATGTCACCGTCTCATCTTCTCATCTTGTAGAAGTGGATGATGCAGAGTTGTCACTGTCAAAATCGGAATCAAACCAAGCTGACTTTCCTGAAACTTAAAATAGGTTCACTTTTTAGTCATGTTATTTGGAATGTGTTTGTAAGAAGTTCCTCTTGTTTTTTTTGTTTGTTTTTTTCATTTTACTTCATCTTTTTATTTATTCTATGGTAAAAACCTATTTTCCAGCCCAACAAAACTGTGTTGTGATAATTTACAACTTTTTCTAGCCTTAACAGATTTGCTTTTCACACAGATTATTAAAGGTAATAAGAAGAAGAGACACCCCGCTCTCTGCTTTGAAAAAGATGACATATAAACGCAGCAGTGCCCGAATGACAGAGGAAAACATCAAAGCCGATTGAGGTTGTTTCTAAAGGAGTCAGATATCTGTGGTGATTTAATGTGTTTACATTCTGAACATTATCTTATTATTATTTGGATGCTAAATTGGTTGTTTTTAGATCAGGCATGTCAAGAACATGCTCTGTTTACTGCCACTGAAGTCCTTGATGAGGAGCTGATTAGGGTAAGTGCAGGGCATATTAAAACATCCACCAAGACGCTGAGACATTTATACTCTTTATCCTATTTGCTGGTGTGTTTCATGCTCTATGAGTTTTCTCTTTTCATCCTATGTGGAACGTCAGATGTGTAATTGGATTTATGAATGCCCTCAGGAGCACCGAGCGGAGACGTGAACTGCTGTGTGATGGAAATGCTGCGTTTTGCAACAGTTTGCACCTCGCACAGTGGGACAGCCCAGGCAGGAATCATCTCAAAGGCTGATATGGTTTATGATCATGGTTCTTTCTCAGGCAGATTGAGTGGGGTTTTCTCTGGAGTCACTCATGTGAAACTGAAGTTTTCATGCACAAGTTACAGACACAAAGCTCATTAAGAAACAGTCCATCACACCCCACTGCTCACTTTCAAACATCTTCTGCTCATTTCTCTTCCTTGTCTCTTCTCACTCGCCCCTGACTCACCTGCGTGCACACGCACACACATTCTCAATCCTGTTTTATCATGCTTGTTTTTTTTTTGTTTTTTTTTTCTTTCTTTTCCACACCCACCTTTTCCTTTCACGATCTGCAGCTGCAGTGTGCGGGGATGTAGGACTGTAAACTTACTGCTGGGACACTCCCTGCTCCGCTTTGCTTTGTCACACATATTTTGATCTTTATTATTCAAAATTGGCTCCCCTACAGTTGCTCTTGTACTTCATCTCCCAGAACCACCCCTGGAGAATGAAGTTTAAGAAAAGGACAGGCTATTAGGAGGATATCTGACTGAAGCGAGCCTGGACTGAATCCTTTGAAACCGGAGCATGACAACACTCTGACTATTCTCTTACATTTGTATGCCTACAATAAAACAATGTATAAAGGTCTAAAATGATTGGTGTGCTCTAGAGGTCCACAAGTATAGACAATGAAGATGCATCCAATATGGAACCACATTATAAGATGTTCAAAAGCAAAGGTAAAAGTCATTCGAGCATCTTTGTACATATTGTGACAAAAAGGCATAAAGCTTTGGTGCCCAATCTAGTTTAAACAGCTCAAAAGGTCTGTTCAGCTCGATATTTTACAGTCTTATAGACTAAATCCATACCATGGTTTGGAGAGGTGACTAATTTCACCACACAGCAAGAATGTTGTAGGTTTAAATTCTGACCTTTCTGCGCAGAGTTTACATGTTCTCCACAGAACTGTAGTTTCCTCCCACAGTACAAAATGAGGGGTTAATGAGTGACCCCAAGCTGCCCATACTTGTCAATCTGAATGTGTGTGGTTCTCTTTTTCTCTGTGTTTTCCCTGTGATGGACCAGGTTGTACATTGCCCCTGGACATATCTAGCTGGGATAGGCTCCAGCGCCCTGTGACCCTGCACAGGATGAAGCGATATAGAAGATGCATATACTTGCCACATTTAAATGATCAACTATGATGCACAGATAATTCCTTCAGAGCAACCATAAAGCCTTTCTGTGTTAGTGTGAAAAGGCTAAACAGAAAAAAATTAATCACAGTCCACTAAAAATGTACTTAGTAACTGGTGGACAAATAAGACTTGATCCCATTTCCAAAATTGACTCCAACTTCACCCAGACTTACTTCAAATTTCAGGGCATCATTTAACACAAGCTCCATAACTATTAACATATATTGCAAATAAATGTCTTGTAAGAGCTCCAAAATGTCAAACTGAAGTGTCTCATAATCATGCAGCTCATAAGCTGCTTATTGGACTTTACAATTCAGCTATTCTCACACCACTTGAGTGTAGTTACAACGTGGCACGTTGAGCATTGTATTTCTTTATGGTTGCCTGTATGATTTTGATGTTCAGTGTTATTCCTCCAAACTCTTGATGTGAATGTGACAATACTTGTAAGTAAATTACAAGGTTAGGAGAGAGAGATTGAAAGAGAGAGAGAGAGGTCATAACTCCGTCTGTGAATCTCACTGCTCTGCCTTCTCCTGACTGCATTGCAAAAGTGCATTAAACCTACACAGGGGCTTTGCTCTTAAATGACTTGTCTCTGCCGTATTATTCTTTATATTATCTTATTTTGAAAACTTGAGCTTTGCAAAGTAAAATATTATAACAGCCAGAATAGTATCCAGCGTTTGAGTGGTTTTTTTTTTCTTCTCTTTTTTTTTTCATGTGACGCCAGGGGAGAGAAGGAGTTGTACCAAATTTCTCCTGGCTTCCTCTGTGCCAAACTGTGTCAATAGACGAGAACACAAGAAGAGTGTTTCCATTTATCTTACAGCACCAAAGCAGACGCTTTTCACTGAATACACCCAGGCGCACACTACACAAAGAGTGAAAAATTGGAGCAAGAGTGTTGCCAAAGTCAACAAAAACAGTGAGACAAGAAAAAGAATCACGGTTTCAATATTTAAACGCATATGGTTATATTTTCCCAAAATGAGCGTCCCAATTTTGTGGCCTATCTGTCGTAAAGGATGCGCGTCCCGCCTCTGTCCATGGTGCTGAAATCACGCCAGCCTCAGCGGTTCATCAGAACGAAACACAATAAGGGGCATATTTTATGCTTCACGTCGCTTAATTGTTTATCATAGTGAACATGAGTTCAGATTCCACAACAGAGGCGCGTGACGAAAGGGAAATTTGTGTCTGCACGTGCAGAACAGCGTTTCTATGTAGTTTCCAAATCCTGCGCGCGCTCTGGCGCGAACACGGGGAAAAGAAAAAAAAAATCAAATCTCCTGATGAAAATCAATGATACGGTCAGAGAGAGAGAGAGAGAGAGAGAGAGAGAGAGAGAGAGAGAGAGAGAGAGAGAGAGAGAGAGAGAGAGAGAGAGAGAGAGGGAGGGGGGAGAGAGAGAGACAGAGAGAGAGGGAGAGAGAGGAGGCGGTGTCTGGTGACCGTGCAGGAGGGGGAGGAGGAGGAGGAGGAGGAGGAGAAAGCTCCTGGTCCGCGCGTCCTCGCTGCTCCTTTTTGCCGTCAACCCTACAAGCAGTCGGTTACTCTCGGAGTGCCCGGGGCCGTGTGGACTTATCTTCCCCCGGGAGTCGAAATCCGACACCAACCAAGTATCCCAGGTAGGCAGAGCGCTGTTACTGTATGTTTGCTGAAAAGCGGCGGGGAAAACAACCATCTCATTTTAAAGTCAATTGTCTCTCGTTTGTCGACTTTCGCTGCGGCTGAACGGCAGAGAGAAAGCGCGTGAAAGCAGCACAAAGCTCCGTGGGGGCGGCAGTTGTGTTGACGCCGCTAATTGCTTTTTTAAATTGGCGGAGAGGGGGGGGGGGCGAAGCGCACTACTTAATCGTTTCGCTGTGCCCCATCTGCCGCGGTGACAACTTTCCAATGTTTATAATCCGATTAGAAGGAGGATCAGCGATTTGATGAAATGATCAGTGCTCTGTACCGACTCGGTTCCGTAGTGACATTTCTGACCCATTCTGCGTCACGACGCGAGAGTTGTTTGCCCCACAAAGTGCCGGGGACCACTTGACTCTGCTCTCCATAACACTTTGCAGCTGCAGCCTCGCTCCTCTGGGTCTCTTTTCTCACTCCATATATTCAACCCCTGTTCTTCTGCCTGTCTCTGCTTTCAGAAGATGCTCTTCTTTCTGCTACCTGTCGTGGCTCTCTTGCTGAGCAGAGAAACCTCGGTCTCCGGGAACAGTAACGAGAAATGGCTGGGCACTGTGGCTCAGTACAACAAGGACAGACCCTGGAACAGATTCAGAGATGTGAGTTGCACTGAGAAAACAAAGGCTGCACAAAAAGTGGCCTCATTTGTGCGTGTGTCCGTCTGTACACTTATCTGTTTGAATGTGAGTGTCAGAGAGTGCACATTATGCCCTTGATGCACCCTGTGTGAATGTGAGCACCTGCCAGCAGGCTTAATCCACCGAGTGGAACCCCAGCAGGTCCAAACCTGGTATGAAAGCCAACCAGACTCCAAGACAAACAAAATTATACACAGACACATGGTGCGGAAAACCTGAAACAGCTTATGGTTTTTTCGCCCCAACTCCTTGGTTTCAAATCTGGATTGCATGTGCTCGCTTTTATAGTGCTGCTGTTGTCATATGTCATCATTTCAGGTAGCCAGACCACAACAACATAACCAAATGATGTGCAGCGTGTTGTTCTTCTGTTATTGAATACTATTGGCCACATGTTCATATAGTATATTGTTGCCTGCCTTTATGTATGGCTGTAACAAACTATCTCTGCTTTTTTAGTTGATTGTTCAAAAATCATCAAAACATAAAACAATGCAAACCAAATGCATGTCTACCTCAGATGTGCATGTTGAGCTATTAAAAAGCCTAAAAAGACTTGTTTCTTCAAGTAGATATCACTTTTCCATACACAGACTACGAGCACTTACATTTAGGTATTTGTTGATACAAAATACTGACATGAGCACATAATAATGCAATTACAATTCTTAAACTAACTTTGATAAGTTGTTAGATGATGTCCATTTCCTGATTTTAACCACTTTTTTGATGGAACGCTTGAACTTTAACTGTCAAAGACAATGTTGTTACACATTTCATTGAAATATCACTACACTGTGTAATTGTGCTTTTGTTCCTCTTACATCTGGCATGTCGCCATCGGGCCAGATATGACGTAATGTTTAAAGGATGAGGTGAAATACAATTTTTCAACATGATTTTTGTAGCTGAACTTAGCTGCAGTGTGGAGCCAGATACCGATATTGAGACAAATGTAATATTTATTGGCTGAAACTCAAACGATGTAGCTGATCTCACAAAAAAGTCACGCAAGATGTACTTTATAATTCTATCCTTTTATAAACTGCTATCTTAAATACAGCAAACCAGATTTACCACAATCAAATGAAGCTGCGTAAAGACCCAGTAAATGTTCTACACTTGCAGTCTTTTCAAGTCTTGAGGAGGCGAAACACAACGGCGACTGTAACACGCAGGCAATCCTATTACAATTTGGTGTGGTTTTGGGTTGTTTTGTGTGTAACAGAGCCATCTGCTATGGGGACTCCTAAATGGGTTAGGATATGTCTCAAGCTGTCTTTAATAATTTACAAACTGAGACCAAAGCTTAACACCCAGGGAAGTTTATGCATGCCATGTGTTCTTCGAAGAATTAGGACACGTTTGTGTTCTGTTGAGTGTTTGAACTACAAATTTCCATCGGAGCTTTGGGTTCACTTTCACCTAGAGACTGATATCAATGCTGAACAAGCACTCTCTCCTGTCAGCACCAGGCTGACAGTAACGGTAGTGACAACACACTCTTAGCTGTATGATGTGCATTGCTGCCTGCTAACGTGTTCTCCAGAGATTTCAGTAGACAGAGGAGTAACTTTGGCCTTATTAGAGCTGGCCTTCCCATACAGAGCTGGGGCGGTGATGTGAGAGATGGTCATGACAGTGTACATTCATCCGGAGCCCTCTTACCTGCTGTACGCGCCTGTGTTTGGTCTCTCTTCACTCTGCTTTATGGTCTCTCGTGCAAATGAAACTCATTAACAGGAAACTGTTAGTTGAGGACAGGAGGAGAGAGAAGATAGGAGGAGAGAAAAAGAGCAAGAGTTTTGTGTGTGTGTGTGTGTGTGTGTGTGTGTGTGTGTGTGTGTGTGTGTGTGTGTGTGTGTGTTCTGACCTATTACATTAGGAAACCTTCTGGTCGCAGTTTTTCTCCTCCATTTGCTGTTTCTTCCACTGTGTCTTCTTTCAACCTTCCACTCCGTTCAGTGAGTTCTTCACGTCTATGGCCACAGCATATTGCATTTCAGTACTTTCATATACGTTTCTTATATGAAAACATAATCAATACAATAATTTTTTCCACTAGAGAATCTCTACACAGCTGACTTCTTGTGCACTGATTAACTACTCTGTTAAGAGATAGATGTCAGCTGAGGTCATGTGTTTGCATATCAGGTGTAATTCTATTGGAGCGCTTTTCTGAGTATTTGAACCAATTCCCTGTTCTGGTACTTGTGTTGTTACATTCCCAAATGATTGGAAGTCTCGGAGAAGTGTTCGACAGAGCCAAATAGAAGTTTAAAATTTTGCATAAGAAACATTGCAATATTTTTTTTTTTTTCCTGAGTTTTTATCATTTTTCAGACTGTCAAGTGGTTGATTAAGACAAGAGTTGGCAACTCTGATACCACAGTGGAACAGATTGCATTGGAAATCTATCCAAATTATTTACTTTATTGTCAAAATGAAAAATATGTCTCACTTTGTTTAATACTTGGACTTCATGATAAAACGTGTGTGATAAATTATGAGTATCTATTAAGACCCAAAGCAAAAAACTTTCTGTTTGAAGGACAGTCCATGTATATAATTCATGTGTCTGGCAATCAATTCCCCATCCTGTCCTTTATTTTCAGTGTGTCCTCAACTTTTTCTTTCCTCCTACACTTTCTCTCTTCTGCTCATTCTCTTCCTCTGTCACAGGAGCATCCGATGACCCTGTGCTTCCTCAACCATAGCCCTCTCTCCCACCCCCCTCTCTCTCCCTCTGCCCTCACCACTGACTCCTCCTCTCTGCTGTTCTCCTCTGCCTGCCATGTTTCACTCTGCATCCCTGTTGATGAGCCACTTGCTCCCTCCTGCATAATGTATGAGTGTCCATTTCTTGGCAGGGGAGCTGGTTCAACAGTTAAACAGTCAAAGTTCAGGTGGCTTATCTTGAAAACAGAAGGAAAAGGGATTGGATTTATTCTTTTGCCTGGTCGCACCTCTAATAACTGGAATGAAATGTGTAGGAGGCGAAGCAGCATAATACAGCAATAGAGATGGTTTTAGTCTAGCCCGGTGCCGAGGAAGGACAAGCAGGGGACATTTAAAAATGTCCTTTATTGCCAACATATTTTGTTAGTTTGAAAACATTTGCCTTTTATAGCATAGCTCCAGTGTTTTACTTGCTTGTATACTTGTGTACTTTCATAAATGAATTTAGAAAAAGGACACATTTGTGGCAGTGGCACAACATATCTGAAGGTTGAGAGCAGACTTGCTCGCTGAGCTGTTTTCCGTTCTTACTGTTGTAGAACTATGTCCCCTTAATGTTATGATGTCTTATGGAAAATTGCCATAATGTGTTTTCTCTGCAGAGCTTTTGTTTCCGGGTGTTTTATGTTTGTGCATGCTTTGGAGATTTAGTTTGGCTTGTTAGAGGATCTCTAAATGTTTTTGGTTAAAGCTGAATAGTTTTTTTTTTTTTAATCTTCAAATTTTCCTAACTAGCTTTGTTGCTCTTGGAGCCAAATCTCTTGATGTTGTTGTATTTTTTTATGCCAGCTTTCAAGCCTTCCTTTAAGTTACAATCAACATTTTAATTAGTGGATTTATACAAATATAGTTTCAGAGAAAAATTACACACATTTGTATGTAGCACTGCTTTCCACTGTTTGTGTTTCAGACAGGGTCAACTTTATTGGAAGCCTGCAGTCAGATGTAGCTGGTTACGTCAAATTGTGCACAAAAACAATGGAGCAAATATCACAGGTCAAGTCGAACGATCGGCAAAACTAAAAGCTGTAACAGAAACTCATTAACAAGTCCAAGTCTAGTAATAGAGTCAGAGCAATGGAGCAGCAAAGTGTGTATTCATTCATTTACACTGGAATGAATGCTGCCAATGCGTTTTCACTTGCTGCACTATTTCTCTGTGTGTGTGTGTGTGTGTGTGTGTGTGTGTGTGTGTGTGTGTGTGTTTGCATTTTGAATTACAGTATATCTGAAGCCTCTTTGATCGAACGCCCTCATTATACACAATTGTAGCAGATAATTATGGTTCTTTAAAATGCACATTTAGCGCCTCATAACTTCAGGGTTCATCTCGGATTCAAAAACTGCATGGCAGTAATCTTATAGGGCCTTCTCAGTGAGTTGAAAAAATACTGAATAATAATTTGTCACAAAACCCTTCAACACAATTTCTTTTCACACCAGTATGAAGATTGTGGAAAGCTTTTTTAGAAATTAAGAAAAGTGAGTCAATTCATAATATGTTTGTGTTGAGTTTTTTCTGGTTCTGCCGTATTGGCCTAATGGTATCCATGTCGATGAATGTGGATTGTGCATGGATGAGCTAATGATTTCCACTGTGGCAGGATAAGCATGAGTGTTGGACAATAGCATTACCATTTGCCTGAGAAGGAAAAGGTGAATGTAAGTATGTGTGCCTTACCATCTCACTTTTTCAACAGCCACACAAAAGATTACAATATTCAAAATATCTGATAAGGGTAAACGAATTTACTGTAGTGTCTAGATCAGGGATTATCATCTTTGATTACTCTGACTCCTTCAGAAAAGTTTCTCTTCACTACCAGTGGGCCAAATTGACTGAATATATCTATCACAAGAATATATTAGACTAACAACTAATTTAATGAAAGCTACTCAAATGTATGTAATGTTATTAGATATGCATATATTTGCTGTCATAAGAAATAAATTCATTTGACATCTGGTTCATATGTCCTAAAAATTATCATGACCCAGTATGAGGATTGACCCATACCTTGTTCAGAGTGTCAGTAAATGTAGAGTGGAGAAAGTTGTTAACCTGCAAACCAGCAATAGGCTACTGAATTGTTGGTTTCTCTGATTACCATTTGAACTGTATCATACTAACTATATTTTAATGTGGAAAAAAAGCACCGCATGGATATTGATTTAGTTAACCTGATTTACAAATAACAAATTTGTTTTCATTAAATGAGTAGCTACAGTTGTCACATATATCATTGTAAAAATGCATGGAAATTGGAAATTTTTCCAAATGAATGATTACTGGTGTGCATTTCAGCGTTCAGTTTAAATTTCATTTATTGTATCACCAATGTGATTCTCATCAAGCATTTTAATTATAAAATTCATTCTGTGCCTTCAAAACAAATGTGATGGATTCTTATTGGTCGATGCTGTTTGATTTGGTGCTAATATTAATTGAATTATGATATTTTTTCCAAAGGCAAAATATTTAGTATTCTGGAAGGCTAACACACCTCTGTAGGGTCATACAGGCAGAGGGGAAGTCATGTGATAACAATTGGGCCAGTGGCTGGTCTTCCAGACCACTAACCCGGCTGTTGCTATTGTTCCCTTATTTCAAATCAGAAGCAACCTTCCGTCTAAAATAAGCAAGAAGAGAGCAGATCTTGGCAGTAGAATGGAGGCAGATGGAGGGGAAGCGGCTACAGTGTAGCGGTGTAGCAGCTGGAGGAAATGTGATGCTGTCAGTCTTCTTGTTCTTGTGAATTGCTTGAGTGCGATGGCAGAGTGCACGTTGATCTGCAGCTTATACTACATGTCTACCCTCAGTGTAGATTCAAAGCTCAAAAGGAACTTCGGTTTATGACGACTGCACAGATTCAGCTTTCTGGTTATCCGTCTATTCGAACCTCAGTTTATTTCTGTTGCTTTAAAACACGGATAAAATGTTCGGGAGGAAGTTCAACCAAAATAAAGAATTAAAATAATTAACCTTAAGTGTCCTTTAAGTCACTGAGGTAGGGAAAGCTAATTTGGCAGTTGATGTTTTGAAAAACACAATATATGCTTCCACCTTGTAGAACAGATGACGTTCAGGGTAGACAGAAGACTTTATAGCACAGCTGACCTTCTTTTGTAATTGGTCAGTGTAACAGTCTTTGCCAACCACACCACCTGCTGACAGTCCTGCCATCTATCTCTCCCTCTCACACAATACACACAACACACACACACACACACACACAGCACACAGAGTACACATCTACAATTTGTTTTATAACCAGCAGTCATGGCGGGACCACACTGTATATACCAGCTTTGGGCTTGGACTTTATTACGAGGAAGCAATAAGGAAAACCACTATCCCACCACGCCACGTTTAAACCACATTTGATGTTTTGATTGTCTCCACTCATCTCCTCCCAGAAAGAGCCTTCGCTGCCATTCTGACAGCCTCAGTTTTATCCTCAAGGAGCAGAAATGTCTTCATTCTTCAGAGCCTGTTGTTTTTTTTTTTTTTTCGTTTGTTTTCTTTACAGCAGAAGCATGTCTTGTCCCAGTTGTCTTTCCCATACTTTCACTGTTTGTCCCTGTGATTTACACAAGGCTTGCATGTTGTCCGTTTTTAAAACAAAAATGGTCAAAATCATTCTTTTGACGGACGTTGCCTGTTCACTGTTAATTCGTTAGTGGACCTGGTTGCTGTTTTAAGATCAAACTACAAACTGCTGTGTGTTTGTGTGGTGGCCGTACAGCTATCTGTGCTGAGCATTACAGCGGCCTGTCCCTCCTCATTCCCACTGACAGAATTAAATGTTGCCATCTTTTATCAGCTGTATTCTTTTCCAGGACGACAGCCTCTCTGGGACTGCCAGTCAAAGACCACAGCTGTGTGTCGGAATCATAAAACCTGTGTGTGTGTGTGTGTGTGTGTGTGTGTCTTTGTGTGTGTGAGTCACTGTGTTTTCCTGCAATGGAAGCATGTGCCGAGATGGCTTTATTTTCAGTTGAAATTTTGTGGCTTGTTTTGCAGGTTTTCTCCTTTATGGAGGAGGAGTTTTTGCTGAGCATGCTTGTTTTCTTTCTTTTTTTTTTACCCCCCAAATCATATACTGCCTCGCAGCGAAGATATTCATACCTTGCAGGACCCCCATGCATCCAAATTAAATGCTCATCCTCTGTCTGTCTCAGTTTGTGCCCCGGTGTATACAGAGAGGTTGTGATTGGTTGGTTGTGCAGCTGAGGGGGGGAGGGGCAGCTTGCGTTTTAGAGAAGCAGCTTAGACAAGACGAACCCTGGAGTCACCTTCACCTTCACACCCACAGACACACAAACGCTGTCAGTGAATTCTCCCCAGCAGACGTACAGTATTCCCGTCAATTAAGTGAAGACTTGGCTGAACACCTGTCATTCTCTCTTATCGCTCCCTTGCTCTGCCCTCCATTTCTCTTTCTACTCTTAAGCTGCCTCTATACCTTCTCTTCATACGTTTTATCTCCCCTCTGTCTCCCCTGGCTCTTCCCATTCTCATTTTATATTCCTCTAATTCCCGTGAAACAGTGCCCTTCAAAATAAACCTGCTCGCTTTCATCTTTTTCCTTGGTCTTTCTCTGTGTGCACATTCCTCACGTTCCTCTGATTAATATCAAATGGGAAATTTTGATAACAATCTATAAATACATGCGTAGAGGGATCACGAATGCACAGTTCCTCTTGCAAGTGCTTTTTATGTGTACGGAATAAAGGCTACACGACATCAGCTGAACTTTCTAATTGAGGTAATCTTTCCGAGTATTATGATAGCGATATTGTTTGTGATCAATCAAACACTTTAAATGTTAGAATCTTTGAGATTTTTTTTTTTTCAAATGACAGTACTCTTCCTCCTGCACCTAATTTCCACCAGCTGTAACTGGGCCCTGTTGTTATTGTTTTGCTCTTGCACAAACTCAGATCTTCTTTACCAAGTGCTCTAATTAGGGCTGTACAAACACATTGATAGTTAGATACAAATCAATTTTTTAAACAATACAATATTGATATTGCAGCCCCCAATATTGATACCCCTTGTGACATTAAGTAGATGCTGAGCCTGCCTGGTCACTATGGTAGATATCTGTGCAGTACAGGCATATCTTATTCAAACAGGAAGCGAAGCAAGTGGCCAAATTTAATTCCAGGGTAAATATTAACAGCCCTTTCATCTTTTAAAGCAGATGTCTGGATTGATTTTGGTTTAAAAAAAAAAGAGAGAGAAGGTAGTAATGAAATGGACAAAACACAAGTCTTTTTTTCTCTTTTCAATCATTGCCATGCCGCATTATAGTAATCGGGCTCTTAACTGCAAAGACGTACTGCATGTGCATGGCTCTTACCTGCAGTACATGCAATATTAACGACCAGTCCTCAGACAATGTGGTGAGATGTAAATCTCATACATCAGCATCATCATACATCATACGACACCACCAGATGATGTTTCTGAAGACTGTAGAACACTGTCAAAACAAGTCCAAGGTATAGTTTACTGGACAGGGGAAACCTGACTGCTGTCTTGGGATAATCAATAACGCCCTGAAAAGACAAATCGACACACACAAATTCATTTGGCACTTCGGTTGCAGGCAAGTCAGAGGTCACCGTCCTGATTGACCAGGGTAAGCAGCTAGTGAGGTGCTTGTGTTTTTGTGTTTGCGTGTGTGCACATGTTGGAGGGCACAACAAAGAGTTAGACAAAGCAGGGGAGCTCAGGGATTGCCAGTGATTTTGGACAATGACAAGAAAAACAAAATGAGGGTGGAAAAATGCGATAGGATAGGAGGAAAGAGGATGAGGTGATGCTTTAATGTGAAGCCCGTTAACACCATGGGCTGAACAGATGGACGGACAGAGGCTCGCAGGGTGCGAGAAAATGTGAAAGTCATTTTCAATGTGTGCATGTGTGTTATTAGTCACTTCTGTCATGTGGGCTGCTCTAAACTCAACTTTTCACCCAGATGGGACTCTTTAAATGGTGATCTATTTGGTAATGATTAAGCTCACCTGCGCAGTATTGGATTGTTTTGTAAAGATACTTTGTGACTTGCTGATATCCTGTTTATATTTCCTTAAAAAGTCTGACCACATGCCTGAATTATCAGTCGCTTTTTATGCTGAGCCCTTGTTTACAAAAATATTCTTTTCGGACATGAGCATTTATTTTTTCATAGTAACCTTTTTCTTGTTATTGCTAGATACCATTAATTGTTTCAATAAGTAGAGCTGTAAATCAGAAAAATACACACTGAAAGAAAATGCAACTAAGAAAGATGTCAATTAGTCATTAGTTTTATCAAAAATCGGAATCTTCTTGCTGTGGGATGACAGCTGCACTACTGTGCTTTTCCTCAATAGTCTCATGTCCAAAGAAATTTAGTTTACATCAACTGTAAAAATAAGTCCTCCAGTATGTGTTTTCCAACAGTGAGTCTTGGTTTTACTGAAGAAACTGGACCAGCACTCTCTCCTCATCGTGACAGCATTCTCTGGTTCGTTTTCAGGCTCTGGGGCTTTTCCATGCAGAGTGTGCCCGTTCTCTCTGTGCGTGCATGGTACTCTGGCTTCCTCCCCTCAGTCCAAACACATGCATTTAAATTTATTTGGTAACTTCTAAATTTGTTGGTGGTGAAATTGTAGTTTGACAATTTCTCTGTTTGCTCTGGTCACTGAGCCTTTAACAAAATTCAACGGGGATCCAGTCCAACACTCCATGACCTTGAGTTACATCAACTTTATAGACGGGATGCTCCTGAAAATGGTCCAGTGTGATCCTTCACGTGGTGAAAGTGAATATACGGAATAGGGCTGAAAGTTTTCAGAACTATTTGCTTTGAGCAACACAAGGAAATATTTGGTGTCCAAGTAACACTGATTGGTAATTGTTAAAGCAAAAGACAAACTGATTTATATGTCACACACAAAGCATCTAGATTGGCTGTTTGTTTCAGTGATAATCAAATCCAGCATTGCAGTGTGGCTGAGCACTGAGCAGGAATACAATCACTGACAAGCCACCACATTGACCTCAGAGACTGTAATCAGTAAGCCCTAAATGTTAAACTGAAGCAGCTTTCCCACTAAGATTTCCAACAGTGCTGAAAAGAGTTCCTCCGTTACTGCTTTCAGTGATTTTTACAAAATCAAGCAAAGACCACCCGTTGTGTAATTCGAAACAGCCGGAGGCGTCTTGTGGCATTGAGTTGACAGAGGTGCGTGCGTGCAGTCTCCTGTTCACACACTTGCCAGCTCACCCCTGTTACACCCAACAAATGTGGGACAGATGTTTCGTAAGTACACAAAAGCAAAACGCTATCATGTTTTCTGTGAAAGACGCTTGAGAGATCATCTTGTCATATTTGTGAATGGCAAAGCATTTTGATTAAAAGTTGGGCACAGTAATGTTGCCATTGATTAATTTTCCGTCAACCAGTTAAGTTATTGTTCAACAAGTCATTTTAGCTGCAGAGCAGAGTCATTTTAAATGTTCAGTAGTAATCTGCAGTTTCTTTGGATGCAGTTTTTGCCATGCCTTCCAGCAAATTTTGTATTTCAACCATAATTCATTTTCATAGATGGCCAACGTATTTTGAACAATCTATATTATATTTCAGTTATGCAGCTTCTGTCAACACTCACTACATGTTTAATACTTCAAACAGATTCCTGTTTCTGTTGCTGATGCATTTAATCAGGAAGGTGTGTGTGCCTTTGCGTGGATACTTATTTGAACTGATTTTTTTTTTTTTTTCGGTCAAATTATACGGACCTTATGAGAACTATACGCACATGAAATTCAAGGCACATCTTGGACACACACACACACACAAAGTGCTGAGTTGAACCTCCCCATATCTTGTACATGCATAAACCATGAATAGAATGTTTTGATCATGTCTGCCTGTCAGAGCGGAACAGAGATGTATGTGCCACAGTAGTTTTGCATGTATTTGTATGTGTGAGTGTTTCTCTCTCCACTGACACTGAAGGAGCTGTCACCCGCACCGTGCACCATGTGCGATCAGATGTTTTTCTCCTCGGGGTTTGGCTCCCTCTGCTTTTCTCCATACGTCTATGTTTGATTTGTCTTCCTGTAATCTGTTTTATAAGTTGAATCTGTGAGTGGAGATGAGCCGCTGTTGCCTTACTTGACTGCCTGCTACGCTGCCAACTAGGAAGTCACTGCTTGCGCAGTGGGAGCTCTGTTGTGTTAGAAGTGCGAGGTCTTGGGTTCATGCCTGTTTTTGATTCTTTGATTCAGTTTCCTTCCTTCAAACCTTTTTCTTTTGGAACCGGTCCCTGAAATATAACCCAATAGACACAAATTAAATAAAATGCATTTTTCAAACAAGGAAAACTCTGTTCCTTGCCTTTTTTATTGAAAGGCCTGTGCTAAGCGAGAGGGAAGGGCTGCCGTTTCTTGAAATTTCCATTTTTCCATTACTTTTTTATCGACGTAGATTATTTGACATAGTTGGGTAAATATCAATTTCCCTTTTGATTACTATGGATTTCTGTTTTCACACTTCTTGTGTTGAGTGCATATAAGCTTCACAATGTACAGCCAGCTGAGAATTGTGTATTGTTATTGTTTTCACCACGTTTGTCAACAGTTACTTGTTGGAGCCAACTTAAGAGATGGGGCAATGGTGGTCTATGGGGCTCGTGACTGTCAAAAATGCATTTATGGGATGAACAGCCCCTCAAAACATAAACCTTTTCAGCCATTGCAACTGTCTTGTTGCTTGTGATCACAGTGCTGAGTAATAATGTTGGCTTTAAATGAGCTGAGATGAGTCTTGTTATGTTGATATGATGCATTAAAAAAAAAAACATTTACACATTGCACGAGTTCAAATTTTCCTCTAATAAACAATGTCGTAATTTATCCAGTATATCTAACACAGGCTTTTCAATAGAGATATGAGCACAAGATAATAATATGAAGATGTGTTGTTGATTTCATTCATCAGGGATAATTGCCACTTTTTCTTTTTTCTAATATTCTGCTGCCGCACTGTGGACCAACATTTTTTTTTTTTTTTTTTTACCAGTATCTTTTAATGAGGCTTATCTTGCGATTTATAAGCCAGCCTCGCACTGTGATTGATGTTGTGTGTCAGCCTCTGCTTGTTCCCTGTAATCACAGTGGTTGTTTCAGAGATGATGAACGCAGTCATTGTTTCATCTATCGCGAGAACTGATGCGGATAATCACACAAACAGTGTTCAATCTAAACATCAGTCTTCCAAACAAATCTGTTTCAGCTGCTTATTGTGTGTTTTTTGACAAAAGTTAAGTCAATTATGGAATGCACAGAAATTAATGTGCAAGTAGACCGTCTTGGTCAGATCACATTTTAAAAGTTGACTTCATAGTCCAGGGTGTGAAGTTATTAAATTAATCTGGGGCAGTCTCTTCCTCGCACCTCCCTGGTCGTTTTGTCTTTCGACCAGAGTCAGCATCTTTCCTCTCCCCCTATCTTTCTCTCCTCCTCTCACTCTGTTTATGGCCACTAAAACCATGTCAGCTTGAATTGGTCATTATCTCACTTTTCCCCAGAGGACAAGGATACAGTTACTCCGTGTGTGTGTGTGTGTGTGTGTGTGTGTGTGTGTGTGTGTGTGTGTGTGTGTGTGTGTGTGTGTGTGTTTGTTTGGGAGATGTCTTGTCTGCTTCAATAATTCAGGAGGTTTCTGCTGCTGTGGCCCTTGCGATGCTCTAGAGAGAAGAGAGGAGGAGAAAAGAAGAGAGAAGTGAGACATTGACACCAAAATGTTGCAGATTGGTCTTTTGTAGTTTTCAGTGCGTTTCTTTCTGTTTATGTGATCATTTTTGAGTATCTATTAAAGCATGAGGTGAGTTAGGTGGCTTAATGTACAATTCACTGTTCATGGGGTTGAAATAAAGTAGATCAAGAAATGCAAAATACACTATATCATTGACTTTGTTGGGCTATATAGTTTAATGCATGCATGCATTATTTTATTGTACTCCAAAGAAAAAATAAACACTTTTATTGGGACCAGCAGTTTAAATCAGTAGCTTAATTTCTGGATAGTAGCCTAGCTCCAGCAATACAGCTGAGTGCATACTGTTGTGACATATGGAATAAGACTAACTGTTAGAAGTGATGCAGTGAATTCATGACTTCATTTAAATGGAGTGGGATCAGTCACACCCTGTGTTGTTTAGGCAAAAAAATAAAAAAATAAAAAAATCTGCCTTATGGAGTCCTGAAGCGCTAAATAGATTTTTTGCATGGATTAGATCAGCCACCTTGTGACTAAACAATACCATGCAACCTTTAGGTTTGATTGCATTATCCACCAAGGCTACAGTTTGTTTGTTTGTTTGTTGTCAGACCGAACTGTAATGAGCGTCCGTGTGGTTCCTATGGATTAATTGTGCATGATGCATATCATGTAACTGCAATACGTAGTATAATGTGTGTGACAGCTCATCTTTTCTTCTCTGTGTCGGTTTTCTCTTGGTATCCTTCCTCCCATAACCCTGGCAAATGCTTGCTAGGTTAATTGGTGATTTAAAACAAGTAAGTGTGAAGTATAGTGCTGTACAGAAATGTGGGCTGTACTGGAAGTGACTTCTTCTTCTTCTTCTCTTTAATTATCAAACTATGAAGTGAATGAGCAGAAAGAGGACAATGTGTCTATGGTGACCAGTATTTACTTTTCCAACAGATTTCCCTGTTTTCTGTACTCCCGCACACAGTTTTGAAAGGATGGATCTTCTGCTAAATCACAAACCTCAATGAACTCAATGAACTCCCTATGTGTCTTCTTATAGCTCCAGACTCTAAGCCTTTTGAGACAGACCCTCTTTGGAAACCACAGTATTACTTTGAGGACCCACTTTTCTTTCCTCCGAAGATTGCTCTTGATGACGTGTACTTCACGTCCAGTGTGTGTGTCCTCTGTTGCAGAATGAATTTGATGTCTGTCAAATGCCTTTCTGATTATATTACTTGTGGGTATGCTGTGTAAAGCTATGCGGCCCTTTTGTCACAATGTTGTTTTACACAATGCTGCATGAGTGACTGAAACTGTGTCTGTCTCTAAAGCCTATTTCATGTTGGACAGAAAAAGCTTTAGCTCAGTCCAACATGAACAAAGATGGTTTGATGAATGAAACACTTGACCACAACACTCAAGAGGTGGCTGTTGTCAGCCACAGAGTCACACTTATAAAAAGACTAAAAATGTGTGTCCTCTTGTGATCACAGGATAAAGAGTTTTCCACCTGCTCTGTATGTGAGTCATCCACCTGTAATCCAAGCCATATATTTCAGCACCATGGTCAGTGCCATTTTGCAGTTGTCCACTCTTAATAAAGAGGAATCTGGCCTGTTATGGACCCTCTGTGTTGGTGTAAATCTGTCAGAGTGCTGTGGTGAGTGAGTAATTTCTGCTTCACGTTGAGGGTCAAAAATTAAAGTTCAAGTGGATAAAAACGGTGCTGGATTTGGTATTCTACTTTCACAGTTCAGCTAGAAGTGTTTCTGCTGATGTAGGAGAATATGTTGCTGCTATTCGAGCTACTTGGAGCCCGTCACTGCCAACTTTGCCCCTGTTTTTTCTGGCACTGCCCAAGCGCTCTCCAGTCAGATGCCACGGTGCTGTCAGAGTAACAGCTGGCTGGATATCCTGTTTCAGGCTGACTTTCATGTCCAGAGAGACACTAGTAACCACATTTTGGCCAGATGGTGTTTTTATCCCTTGTATGCTATTTTAACTTTTTGATTATGAAGATATAGGTTTGAAGCAAAAACAGTTCTTTTAATGTCATTTTAGCTATTGTGATTATTATATATAATAGAGTGCAGTATAAAAGATAATACAGTTGAAGTTTTGAATGTGTTTCAGGCATTTTTGTGAGCGCCAAGGTAAAATACATTAAATGAACTGATGCAAGCCACAAGATTAAGATTTGTTTGGGTTTGTGGTTTTATTTTTGGGCTCAAAATTTAATCCTCTGTATTTACAGACATGAACTGTAAGCCTACCTTAGCAGTAACTTGAGTACCAGCCACCAGTACTGAGACTGTATTTTATCGTATAGCAGACTGTGGGATGACTGCTTCACTGGTGAATTATAGAGACATTTATAAATATGAGGACCAGTATAGTCAAATGTTTTTTCTGAGATACGGAAAATTGTACAATTGACTGACACGTTGGGATTTGAACCGCTGTTGAATCTAATATATTCCAAAAAATATGATATTACTTTACATCGAGCAAAGTAAGATATCTATGGCTGCTTATTCTGTTATTGGATCAGTCTGTCTTTAATTTCCCCACACAGTAGGAGCCTTCTAGATGTCTATAGTGGTTTTGTAATGTTAAACCATTTATATTACGAGAGCAAAGGCATTACGAAATGGTATAAAATCAGAATGACATAAGGAACAGCACATAAGCACTGCAGTACTATTGATTTATCAGTGATTCATTTGATTAGGATTATATGTGAATGAAATTGGCAGCTGATTGAACCACAAATGTGGTGCGTGCCGTGGTGATGAGTCTGTCTATACAGTCATTAAAAAGTAGAGAACAGAGTGCTTCATAGCGCTGATGTGCCATTAAAATGATCATCCTGACTGTATACGATCAATCTACACTGATTTAGGCGCCATCTGTTTGGTAGTTCTCTTGAATGAAAAAAAAAAAAGCATACTGACTTGATCTGGACATGCAGCAACATTTTTTTCTTCAGTCTATCAGTCCTTTTCTGATCCTGATCTTGATCACATTCCTGATCATAGCTGACATTGGGAGTGAAGTATCACCTGCACACACACTCAAACCTGTGGTCCATTTTCCATTTCACTTAATATGTATGCTTTTGCCTTGAGATTAAATCAGTGTATCTGGTTTAAAAAAAAAAAAAAAAATAAAGCACGAATTAAAAGTGTTAACTACTATATCAATCAGTATCGTTTAGTCAGTTTTTGAACACTATAAGTTGAAAGAAGATGCAGTAAAAACACATCTACCTTAGTGGATATATAGTATGTAAATACGACATACAGTAGGTTAAAGCCATAGTACTTCATTCTAGATCCTCTGCATTACAACAGATTTTTTTTTTCTTGGGGAAAATGACTGGGAATCTGTTCTTAGTGTCTTGAGTGATTGCTACAGTCCCACAGACTAAGCTTTCTGATGAGAGGAAATCCTCCCACTTACTATCAGCGGGAGTGATGGACTCACCTTTCTCATCTTCTTCATGCAGCCGGCCCTCGCTTCATCTCCCCGTCCTCTATCATAGCGATGAAACAGTCACGTTTCAGGAGTTAACATCGGCAGTCCCGTTGCTCGAACATTGGGCGAGGGTAAAACACGGAAGGAATAATGAAGCCAAATGGCCAGTCATGTGTTTGGGGTGAATAAAGGAAGATTGATTATGTGAATGTCACACTTCAGTTGATGAGAGAGAAAGAGAGAGAGAGAGTGATGAACGTGGGCGGGAAAATGAATACATTTATGCATATGCATGTTGGAGGGTGACAGAAGAATTGTTTGACAGCTTTAATTAAACTCAGCTGAGTCAGCCTCTGAGCTGCAGCTTCAATCACATTTTAATGAGCCACACACTCTGCAGCCCACATGGAATAAGGTCCATCTTTTTAAACCTCTCCTCTGTCTGTGTGCCTTTGGTGTGTCTGTGTGTGCAGATGGTTAGTTTGAGTGTGTGTGTGTGTGTGTGTGTGTGTGTGTGTGTGTGTGTGTGTGTGTGTGTGTGTGTGTGTGTGTGTGTGTGTGTGTGTGTGTGTGTGTGTGTGTCTGTGCGTGTGTGTCTGTGCGTGTATGGGTGTGGGTGCACTCGCACTAACCTTGACAGCAAAAGCCTTTGGCACACTCCCAGTTACTTTCTCATGGATTTTGAGTTGGATAATAAGGTGTGCTGGGATGCTGCTGATCAATACTGGAGGCTTCTTTTATCTAGAACTGACAGATAAAACTGGTCTAGGCTTGCCAATACTGGCAGACACAGCTCCACTTTGGATGGCGCCTTTTTAACTGCTGCAATTATGGGATCTATTTAGCCAGAATTTTTCATTTGCCCTGCATTAGAGCCTGACTGATATACTGGTTTGCCAATATCATCAGCTTTTGTTGGCTTATCACTGACATATTGTATTGGGCACATTTGCCAGATGAAACAAATAGGTTCGAGTCTGTTATTAAATACCACCTAATACTCAAACTGAAAAACAGATGTGCCTGTGCTGACCTTTCTCATCTTAATGGCCTGTTTTGAATTATTCATCTTTACATCTAGAATATCTGCACAGATTACAAGATGCAGGGTTATGCGTCTTGTGTTCACAACATATAATCATCTATGTTAAGTGGGAGCTTATCTTGGCTGTATTTACTGAAAACAAAACTCCAGCTTGCACTTTTGCCCATCCCTCTTGAACTCGAGGTGTGCACCATGACAGATCTTCATCATGATTTTTGCTTTCCTTTGGTAATTCTACCATTAGTGTGATTACACTGAGCTTGACATGCATTTAAAGCTCAGAGGGTGCGATCTGAAAGTCCACTGTTGTCGTTACATTGCCATTGTGGAGGTGACACTACATCTGTGTAAGGCCTTTCCGCTGCCAATAGAGCAAGGCGTGCTGGCAGAAACAGATGAGCCCAGCTGTGTCACCTGTTGTCCCCCCTGGTGATGTATGTGGTCGCTTTCAGGGTTGCTTTTGAGAGAGCACAGAGTTTGACTACATAGAGAAGGCTTGAAGGACACAAGAAAAAAGTTTATAAGGATAGAGTGCTTTTATTTGTTATAGATAGATAGATAGATAGATAGATAGATAGAATTTAATTTTACAGAAGTTGTCTTGAGAGGCTCTTAGTAAGTGTTGGCTTCTATTTATTGAGTTTTAATTGGTACATAAGTTATTAGTATTGCATAAACACACAAACAGATTTTGCATTTGCAGACCTAAAGCACAACATAATCAGGTTGACATTTGATGTAGTTTAAGTGGTCTGTTTAACGGTCTTAGGTTGATTGGATTTGAAGTAATCAACTGCTACTTGTACACACACACACACACCCACACCCACACCCAGACACACACACACAAATGCAAACAAAAGGTTTATGACCCCCTTACTTGTATGTGGTCTTACTTTTATTGCCGCAACTTTTCATGGTGAGAGCTGTGACATTTAGAGAAAAACAGCCGACACCAACCCGGGGTGACTCTTGCGTCACGGGCGAGAGAGAGAGAGAGAGAGAGAGAGAGAGAGAGAGAGAGAGAGAGAGAGAGAGAGAGAGAGAGAGAGAGACACCGAGAGAGAAAGAGAGAGAGACACCGAGAGAAAGAGAGTTAAATCAAAGTTCAATTTTCTGTATATGTTATCTGGAAGATCTCCGAAGAGGCCACTGTGATTGACAATCCTGATCATGGCTGAGATCCTGATATGCCTCATGATTTATTCATTGACTGTTTTCATCCAGCAGAATGAGTGATTGGGATCAACACAGGGTTTTAATGGCCGTAAGTCACACTGTATCTGATATTTGGGGATTTATGGTTGAGATTTTATTAACCTGCCATTGTTATCCAAAGTAAAAGCTATGTTTTTTCTTATCTGGGTTTGTATTTATTCTCACATACATTAGATATAGATTAGTGACTCACTATTATCCTGGTACGTGTTTGGATTATTAGTTTTTGGACACATGTCCACATGAGATTTCTCACCTTATAAAGTTTTATTACTCTGTAACAATGAGATCCAGCATCTTCATTTGTCCCTCTCATAACGACTAAGGCAAAGAGCATCCATCCATCCATCCATCTTCAGCCGCTTATCCGGGGCCGGGTCGCGGGGGCAGCAGTCTCAGCAGGGATGCCCAGACTTCCCTGTCCCCAGACACTTCCTGGCATTTGCCTTCATTAAAAATATATACTATTTTTGCTTTTGGTTTATTACTTATGTCATAGCTTGGGTAGGGTAGACTTGATTCACAAAGCCGGTGGTTTATCTCCATCTCCACCTGTCTTTACAGCGAAGAGTCTGTGTGCAAGATGCTGAACATCAGCGTCACCCAGTAGTGGTGAGCGCTTTACGTTCCAGCTGTAGGCCTTGCTGTGTGTATGAACGAATGAAAGTGACTGCTCGTGTAAATCCAATCAAAACAAATAATAGTGGGCCTATCATGTCGTCATAACTGTCAAATGTCTCCATAGTTAAAGTCTGGAAGCAGCATAGTAAAATGTGACGGACTTGAAACAGATAGTTTGAAGAAGGTTCAAGACAGATTTTCAAACGCCTCTAAAGCTCCTGGGTCTCTCCTGGCTGGCGGACAGCTCTGACTCTGCACTTGTGTGCATTCACTTCTACACTTTATCTTTTTCCTGGGGTAACAGGGCATGAAGGATGGTGTGAAACTGTCGAAATATACAGATGGAAGAAATGCTGTCTTTGAAAGTTGACCCTGTTTCATTCTAGGCCAGGTGAGGTCAACTGAGAGAAAATCTGTGTGACATCGGTTTGCGTTGAAGGATCAGGTTTTTTTCCTGTTTTGACAGGCGTGGAAAAAAAACCCCTCCTTTTTAAATACAGCACGATGTGGCCTCATTACTGAAACGCTGGCCTGACTTTGATCACAGCTATTAATAAACATGGCTCGGTAATTTTTGTCACTATATATGTGGAGATTTTGCCTCTAATGACTTGGTGTTAAAAGTGATAGAATGCTTGATGTCTACTTTATATCAAGATGTGACATGAAAGACAAACAGTTTTTAATCTAACATATCATTTTGTTGTTTCTTTTTCATGTCCTGCCTGATCCTTCCTCACTCATCGCTCCACAGGTAAGTCCGTATTTTATTCCTTTATTGTCTTGTTGACTTGAGTGTTTTTTAGGGAGCCACAAAGAAATACGTTTTCTGTGGAAGCTGCAGAAATTATGCCTCATAGCTATCCCACTATAAACTGCAGGACTGGTGGTTCTAAACAAAACCTTAGCGTTTAGTGACTGTGCTCGTCGGTCTGTGCTGTTGTGCATGTTTTCTGCTCGTAGTCTCATTTTGACTTTAGGGATTCGAGCCACTCCTTTGAACCTGGTTCGCGCAGACAAGCGCATAGACACATCGAGACAAGCGCACGCTGAGATCTGTGCTGCTGGCGAGGCAGTTTGTTGACTTTGAGCATGTAAGTGTGATTGTATGAGTCTTAGCAGGTACAGTCTCGCTTGCTACAGTATAGGTCTGCAAGCTGGAGTGTGACAGCTGGGATTTGTAGCTCCGCCGGTGCTTCTTCAGAGTCTCACAAGACACGTACTATAGTTTGGCTTTGCGATGCATTAAAAAAAATAAAAAATAAAACCCCTGCCTTCTTTACTCTGACTGCTGTTAACTGGCAAAATCGACTGATGGCTCTGCTCGCCTAAAGTGATGATGCACCTCACTAGCTCCATACCTTACTACTGCACAGGGTGTGATAAAATCTGATATGGATGTCATAAATATCCCACTGACAGTGTTTAACTGTGACTGTTGTGTAACTGGATGCCGAACGGATCTCTCCACCATCTTTTGAATAGCACGTGATACAACAGTTGAGGAAGAGAGGATATGTATATCAGTGGTGGGCCGTCAGGGCCTGCAAAGCCTTCTCTGCTGGCCTAAAAATTATCTGAATTACAGACTGATGTAAATTATATTTTGTCCATGAATAATTAATAAATGATTCCAAACGGTATGTTCTGGTTCCTTTCATAGATTTCCCGTGGTTGCGCTGCTTCCAGACATGTTTTTTTTTTCATATTAAATCATTTAACCAATCAGATTTCAGGCATCATCTGTTGCTAGGGTCAAAGAAATCTGCCCGAGGCCTTCGCTATCCGTTCCTGATGGCGCAGTGAAAGTAAAGTGAACCTCAATAAAATGCTACAAGCACAACAATTAGACAGCATTTACATGTTTTTTAAACACCGCATGAAAATCATGAAATTCAGAAATAAACAGAAAAGCAATACCCATAATGCAATGCAGCAGTGAAAGATGTGAAGTGGAACCTTATTGTTGACAATGTACGTTAGCATATATACATTTATGTTGGCTCACCATTTTTGTTTGTTATATATAAGATTGTAATTCAATTTTATTCATCCAACTTAACTTTAACCCTAAGTTGGATAAGTTAAAGTAAAATATTTTCAGATATAATAGTAATGCATATATGGTTTCAAACCTGGCAAAATCAATCTTGCAATCTTTTTTTGGTTGAATGCTGAAATCAGATAGCCACAAAAGTAATTGAAGGATATAATGAAAATACTGATTCAGTTATATTTTCTATATCATTTCTGCTGATCTCAATCTCCAACCAGCACAAAACCTTCCTGTACAATGCAGTCTGACCCTGCAGGCTGGAAAGTTTATTTATCAGCGGCAGCCTCTTTATTTCGCCTCAGTAAAACCTCGTCTTTATATCCTTGATGGATGCTATCCAAGTAATAGAAAGTCACTATCAAAGGCTTTGCTTACTGATGGTGCATAAAATTACACTTTTCATGCAGTCCTTCTGAATAATGGTAGCATCTGCTGCTGCATTCATGACACAGAGTATAACAATCCATCATAAATTTATTATTTCTCAAGCCAAAATTAGTGACAGCGGTTGCATTAGCCTCTTTGGAAACACATTGGAGGAAGCTGTTGCTGTTTAGAATCACACCAGAACTTGTATGTTTGCTGACGTGATGCCATTTTTCTTTGGCAAGTGTCCTTGAGTAAGACAGAAAACGCGAGGTCAACGAATCTCGCAGGGATCTGAAACCACGTGCAGCAGAGCCTTGTTGTAAAATCAGATGTAAAGATTGTGAATTATCCCTCAGCGCCCCGTTTCTTCTCGACGCTTCATTGGTATTCAGACGGTTTTCCTTCCTCGAAGAGGTTGTAATTTATACAGCCTTCTGCTTCGATAGGCATCAAATCAGATACTGTTTAAAAAGCTCAACAACTTATGGTCTCAACAGCCAATTTGATTTCAAATGCAGGATGGATTTATCCATTTCGTTCACATGGCATTGTTGTTAAATTGCCCTCATGACTGAGGCTAATAAGGACGCTGGCTACAAGTAAGCTAACAGATGATAAGCCTCTGACATATTATGACCTGAACTGACGTGTGTGTGTGTGCATCTGCATCTTAGGGCCGTATAATGTGACCTGAAGTTGTGATCATGCGGTCATATTGAAATCCCCAGACCGGTGAAATGCATGTGGTTTATACAAAAAATACCAGAATCACTCCCAGCAGTCAGCATCAAAATGCTACCTCAGGTCTTATTGCATTGAACGTTATTTAACCACTTTTTTTTTTTTTTTTTTTTTTGCCTTGGTGTCATTTACCACTTTCCCTTTAGATATGACTGACATTTTCAACCTCTGCTGTCAACGAATAATCAGCAGTAAATATTGTTTTTAAAGAACGAGCCGACAGCTCAGTCAGTGTTGAAATTTCCCTTGTCGTTGGTGAAACACCTGTAGCAATCACGGCGCAGCAGGACTGACACGTTTCATTCACAGCCTCTGATTTGAAAAGGGGGACTGTGAGAATTTAAAAGGACGTCGCAGCAGCGGTTCTTTTTATTCTCCTCGGGATTAGCATCAGGATCAGTCAGGATTAACGGTAAATAATGTTATTTGATTTTTGAAAAAAATTACTGGGCATCTGCCTCATACTGATTTCAAGGTTAAAAACAAAATTTTCTGGCGTAATGAAGACCTTTAAAATGAGTGTTTCGCTCTGCCAAGCCTCCAGCATCGAAGTTCAAACAATATTTTCGGTCACATTCAGCATCATTTCCACATTGTTTTTATCTCCATTTTGAGATCAGATCATTCTTTTCTTAGCATTTGCATTTGATGCACAAGGGTGAGAATGAACCAGATATATTGCTGCACCTTTGTAAATGTCTGGAAACACTGGAGAGTGTACATGATATATATAAAAAAAAAAATTAATATCTGCATTTAAAAAAAAAAGAAAACATCCTCCTGGGAAAAACATATGAACGTCTTGAAAATGATGTTTTGTTTCGTTTACATTCCTGGCGGGATACAGCCTTCCCCCATGCAATCGATGGTGGACATTACCAAAGCTGCTCTTACCTCCATTTATTTGTAAATCAATATATTGCACCTGACCTCACCAGTGATTAAATAAAGGCTCAGAGCTGCTGCAAAGCTGTGGAAGCGAAGGCTGTGAATGGCTCATTGTGGATATAGAAGCACTCTCCATGTTTACTCTGGATTATGTTCACTTGTGTTCCGCTGCTTCTTCATACGGCTTTATTTGTTCATTGTCTTACACAAAGTGGAAAGCAGGGGAAAACCCATGTGGTTCAGAATAAATCTTTCATGCATTATGCATATCTACAGCATAACAGATGCAGTTTTAATTCTTTCATTACTGAAATATATGTTTTTGATAAAATACATTATTGACCTACATAGGAATGCTTGTTTATATCAAATTAAGAATGGCCTCTAACTTAAGGTTTAAATATCTGTAGGATTTGAGCACAGTTAACACCACTCATGAAAAATTTCAATTTAAAATGTGTTAATTTTATGCAACAAATCCACAAGCATAGAGTACATAAGCTGTTTGTTTTGACATTTATGTTTTGAGAGTATAATAATTTCCTTTATTTTGAGCCGAATATTCATTACATTGGCCTCTCTGCTCTGTAACTTCAGCTTTTATCTCTCAGTTTTTTTCATACGACTGCCTTTAAATTTAAAGAAGGATGAATAGTTTGATTTTCCATGACTGACTCTCACTCATATTTCACCTGCTGTTTCTGCAATTTTCAATTCGTAAAAGCGAATTCTGCAATCCTTTTCTTTAATGTTAATTGACACAGTTTACAAATAGCAATTGTTTTCCATGTTTACATGTTTGCGGCGCACAATTGTGTGTTGTGTATTCAGTAAGAAGGAGCAGTTGTCGGGAAGCTACACAACAAACATTAACATGGATTTAATCTAACTATCTGAAGTCATTATGGATAAAACATTTTAGTGCAAGCTATGTTTCTACTGCCTTAAATGTACCGGCGCCTCCTTCCAAACTCTGCCTTTGAAATGTGCATTTAAGTCAAGATGAATATTACCGCTACCACCGTCACATATTTCTGCATCATTTTGATGGCGTCTTGTAAAGCTAAAACCAGCAGTGATATTGCTGGTTGTGAAGGTTGTGAAGGTTGTGAAGGTGGCCCATAAAGATGGAGCTTCCCTGCCGGTCGCCCTACAGGAGCAGGTGATTAGTTCATGGAGTTCAGTTTCCATTAGCCTTATAAAAGCTGTCTTGATGTACAATGTAGGAAAAAAAATGTCTCCAATGTAAACGAAGTCCTGTAAAATATTTATAGCGCCATATATCGTACATTACAGTTCACGAATCTGTGAGCGAGATAAGCGTAGAGGAAGAGCAGAGCGTAGGAGAGCAAGAGAGGAAGTCAACCAAACAGAAGAGTATGAGTTTCAAAAGTGACAGCTCCATTACCGCTATCATCCATTAATAACCAGCAGGGTCATTAGTGTGAGAAATGAATCCGGGCGCTCGCAGAGACAAACAAACACATTGCTAATCTCTGTTCTCAAACAGAGTGTCAACAGCCACACATAAATGAAGGGATTCGGAAGTGAACACAGAGGTCAGGGTGAAAGGAAAAAAGGAACTCTACAGAGAAGACAATGAGCTGAGAAAGAATGTGACAGACGAGTGAAAGGCATGACAGGCATGTCAATATTCAGCAGACAACAGTGAATAGGAATTGATCGAGATGTTATAAAAACAGGGTTTTGAAAGTGACAGAAAAAAAGGGATGAAGAAACAATAAAGAAAGAGATGAAGAAAGGGAAGAAGTGAAGTGGCTTTTTCCCCAAGTTTGGACAATGACAGCTCCGTTATTTCCATCATCTGTTATGGACCGGCTAAGTCATTAGTGGAAGAAATGAGTTCAGCTACACAGAAACAAACAAACAGTGTGCTGATCTCGAACCTCAGACAGAATGCCAATCAACAGCAGTGTGTGCTTGTGATGAATGGTAATTAAACTGTGAGAAGGACAGGAATCGAGGGGATGCGGTCTGTGGTCTGTCCCGCGTGTCGTCCCGCCGCATCATTTCCACAGTGGAATCAACAAATCACATTTCAGGAAGAAAAGTCTATTTAAGCTCTCTCCTTCACCCTCTCTGCAGGCAACTTCGCCGTCCTCTTTTATGCCTGTTTTTGTTTTATCTCTTACTTTGAATTTTTTTTCTACACTTTATTGTTGGATTCACTTCTGCTTTCCTCGCTTCCTAAAGAATCATGGTTGTCTTTCTGTGTTTTGGTGAAGAATAATCATGCAACGTTGCCTTATGTCGTTTAAGTACAATAACAGATTTCCTGGTGATGGACAAGGACAGAAGCTTCAGATACATCTGTTTGTGCCTGCAGGCACAAACAGATGTATCTGATGCTCCTGGCAATCTGTTTGTGTGTGTGTGTGTGTGTGTGTGTGTGTGTGTGTGTGTGTGTGTGTGTGTGTGTGCCTATTGATGGAAGCAAATATGACAACAAAGCCGAAAGTGGGCCTGCGGATGTCACTTTATTTATAAGATGATATATTAAACTTTATTGATCCTCTTGTGGACTCTGGTTCTCTGTGGTATCAAAAGTAATACACTCAGATAGCACTTCAGCAAAAAAGGATAACATGACTGATACTATAATGCCATGAAACAGCAAAAATTGAATGCATAGTTTCATCGGGGGTTATGAACATGGAATCAAATGCATTCAACTGTTTCAGGACATCAGTCAGCCGCACTACCAGTGGGAATTCTTTTATAGATCACACATTTAGTTTCGGCTCTTTTTTAGCTCTCCCTCCCCATCCCATGTTTTTCTTTTTCTTTTGTACTGTGAGGACAAAAAAAATCTTTTTAATTTTGTGCCATGATGCAAATGCAGCAACATCTGTTATTGCACTGATTTGTCTAAAGTGCCACGGATGAATGTGAACATCAATCGACAAATTCATGAACAAAGACTCTATTTTTCTATTGCCCCCGAGTACCGCACCTTGAATTGCACCAGGTTGTGTCCAAGATAAAAAATATTTATTGTGATGAATGAGGAGGTTGAGGCATAGACATTATTGGCCCTTTGCAGGTTTTCTAAATTCATTTCTTTTCGTTTATTATTGGGATTCTTTATCCTGTGCGAACTGTACTCTTTTTGAAATTGAGAAACTGGAAGAATAGTGAAAAACCTTAAGCTTTCCCATGTTACAACAGAGAAACTTTTTTTTTTGTTTTTGTTTTTGTTTTTGTTTATCTCTTTGTTTTTCTTTTTGAATATATACACTAACTATATTTACAGTTCATATATTCTGTTTTGCACTAACTGATGTTACACAGATCTGGTTTGTAAAGTAAGGGTGATTGGACATTAGACAATGATGATAATGACAGTAATGTAGCTGCCCTCAATGCTTTCTCTGATATGAGTGCAATTTTTTTGTCTGTGTACTGTGAGATGTTATTTGTGAATTTAATTTAATAAAAATAATGTTGGAAAAAAAAATTATTTGCAGAGGCAGCATTACTCAAAACAGAATCATCCTAATTTTAATGTATTTATTCTAACCAGCTTTAGTGAAAACTCACCAGTAAAATTTACCCAAAGCTCTTCATTCATAATTACAAACTTAATGTAGCTTTACAACATGTCTTCACCTACCAAGTTATTGTTCATTCCTATTGAGTATGTGCTTTTTCCCCAAGAGGAGGATGAAAAACAGCTATAGATCTCAATAAAACTGTAGTTTGTGATTAACAAGAGTTAAGCAGATCTAAACTGAACTTATGCAGGATAAATTTGACAATATCAGCCAATATCACAGTGGCACTAATATACTCCACCCACACCACATTTTCTGGTTAATTAGAAGACAATTTTCTAGATTGAATCTGCATGGATAATAAGTTTTAGAAATGCATGTTTGATTTGAGGTTGCTCCCTGGATAGAAGGACCATGCATACACGCCATATGGCCAATCAGACAACAAGCCGGCGTGCAAAGAGGGAATTAACCGATCTCAGTGGTGACTTGTGAAAACAAAGTAAGCCTAAAAGAAATGTCCTCACATTGGTGGTTATTAACTTGCTTACTTTGCAGCAAGTACAACCTCAGTACACACACACACACACACACACACACACACACACACATACACTCACACAGGCGCAGAACTGCTGTTCTGATCTGTCGATTATGCTGCAGAGTCCTTATTGGATTCAACTTGGGAGCCAGGCTGCTGCTTTATTGCGGTGTTGTCGTCTCACAATTGCACAGAGGCACACACACACACACACGCAGAGGTGTGACCAATTAACTCGATAAAATGTGGTAACCGGCTACTGAGGTGTAGCTGTAGCACAGAACATGATGAGCTCTTTATGTGCTGGAGGTATGTGGTATCAAAAGGTGGAGTCGTGGGCAGCTTCTGTTTAATAACCAATCACACCGGCTCCTCTCAGGGCCTTTAATTGCAGCTGACAGTTTTCTAATGAACCAGGAGAAAAGGCCAGGTCAGACAGCCTTCAGAAAAAAAAAAAATCCCTGGGGGTCAGTAAGACTACAGTCATGGTAACTTTTGCTTTATTACTGCTGTCTCTATTTTTGTAATTGAGTGGATAACACTCATATTAGCAGGGGCTTTCAGCCGGGTAGTTTTGCATGTGCTCAGTAATTTTATCCTGACAGTCTCTTGGTACATACACAACAGTTCCACGTTAGTAAAAAATATCCCTGTGATTCGTGTTACATTACATGTACGTACATTGGTGTGAACAGTACATAAGAGCAATACCTGTTCGCAAAGCGAACCAGGCCATGCCGTGAAAGTGCTCTGTAATTGCTCTGTAATTTTTTGCAATAGTACATTTGAGTCATATGCTTGGATTTCTCACTGCAGAGGGAAAAATGTCTTTCCACTGTAACTCTACACAGTTTAGTTTCAGCTGAAAGAAGTGATTAAGATGGAAAAACAGTTGATAACATATACAAGTTTTTTCTTGCTGTTTTTTTTTTTTTTTTTTTTAACAAATCAGCTATTAATTGCAAGCAGAGCAGAGTTTCACCCGAGAGAACATAGTACATTACAAGCCAGTTTTATTTGCGCTGTATGTTTACATTCTTTAGCTTCAGGGGAAATGTAAATCAGAGTGAAATTGACAAAGCTCATACAACACAAACACACACACACACACACATACACACACACACACACACACACACACACACACACACACACACATACACACAGACATTATGTTGTGCATGGCTGTGTGTGCGCCCACGCCAGATAAAGCTGCAAAAATTGCTCTTTGTTCGTGCATCTGCAATAAGCTGTGGTCAATGCGAGTGAAACACAACGGCAATTTTATGCCAGAGAGAGAACTGAAATTACACTTTGCTTTCCAATTTGCATAAAATTGTCATCTATCCACCTCTGTTCAAAACAGTTCATTTAAACTTATAGTTTTACCGAGCATGTTCACGCATTAAGCAGCAAACTTTGTATGCAGTAAAAATAACACTGCATCAGGATGTCTTTGTAATGTTTGCACTGGAGAACAATTAGGTTTAAATATGTTATTTTTTTTACAGCTATAAATCCTGAAGTGTTTTCTCTTTTAATGTGAGGCATCCTTTGTTCTATAGCCTTTTGTAGTCTGCAGTATTACACTGGTGTCCAGAGTATTCTTTATCTGGGGCCTCTTTGTCATGTGTGTGTTTTTCTTCTTGCTCTGATCATCCCACATAGGACTGTGTGTCTTAGGGGAACCTGAGGCAATGATGAAAAACTTATTTAATCGTGCTGTGTGTGTCTGTCTGTGAGTGTGTGCTTATACTGTTGTTGGTTTTTCTTTTTTTTTCATTAAGACAAAATGTGCACTTATACTGTTGTTTTACTAATGTCTGCATTCTGAAATTAGAAGTCCCATCGCACATGTTTAGTGACTTGTTAGTGGTGAGGAAAAGTGTGTGTGTAGGTTGCTGTTTGTGTAGTGCTACCTTTCAATTCACATATTGGCAATGTCTGATTTAAAAGTAGAAAAAGACAAAAAAAAAAGGTTCGTCCTTTGAATGAATGAACTTTCAAACTGACAGTAATACAGAGCGTTCACCTCCTGCAGTCGCAGCTCCTCAGCTGTTTGATGACACTGGGGTTTCGCTATTGCCTTGGCCTCCTGTGAGACTCGCTGCGAGCCTCGGTGTGATTTGTTCACAGTTCATCCTTCATTCTGCTCCAATGAGGCAAACTACAGCAGTGAAATGTATCCATCATATCCAATCTGAGCAGTGAAAAGAATTCGGTTAGTGCAAATATACAGCTTCCTCTGGAGCAGAAAAAATATTTCAAAATGATTATGCAGCAGTGTTAACAGCCAAGTAACCCATCTATCCATCCAGCCATCCAGCTTCTTAAATCACTTCATTCAATTCGGGGTCGCTGGGCAATTAAGACTGAGCGAAGGCAGGGGAACCCTGGATGGGTTGTTACGCCATTGCAGGGCAAACAGAGAGACACACAGAGTCATACACACTCATTTTCAATCTATGGTAAAATAACAGTCATCAGTCAAGTTCAGTCACACATATTTGGAATTCTGCAAGAAAATGCTTGATAGACATGGAAAACATACAAACGCAGAGGGGTCCAGACCTCCTTGGTGAGCGTGGTAACCACTATTATAAGAGACTGTGCATCACTGTTGGAAGACATTATTTAGATGTTTTTGTTTGTTGTAATCAGCTTTTCTTCCTAATTTTAAGTGTTTAATGTTGTAAATCCCGTCATACTGTGTCTTTTCAGTTGGTTGTGTTCTTGTGGTCTGCCCGCTGTGCTGACGCAGTCACCGCTGCAGTAGTATTGACAAAACATTTTGTTCCTCGGATGTACCAGCTATTTAAAGGAAACAGCATACATAAAGAACTCGGGAACTGTGAGAATTAAATCATGATTAGCACCGTCAGCTTTCCGTCGTTCCTTCACTCAGTGGAATCTGATCAGATCAATTTTCTTCTTCTTCTCCTTCTTTCTCTTTATTGAGTTCATGGTTGGTTTCACCTGATCAGACACAAACAGAAACCACTCAAAAATACTTCTCAATCATTGTCATTACAGTGTCGCCATAAACCTTTTGATATGACCACAGTGACATATTGGTCTCATATATTCAACCTTCTCCTGACATTTGTCCTCTGAGCGGCACATGTTGGCAACTGACAGTTCCAAATGACAAATGATCAAATACTGCTGTAAAACATCGTGTGCTGTGAAGGCTTGAATTCTTTCAGCCATGGCATCATTTGTTTTGGTGTTTTTCCATAAGCATTAAGCAAGCAAAGGTTAATTTGAATTAAAAAGCAAGATTAAAGTAAGGCGTTACATTGACTTTTACAAGTTTCATGACTCCATTGTGCAAAAGGTTGCTGCATTCAGGGTTATTATTATAATAGTGCCCATAGATGTGCCATAATTACCTGTTGTCATGGCAACTATTATGGATTACAATCATTTAAAGGGAACCGTTGTTATAAAGATGCATTTGGTCGTGATGTGCCATCTCCTTTCAGTGACACTGTTATGAACATATGAGGAAGGTTCATTTTTAGATATTTTACACTTTTAAACTACAGTCTCATTAAGTTTCTGTAACAGCTGTTCCATGGATTCCACAACCTGAAAAGAGTTTGTTGCTGACTTCTGTGGTGTTAATATAGGCTTATGTGTATAAATTAGAGAGTATCCTGTCATCAGTACACTGCAAATTATGCATGAAGAGATGTAAAGTGGCAATAATTATACATTTTCAGCTCTTTTTTTTAGGCAAATACAGGTTAAACCATTTCCTGTGATTCAGTCTATGTTGACTAAAATGTCTTACAATTACACTGAACGATAAAGCTCAAGAAAAGCCACATTTCAGTCTTTTTTTTTTTAATGTGTACATTTAGACGTGCGTTGAGGGTAAAGTCACAAGTCTTCACAAGGTTATATTTATCCACAAGCCTTTCCCCCTCGTTAGCTTTTCCTGTCTCAGACTCCAGACTGTTTGGAAATACATGGGGGAGACTTTATCTTCCTCTGCAGGTCCTTAGGCAATGTTGGCTCCGGGGCTAACGTCCTGTACCTGACTCAGCAGTCTGGAAGTAAAACACAAAACTCTGTTCACTAATAGTACAATACTGTCCATTTATTATTACTTTACATATCGATAATCTGCCACGAACATACCGTTTATGTCACTTGTTCTCTATAACTCAAGGGGTGCATGAACTTGGGAATGTTTTGAAAAATAATGTAAATATATTCATTGCCTGGGGCTGTACCATTATATCCTATTTTAACTTAAGTGTTCTCAATGTGTTAGTGTTATAAGTACATTTCTTCACTTGTTTTGTTTTTTGTAGAATTTGCTCTAACTCGATGCTGTGTTTTATCATGATTCACAGTGGCATCTTGCTCTGCACTGATGTGACACACACACAAAAAAAAAGGCACATGACATGTTTGACTCAGGAATGTGGTTGAAGTGATGTTTTTGGCAGCCGAGCTGGAGGGGAGGTACAGTAGTCAAGATTCAAGATGATAAGAGCTTGGATATGTCAGCTGTAGGTTGCGTAACATCACACTTGGCAGTCTGGTCAGCACTCGCTGTCATGTTGTCAGTGATGATGGAAAGGACTTAAAGAAGATAAGACTCACATGGGGAAATAAGTCGTGCTCAGTTTTGGCGGTCCAGGCCGAGCTTCAGGTGGCGGGCATCCGTCCTGCTGAGCTGCAAATGACACCCAGGTGAGCAGGTCCACGGAGTCGTCATTCAAAAAAAGTTATATGACAACACATTCAGTCTTTCTTATTCACAGGAATAATATTGTCACTGGAGCTTTTTCTCTCACAAATTATGAAATGAGAAAAAGTTGTGGGAGGCTCCACCACAGTGTGTGTCTGTGTCAGATACAGTGTGGTGTTTTCTGAGTGCTTGTTAGCCAGAACGTGTAGAGCAGAGGTGGCCAATGCCTGGACACTGAACTCATAATGGCAGCAGAATTTATGTTCCAGGATGTCAAGAAAAAAATCTTTTCAAGCCTGGACATTGTCGGAAATGAAAATGGAAAACACACTGCATGCATTTTAGTGGATTTTCACCTCAATCTTGTAGGACTTTACAATTTCTTTGAGTAACTTGTTTTGTTGACACTAAAGTACACAAACAGTTGGAGCAAGAAATTGTACCAAGCTGCCTGAATCCCATGACCCACCACATCCCAATCGCTTTGACCTCAGCCAGCCAGAACTGTGTTTGCTTATTCAATAATAAAGTCCAAAAAACATGTTTCTTCTGAGGGAACCTCAGATTGACAGTGGCATATTGAACCTTCTTTGAACAAATCCTCACATTCAATATTGACACCTTGCTCTGTTTCCAGGTGGGAAATGTAGGATTGAAATTCCAAAGACTCACATTTATTGTAGTCTCTGGAAACCAAAATAGCAAACCTATTGTTGCCGTATAGTAAAGATATGTTTAATCCTGCCTTATTATATATCTTATGGTGTCATTTGTCATTTTCTTGAAGTTCTTGGTAGTAATTCTTCTTTCTTCCCTGGCTTATCACCGTCTTCTTTGCTGCTCATCTCTCACCACTTTCCTCTTCAGCTGCAGTCATTTTGCTTTCTTCTGCTTCTCGGCGGCTCTCTTACCGGTTCTGATCTGTCCTGACTTAATGTGTCATGAAGAGGGTGCAGAAGACCATTCAGCCAATCATGCCCCTCGTTCAGAGATCTCATTGAAACAGGATCGGCTGGAAACTTTCTGGAATAGATGTCATGCGGGTTAACCAAGAAACTTTCAGACTGACGTCATTTTAGCAATCTGACGAGAACCACGTGTTGAGAAAATAGTGAAATGATCATACCTTGAACTCGTTTTGAGCATATAGATCATAGAGGGTCAATTTATCACAGAAATATCATCATTAGCGATGTGGCCTTGCTGCATGGTGCAGTCTCCTCACTGCAAAGGACAAGTGAAAAAGTCTCAAGAATAGCTCAACAAGCTGTTCATATGATTAGTAACACACAGATGTAACCTTCAGAAATGTATACTAATTCAGCAAGCATAAAAGGAATAATTAATCAGGGTTCTTCAGACCCACTCCACCACTCCTTTCAGCTGCTCACCTCACACATTTGTATAGACACTACTTTTTCATGGAAAAGTAAATTACAAACATTTTACAAACTCATTCATGCGTTAATCATCTATTTGTGTTGGTTGTGTTTATGTAGTACAATGGCTTGTGGATATATTGGATTATTTACACTGTCTCAGCCTTTTACCAAAGACAATTTACCATTGCAGTATAAATGAGGTTTTTCCTGGAAGAGTGGAATCCTTTAGTAATTGAAAAAAATCAGTATTTGTTAACAGCTTATTGCTTACAAATGCTTAATAATTATTTACCAACAAGAGTGAACTAAGTTTCAGCTGTTGAGATATTTTTAAACATTATTTCTGTCGTTCTTGAAACAGCCAGTACATGAAGCCAGTGAGGCGTACTGTTCAGATATATCAACTTCCCTCTTTTCCTAATGAAAATCTGCTTGACAAAACTACTACTTTGTCCTTTAACCTAAATTTATATGAATCTCCAACACTTCACTTTACTTTTCCTCAGCAATAATTTATTCTATTCTCCCACACTTTTAGCATGCATATTGTTTCCTCTCTAAAAAAGCTTCCAAATCCCCTCTCAGTGCGGCTGTGACACACACACACATTTTCTGTCAAGATGGTTCACACAGCCATGCTGGGTTACACCGTGATGAACTCCATGGGAAGGAGTGTAGTCTCACACACACACACACACACACACACACACACACACACACACACACACACACCAATATGAAATGAGCTCCCGTCGCTACCATCAAATTTATAAGTCTTGATTTGGAAAAGTCAGGCGGCTTTAAAGTGGAGATGAATGCCTTCTCATCCATTTCAATTACTTTTCCACTCTACTATCAGCATTTTGATTAGCGTCCCTGTCAGCCTTATGATTATGATGGCGATTATGATGATCATAACTGTTGTGTTGATGGTGATGATGATTGTGTTTGTGATTACTCTGCTTATTGACTGTGGCCGTGTCACAGACACAGTCTTTCATTTGCTCAACTTGCTGCGTTTGGTATTTCCAATCTGAAAGACAGAAGGAGCTCTCAGTAGTCCGGTCCTGTTCCGAGGAGAGATCATACGATTTCTACTGGAGATGGAAATCCCAAGTAGAGAAAAAAGCTTTCACTTTAGTCAGTTATTGAGTGTGGATGGTTTGAAAGATGACGCAAAAAAAAAAAGTCTTCATATCAGGAGTTGTGTTTGTAATGACGTTTCTTTTTGTAAGTTACATTACTGGGTTACAGTTAAAAAGGAAAATGAAAGGATTGTAGAATTGGTTTGTTATGTTTTTAACATAATCTCACTTTGCCTCCAGAAATTAATTTGAAATGACATGATTTTTATTATCACAAACTTAATATCTTGGTGATTTCTGAACACTATGTGCAAGATGTGACGCTCTTAATGGAAAAAACATCCCATGAATCAATCTTCAATGGCACCCAATTAGAAGGGAAGTTACATGTGAACCGAGCAGGGAACTGTTTTTTCTGGTCTAAATTGGTATAAATTTGCCACTTCCTCCATAGTTACAAGAATGTGCTATTACCATTTCTTAGAAAAAATGGAGCACACTCCTCCTCCAATCAGTTGTTCTTCTTACAGATAACCCGTTCACCACTGTGCTCATTGTTCTGTGCAGAGCGAGTGTTTCAGAAATGAAGAAAGTCAAAAGCGGGGCACTTGGGTGGAATTGCTCAGAGAAAATAGAGAGTAATAATCAGAAAACAGCAGCTCTCGGTGGAAAATAGCTCTCGTTTCGCACATGATGTTCTGTGAATTAGGTGTGAACAGCTATAACTGCGCTCCAGCAGGAGAGGACTTATACCTTCACACAGACACATACGTGCAGGTTAAAACCTATAACCACAACCATCATTTGTGGAGGTAAAGAGGTGCATAGGAGGGAAAGACTAAAGGGAAGAAGAGAATGTTCCATATGTGTGCAGGTACTCAAATCTAATTTAAATGTATTTATGAAGAGGTGGAAGGAATCGCAGTTTGCAAGGCAAAAATGAGGACAGTAATGGATGTTTGCTGGATTTTTATTGTTTTCTTATTGTTTGCTGGGAAAGAAAAGCAAGCACATCTGAATAGAGGGAAATGACAGCTGTGACAAGTAGCTGTGAAAATGTGTGTGTAATTGTTTTCCTTCTCTGTATTGATGAATGGCGTAATGCTTTCCAAATGAATATGATGAAAGCAGACTGTGTCTCATCATGCTTCCTTTGTCGAGCCTTTCCAATGAGGAATGCGCAGCGAGACCACCTGGAAAGCGTGCAAGGCACGTTTCCCTCCTTGGACTGAATGGCAGACCGCCTGTCGGTCGAGGTGAATGATGTAAATCTTGTTCATTATTCACAGCAGCCCCTCTGAACACGGAGGACCCTGTAGAACAGCTCCTGTCTCAGAAAGCTTCAACCAAAACAAATCTGCATTTACAGCAGGGCCTCTGGAAACGCTATTAAGCTTCACCATCGCCCCGGCTGAATCACTGATTCAACAGCATGACAGGAAGAGTGTGTGAAGGGTGTTCTTTGCTGACTTCTCCACATCTCAATCCGCAGAGATTTTGCAGAAAGCTTTAGGCATTGATGACGGTAAAGATTCACTGAGTGCTCCTCAGAGGAGCCACTGTTGTCTTAAGTGAGTGGATTGCTTCAAGCCTCACTATCTTCTCGGTATCTTTAGCATGACTCTAATGTCTTCAGTGTAATTACACTCATATTATAATTACACAGAGACAAAAAAGGGATTGCTGTGTGGGCTTATCTCGGTGGATATAAAGTGGTGAATGAGCCACTGAGCTGTTTTGCCGTTGTGTCTTAAAATGTAAGGTTTTTCCCAGGGAGCAGCTGGAGAGACTCAAAGTGATGGTGCGTGTAAAAGCGCCTCCTCTGGAGCACGGCTGAAAGATGACTGCCTTAAACTCTTATTTTGGTTCAGAAGAAGTAGCAGCTTTTATTTACTTACCTCGGCAAGTTTATTTTCACTGTTTTATAAGGCAGGTAACATCTGTGTGAGTAACGGTGTGATAACTTGTGAACTGTGAAATTGAAGAAATGAAGAAATTCCACCAAGAGTAGTTAAGACAGACTTGAAGACTGTATTCTTAATTTGCAAACAATTTATGAGCACAGTTTACGCTTTTATTTTAAATTATACCAACTTTGAATTTCACAAAAGATTGTTCTCCGAGTGCAGACTCACAATAAAGAACTTGTGCAGTCTTTCCCTGTGTACACTCGTCTCGAGTGTGGTCTTCCTGTTAATTAAAATTGCCAAAATGTGCACGAGGGAATATGATCTCATGTTGCAGCTTGCATTAAAACGGACCCACAGCCAGCTCCCCAAAAAACAAGTCTTCCAAACTTAGACAGCAAGATCATTATAGCTTGTTACAATAGGAAAAAAAAAAAAAAAAAAAAACAGCAGTCGAGATGTGTTAATAAGCAACAGTTTCAATTTACCATGTGCATCAGAGATGGTGTGATGAAAACAGTCTGTGTTTTAATTGTGTGTTTAGGATTACTCGTCAACAGAAGAGGGAGTAAACTTCAGTGCGTGCTGCTGGCTAATGGTCACGGTTATCCTGTCGACGTGTGTCAGTGTGAAGCAGTATCGTGAACAGAATGAGTAAAAATTTGTCATGCAAGCTCTTAATTTTTAGAAAATGATTGGTTTGTGTTTTCCACGTTCCTCATGAACTACGGCCAGCAATGAGATTAGATAGTTAGCATCCATATCACTTTAAGGTGAGGAGGTTTGTACTACATAGCGTTTATTGTTGCTCAATTTTTTGACAACAGAGCAGATATCGGCAGCGTTTATTCTCGATTAGCAATCAGGTCCACTGTTCATTTTTTTCAGTTTATTTAGGAACATTTTTCTTTATGTGAAGCGCTACATCCAAAATGATCCCTGCGTCTTCCACTTTGACTCATTACAGATGTGAACAACCCCAAATTGAAGTTGATACTCAGTGGTGCAACTTCTCAGTCGGTGTTATGCCATCAAATGCAATGTGCTGCATTTAAAAAAAAGAAAAAAGGTTTTCTCCCTATGTTGCTTATCCCTGGCTGCACGGTGTGCTGTTGTAAATAGATGAGGGTGTTGTTCTCATCAGGAGGTCTTGTACTGTAAATGCTGTCTCACCTGTAAAGGGTAAAATAAGGCTTCCATCAGACAATGAAAGCAGCGGGAGAACACGTCTCCCAAGAGAGCTCATTAAATCTGATTTGGCTTTTGTTACATCAGGATAAAGAAGAAAGACTTTTCTATATGTCATTTCCGACATGACTCAGATTGAAGAAACCATAATAGGATGCCCCATCCCTGTACAATTATGCAGCACCGAGGGTCTCATAGAGTGCAATAATTTTTCTGGCTTTATCACCCCTGCAGAGTGAAAGCGCCTCTCAGCCAATCAGGGCAGCGATTGCCCTGTTGGAAGGGCTCATCCCCATGAGGCCTTGTTAGGGACCCGTTGTTGTTTGTTTGGCAGGAGGGTGAGGGAGAGTTGTGATAATGGCAGGTTAGAATGATAGCGAGCGCTGTCCGTCTGTTTCTTCCTTTTTCCAAAAAATGAACAGCATCGACAAACACAGTTCCAGGGGTTTTTTTTTTAAGTTCACAGTTTAAATAACATAATTGTTATCAATTGATTCGCAAAATATGGAGAACTGTTGAATGAAATCATTCTGTATTAGAAACCATTTAACTGATAACTTCTTCTCACTGCCAAGGCTGAATTAAAATGCATTGAGGAGAAAAACTGTTAATATTATTCAATTATATATATTTTTTAATTTGTTGATAGACACATGATCAGATGCTTTATTTATTTTTATTTTTTCTGGTTGCAGTTGAAATAATGTAAAGAGAATAAGAGAAGTAATCAACTTCATGCAGCTTTTAACAACAGTATTATCATCCAAGACGAGTGAGTCGTCTCTATGGCTTTGATAACACTGCTAAAGGGAGCAGTATCACACAGTGCAACTGGATCAAATTTTGTCAAATTTTTATTGTATTTTGTTTTAATTTAGAGGAGTAACTTATAGCAAAATCTTTTCCAAAGTTTTCAACTTTCGCTAATTAAAAATGTAACAATAATTGCTGGAACGCATATAAGTTATATCTAGGATAACTGAATTGCAAAAAGAAAAGTTGGATATTTTGATTGAAAACAATGAAATACATCAATCTGTTGATTATATATTCATCATCTTCACTGTTTTTTTAAAAGAACTTATCAAAATACTTGAGAATGAAAAATTTCAACATTGTCAGTAAATGTAAAATCCATCAAAACAAAGTATATTCCAGGCAAAAGTTCACTGAAACAATAAGTTGGTCACAAATAAGTTATCCTAGACATTAGTAAACATAATTAGTCGTTTGTTATGCGTTTTTTTTAGTTTAAAACATTAAAGCTCGTGTCCGGAGTTTTGAAAGAGAGAGGTTTTTTTTTTAATCCAATGTCTCGAGGTTCCGCCCTCCCTCTGCTTTCATGAGCGGCCAAGCCACGCCCCTTTAATTGTGCACGCTATTATCTGTCGGGTGAAAATGAGAGCCTCTGAGTCCTACAGCATCCGACAAGTTTAGCTGTTTACGGTGGATGTTCAGCAGACAGTGGATATATCCGAGGTAAGCGGGGGCTGCTGCGTTGCTAACTCACCTCTGCCTGGGCGAGCGGCCGTGCTCTCTGGCTGCGCACACACTTTGATTGACAACACGAGAATGCGGAAGCTCGAAATCTATTGGCTGACGCTGACCGGCGCTTTTCGGATAACATGGGGGTCTATGAGACGAAGGCGGGGCTCATAAATAAATTTTTATATTGCTTTATGCTAATATTATATTCTAGTATCGAACCAGACTGACACATTTAAGCTCTGTTGAAAAATGATACATACGTTGGAAACGAACGGAAACTCCGGACACGAGCTTTAATGAGATGCATCAACTGGAAGTTTGAGAAGGTTTCACAAAATGCAGAAGTGCTTTTGTTGTTATGACATGTAATTCAGAACAATTATGCCATGAAGTACAGGAGTCCACATACAGTGCTTATCTCAATGTTTGGAATATTTATTTATTTTTATTTTTTTCAAATTTTAGCATTGAAAGAAAATTAAAAGATTAATTAAAGTGATTTGATTTGATTCATGATTTAAATATTGTGTTTTAACTGATTTTTATTACCTGAGCCAAACAGAAGCTATTTCTGTGAATAAACATTTGTGTCCCGATAAACCCAAAGTGTGTAAAACTCAAAGTACCAGAATTTGTCTAATACTAGATTATATAAAAAACAAGAGAATAAGATTCAAACAAGCATGTGCCAGCATGATAAAAGCAACTAGAGCTAGTTTTCTGTAACTATGGATTACTGTAACAGCGCATGATGGAAAGCAGCCTTGAAAACTGTGACAGAACAATAACTGTATTCATCCTCAAGTGTGAAAGGGATTGAGTGCATTGTTTGTGCAGGCTTTAGTTCTGATGGTAGGTGCTTATTGAGATAAAGATGTCTGTCAGCTGTGAGCTCACCTCAAGCTGCAGTTCTCAGCCATAACATCTTAAATCTGCTCCTGTGTTCACTTCATCTCTTTCCCCGCTGCTCCTCTCCACCTTTTCTCTGTTTTTTTTTTTTTTATCCTGCATTCGCCTTTCCGAATCATTCTCCTCCTTATTTTCCCACATCAGCACCTTTCCCTCTTTTTTTTCTCTTTGTTTCCCTCACTGACTCTGTTCCTGAGTAAGCCTTTTAAACTCCCGTGAGGCTGTGTGAAATTAGCTCCTGGCTGCTGCAGATTGTAGAGGTGTGTGTGTGTGTGTGTGTGTGTGTGTGTGTGTGTGTGTGTGTGTGTGTGTGTGTGTGTGTGTGTGTGTTCTCTCACTTCCTCTGAACCTTTTCTCATATTAACTGCACCCTGGTTGGAACCAGTGGCCCCCACGGGAGCAAAGCTTCGTCCCAGCGAGGTGAAAGGTCTTTCCTGAGGTCCTGTTTAGGGCTGAAGTTAAACCGGAATTGCTTAATGGCTGCAAACAAAAGTCAAAGCAATTTCAAAACAATGAACCCTGTGCGTGTTCTTGTGTTTCAGTCATCGTACAATCCAACATACCTTGTTAAAATGCGAAGCGCCACACAGATTCACCTGCAGAAGAAAAGACGTTGTTTAATGGCTAAGATTATAATTATGTTAAAGTTAGGGTCAGGGTTAGATGTAGTGTATGCAGCATGTCTGAGGTTCACATTATAACTTTGATCACACATAGTAATAACTTTGTTTTATTTTCTGCCATGTTCAGGACTCAGTGGGCAAAGTGATGGAGGAGTACCGCACTGATCTGCCTTCTTTTTCATGAAGCAGCATTATTGCCTTTTGTGTTCAAATATCCACAGTTATTTGCTAATCTATGTGTGTGCGCGTGTAAATGTGACAAAGTGTGGAATTATCTCTGAATTGTCTGTGGGTCAGACCTTGGCTTTTGCCCTCTGCAGTCTTGTCTTGTAGAAGATGTGCCCCTCGGTGATAAATATGGAAAACTAGGATAGCCCAGGGTATTCTTGCACGTACTTTCTGGCAGCAACTCAAATTTTGAAGGCCTTTCGCAAATATAACCAAAATCTCTGGGCAATTGAAGCTCATTTAAAGTACAAAACAAAAGCAAAATCACCAGCATATTCACAAACACTTCTGCAGATATGTATCTTATACACTACTATGTGAGTCAATTATCGTACTTATATTATTATATTGGGCTTTAATAAATAACCTTTTTACACTGTTTTGAACAATCGACGACAAGAAAAGTGATTGTAAAATAACGTGATACTTCATTCTGTTTGCAGCATGATATACTTGGAACATCATGCTGTGTTGTGGTATCCGACCAGTATTTTTAGATTCAGCATGAAGGCCCAGGTTTTCTGTTCATGCTGCAAAGGTATCTGTCTTTCTGTTCATAAAAAAAACACATAAGCTCTGACAATTCATTTTCTATTTTTGAACATGAACCCGTAACGAAGTGAATATACTGTCTGAACTGAATTACAGCCCAGCTCAGCTTTTACTATTAAAAAACAAAAAAAAAACAAAAAAAAAACCACAAATCTGTTTTTTTTTTTCTTTAAGATAGACAAGCATCATTTAATCATAACAAAGACAAAAAAACTGATGAATGTTTATTTTATATTTGCATTTGACAGACATAAAAACATTGACATTTTTATTATGAGCGCTTGTCTGGGCCACAAAGTGGATGTTTTGTCTGCATTTGTTTGACTTGCATTTAGCTTGACAAAGCCTCAGAGACAGGTACGTATCAGCTCACAGACGCAGACACGCATCCGCAGAGATGTGAGAGCTTCTTCCCACAGGCTTCCTTTGAACTTTCTACTTGCATTTACTCTGCAAACAGACAGGCAAGCAGTTGGAAAGTGTCAGTGCGGAATGATGAAGAGCCGGGACAAGAGGAGGTGAGGGGACGCTGAGCGCAGGACGGAACCTGACTGGTTTGGGACCGATCTAACACGCTGAGGGAGGAGCCAGCCCTGCGGGCCCACTGAGGGGAACCGAGGTGTAGGACGGGGAGGAGAAGGAGAAAAAGGATTAAACAGAGCAGAGTAATGCACTTCCAGTGGAGACGGGACGTTTATCGTTCCGTCCTCCTGAGCTCGTCCCTTGTTTCCCCAATGGAGCAGACAGATAAGAGAGCCTGTGTATGATTGGTTTAACACTTGGCCCATCGCCGCAGCTCCACTATCACAGTGGGATACCGGGAGCTGAGGGGATTCCGACAGATAAGATGGTATTTAAAAAAAGATTGGATAGGTTTGTACAGGAAGTAGGGCTGACTGAATTTGAATCAGTGCATTTGAATTCTGTGTGTCAACTTGAGCTGGAACAAGAACTGCCCAAAGTACACGGCTGCAAGCCTGCTAACGTAGTGTCTATCACACTCTTTTTGCATAATTTTCACCAGTTTTCATGTATTTGCCCAGTGGGACTTGATGGATCACTGTTTATGGTACCAACGCTCGCTGCGAGACAAAAACAGACTTTCCATTTGAATATGTAATGACTGTTGTGAACTTTTTCATCCCTTACTTTGTCTGCTTTTTGTGCGCCATTCAGGGTCCCTCTTCCATCTCATCAATGCAAATATATGGACCGAGTTACACACAATGTGCCTTTTTATTACAGTAGCTTTAATGCAACAAACTGAAGATCCAGTCACCGGTCTGAAAGCAGAAACAGAAAGAGAGGTGCATGGCTGCCTTCTCGTTCTCGTTATTTCTTATGGTTTTTCCAAATATAACGGTCTGCACCGCTTCCACATAAATTATTCAGATTTGAGCATTCACATGCAGTGTGAACAGCACCTCTTCACACAACAGGAGCAGGTGGGCTATTAACAGTTGATGATTTTCATTCTAAAGGTGTATTTTCCACGCAGCGGTGATGCTCAGACAGCAGCTGTCAGTTAGAATAGAAACACTGGAAATGATACTGAAATATTTGCAAGCAAGGTGTCGGGAGAAAATATATCTCTGAGCAGAAGAACGGACAGATGCAATTTAGCTTTTCACACCAGGAAGATATTTTTGAAGATCGGCAGACGGCAGCAGCAACAGACCATGTTGATTATCTTCTTGCTTATTGCGACACACCTTAAAACCTGACAAATCATAGACTAACACTGGAAACGCACCACTGCCTGACCTTTAATCAAGCACTTGAGACAAGTCGACAGGAATGCTCTTATGTTTCTTTTCTCCTGGTTCCCTCAACCAATCAAACCCCCAGGGGCAAACAGACCTGTGGCCATGTCAGCTAATCTTGTGACATGCTGTCCTATCTATTATTTATTACACTGAGTCGGCTGGTCTGTCCCTCCTCCAGACTTACATCTGTTTTCACCTGAATTCACCACTGAGCTGCTGTAAGGCTTCCATGGTGGAGAAACACTCTCCTGGCACCCAAAACTCACTTGCCAGATAGAGTATTGAGATTTGAGTTGTTTAATTTCTAAAATGTGCCTGTCGACCTCAGATTCATTGCCTTGTCCTTTCTTCCAACGCTCACTTTATTAAAACTATTCAGGTCGCCTTTAGTTGATTAATTTGTTGGCTGTAGAAACTTTGACAGGTCTCTCATCCACTGTTTACAGGCTGGAGTTTTTTTTATAGTTTAGGTTTGAGGTTCCTGTGCATTTCAGTCCCGGGAAATTCCAAAGTGCCTTTAATGAGGGGGAAAAAAATTGCCTGCAGAATTTGTCAGTTTTCGTGTCTTTCCACATCCCACCCACATTACACTGACTAGCCATGTTTTTTAGAGAGAAGTTTAAAAAATCAGCAGGATTTGAACTATATAGTTCACGATCTGTGGCACATTAGCAAAACCTTCAAGGAAAGACTGTCTGCGAAGCCTGCTGTTATCCCCGTTTGTGAAGAATGATTGTGTTTTGACTGTCTCTGATGGCGCTCTTCTCCCTCAGCCCTCCAGTGCTGCCCTCGGGTGTATCTAAAAACACCTCTGCTTTCCGATGAGTTTCAACTGCATATCAAAGCATGTCACAGTTGCAGCCTTTAGTACGTCCTTAAATCAAACGTGTTGCCTGCCTTTGATTTTATTTGCAGTTTTCATACTCACATGGAAAGCATGTTGATAGATTTTTGTGTCTTTCCTCCTAAATTTCTCTCTTGAGCTCTATTTTGAGCTTCTGTCGGGCTTCTCTATGCTTCCTTCGTAAGCGATCTCACTCAGGCATTCAAGGTTGCTGTTGTTTTTATCTTCTTTTTTTTTAATCTATTGAAGAACATTATCAAAATATCTGTACTTCAGTATTTAAATAAACTACTTTAGTCCAATTATAAAAAAAAAAAAAATGTGAAACCACACATTAACTGACACAGTTTACAAGAAATAAGCAGTTTTTAAAAGCTGGATGTGTTCAGGATGTGTGATCTCCGATGCATAACTCATAATATTATCAAAAAAAAAAAGCCCACTGATATGAGGAGCCATAAGGCAGTGCAGAAAGGATTCTAACCAAGTGCTGGCAAACTGCAAAAAGGGACATCTCCCTTCCTCCAGTGGAAGTATAATGAGTGGCTGGAAGCACGTTCACATCACAAGTGATATCAAGCCCATCCCTGTGGGGGGAAAAAAAAAAAGCTTTTTTTTTCATGTACAGCTCCTCTGCTCATGTTTGAATGAGAGAAAAAAAAAAAACAAAACAAAACAGCAGTTGTCCTGAATCAAACATCATTCGATATTGGCTTTGTTTCTCTGTGCTTTAATTGATTGTCATTTCTCTATCATATCCTTATCTCTTCATTCCTGTCAGTAGGTTTGCACAAAGATTGATGTTACTACAACCTTCACAGTCGGTCTTCCCCTTTGTCCTTCTTTTAAGTCCAAGAAACGGTTTTCCTCCTGCTTTCTCCTCCCACCCTCACTAAGCCAGCTACTCTTTTCTTTTTTCTTCCACAGCCCATCTTGTAATTGATTGATTTTCTCATTCACATCCCCAAAACTCAGGGAAAATGAGAGAAGTACTAGATGGGAGCCAGTTTGGCGAGGGTGTTGAAAAAAAGGCAGTAATTCTGAGGAATAAAGATGGCAAGATATTTTGAATAACAGACTGCTCAGTGAAGGTTTTCCCCTCATTAACGAGAAAAGAAAGAACAGAATGGAGAGGAAGCAGATTTTTGATGTCGGCTTTGAGCCACTGTGATGAGTGTGTTGAGTTTCTGGATCAGTGGGGGGATGCGCTCAGAAAAAAAAGAGGGGAGAGGAAGAGAGTTGATGAATGAGGGAAACTATAAATACAGAAAGCCGAAGGGAGAAGGGGGAAAGTAAGCAGAAAGGAGAGAAGTTGTTTGTCTCACTTTAGAGACGTGGGATTGGCTATGAATGCACGTGTTGTCACTGCTCACACAGATCCTTATGTAACTTTACAGGCTGGACACAAATCATTGTTCCACTGACGCACACACGTTTATTTTTAGCTTTAATTGTTTGTGAGCGAGAGAAGGGGTGAGCGAGTGAGAGAGGAGTGCAATGGAGAACCCTCCAATTAACCTTTAATTTGGGTTTTAACTGTCCTCCAAAGCAGGTGCTGCGCGTGCGTTAGCGTGCGCGAGTGTGCAGTGGCATGCTGTTTCATCTTTCCAGCACCACGTGTACAATTACCGGCCGGTTCATATGAACGAGAGGCGGCCTGTCAATCGCAGCGCTGCAGACACGAAGAGTGAAAAGACTCCAGTGGAGCTTCACTACAAAAAAGCCGACGCTCCTCTTTGTTCTCTGTGTGTTTTCTCTCTCTCTGTCTTACTGCCCACTTGGACTCCTCGTGTTGTCTTTGTCCGTGTTTTCTCTTCATCACCTCTTTCTTTTATCACGTTCCGTAGTTCCTTTTTTTCTGTGCATCTATGCCCCTGCGATCAATTCATTACACGGAGGTTTTTTTTAATCTCTTATCTCATGTGCATAAAACCCTTCTTCAGTCCATCCAGAGTCTCCGTACTGCACTACAGTCAAGTGCAGCCTCAATGCACCCGGGAGCGTTTAACTGAGAAATGCTTTAGCAACTTGGAGTGGATTTACTCAATGTAACAAGTTTACACTTGAATCAAAACATAAGCAAGCTTCTCTTTACATCCAAATCATGATGATTGATTTTGGCAAATATTACAGCTGTAGCTGAAACATGCTAATAGAACACTGATCTGAAAGCCTAATGGAAAAGAAAAAAATGGAAATTCTGAGCGAAGTTCAAAAGTTCATAAACCCTGTCACCCGATTCAGTCCATGGACTGACGCATGGCCACACATCCTGCTTTCTTTCAGAGTCTGATTAGAAAGCAACAAGCATCGGTTTTTTTTTGTTTTGTTTTTTTTTTCCTGTGACACAAAACATGTAAAAGTGCTTGATGAAGTGTAATGTGACGACTTTATGTAACAGACATGTGCACAGAGGTCTGGCAGTGGGACACAATATGATGTGTCGCTTACACAGACTCTGGTTGGATCATAAATAGTGTTACTCTTCAAGACCAATCATAATTTAAACCAAGCAAAGGAATATTTTTCATGATGCAATATTAATAAAACTGGTGTTGAAGCACATTACCTATGGTACATTTAACTGCACTTTCTATGAGGGTCTTTTGTCTGAAAGGACTCTTTGTTATAGAGGATGCTGTTGGAGCCACGGATCGCCAGGGAACCACTGCGTCAATGTATTGTCCCTTTTTTGTGAGTTAATTCACTTTGATTGGTGACTGATTTTCTGGGGCTATGGTTCAAAAGAAGGGAGACAAACATGCTAAAAGATTTTGCTAAAGGCAGTTAAATGGTGACTTCCGTCCCTCACATAATGTGTGGCGTAGCAAAATGAAACATTTATAAACACATTTTCAAAGCTTCTTAACATGGGTATACAAAGCTTTAGCTAATGTGCATTTATAATGATGTTAGTGAACAGACACATGGCATCTCCTCAGCTGCACAGGGTCCAGTATCTGGGAAACAAAGGGAGGAAATGTGTAGATGATGAATGTGGTGGAGTGGCACAGACTGCAGTCTTTACTGTCCGACTCTTCACTGTCTGAGGTTAAGATCCTGTAGTTTTTAATAAGCCTGTTTCCAACAAAAAGATCTTTATTTGCTTGCTGACAAAGACAAATGTTTGTGGTCGAATATATGTTATTCTCAGAAACTTTGTTGATTTCTAATTAAAGATAAAATGTAACATAAATTACAACTATTCATTTTGTGAAGGCTATTTTTTTAAATGTTTTATTATTATAGTGTCAGTCAGTGAGTGGTCACATATGAAAACGTAGTGAGCTGACTCTCCACAGCTAATATAAGCATGTCTCTCTTTGTTGGAGGAGTTACTATATGCAGCATGACTCATGCCATGACAGTAATGGAGGCATCAGCAGATTAACCTCTGCACATCTCTCATAGTCAGTTCAGTGAAAACGACACGACCTCTCACTGCGCTGGTTTCAGCTCTGATCATAACATTGATGGCACCTAATTCCCTCAAAGTCACTTAGAAAACTACTAATCCAAGTGATTTGTCAAGTGTGTGACAGATAATGAGTTTCCTTATTAAATAGTTTCTGTTATGGCAGCGGCCAGAAAGACTTCACAAGCCCTATTAATCCTTCTATCTTCATCAATACGATGGCTTCAGCTGCTCTTGTAAAGGCCATAGAAATTACCAGTAGAGCTTCATGTGATGTCCTTGGAAAGGCATTTTTTCTTAATGCATGTCAGAGGTGACCTGCCTGAGTTCAGAGATTGTATTATGGAGTTAGGTCAAATTAATTTTATTGAAGTTTTCCTTGAGTTTCGATGCAGTTTTTCTGTCGAGAACCTCACGCACGTCTTTGGTTTTTCTCAACTCCTTGTTATGTCATATATATATATATATATATATATATATATATATATATATATATATATATATATATATATATATATATATATATATATATATATATATATGTGTGTGTGTGTGTGTGTGTGTGTGTACTGTACCAAGTGAGTTCACAATGTATAAAATAATAATATACACAAGGAAAAAGAAAGGGTTCGGAGATGGTGTGTTTGTTGAACTAGATGTTCTTCATTAGGATGTTAATGAAAATGGTATCTGATCCAGATAACAGACGACACTGTCTTCAAACAGGCCCCTTCAATGTGTGTTGCTTTCCTAAGTTGGTATCGGTCAGATATTGAAGCATAGCTGATTCTCCCGATCTTAGTCAGCGTTCCTCACTTCTGCAGAGGCCCAGCAGTACAGTAATCTGATGTGGTATATCTCTGAAATACACTCTGCTCTGTTGTGCTATCTGCTCACCAAGCTCATATATCAGCTTCACTGGGTGCTGATCAGATCCCAGACCACTGCTTTTCTACGAGTGGGATGTAGTCGGAGGAGAAGAGCAGGGGCTTAGTGGAGGAGGGGGAGAGGAGAATGAGTAACAGACTGTTGGGAAAACGATGAAGGAGGAAAGAAATCCGGCAAAGTTCCAGTGCCATGAATAAAATGCGTAAAGCACACAGTAAATTTTTAATGCTGTTTAGTTTCCACTGAGAGGCCAGATTTGCATCCTCATCTCCTGATTATGACATCTTCAGTCAGCACTGCAGGCATGCTTTTGCCTATTTTAATGTTAATTTGAGTATTTGCACAAACTCACAATTACCCACTTGTGAGCATAACCACATACACACACGCGCACGCACACACACACACACACAGGCTCATGTTCAGTGAAGGTTATTTCTGCTGAGATCCACTAATCAGACTGAATCCATTTGTGCTTGGCTCCCCCGTGAATCGATTGTGTTCCTTCTCTACCTTTTCCTGTCACGCGCTTCCTTCTGGGATCTGCTATCAGAGGGAATCTCGGAGCCATCACAGGGAAGGGAAAAAGACACACATGAGCTGACCCTGTGGGGACCCGAGAGATTGACTGATTGTGAGGTTATCACAGAAATGAAAGACTTTCCAAATTGTTCCTTTGTGCAGTAACAACCTGGTTTAAGAGTCTGTAAACCTCAATATGTGCAATGCTATAGATAAACAATAGCCATGTTGTCTTTCAAATCTGTCCTGCAACAAGTTATGTTTGAATCATTTTTGGTCAAATATCATTGAAAAAGTATGTACTTTTATTATTGCAATATAAATTGTTCATAAATAAAATAGCATAACTACAGCTGCAAACCGCATAAAACCTTTGAACAACAAAAATAAAAGAAAAAGTGAAAAGCTGGACAGTAATAACTGTATATAAAGAGCATAAATACTCAAACAAGGTCCATCTTATTGCTGAAGGAAAAACTAGAAAAAGCAAAAAATATATATTTCTTCCAACTTTTCAAATCAGCCTGAGTTCAAGTTCATTTTCTGTGAAGAATCATCTGAGGAGCAAAAGCCTTTATTGCTGATATGGTTCCCAATAGTCAGAGCAGTATGTTACTCTACCTGTGCAGCGGCAGTCCGGGCCTATTAAATGGCGCTGCTCTGCTCTCAGGGGATGCTATTTACCGCTAAGTTGCCCTTCCAGATTTAAACATTGAGGCTGAAATGAAAACACATTGATACCATGGTGTTCTTGTTTCATTTAAGGCCTGCCTGCAGGAGACCATGCTTATTTACGCTGAGTGAGAGGGACACAAATCATCATTAAAACAACAAATATGGGAGCTGGATGCTGTCTTAAAACTGAAGTATTGCTAAATGGCCGAAAAAGTCCTAAAACCAGTGATTCATTGAGCATTTCCAATACCTGTGTAGTTACACCAGTGGTTTTTAAAGCCATTGCCATAAAACCTCTGAGAGAATGTGTGAGATTTTTAAATGAAGTGTTTACCTCGGATCAGAGCTGCTGCGGCGTGTGCTACCTGAGAAGATGTTGAGTTCTGTGGAATCTCTTTCTCACATATTAACTGTGCACTTTTACAAAAGGGACATGCTTACTTTAGTATAATTAATTATTGATCATTTTCACCAGCCTCACTTTACAAACCACCGACATTGTAATGGGCACTCAAACTCTTTTTACAAGATACAGAACCTTTTAATTTCTCAATCGTTTTTCAACAAACATCCTGATGATGCTTTAAATATGAATCTCATGTTTTAGATATGCTTTTATTAATTCCGTCCTAGGATATTATCATTATATAAACTGAAATTGAATCAACACAAATTGTAGATCACATACAATTCACTGCTAGTAGAGTAAAAACAATCCGTACAAGTGCCCCAGCCTGTCCTTTTTACTCGCCTGTCTAAAAGAACCATTTATCAAGAATACTGCAGTTAGCAGGAGACCTTCATAAGGCTGGATTTTAACTACTGCCCACCTCACTTCAGTCTCCACCGGACTCCGTCCAGCCACTGCAGCCACTGCTGACTCTTTCAAGCTACCAATCGATACAGGCTAAATGGCTAACTGTGTTTTGTCTGTAGGTCGTTGCCGGCCCAAGCGTTCTTTTAACTGGAAAGAGACAACTCAGACGTTAACATAGCATAAACTGTCACCCTTTTCATGCAGCCGTTTTCAGGGTGATTTAGGTTAAAGTGGGTGAACGTGTTGACACACACACTGGTGTGTGTGTGTGTCCACTTCACAGAACCTGAAAAACTTCCTTACAAGCCAGTTCACAATGAGGGTTACAGTGTCTCGCCGTCATTGCTGCCCGACTCGAGCATATTTGCATGATTAACCTGGGAGCCACGCCAGCGTGCCGGCTGGCTTCTTCTCTGTCAAGACATCAAGTTTCATCTATTATGATCATAAACCCACAGTGTGCGCGTGGAAGAGGACAGGGTGCGTTAGAGGAGCATGTATCTTTTGTTGCTGATGGCATCCTGAAAGGCAGAATGTTGAATGGTCCAGTGGTGCATATTGCTGTCTAATATCCTGAAGTACAGTTTCATTTAAGATGTCACCAAAAGCCAGCAAAATCCTGTATTGTAATGTTTTATCTTCATTTTTCTGATTGCTGAACTAGTGTCTTATTGGAGTATTTTTAGCAACCATTCAAAGGCTTTTATTTCTTTATCAAATGTTAAAACGTTTCAACTGACTCCTAGTTAATAAAGGACTGTCTGTTATGTGCTGTTTGCACAAAATACAAAGCATTATATTCTGTATTTTACTAGCTGATCAGGATCTGAGGCTAAACTTCAATTCATGTGATTGCAATATTTCTACGTTTCACCTGTTCGTGCTGATCGAGCATGATGTTGCTTTTTCCATTTGCATTTTCTGCAAATCACGATGCAATAAATGGTCGGCCTTTATATAACCTCTATGTATTTACTTCATAACTGACAATGTGTGTTGTTTACAATCTTGTAGGGTCACAGGTTGCTAGTTAGCATACCCAAGATGTGAAATTAAGAAGACAATCTACAGGAAGGGTTTTTGGCACCGGAATGTAAGCTTTTAAATGAGCAAATGAGAAAAAAAAAAGCTTTTGATAATTGGCTCATGATCGAAACTGTATGCCAGTTTGGCAGTGAGACACAAAATAATAATCCTCAGTGCAGCAGAACTTTGACAACAGAAGTGGCCTTCAAAATGTTCCCAGTGTAATCACGACAACAAGCACAACAGAAAGTACGCGCATTTCTTGTTTCCAGGTTGTTTCCTTGTTTCCCACTGCACAACCTCATTGACATGCTTGCCCCCTTTCTCCCCCGGGGAAGGATGTCTGAACACTGCAGCCTATTCTCACTTGATCGCGTTGCTGCAAAACAGCAGCGTGTAATAGAACTGCTCACCGCGACGTGAAGCTGTTTAAACACAGACATGCAGTCAATTAACCATAATTAAAACAGAGGCACTGCTAAATAAATGGCACCATGTACAGTTTCATATTAAAGGAATCCCATTTTCACTGACAGCTGTTGTGCTCCATTTTAAATAGATTTTTAATTGAACCCTAAAAAAAAAAAAAAAAAAAAAAGACTTAATTAAACAGTTGAATTTTATTCCTTTCCTTGCTTGGCAACCAGGTCTTGCAGAGAGTTTGCAGCTTTATAGAGAAGCAGCAGGCAGATTTTTCCGTGATACCTGCAACCGAAAGTTTCAGCACCACCTCCATCAAAGCCAGTATGATAATAACGACACAGTTTTATCTCCTTGTAATCACTTTAAAGAGTTTGAATGTCACTGGGGCAGTGTAGCAGTGAACTAAACAGCCAGTTAATGCTTCTGAGATGAGCACACTAAAATATTAATGAGGGTCTTGGGCAAAGAAAGGTCATTCGTGTGACTTAAGTTGAATAATAAGACTACTAGTAACGCTGTGAACCCAAAGTAACACAAGCTGGTAGAAAGCCGCTTCTCTCCGACAGAAACACCTCCGCTGCAGTCCTGCGCCGCATACAGGAAGTGCTGTTATCTGATGAGAGCAGATGACACACGTTTGCTTGTACACACAACATGTTTGTGGCTGCAGGTCAAAATTAACTCGGCAGAAAACACCAACAAGATACAAATCGTCCAGATGGTTCGGAAATCAACAAGACAGCAAAAAAGATGAACTCTTTCAGGTCTGCCTCCGATCCAGGAAGTTCTGCTTGGAGAGCGCTGCAGTCTGACATGATCAGGTGATTTCCAAAGACAAAACACTGCGGCTCATGTCGGAGTCAGAAGAGAAATGTCTTTTGCTCAAGCGCAGTTTAGATAGAGCTTGATATTATAAATCACAAAATAAGCTTGGGGATTTGATAACGGTGCTCTGCAGAGGGAGAAAACAGTAAAAAAAAAAAGAAAAAAAACTGGGGAAAAAAAAGAAAATGTTTGAAGTTTTCTGTGAACTTGTACAACCTACAGACACTGATCCTTCGACTCAAACAGTCCTCAGGGGAAACGTGGTATCAACAAACAAACGCCTCTCTGGAATTTCTGAAATGATCGCTTCATTCAGTTCTAGAAGAACATCTATCTATCTATCTATCTATCTATTTATCTATTTATCTATCTATCTGTCTGTCTGTCTGTCTGTCTGTCTGTCTGTCTGTCTGCCTGTCTATCCATCCAATACAACTATTTTCGGATTTTCGGAGTTCATTGATCCAAACATCTGACTTGGCTGTTAAGTGCATTTTTGCATTTGTTTGTGTGGATTCATGTTTTTTTTTTTGTTTTTTTTGTTTGTTTGTTTATTTGTTAAACACCTGCAAACCATCCCGAGTTACATTTTACATAATGTCTGAAAAGTGTTACAATAAATAAATAAGGGGTGTGAATCCGTTAAGAAATAAATAGCAAACTGTGGCAAATGTCTTGGTAATTTGTCATATGAGTTTGGAGCTTATAATTCCCACACATCATGGATTGAATACACAGAAAATGGTGGCTGTTTCGAATCCTCTGGCTTAGCAGTCAGACCCCTCAAAGACAGACATGCAAAGCAGCTTTTCAAATAGAAGTCACCACTTTGATATCAGTATCAATAATATTACAATAATACCATCATTACATCCACAAAAGTATTTTTAAAATGAGGACCCTGATCCTGTATTTTTATTTGTCAAACGAAGATATTTTTTTTGTTTGCCCCACATCATTATCTCATTTTTCAAAGCAAAACGCATTGATAGAAAATGATAAATCAAGGAGGGAACAGAAGCATAGACACCAGAAGCCGTGTTGACTGGGATGGTGTAGTGAAGGTCAGCGTACCTGAAATGTAGTCTTCCCACAACGAAAACAGCTGAAACTGCAGAAAATGTGGGCGTCAGCATGTATGGTGAGAATAAAGACAACACTCCCTCTGGTGAGGGATCCCAGTTCCTTGTGTGTCCCAGAAAAGCTGTTTTGTGAGGTGATGAATGCAATCAATCAATCAATTTTCAATCAATTTATTTTTGTATAGCCCAGTATCACAACAACAGTTGCCTCAGAGGGCTTCAAGATGTTACATTTGTCGGTAAAAGTAAAAACAGTGAATAAGCATAATGGTAATATGTCAATATTTACAGTAACGAGACAGAACGAAGCAACCACCGCCTTCGACCCTCACATCCGGCAAGAAAAAACTCCAAAAACCCAGTGGGAAAAGAAGAAATCTTGGGGAGAACCACAGTATGGAGGGATCCCTCTCCCAGGGACGGACAGCTTTGGCAACAGCTAGCATGAGACAATAAGAAGTAAAGCCTAGGACTATGTTGAGGACAGTCCGTTGGACGGTCCAGCACAAGAACCACGGATCCCAGCAGTAGAACCGAAGCCAGTCCACGGGCAGGACCGACAGGGGTGTCCTCCCGGTCCGGACGGAGCTTGTTCATAGGCCTTCGTAATAGTGGAGTCAGCAACTGAAACTGGAGAAGACTCCCCCTCGAAGGGGGGGACAACAGGTGAAAAGCAATGAACGGACTAAAGGGAATAACATTCAGACATTAGAGGAGGACAGGGCTCAGTGCACCGTACTTCCCACAGCATTCTAGCTCCTGGGGCAGCTTTGTGGATACTTAACCTGTTTAAACTAGTATTTAGTTAGTATAGTTTAGTTTAGTTTAATTTAGTTTGGTTTAGTTTAATTTTGTTTAGTGTAATTTGGTTTGGTTTGGTTTAGTTTAATTTAATTTAATTTAGTTTAGTTTAGTTTAGTTTAGTTTAGTTTAGTTTAGTTTGGTTTACTGTAGTTTGGTTTGGTTTACTTTAGTTTGGTTTGGTTTGTTTTAGTTTAGTTTAGTTTAGTTTAGTTTAGTTTGGTTTACTGTAGTTTGGAATGCACATGGGCAGTCACGGGGCTGACAAGTATGTTATACTATCACCAGAGACCAGAGATGGTGTGCGACCCGTCAGGGGCAGGAAGCGCCCGAGGCGGACACATTGTGTTGAAAGAAAACTGTCCTTCGATTATTTGGAAATCATACTGCATTGAAATCAAATGATCTAACCACGACTTCAGATAGAAATTCTGAAGCACTGATTAAGAAAAAAAAGCAGTGATGCCATAGAAAATTACAAATAATTGATAAACAAATATGTTTCATCTTATTGTGATTCTCATTTCCAATCCTACAAATATTATACCTTTTTTTTTTTTAATTACCCTCTGCAGCGCTCAGTTAGGCGGAATAACAAGCTGAGCAGCCAAAGAATTAGCAGGATGGATAAGTTTGAATTTCAGATTAGATGCAGGGCTTTTTTTTCCAGTTTGATTTTCTTGTCTGTCACTTTCAATTTAACCTGCCGTCCTCTTCTCTCTTCACATCTCAGATCACATTTTATCATTCCAAAAAAAAAAAAAACAGGGAAAAAAAAACTGTTGAATCATGTTTTCTTCGCCTTCCTCTCCTTGAGTGCAACTTTTCCCCCTTTTGTCTCTCTTCTCTTTCTTTCCTTTATGCTGCTGCTCTATCTCAATGTGTTTCAAATTACATGCCACATCAAATCAAGCCATCACACGAGGTAGCAAGTGTGTGTGTGTGTGCATGTGTATGTGTGTGTACCCGGATTCAGATTCCCATTGAATGAATCAGTGGAGTCGGGCTCAGTATTCAGAATGAGTAACACATGGTTGTAATGGACCTACGAGACGGCAGCATACCGTGCCATTATCACTGACCTTTATTTCTTTCTCTCCTCTTTCTCTTCTCTATGTCCCCTGCAATCATTTAAAGGAAGTAGAGGTAAGTACAGCCATTGCTTTTTGTAACTTGGTGATACTGTTTTGAAACAAGCCCCAGATATTGCAGAGTTTGTGTTGCAGGGGAAGATCCGGTGAGGTGTTTCTGATTTAAATGCTCGGCAGGTTTGGAGGCTGGTCAGGCGTAGCATGGCGTAGTTCAACCTATTAAAATGTTGCCCTAGTGGTTTTGTAAGGTTCATAATCCAAAGCAAACTTTGTTTTTCTTCCACATAGCAAGTTTCTGAAGTATTACCAGTCTGCTCATGCAAAAACTTTTACTGACACTAACCTCTCTTAGAAAAAAAAATAAATAAATATAAATCAATTCATCATTCATATCTGAGGAGTTTGCCAGACTGACGGCGTTGATGTCTGTCACACTGATGGAAAAATAAAATCTTTTCCCCCTCAGAATTCTCATATAACCTGGTCAAATGCATGCAGACACCCAAGCTGCAATTCTCCCACAGTTTTCGAGCATTTCTGTCAGAGCTGTTCCCACTCAGTCACCAGAGAGTTAGTGAGCTTGCCGGCTGCAGATGGAGGATGATGAGACCTGCCTGGCTCGAGGTTAAGTTTGTGTGCTGGCAAATGGAAAGTTCCATCATAACAAGTTTGGAAAATATTTTTCATTAACCATATAGTGTAAAATTGTGGCATGCTTATTGTGATAATGTGGTTTACTTTTTACTCAGTAGCACAATGAAAATACACTGTACAAAGTGAAAGAATATAATGTGTTTTTATACGGTATATTCTTTTATTCTACTCAGCTATTTTTCTCTATATAGATAATTATAATATGAATTTGCGGAACTTCAATTTATTCAGTATAATGCAGGAGAAGTCTTCCTGTCTGGACAGAGAACTGTCAGTACACTACATGTGTGCTTTAGTTCTAAACTGGCAGCAGTTTGTGACTACAAAGCAGGATTTTGTAATAGAGTCAGAGCAGGGGAGATGGACATAAAATAGGTGAAAAAAAAAAGAAGTGAGGACATGAGTTAAGTGAGGGCCTAGGGGAAAAGTTAATTAGGTTTTATCTCCTCATGTGAAACTTTTTTGGTTGGCTCAACTTTTGGCAGATGTCATTTATAGAGCGGTGGTTTGGATGAGTGGGTCAGCTGTCCATTTTCTGCAGACTGTTCCAGGACTACTCGATTTAGTCTTCCCCCTCTCTCTCACTCTTCCCCGCTCTTCCCCTCCTCCTCTGTGTCTTTTATTCAATAATGAAGGATATAAAGGTCCTTCTCTCAGACACAGCAGGTTTGCTCTGCTTGGTTCACACAGTGTCACTGACACAGACTCGCTCCCTGCTGACACACATATGGTTCACTCTGGGTAATAATACTATATCCGTGGACAGCACAGCTCCAGGTATGTGTGTGTGCGGGAATGTGTTTGTGTACTCTTCTGTCTTTCTGCGTGCCTTTTCCATCTTGGTGTGACATCGGGTCATACATAATCTGACAGACGGTCCTCAGTGAATAATAATGATTATCTCTTTATCGTGGCGCCTGCGAGCGGGCGGGATGTACCACTGACGTCCTGAATCCAACCTCTCAGGCTACAGGACTTGAAGGACCCGATGCAAACACCTCATTGAGTCAGTATCTCAACAGGTTGCAGATTTTTTTTTTCGTCGTAAACAGGAACATTCCCCATATTATGCAGGTGGTCATAATGTCTGATTGCTGTACGTTATCACAGGAAATATTTGCATTTGTGTCGTAAACGCAGCAAAATTTATTCCTGCTTGACTTTAATCACCTCAAAAGTTGTGTTTGTTAGCACACAATGAACATTTGATGATGGTTATTAACAGTAAAATACAGTTATGGGGAGACATAATGTTTTAATGTCCTGTTCAGTAACTCTGAGTCCTCCTTTGGGCTTTTTTCATGGAGGCAAGGTTGTAAAAACACCTGCAAATATTGTAAATTATTAAAACATTGTGTCTTCTTATAGGTAGTTACACTTTAATACAATGTACTAGAAAGTGTTTATTAAACCTTAAATTAGAAGGGTAAATGTTTTCTACCGCTGAGCCAGAACGCTGAATTCCTTACAGGAATGTAGTCGACACAGCTTGATTGTATAACAACTTGTGATGAAACAGATAAATATATGGTAGATTTATTGTGCTGATTTTAAACATGCTTTTCATTTAAAGAAAAAAAAGAAAAGAACACACACGTTAGAGCCCCTCTGCCTTTGCCTACGTCTGACTGTCTCTTTACTTAAAAGTGGAGCAGCATTTAAGCCCTGACCCTCGCTCACAATGAGGGTTTTTAATTGCTCTACACAGCGGAAGATTTCTCTAAGTGGCAGAGGATCAGCTCCAAATGAAGCCTCTGAATCAAAGAGTAGTAAGCTTAACAAATCCAAATCTCTCCTCAGCTGAGCTCAGCTGTGAGGAGCCAGTTATTTCTGGGATAGTAAAATGTTTCTTTCACGAATGTGTGCTCTTCAGATGTAACTCTGCGGGAACAACAAGTGCTAAAAAATAACAATACACTGCGCATTTGCATCCTGGTGTAATAAACAAACACTGCTTTTTTTGTGCATTCTGATGCTGAAACCCATTTTTAATCTTGACATTGATTGCTTTTGTCATATAAACTCCATTTTAGAGTCTGCAGCTGTCTTCACCCCGCAGTGGGCCTCCTGTTGGGTTTTCTTTTGATATTTCTCTCTATTTATCTCGGCCTGTCAGACCGAGACGTGCAGTCATAGCATAGATCATGAATGTGGAAAACAGATTACTAAGAAGCAGAATGAACCGGTAAATTTGTGCATCTTGTACTGATGATCCCATCGTCAGCTGAGATTGGCTCCAGCACTTCATAATGTAGGACTGAGCAGAACAAAAGGAGGATAGATGGCCAAAAATCGCCCAATTTGTGGATTTCCTGTTCAAGCAGCAGAGACAGAGGAGCTGAGAATGTGAATTGAATATGGATTTCTTACCATTTATCACTTTTTAAATGATCGTTGTATATCATGTTTGTCAATAAGCTATTTGGTCCTGCTGATTTCACATCAATAAAAATTAAGGGACTGAGAAACTCACTGCAGGGGGCAGTGTTGAACATGCAGGTGTTCTTTTTATGCACAACTAAAAGTAAAAAAAAAAAAACAACCATAAGTTTTTAGGTTTCTGCTCAAAATTCATATCCCTTCATTTTCCCATGATGTTTCGAGTCTAGTTTGTGTGTTTGACAAACTGACAGAGTGCTAGCATCTGAAATGGGTTGAATAAAATCAATCTACATGGATTTTAGTATTTGGTAACTCATTTGGTGTAGAAGTCCTTTTCAGGATGTCAAACCGGTTGATCTATTCTTTTAAATAAGCTTCTCCTGTTTACCTAAATGAGCTTTTTTTTTCTTTCGTTTTATACTCTGTGTGGCAGAGGAGCTTTCTGTCTTCCCCCCACTCGGGGAACCCTCATATATGAAACTGTCCTGTTTTCTAGGCACGTACAATACAACAGCATTAAAAATGAAGTCCACTAAATTCACAGGAATTTAAATATATATGGCTATATGTTTCACCTGACACTAACTGTGACACATGCCAGTGCTTTCAGGGTCTTTTCACTTTATACTGCAGTCGCAGGATTCGCCAGTGGTTCGGTTTAGTATCTGGGCTGTTCATTGCCTCGTCTACAAAATAATTCAGTGGTATTCTCCACTTGATTATTTTTTCATAACCCAGATTCTTGTGTTTCCACGCAGGATGACTACTTCAAAAGCTGGGCTCCAGCCAAGTCTCTCGACCAAGGTGAGTTTCGCTGTTTGTGTATAAATATTGATAATGTTTTAAACTGTGTGTGAAGTAAACGGTGAGGAGTTTGACTGTTGCCCATCTAGTCGGTCTTCTTCATGTTTTCAGATGAAGTGTTTGTTAATGTAGCTAAAGATGTCAGGCAGGCTTGACAACATTAAACAGAGTTTTACCACATGTTGCAGATTTATTGAAAAGCTTTTGCTCCCTAAAAAAAAAAAAAAATGTTTTATTCATATTGTAGGCTCCCTCATACTGATCGTTTGGATTATTTTCTTCTTAAACCCCTCATCAAGTTAAAAAGCATTTCTTTTCCACAAAAAAAAAAAAGCATCTCAAGTACAGAAAAGTTGATCTGGCCTTCATTAGCACAGCACAAAAAAAAATGCAAGTTTCTTTTTAAAGCTAATGTTCCTGTCAAGTTGTTTGTGGATACCGAACAACTGGTGCTGCAACTGGAAACATTTTAATTAGTTTTACACAGAGCATTAGCCTTATTGACTTTGACTGGAAGGAGTCTTTAATCTGATTATCTAATAATACAGTTGGTGAAAAACATCAGTCTGTTGTTAACTTTTTTAATGAAATACCATTAAGTTGTTTGTGATTCAAAATGTTTCCATTTAAAAATGTCCTCTTTTAATTTCATATTAATCTTCACTGGAACGTCAAGTATCAGAAACATGAAACTCCTTTCTCAAAATTCTGATTTCTCCACAGTAATAAACATTCTCCAGTGAATCACAACCCATTATCTGAGCCCCAGACAAAAAAAAATAACACGCACAAAGTAGCTTGGGGTCTTTCATAAACAAGTTCTGCCTTGAATATACAGAATTTAATTAGATGAATGTGCAGTTTTGTGGAAAATACATGAAAGAGCAGACTTTCTTGAAATATTTGATTCTCATCTTCATGATTGCCTTCATTTTAATATGCTTCGGTTTTAGTGTCTGCGTTTGTTTGCGTAGTTCATATTATATTTTTCACTTTGTGTTTAATTGTTTCATAGGGAATACATTAAAAGGGATCCAAATGAACTAATTGTGCTGTTCAGTGAGCTGCTGCCAAAATCCAATCATGGGTGTGTGTGTGTGTGTGTGTGTGTGTGTGTGTGTGTGTGTGTGTGTGTGTGTGTGTGCAGCACTCTCATTGTTGTGCCTTTTTGTGGACTTCTCCCTCTTATATGTATAAAAACAAAAGTCTTCATGAATTCAAGTGAATCATTGCGTTTTGACAATCGATCAGGTCAGTGTGAGTGTTCGGCGAAGATTTCCTCGTGTTGAAATCTTGTGAAGTGTTTACTTGTGTGTGAGTCAGGCCAAATGCTGCTACTTTCTGTCTGCATGTGCTGCTTATGGATTTACGATGGCAATAATGCCAACTCCACTTAATCAATCACACTCAAGTGTGTAATGCTCTTAGACCCTCAGTAACTCTTGACTAAACTCAATTATTGCAAACACCAGCTCACTCTCATGCACACACTGACTCTCTCTCTCTCACACACACACACTCTCTTGTATGGGGGGTTAATTGGACTTGAGCTTTCTGAATTGCACACTGGATATTAAATCTTTCTACCTCTGAGTTTGTTCTGTTTCGTGCTGGTGCGATTTTGCATATCTAGCACAGTAACTGTAACTCTTCAGGGAGAGACTTGCTGAGCAGGTTTATCTGGGCCAGCTCCTCATGGATACTGAGCCTAATGAGAACAGCCTCGCTTCAATGCATCAAATTTTGGAGTGAGTCTCCAGTTTCTCCGAGACGACTGAAAACAAAAGGTATGCAAAGATTCATCCACTTAGCCAGGTTGTAAATATGTCAGACGGTTTGCATGAATCCACTGTGTCAAAGCGGAGGAGGATGGCTCAATTTAGATGCTAAATGAATCACACTGAAATCAAATGACACAGGTTGCAGAGTCGAATTTGTCTAGACTTAAAGGGACTGATTTAATATGAATTGGAGTCAAACCTGTTGATCCTGGACAGCAGATTCAAATGGCGCAATAGAAATTGTACTGCAGGATCCAACTGCACCGAGGGAATGTTTCTAGGGTTATGTATGAGATCCCTCCAACTCCGAGCATCGGACGTCCAGCATCATCACAGTGTAGAAATAACTTGTTAGAGGCCTACCGTGCAAAATGTTGAGGCATTTCTCAACTGGCTCATATGTGTCTGACAGACTGCAGCAGAAAATTACAGTTCTTATGGGTTGACCCGTTGGAGCAGGTGCACGTGGTCGTCGTGCACTGAGGAAGTAAACAGAACCACTTTTTTTGCTTTCAGGCAATATTTCATTAAACTGGGCCAAAGACCGAGGCAGCGTGTAGCCAAAAAGAATGTCACACTAACAGCAAGTTGCATTCAATTCACCACTGTCACTTTTTATTTGCAGTATTTTAAGTGCTGCTGATGACGGCTCAACCTTGTTTTCATCTTTCCAGTCAGTTTATTAAGTCACATCTCCGCTAACAAGTTCAGCAGGGGAATAGGCAACATAAATAAGTTGGGTGACTGCTTCTGTTTCAGGCAATTTCTCAGATATATTGCCTCATTTTGAGGTCTTTATAATTACTTTGGTGTGTACACTTTTATCACAACAGATGAAGCCGCTCAACTGAGTGACAGAAATTAAAACTCAAAGTAGAAATAAACCGTTTCCTTTTTAATGGCGATAAGGGACAGTATAGTCTTGAAACTTCGCTGAAGAGCCCATTTAGTATCACGTCCATGGCTTTCAGCATTTTATTGCCATTTATTTTAAAATGGTATTAAAACGGCTACTTACTCAGACATTTGTTCTGCCTGGAAAGAGCCTAAAGTCACACTCCGCTCTCCATTTGTCGCTGCAAGTTTTGACGGAGCGTTGTTGGCAAGAAAGTGACATCTGTGCATTTATGTGAGTAGTAATTTTGACTAGTCAAAGCATGGATCAACTCTAAGCCCATTAGACCACATAAACCTTTTTCCTCTCAACCTCCTGTTTGCTCTGTCAGCTCCGCTGCAGCGCAGCATCTCAGCTGCAACATGACAGCTCCCCTGCTGCAGAGCTCAAAGTGCTCCGCTCCTGCCATTATCGCAATGCACTCTGCAGTTACTCCCACACAAAAAGCACAGTTGGGAGCAATGGGCAGCAAGGCATTTAGGCAACTAATAAGTAATAGAAATCAATCAGACGACCCAGTGTTGTTATATGGGAACATTTATTACTGTCATGTGTCTGCATTGCTTCTTTGTTTAATGCTGTTGGCAACCAGCCCGCTTTCCTGTGAGCTTCAACTTTGGAATCCAGCTATTGAATTTAAAGTGAAACATTATTCAGAACTTTTATTCCATGCATCTTCTGCACTGCGTAATTGAGGCAATCTCAATTGACGATGGGCAAAACTGTGTACACTCTACAGGGGCCACCAGTTCATCACAGAAACATTTTTTTTTTTTTATAAGCTAGAGTTGTCAGTTATCTTCAAATGTTTTTGGTCTCTGAGAGCAAAGTATTGGGAAAACCCACTCATGTGCAGGAAGAACATGCAAACTCCTCCCAGAAACACTCCCTTGCTTGGACCGAAAGTGGAGGCAAGTTTGCTAACCACTACACCACAGTAGGCTATTTTAGCCAAACAGACAACTTCAAAAATAAACATGAAACATGCTTTATTCTATGTCCCTTAAAGCACCTTGCATTGCAGCCTTCACTGTGGATGTCAATTTGTTTATGACTGACTGAACGTGACTAACAAAGCAAGGTGGATCAGTGCTATGTAAGTCTATTTACTGTTTGTTTTGAATGCTCTGGCAATGGTGTTCATCAGCATTTGGCTCCTCTGTAAGATTTTAGCAAATCAGATGTTGAACAGGGAGCATCCACATCATTTCACAATGGCAGCCTCGGAGCGCTCCAGGAAAATTCAGAACAACTGGTCTGGATAATGAACAGTAGAGAACCCTCTAATGATTTTGGATGAGGCCTTGACAGAATGAGAGGAATTAATGCAATAAATTGTGCATTGTGTTTAATCTTACACACCTGCGATCTAATTTAAAATTAGAGTGAAATGGCCAAATTGACCACAATACTTTATTTGGAGTCCATACGGCCAAAAAGATAGTGTCATCAATCACCACCTGCTGATTTCAGTTTGACTAATGAATTGCAGGTCGCCCTTGCAGACTAATCAGCAGCAGGAAGGTTGATGCAGGAAAATCCAGTGGCCTGATGAATCGCTCTGCCATTAATGCTCACCTTGGTAGCATCTAATGAATGAAATGTGCGGCATCACAAATGGCTTGGTGGTGATGCTGTAGGATCAAATCAACAACTTCTAAATTTGTTTTCCAGTCTTCTTTCAGATTAATGAAGTCTGTCAGTTAATTTGTAGGCTTTGGTGGAGGTGCTTTGCATGTGTATATGACAAAAACACATCGCCACTTTGAGAGTACTTCAAAATCAGGTTTGAGATCAGAAGTCTGATGAAGTTGTATTTTGTGAAAATGAAACAACAGCAGAGAAAAAAAATCCTACTTTTGAAGAACTATCTGATGTATCTTGTCAGCAATGATATAAATTCCCTTGGGGGAGTTGTGCTAATACTGATGAATGGCTATCGCTGAATGTTTAACGGGCAAAGGAGCTTAATGTTATGCATTAGTTAATTCTGCAGTTTTCAAAACATGCAATTTATTTTGACAGAAACAAGGAGTCTCTGACTTTTAAATTTAAATACTATGGAAAAAACATAGCTGCTCACAGTGAATCTAACAGGTTAACTTGTACTTTCATTTGATTCTCCCTGAGTCTCCCATGAGCCTCCACACTCAGTGAACTCCAGGATGTTATCCAGCCACTGACACTCCTCACTGGAACTCGAAGAGAAAAACAGGCTTTAAATCTTACATGTTTTCATCAAGAGCACGTGGAACGGGCACACGGCTATAAAAGCCAATTCTTGACCGTAACTTATCCAACAGTGTAATTTCTCCTCCGTTTCTCCCTTCCAGTGCTATCTTGCATTTCAACTGGTAACCACCAGAAGTCTGCAGAGCAAAATGCATTTTTCCTCGTATATCATCCTGTCTGACAGTGTTCTGCTGCCGGGTGACAGTTAGGGTTACAACAACAATATGAGGTCAGGGTTGAAGTCGCATGACCGTCAGAGAGAGGGTCAGACCATAGCTTTCAGACAAAAAGCCCACATATACAACATAACATTTGACCAGCTGCTGTTTCCTTTTACACGACCATATCTTCTGTTTTTCCCACATGCTAGTCGGATCTAAGACACCTGACATTTGAGACAGAAAGAGAAAATGAGTTTTAATCCAAGATAAATCCCAGCATGCAACAGAATCTGTTAACGTTTGTAAACGTCCACTTTCATATAAATTACTTAGTCTGAATTACAACATGGCCATATCATGGCAATACATAGAAAATGTCAATCTGGACTAGTTGGGATTAGGGGATTATAATTTATGATGAAGCAGCCAGAGAACAACAGACAAATGAATAAATTGACATCAGACATCAGGTTAGTCCAGACATTGTGTATTTGGTCTACAATGGTGCTTTGGTATGAATGTATGGTGGCTCGCGGAGAGAGAAGTTTTGTGCATTCAGAAAGGTTTCCTGGTTAGAGCTTAATGGTCTCTGTTGACCTAAACCAAACGACCGGACCCAACTTTGATCAACAGAGCTGAATGAACAAGCTGAACTGGGGAAGGTAGTCAGACACACAAATATAGAAAGAGGGAAAACAAGCAAGACTATTGACACTGGAATAACAATGTGCAGAGGAAGGACGGACAGACACCAAATAGAAACCCGCTGACAATCCAGGAAACAAACATATGGACAGAACAGGAAGCGCACATTGTTTTGCACTTCTGTTAGTGTGTGTGTGCCACGTTTGTGTTATTTATTAGGGTTGCTTTAGGAAATGTTCATTAACAGGTCAGTACTGCTGGGACAGATGGAAAAAATGTGATGCAATGCGAGCATCCATCCATGACAGTGTCTTAAAAGCAGTAAACCAAAACCAAGAAAAGTATTGTACGAAAATATCAATAATCCAAACATTTACACACCTACCTGCTACCAAGTTGTTCTGCTTCCCATTGATTTCAGTTGACCTCCAGTCTGCTCTGATGCCAGTGATATAAAAGCTTGTGTTTTAATGCTGCTTTCAGGAGACAGGATTTAGGACAAGGACATTATTGTTAAAAACATGTCAAAAACATTTTTTTAACTATAGATCCTGCATGAAGCCAATGTCAAATAACTGAACAAAAAACATGTGCATTGCTCTAAATCCCAAACTGCCATGGTTTGTTGATTCAGTTTTATTCCTTTGAGTTCGTACAGTGTAGGTGGAAAGGCTCTCACAGTTTTGTTAACTTGTCATTTTGTGGCATTTATTAATTTATCCATCTTTGTATGCTTTTGATAGAAACCTGAAAAAAGGATTATAAATCACGCTTGCCAGTTAACATCCTCTTGATTAATATTTCTGTCTTTTTTTTTTTTGAAGGCCGGTCATTTAGTGAACACTAAACCAATGTAATATTTGACACTTCTCCCCTCAAAACATGCAAATATGTTCATACTCTGAGATCTGATTCACCCTGAGTGTTTGTTTTCTGAGCCAACCCATTGTTTGTTTCTTTTGTTTTAAGATTGTGACTTCAGTTTCACTCCTCCATGTTTTCAGACCATGCTTCTTTCAACTTCACTTTGCTAGCTTGTATATCTCTTTATATTTTGTGGGGAGTTTTCTATCTGACATATTGAGTTCATCAGATCACATAATGATGCACAATGGGTGACCGTGAATCAACAAACCACAGTCACATCATCATGCACATATTCACTGTGAAAGCTTGTGAGACTCCATTGCTGGCTCTTCCCATGCATATTTGATTATTATTTTCGGATGGTTTGTTATTCTTATCACTTTTCCCATGTGCAGCTGCAGTTACGTCTGTGAGCGCGCTTCTCGTATCAGTTTCTTTCACCCTGTGGGTAACATTAAAAGGACTCACCAACCTGCTGTTTCCTCCTGTTGCACTTACACATATTGTCATTATTGTTCTGGTCATAGTGAACAAATTGATGCTGCAACTCGGCAATTATGTTTTCTACATGTTGGGCACTGCACACTGCAAACTTATTAACAACTGCTAATGGTGTCTGTTGTAAGCTTTATTCCAAATTTTAGCTTCTCAGATTATTCACAGGAATAATTTCTAATATACATTCAATTTAGGAACAAATGAATAAATCATTTGTTCGATATTGGAAGATTCCTGATGTCAGAAACTTCTGTGAAGCCTACTTTCAGATGCAATGAGAAATGAAAACCCTAATTTGCATTACAAACATTGTTCGTTTGGTCACAATGCACTGAGCGTGATATTAAAAGCTGAGAAATCGGTGATTAAACAAGTCTGCTGAAAACATCCAGCTGAGTTATTTGTAGAAATCCCATGTAGCGCTTTCATGCCACCACCCCTCTTGTCTACCATGCGTATGCACGGATTGGAGAATCCTTAGCAGGGTGACACGATCTTGTTTCCATGGCGACAGTTCATTGACCTGTCTGTTTACCAGTCACGGATGGTTAACCTGTTAGGCCTCTGTACATGTTGTGCTTTATGCTGAATTCTGGAGCTCTCAAAGGAGCTGAGGGCTGTGTGGGTGACACTGGCCTGGGTCCCAGACAGCCCGGCTCACCCTGTGGGTGGATTGCACAGACATCTGCCGCGCTCGCGCCGGGGTTTTATGCTTTCATATTGTGCCAGAACTGCCCAAAACTGCCTCAATAGCATTAAAGAGAGAGGTTGTTAAATTTAGAATAAGGGTAAATCATCTGAAGGTTGTGTTATCACTTGTGTTATGACTAAAATATTTTCATTTGTCAATTCTTCTAAGAGCTTCATCGGCCACTCAGCACCAAGGAAATTGGAAATTAATGTCTCTCAAACATGTCTTCTCGAAAAATATTAAGATTTATTTGACAATGTGTTGGTACATTTGTTATTGTTTCTGATCCTACAATCGGAAGGTTGTTGGTTTGATTCTCCATCTCCCCCGTCCAAAGTGTTGAAGTGCCGAAGTGTCCTTGGGTAAGATACTGAACCTCTAGCTGATGGATTTAGCGCCTTGAATGGCAGATGCCTCCGCTGGTGTGTGAATGGGTGAATGTGATAATGCAGTGTAGGAAGCGCTATAAGTGTACTCTGTATACCAAACTGGGTAAAAATTGCTGGTTAAAAATGACAATAACTGAGTGGAGATGTTTACTTGCTTTGCAACAACCTAAATACATCATAATAAAATATTTACATGTTTTAAAATTGTGTTTCAACTCATTAAAGGCAAAGTGAAAAGAAAGTCTTCTAAATTTTCTGTAAAAAAAATCTTGGAAAATATTTTTCTTCAGTCTATATAAAAACTATAACCTGTGTTTCATTTTGATGTAATACGATGCTAGATTTGTCACAACAAAGCAGAGCAGAATAAATACTGAAGACACTTTCCTTTATGTGCATTTTAAACTCAGACACACTGCTTTCAGTTGTAACTCATCCAAAAGTAACTCCAGAAATCTGCAGCTGGAGCAGCAGCCTTGCAGTCATTACAATATCAACCACATCCTGACAGCTACTTTTATATTTCCCATTTACAAGATGGAGGCAAGAACTACTGACAGACAGTCTGGACCATTTGGAAACAGCAGTTCATGTCTTTTTTTTTTCTCTGCACATACCCCCGATCATCCAGTAATCTCTCCTCCTGCCATTCACATGAACAGCTTTTCTTTGTGCAGCCGTCCTCTTTTCTGAAAGTGCACACAAGGATTCAACTTGTGATTCCATAGTTATATCCATTACCTACAAGAGACATTGCATTACAGAGGCTTCTTTTGTTTTCTTGTGATATGAGTGTGTAAATAGCTTTATGTTCTCACTACAGTGATGGATTTAATATGTCTGACCTGAATGTGAGCCTGACCCAGCCTGTCACCGTCACCCATCTGCTGCTCCATCCAACAATCTGACTGTGGATATAACTTGGGCAGGTCGCAAACTAAGCACACGGGCCTTCTGCTAGACTCAAACCAAAGATCTTACATAGAACAAAGCACATCACCGCTTTACAACCCTCAACTGGATGAAAAACAAGTACAGAAAAACACAACACACTGACACAATGTTTCTGTGCCTAGAGTGGACATTATGTTGATTTACAATAATTTCCTGCAGATTTGTTCTCAGTGACGTGATTAACCATAAACAGTCATAACTACTACTTTCCTAATCCTAGCTTGCAAAACTTCTAAATTGCCTCCATAAGAACTTGTGACATGACTCCTTGTGGGTCAAGAGATTGAGATTGAGTTTGTCTCCACATGTATAGAATATTGTAGAAAATATAAACAAACACAAGTACGCACACACACACACACACACACACACACACACACACACACACACACACGCACACACACTATGCAGCCATGCAGTGATCCGGCCAAATGTAAAATCCTTCATTTCCTCGTGTTTAGCCTTCTTCCAAAGTCAAACTCATGACTTTTTCCTCATTACTTACTTGCGCCATCTTTTTCTTTTTTTTTTTCCATCTCTTGTATGTGCATGAATTTCTCCTCAGTTGTAGTACTGGTTGGGGAGTTGCCCCGAACAGCCTTTTAAATCCGAGTCAACACAGAGAGACAACAGAGGAGGAAGCGTTCTTGGCAGCGGGCTGCAGTTCTGCTGTCAGAAAGACCGATGTTAGAATCAGTATTGTGGCTATTTGAATCTGGCTTCTTGTATATAGGCATGTCCCGCAGATTTGTGAGCTTGTGATTGCAATGCATTATCCAGAGAGCGGAGTCAAAAGGAGGATTACAAATGCCAGGCAATGCCCCATTATCACACCCAGTGCAGAGGAGCACAGGAGAGTTGAACTGGCACCGAGGCACCAGCGGAGAACACAATACATACGAAGATAGACACAAAAAAAAAACAATGCAAGTTAAGTTCACAGTTTTCAGGTGTTTACTACTCCTGTCTGCCCTAATTAGATTACATGATGAATAAGTGGTTGCCATGGGAACCACTTGGCAGCACAAACCTTTGTCATTTGTGTTGCGCTCTAGTTTGGCAGAACCGGCAGCAAACAAAAGGCTGGAAAATCTGGAGCTTCCAAATTGCCAATCAGCCTGATTAGACATGACATTGTGTTTTCCCAGCAGAATGTTTGTCGTTGTTATATATTTCATCAGCTCCTTCTCCAATTCACGATGCCACAGTCTCTCTGAAGATATGCTGTCTGTCTGCTCCCATTTCTCATCAGTCCATCTTTAATCTCCCCCAACTCTGTCGCTGCCTCTTAATATATTCCCATAAAACCGTCTTTGATCTGTGCCTGGAGGAGCTAAAAGAATTAGAAAGAGGGAAACTGATAAGAAAGCAGACAGATAGGACAGCAAACAACAGCGAACACCTAGGGTCTGTATATGAAAACAAGTGTGAGCTGGAGCAAGAACAAATATCTCATTTCAGCGTAATGTGCTAAGGGTTTGTGGCTCACACTCCAGGCGTTCTTTTAACATTGTTTACCACTCTGATTTTAATGGCTTGTTGGCCACATCATAAAAACTGACTCAGTATCCACGACCCTCAGCTCAGCCCTTATCTCACCCTTTCAGAGGGATGAGCTCTCACTGTGTTGAGTCGAAGCACATAAATGGGATTATCAGGCTGAAACGCACACATACATGCTGCAGTGATTCCATCCGCACACACACAATAAATTACCAAAGACACACACACGCGCGCGCTCACAGAGGTGGCAATCAATGATACCTGGAGCCTGCTGAGAGACAGAGGAAGGAAATGCACACAGTTACACCAAGGGTATTGTTAATTTAATGAACAGATGAAGCCAATCATATCAGGGAAGGTGTTTATTAATCTGTGCAAACTTCATGAAAGGGACGATCAGGCATGGAAGAAGATGAACTTGCAATGAACTGGATACCAAGAATGCTTACCATGAAAAGGCAAACATGGCAAGACACTGAAAAGAGTGGAGCATTCCCGCCCTGCACCTCCAGTTTACAAAGGCCGAGCCAAAACCAACAAAGTTCGAGCGGAGTGAAGCTGTGAATCAATGGACTGCAGTGTGTGGACAGTGCTGAACAAGCTGTTTTCAAAGGAAGATGCCACAACAGTAGATCACGTCGAAGGACTACTGAACGTGTGTGTTTGTGTTTTGATTTTGCCGTTTGTGCATCACAGCCAGTCGTGGCCCCAGTGATCATTTTGAATTAAGATAAATAAACTTCAGAGTAGTGAGCAGACAGTCATTGCGAGAGATTATGGAAGGTGCCCTCCGGCTAAATGCCAGCACACAAAAGTGACAGTGGCACTGGAGAGTCTCGAGAGAGAAAGGCAGAGATACAAAGATATATAGACATGAGGCCCACAGAGAGCACTTGAGAGGGATTGCCTGTTGAGAGGGTAGCTCAGAGATAAGGAAGTCCTCCCATAATGAGGAGAAGAGAGGTCTGGCAAAAAAAGAAAAAAAAAAATAGTGTGGAAGAATAATGAGTATGGGGTACACTGGCAAAAAGTTGGTCCAACTTCTGCCTCACACACACTTTTGTCCCAGCTATTATATGCAGGCCACGGTCAGTCCTTGCTCAAAATCCTTGCTCACTAATAAATACAGGAGATGGATGAGTTGCGGGCGTTAATCATCCCAGGGTGTTAATGTCACAGCCTACAGACAGACATGACGAACTCCCTGTACCTCAAAGTTCAGCTGCTCTGCTTCGGCTCTCAGCCACATGGGATGTTTCAATGTACTGAGACTGTGGGAAAATAAACGGCACGACGATTATTTCTTTCAGAACAAGCAAAAATAACGTTTTTCACTTTGCAGCACCACTGGGACTAATATTGATTTTAAAATGTCTTGCTGGTGATTAGCTGTTTAAGGCACGAGGCTGAATTTTCCAGTATCTCTTTATGACTGCGGTGTTTGTTGTGTGATTTATTCTTCTTCCACATGGACCAGGGATTGTGTTCACGATGCATTGCATTATTAACAGGATTCTGACATGAGAGCATCGTCTTAGAGAGAAAGGTTGGGGTTCAACTGAACTCTAAAGTGGAAAATTTGTAAATGTTACTCAAGGTTTTATTAAATCTACAGGACTTACATACGAATTATAAATGTAGTGGTGCTTGGTCCACGTTTGAATTGTGTATAGAATTGTTCCCTGTAACTTTTTGCATGTATCTACTGGTGAATAGGAGTTATCGGTCGAAGTAGAAGTGAAATAAGTCACTGTTTGGAAACCTTTGGTTTGATTTTCTCTATGAATTGCAGGAAGGAATCGATGCTATTCTCAATCATAATATTAATAAAAATGATCATTCTAAACACAGATCCTTCTTTATGCTTTCTTTTTTTTTTTTTTTCTTAATCCAGAACGAGTGGCTGAACCTGGCAGATTTGGCGATCCAGGAGCGAAAGCTCACTCCGGCTCAGCCAAGAAGACAGCACAGGATGGTGAGTTATTTCCAGTGACACTTTATTCATGTGAGAGTCGGTTCATACCATTACAATCCTGCTCCTTGACTTCTCTGATTCTGCTAATTTGCAGTAAATATTGTTGTGCTGTCATAACTTTTGTGCATTTGAACAGTGAAATAATTTCAGACAATAATTTCAAACATCTCGTTTCTTCAACAGACCACTGCATTGCTTTGTGTTGAGCTGCAACTGCTGTGCCCTGCTGTCTCAGTTATAAAGCAGTGGGGATAATACTGCTGTGCTCGGTACAATTAGCTGTCCAGCCATGTTTGGGGTCGTGTGCAGAGATATCAGCGTGGTGTAGAGAGATAACCAAGCTCAAGGCTTGTTGTCGGAACCAGACAAATCACATGTAATTCACTCAGCTTGATCAAAGCCAGTACCTTCTGTGACGAGGAGTGATTTCAGCGGCTCGCTTGAATACTAACAATATGGTCCGTAAGTGTAAGCTGCTATTGTAAAACCAGATTTACCACGGCGGCTGTAATATACCGGCGTGCGGCTTCACCTCCTCTGTGACATACCTGTCTCTTCTGGCATCTGTGTGTGTTGCTCCGGAGGTGTTAAGAAGCTCGCTAATGTGATTGTGTGAGCTGAAATCCTCTGCACTGTTTTTGTGACCGATTATACCAAACAGATTTAATTCTATTATTTTGTGTAACCTAAGAGAGGCAGAACATTTAATTAAATATTGCACCATAGAAATACCTCCAGTTAATGCACCTTCATCCTATTTTCATACCACCAGCAGTCAAACGCTGCAGGCACTGTGTCATTAGGTTGTGTGTTTCATTTACCGCAAATTTCTCTGGACTGCCTGGAGGATATCTCTTAAAATTTGAAGCATGGGTGCAGTCTCACTTGGAAATTGGCTCACTCGGTTTTGGTGGTCGAATATCACTGTGACCTTATGCTTTAAGCCTTGTTCTTAATGTATTGTTTCATATTAGTCTGGAGATTGAAGCAGCAGTTTTACTGATTCACAAAAGCGAAAAGCCTAAAGTCTGTAATGCTCCAAGAATAAAAAAATAAGCACGGACTAAATCATGTAATAAACATCTGTTGAGTAAATGTTTACTGCACCTCGAGGAGAAGCCTTTTGGTGAGTAAACAAACTATTTTTAACAACAAAAAATGCTTACGGTGCCATTAAACACATACAGGTTAAAGTTACTCACAATTACACTAATCAAGGTCTTTATGTTGGCTTTACACAGAACAAGTCATTTTTTTTACCATGTGCTCTGTTGCAGAGTGGTGTAGATACAAGGCTACTGTGTTTCTAGATGCAGCGAGTGCTCTTACTCCTACTCACCTGATGCTGTTGACAGGCCGTTCCGACAGAACTTGAAAAAACTACATTAATCATTTGAAGAGCACGCATGTTGAGCAAGCTGAAGTGACACCTCTGAGAGTGCTTGCTACTGTATAAGTAATATTAGTTTTGCCATAGCTCAGGCACAGAGTGTGAGTTCAAAGATGGACTTTCAGAATTGAAAATTAAATAGGAAACAAATTCAACTGCATGTTGAAATACAACTGTGAATATTTGCAGCTGCTTTCTGATGATCAATCCAGGTATAAGTGTTCTCTTTAAATTTAGGTTGGTAATGGAAAGCAATCCTCTACAAACATCTCGCAAAAGAACTGCATCAGTATTGACTTCAGAGAAAAGTCGAGATGAAGTCACACCAGGCTGCTAATGTGTCAAACCCATCCTGATGGGTCAAAGTGAAAAAGGTTTGAACCCATATTTGTCAAAAACCTGTTCTGAATTCCATCCTCTGAGGCTTGCACTGAAGATTAACAGACATTACACATTACTGAGACAGAAAACCGAAGAGCCCGGTGCAGCAAGCTGCTGCAGTGAAATCTGGCTGCCTTATTGACTGGTGAAATTAGCATGAAATCTATTGTGAGGGTGAGTTTTTCAAAACCGGCTCGCTGAAGGCTTCAGAAATTGTGCAGTCTGTTTGTTGATGTAAATAATTTCAGAGTATCCTCTTACATTTATGCAATATAGCTAAAACCTGGCTGTATATGGCCCATGAGCTAAACAGAAGCATTTGACGCTCCTGGCCTAGATAAGTGGTTTTCTCTATACCTTCATGCGCTTCAGTCATTCAAAAAATATATTTTAACAAAACTACGCTGGGTGTTATTTTTAGGTTATAATGGAGGTTTTTCTCATTTTGATGTCATCCCAATGAAGACACTTGTATCAGTTACGGCTGGAGTTCGCAGGTAATGTTGCTCTCACACAGAGGTCTGCAGTTCTAACCCCTGACTGGGAAAGTGCTTTTGATCGAGGGTGCATCCGTTCTGAAGCGGAGCAAACATGGCATTGAATCGTGAAAGCCAGAAGCTTCGGTCACTCATGTAGAAATGTGCGGGTTAATGTTCCCCTGACACTGACCACTCATGTGCTATTGGGCAAACAAACTTCACTCATTTCCTCTTTCATTGGAGCAAAAATGTGAGGTTTAAAAGTGCTTATCAAATAATCGCATGCTTCATTCTTTCCTTGTCCTCTGTGTGTTTCCAGTCTCTGTGGGGCGTTACAGTCTTGCTGTGTTTGATTCAGTGCACAGGCTTTTCTTTTATGAGAGGGGAGGATAGAAAAGGTTTTAAAAACTGATAAAGTGAGCACTCTCTCTCTCTCATATGTAAAGCAGAGGTTTTGTACTGCTTAGTTTTTTGAGGAAATGTTAATGAAAAGATGACAGTAAATTAATGATAGCAGATAGATTTTAGATGGAGGTAAAGGAAGAACAGGACTCCAACTCATTCATGCTTGCATACACAGACACACACACATACGCTCACCTGGATTTACAGTACTATCCTTGTCAGACCTTCCCATTGACTTAGTGAATTTTCCAAAGTCTTATCCTTTTCTTTCTCCCCCCCATCCCCCCATAATTTCACCACAACCTTGGTTCCACAAGCTTATTTTAAACCCAGAAGAAGTAAAAACCTCTCAAGTTTTGCATTTTGGACGTGTGGACTGGTCCTCACAAGTGTAGTAGGATTTCATTTTATACTAGAGTGTAAAGAAGGAAAACACACATGCGTGCACTTTCTCAACTTTCGATTAATGAGTACAGCTGTGCAGGACGGAGCAAAAACATTCAATTATCTTTGACACTGAGGGGTGATGTGAGAGGTCAGTTGTGCACGTGTGTGTGCGTGTGTATGCGCATGTGTGCATATACATATCGACATGCAGTGAGGGATAAGAAGGAATAGATCACACTGTATCATCGAGCCAGAGAATCATGTGAGGAGTCACACTTGTGGTCTTTTAACGTGATCACTGCTGAAATTGACCAAAAGGTCAAACTGACACAAACGTCCCATCTGGGAGTAAAAAACTGTCAGGAAAGGATCTTCTTCCAAAGACAGAAAGTGTCACTACTCAACACTGCAAGTGTGAAAAGAATAAAATTACATTGGAGAGAGAATAAAAGGGAAACGGTTTTTCACTTGCTCACTGTTCAACCTTCATTCTGCCACTATAAACCAGAAATATGAATTAGTTCACTTTTTCTTTTTTGCAATGCATTAAAAATAATGTAAGAGAGAGGATTACAGATCAGAAGATTATCAGCATGATATTGGTGGATCAGGAAACTCAAGCCTGCTTTTTCTGTCTAATTTTTCCAACAAATACTTTATTGTTTGGCAGAATAATAAATAAACTACAGCAACATTGACACATGAATAATTCCTGCAGCACTTCTATAAAGCAGTGTATGAGATCAACAATTTTAAGTCACATTTTTTATTTTGTGTTTTTAATTCCCAGACTTCATTTTCAACCGCCAGGTCAAACTTTCAGTTGTTCAGCACTTTGGTTTACAAGAAGTGTCTCATTGTGCGTGTTTGTACAGGCAGATGTCTACACTCTGTTAGAGAAACTCAGTGTTCCTAAATAAGATAATAAAGAGCATAGTAAACAACATCCTTGTTGAAAACCAGCTTCTTAGGTTCAAGGTAACACACTGTAGTTGAAATGGTGGAAACTCTTGCTATTGGCCAGTTAAATAAACTACAACAATTTGCCAAATTAGCACCAGTCATCTTCAAAACCCCCAAACTTAACACACAAACCAATGGGCCAAAGCTTAACTTGGGTTTTATTCCCAATAAGCCAGGAGTAACTTGTATATCTTAAAAACGGATCAGACTTGCTGATAAGAGATACTTGTTTTAAATTGACTCTTCAGTTTTCCAATTGTGATATATTTGGGGAAAAATATATGTGCATGAGCCATCCATCCATCCATCCATCCATTTTCTACCGCTTATCCGGGGCCGGGTCGCGGGGGCAGCAGTCTCAGCAGGGATGCCCAGACTTCCCTGTCCCCAGACACTTCCTCCAGCTCCTCTGGGAGGATCCCAAGGCGTTCCCAGGCCAGCCGAGAGACATAGTCTCTCCAGCGTGTCCTGGGTCTTCCCCGGGGTCTCCTCCCAGTGGGACATGCCCGGAACACCTCCCTAGGGAGGCATCTCCAGGAGGCATCCTAAACAGATGTCCGAGCCACCTCAGCTGGTTCCTCTCGATGTGGAGGAGTAGCGGCTCTACTCCGAGCTCCTCCCTGGTGACTGAGCTCCTCACCCTATCTCTAAGGGAGCGCCCAGCCACCCTACGGAGGAAGCTCATTTCGGCCGCTTGTATCCGGGATCTTGTCCTTTCGGTCATGACCCAAAGCTCATGACCATAGGTGAGGGTGGGAACGTAGATTGACCGGTAAATCGAGAGCTTCGCCTTTCGGCTCAGCTCCTTCTTCACCACGACGGACCGATACAACGACTGCATCACTGCAGCCGCTGCACCGATCCGCCTGTCAATCTCACGCTCCATCCGTCCCCCACTCGTGAACAAGACCCCAAGATACTTGAACTCCTCCACTTGGGCTAGGGTCTCTCCACCAACCTGGAGGGGGCAAGCCACCTTCCTCCGGTCGAGGACCATGGCCTCGGATTTGGAGGTGCTGATCCTCATCCCTGCCGCTTCACACTCGGCTGCGAACCGCCCCAGTGCATGCTGTAGGTCCGGGTTCGATGAAGCCAACAGGACAACATCATCTGCAAAAAGCAGAGATGAAATCCTGTGGTTCCCGAACCGGACCCCCTCCGGCCCCTGGCTGCACCTAGAAATTCTGTCCATGAAGATTATGAACAGAACCGGTGACAAAGGGCAGCCCTGCCGGAGTCCAACATGCACCGGGAACAGGTCCGACTTACTGCCGGCAATGCGGACCAGACTCCTACTCCGGTCATACAAAGACCGGACGGCCCTTAACAAGGGGCCCCGGACTCCGTATTCCCGGAGCACCCCCCACAAGACACCACGAGGGACACGGTCGAATGCCTTCTCCAAATCCACAAAACACATGTGGACTGGTTGGGCAAACTCCCACGAACCCTCGAGCACCCTATGGAGGGTATAGAGCTGGTCCACTGTTCCACGACCAGGACGAAAACCGCATTGTTCCTCCTGGATCCGAGGTTCGACTATCGGTCGGATCCTCCTCTCCAGTACCCTGGAATAGACTTTCCCGGGGAGGCTGAGGAGTGTAATCCCCCTATAGTTGGAGCACACCCTCCGGTCCCCCTTTTTAAACAGGGGGACCACCACCCCGGTCTGCCAGTCCAGAGGCACCGTCCCCGACCGCCACGCGATGTTGCAGAGACGTGTCAACCAAGACAGTCCCTGCACATCCAGAGACTTAAGGTACTCAGGCCGAATCTCGTCCACCCCCGGTGCCTTGCCACCGAGGAGCTTGCCAACCACCTCAGTGACTTCAGCTTGGGTGATGGACGAGTCCACCTCTGAGACCTCAGCCTCTGCTTCCTCCACGGAAGACGTGGCGACGGGATTGAGGAGGTCCTCAAAGTATTCCTTCCACCGTCCAACAATATCCCCAGTTGAGGTCAGCAGCTCCCCACCTCCACTGTAAACAGTGTTGGCGGAGACCTGCTTTCCCCTCCTGAGGCGCCGGACGGTTTGCCAGAATTTCTTCGAGGCCGACCGATAGTCCTCCTCCATGGCCTCCCCGAACTCCTCCCAGACCCGAGTTTTTGCCTCCACAACTGCTCGGGCTGTAGTTCGCTTGGCCTGCCGGTACCCGTCAGCTGCTTCGGGAGTCCCATGAGCCAGCAAGGCTCGATAGGACTCCTTCTTCAGCTTGACGGCAGCCCTTACTTCCGGTGTCCACCACCGGGTTCGGGGGTTGCCGCCACGACAGGCACCGGAGACCTTACGACCACAGCTCCGAGCAGCTGCTTCGACAATGGAGGTGGAGAACATGGTCCACTCGGACTCAATGTCCCCAGCCTCCCTCGGGACATGAGAGAAGCTCTCCCAGAGGTGGGAGTTGAAAGCCATGCTGACAGAGGGTTCCGCCAGACGTTCCCAGTAGACCCTCACAACACGTTTGGGTCTGCCAAGTCTGTCCGGTTTCCTCCTCCGCCAGCGAATCCAACTCACCACCAGGTGGTGATCGGTCGACAGCTCTGCCCCTCTCTTCACCCGAGTGTCCAAAACACGCGGCCGGAGGTCAGATGACACGACAACAAAGTCGATCATCGACCTCCGACCTAGGGTGTCCTGATGCCAAGTGCACTTATGGACACCCCTGTGCTCGAACATGGTGTTCGTTATGGACAAACTGTGACTAGCACAGAAGTCCAATAACAGAACACCACTCGGGTTCAGATCGGGGAGGCCGTGCGATCCAATCACCCCCTTCCAGGTCTCACTGTCGCTGCCCACGTGGGCGTTGAAGTCCCCCAGTAGAACAATGGAGTCCTCATGTGCATGAGCCGTTCCACACTTTCATGCATATTCCGTTTAATTTTCACTATTGTTTTTTCGTTTAGTTAATCAGCTCTATAAACACGCTTGAGGCAACACAATACAGATGACGTATACCTCCATAACATGACAATCAGCGCCTGCCACCTCAAATTAATGTCCTGTCCTGGACATGTTGTCCTTAAATGTGTCTTCCCTGCGTTTCTTTGAAGCTGTCCAAAAGACTCTTTGATTATTTGCTTTCGTAATGTCCCTTTATAAAGAGGCTGGACTGCCAGAACCCGCTTCACAAAGCATCCTCTTTTAGGGATTTTCACAATGTGTGAGTGTGCCCATGCTGTTGTGTGTATAATGGTTGTGGCAGTGATGAATATTCAACTTGTAAGCGATAGTCAATAGCCTCTCTCCCTCCAGATATTTTTGTCCCTTAAGCCACTGTAGGTTTTTCTCTGGCATTCAAATGAGAACAGCCTGTTTATCTTCTCCATTCCTTAGTTACAGCCACAATAATATGATTTGCCCATGTTTTCAATAATTAATTTTCTGGATGGTGAATCCTGACTATCGCTGCGTCCTCCCAGCGGCCCTCTCTGTGCTTTCATCCCTCCATCATTCCTCTCTGACACTCCTCGCCCCAGCGTCTCTCTCAGGCCAAGCACTCAGACCCCGAGGAGCGTTCACAAAGCGAAGAGAGACGACGATTTTAATCTGCTCCTGATCTGTTTGTCTTTCAGCTCTTTCTCTTCTCTTCATCTCTTGTTTGCCTCTGTAGCGCCCGCAGGTAAAAGAGGGGGGGAAAAAAAAACACCCACCTTTTTAATTAGTTTATCAAAGACTGAAAGTGATGCTCATTTTTCTAATAACAGTTACGAATTTGTCCTTTGGGAATGGTTGCTGGAGCCTTTTTTTATTTAATTTCGCCCTTGTTTATTTGCTCTCTGGAAAAAGAAGCTGGAGAGAGCAAACACTGGAGAGTAATCGACACAAACAGCCATACACACAGGTTACTAAAACACCCCATTGACCTATGTCCAGCTCAGCAGCAATTAATTTGAGGTCACTGTCTACTCCCTGACAGGGCTTGTTGGCAATCTGGCCTGTTCTATTGGACTCTGACTATCTTTATTATCCAATCACTGTGCTTCGCCCTGGCGTTCATCCAGCATTAGAGGACGTAGAGAGAGAGAGACTTTTATCTTCTAGTCTCCATCCACCTGCCATCCTCTTTTCTAGCCATTTTTTTTTCTGCCTCTGAAGGAACATTAAGGGTGAAAAAAGACAGACGAAACTCCTGAGAAGACAAAAAGTGAAAAAGTAGGGCAATTTACTGTCAGCTTTAATTGTAATAAAATTTTACAGCCACGGGCATAATGCTCTGTTCTGCCAAGAACCCACCTGGAACTGTAGCCGCAATTAAAGAGTGGAAAAATATGCTCAGGCTGAGATCATCCAGGAACTTCTTTATTTTCGTTTCGTGCACTGAGGGTAATGTTGTGGTTTGTAGGTTGTTTAAATGAAAAACGAATGGAACAACCCCGTCACTTTAGTGCAGTTAACAATTATTCAGCCCTTTGAAGACGAAGCATTACGTTGCACACCATAAAGTTACTTTATTGAAACTTCCCTCACAGCATCCTAACCCCGGTGTGCGTCGGGTTCTAGAAAGTGTCTCATTATGGACGAGGCCTTGTATGATTCATTGACTGTGTTGGATGCAGAACAGTGAACACATCCTGCTCTGTTGTGCAAGGTCTGGGCAACCTGAGAGTCCTTTAGGATGGATGAGGGGCTCATGGAAGCAGCCGCCTCCCACTGAGAGGAGGAAGAGCAGCACACGCCGTCATGTCACAGTGTCCAGAAATCTCCAGCATCAGCAGGAAGTTTGGTTAGATCTGCTGTCGAGTAGCCATCGGTAGCTCTCTACAATCTGCTGATGAAGGCAGTCGCTAAAGGAACAAAAGGAGAAATGTAAATAATCATATGATCAGCCTGATGTCTGGATGGATGGAAGCTGTCATGTTAGAACTGACTCAACTGGTTTCTCCTCCAGGCGAAGTTTTTCTTACTTTTCTATTTCTTGTTGTGACTTTGGGGAACCTGTGTGAGTTTTCAGCCCCAGCTGGCAGTTCATCATGCGTGTCCTTTTCTGGGTGTTGCGAACAACGGAAAGCTGGTAGCTGATTATCTATATCCCGTGTCATCAATTATGACTGACTGTATGAATGGTGTCCTTGCCATTTCCAGTCTTTACTGCATTTATATCGTGTGGGAGTCCGTGGAAATTGACCCATTTTGTTGTTTAAGTTTGAAAATGTGGTTGGTTGTAATTTATGTAGGGGAATGAATATTTTCCATTTTAATATCCAATGTTTGAAAAATCCATTCCCAAATACAACCACAGCTCATGAAATAGCAAAATGTCTTATTTTTATGCAAATGTGACTGTTTGCAGGCTGCCGTTGCAGGCAGAAAGATGGTATTAAAGATACACTCACTGACCACCTCTTTGGGATCACCATCCGTTATTCTAACATAACTTTATTTTGCATTTTTTTTAAATCAAGTTTAAACGAGTGGCCCAAAGCTGATACCAGAAAAAACCGGTCACCAGCTCGAAACAGACCTCATGTAGAGCAGTAGTTTTTACTTTTACTGCATCACGTTGAAGCTATTTCGTTATATGTCAGCATGATGGCCATTATATTATGTACTATAAGCACCTCTCATTAAAACTCAGTTCCCTTCATCAACACTGCAAGCCTCAACCTCAGTGATAAACATGTTAAATCAATACGGCTGTGACAGTCTCACTAAAACTGAATTATCTTTCCAAAGGCAGAATTTATGACAGAGCTGTTGAACTGAATCCCATCAGATGATACAAGTGTTCCTAATAAATTAGCTTATGAGTGTATCTTATAACTGCTCAGAGGTATAACACTGTGAAAGATTTGAGTGGGTCCTGAAAAATGTCATTTGAGACATTTTGAAACCCCACTGTGCAGAAAAATATTTTTTTATTATTTATTTAGATAAAAAGTGTTGTTCATACAGAGAGGTTTATGGCTCCAATGCAGATTTACACACGAAATGATGTGAAAACATACTATACAGACATTGTTTTGACTTGTGGTTAAGGAAGATTACTTCCATCGTCATGTTCATTCAGATGAAACGTGTTTTTCTCACTGAGAAGCAGCAGATTTGATTTCACGCTGGAATAAGCCTTCCTTTATGTATTTGCTCTGTTCTCTGAGCATGACCTCCCACCCTTGGGACATATTGATCCTCCCCCAACATATTAAAGCAGGTCTGACCAGATGGTATTGGGGATGATGCTGGGTCTGCAGTAATAATATTCAAGACATAAAGCGAGAGTGAATTATAACACAGCTGACGGTGACTATTTCAACACCCCAAAAGGAACATTACAATCGGTTAAATCGATTATTCATTAGTGTGCCAATTCTTTGCCTTTTTTGTTGTTCTACTTAATTGTTCCAAACATATATAGCCAGAACAGTTTAGATTAATTTAAACAGAATGTAATACTTCAAAGCAAACTAGCGAGACCAGCACAAAGTCTGTCCAGCTACGATTGCAGCAGAGGGTAATTGTTTGAATGTGTTAATGAATTTCCGATGTTTTGTGCCCTCGCTCACCCTCCGCCTACGCTCTGCCAGCTCCTCCATCTGTCTCCCCCCGCAACAAACTGTTAACCCGGCACCTGGGGGTCATCAGTCATCCTTACATATGTCCAAGGACAAAGGCTAGACAAATGAGTTGTTGTTGTCAGTGACTGAAACTGTTGCTGTTCTTTACAAACACTATCAGTGACGTTATAAAGAACTGTTTTGTTTTTGTTTTTCGTCCTTTCTCTGCTCCCAGTGTCTCCACTCAGCAGTGTTATATGGAGTATCATCATGTTTACCTCATGCCAAGACATGTTGGCACGATCCTTCATTTGGGAGAATCTTGTTATTTACATGAATCAGTGACATTTTCTAGCCAAAATGGGATTTTTACTGCGAAATAGGCAGTGCACTTCCTTACTTTAGAATGAATCGATATGCAGTAAAGCGTGTCAAGTCAAATTGCTCATGCATATTCACTCCCTGGCACACACACAAATGAGAATAAAGTCATACTTAAGATCAGAAAGATGAGAGGGGAATAAAAGCAGATATTGAGGAAAGTGAAAGAGAGGTAGTGATCGTGTGCTGCAGTGCTCCTGCACTGCAACTGATAGGCCGGTTTAACCACTAGTGCTGCTCACTCAAGCTTTAAATAGATGGATAAAACTCTTTTAGCCAGCACTCTTTTATTCGATTCTCCTCCCTGCTTCATCCTGTCATTTCACCTCTCATTTTTTGTCCTGTTTTTTTTTCCTTTCAGTCATCTGTTTCACACACACACACACACACACACACATATTGTATATATCACCACTGTGCTAAAAAAAAAAAAAACTTTGCCAGCAAATGTAACCACTCTCACTTCTCTGTGTGTCTCTTTTCCAATTTGCTCTCGAGGGGAGGTCACACAATACTCCCAAATTGTCCTTCAATCCTCTCTTAACCAGAAGCGATTCATGTTTTTTTTTTCTCCTTCCTACATCTTTCCTCTCTTGCCTTTCCCTTTTTCCTTTCATCTGTCATTTCCCGGTAGTGGTAATGCCATTTTTCAGCTAAGTGAAATACGATGAGTTTTCTCCAGCACTGATAGATGGAGGTGAAATAAAGCCCAATCACCAGGCTGTAGAAACAGACTGCAGGAGAGACAGCGATCAGGGGGAGAGGGGCGACATCTCATCTCTCTACATCGTGGAGAATATGAGGGGGCATGCTGGTTTGCTAATATGTTTCTGCATCTGTGTGTGTGTGTGTGTGTGTATGTTTCCATAGATTGTAGGAAAGAGAGAGCGCCACTCAGACACGTCAGATGAGCTCAGTGTGTAGTGAATCTTTTCTCTCGAGACTATTGAAGCTTCACCATCTTAAGTGTTTGATTTCCTCCTGTTTTCTCACAGATGAAGAAAGCCATATTCCTTGGCAGCTCCTGGCATATACTGGTCACGTGTTAACAATGTGCGTGTAGTTATTTTACTTATTCTCAAAGAGGATTTGTTGAGATTAAACTATTGTCACAACCACAGAATTTAAAAAAAAAAAAAAAGTCCTCGTCTGAGCGTTTGGCCGCTATAACGCAGATCTACTTGTATGGAAGCCTCGGCGCAGGTCACACGCTAGTCGATGTTCACATCAGACACCAGCTGTGGCTGAAACAAAACCCATTAGAAGACTAATGAAGACAAGGCCACTGTTGTTTCATGATGTAAGCAGCCACATGCTAATGGCTTCAACATGGCACAGGGCTTTCATCTACGCACTCTGTGCTCAGTCTTAATTAAGTTGGGATTTGAAATCATTTTTAGGTCGGGCGCCATGTTGACAGGATGAGGTCTTTGCACATGGTTAAAAACTCACTTTATCTCTGATCTCGTTTTATTAGCTTTGTCTTTTTAGTTGTTTTTTTTTCCCCCATTACAAGGGCTTTCATCTTCCTTTTAATGCTCGTCTGACACAGACTGTGTAATTGACAGGATCGCACTGGCCACCACTCCAGAGTCAACTGCCTCATGTGGGACTTTCTCTCACTCCATTTGTGCTAAAAGCTCTTGTCCCTCTCTTTTACTGCCACTGTCTTTTTCACCTTCTCCACCTCCTGCTTTTTTTCCCTCCCTTTTCTTCAGACTGTCAAATGAAAGTGGGTTTGTGCTGTTAGCCTAGTGTGAAATGACACAGTGCTCAGAGTCAATGAGCTGCTTTGATCTTTTGTCATCTTGGACTCCAGCCAGCTGTGGCTGGCTGGCAAGGCGATAATGTCACACTGGAGATTGATTTGGAGGAAGATAGGGTCGACGCTCAGAGAGAATAGTCCTCATTAAGCAGCTCACAACGCAGAAAACTCCACGTTTACTTCACACCTTTTCCTATTCTTCTTCTCCGGCTCTTTCTCCAACTCATTATTTTTCTGCCTGCTCCAGTTAGTCGAACATAAGAGTCTGTCAGCTGTGAAACCAGAAGAACAGCTTGATGTTTTTGCTGCATCAACTTTCAACGTGAGCGCCACGTTGTGCTGATCCTCGGCATCTTTCCACCGACTCGCTTTTGCATTTTAGAGACATGTCTTGTGTTTGCATTCTTGCTTTTAGGCCCAGATGCCACCAAGGATCCATGTCTGAAGGTACGCTGTCCTCCCCACAAGGTGTGTGTCAGCCATGACTACCAGACTGCCATCTGCACCAATCACAAGCAACCAGGCCACAGGTACAACTCACTTCAATATTCATGACTGTATCTTATGATTGTGATAACAAAACCCCAATTTCAGAGGGGCTGAGATGTTGTGTAAAATGTAGAGAATGCTGATTTCTTTCAAATGCACATTTTATTTATTCGTTCCATCATTCGGAGTCTGAAAGTCGCTGCATGATGACAAAGTCAGAATATGTTGAAAAGGTGATTTTGGAAAACAAACATCAGTGGTGCATATACTTTTTTGGCAACAGACCAAAAAACATGACAAGGTCAAGAAAAGTATTGTAGAGGAATGAAAATGAGTTGTTCTTTACTCATAAAACAGCTTTTACACCATAAAGAACTCGCAATTCAAGGCGAGACAACACGAGACAGTGTACAACATTAATCACAACAGCAAGGCTTCACAGTAAAAGAGCTAAGAGACCAAAATAATCTGCCTACAATTCAGACATTAAACCAAAAGAAATACTGATGGAGCTGTGTCAAAGATGACCCAGGACAGCAGCTATCCTATCCCAGACAAGAAAATGTTTTACAGCTGTTATCTCACAAAGCATCAACAAATGGTCTTTATCATATTTTGGAGTAAACTTTCATAATTTGTCAGTAGCACAGTAAACCAACTTGCATAATTAAGAAATGTAAAATATTGTAGTAAACTATTTTTTTTCAAAGTTACAATGCCAAACACTCATGATAACTTAACATTTAACACCATGACAGCACTCTTTTTCAGATACATGTAACTATTGCAGTCAGTTAAAGTAACATGAGTACATTGCATACTCAGTATCTACTGTACGACCAGTTTAGCTTCAGGTAAATAAATGAATAACTAATGTGAAAACCATTTAAATTCAGTTACTCAGTGATTTTTGCTTGATGCCAGCACGGCTTAGTGTCAGAGATACGCATACATATTCTCACCACCAATTAATTTTAATCACAGTGTTTGCTCTGTCACCACCCAATTTGTTTGTGTTCTCAACCATTGCCAATTTTAAGGTTTTTCAATTTTTCAGTTCAAGAAGCATTTCTCCAAAAAGACATGCGAGGGTTTTTTTTTGTGTCTGTCTTGTGTTTAATTGATTTCCTCAAGTCATTAGTTGCTAAGAATCATGGGTTTAATCCATTTTCTTCTGTTGCTATAATTACAAGTTCTATTTGCTGCTTAATATGTCAAATTATTCACCTGGAATCAGTGTCTTCCCAGTATTCATACTGACTGAGGCTTTGGATTATAATACACTGTATCTCTTTGAATTGAATTGACTGTTGAAATTGAAACTAACACATATCCAGTGGTATTACAGAGAACAAATCCAAACATTGAGAATGAGAGGTGTAACAGCTGTGAACCAAACTGGAAAACCTAGATTTTACACACTCGTCACTTTGATGACAGTCGTGTAGAAACATTTTGAGTTGGATACATGTTTATATATAACCTCTATTTTGTCTTCAATTTGCATTCCATTCAGTTTTTTTTTTAATTCTGTTATTTAAAAGTAAACTTCTTAGTAGTTTTAAATTTCACTCATTCTTTTTCATCATGATTTTTTGTAAAAACTATCACACAGACAAAAGAAGCATCCCCTGCCTCTCCCAATCCTTCTTTTAGCTTTTGGGATGACAAGGTTTGAACTGAGCCGAGACACAAAACAATAAATTGAACAGCGGGTTAAGTGAGCATGACATAACAAATATAAAAGGTCAAACAAATATATTCTGTACAGCATGTTATCCACTGCTTTTGAGCGTCATTTACAAATTTCAATGTTTCTTTAACCGCAATCCATGAGCAAATTCATTTTCTAAAAATACTAACAAGTGTCGACACATCAGAAGTTAGTTGTCATCTTAAAGTCGATGGAGTTTTGTAAAACAACTGCACTTATTGGGATCCAACGTTTAGCTGCAGGCTTAGACAATCTACATCAGCAGCAATTCAAAAAGCATCACGGAGGCTTACAGCGTTAATTTGTGAGCATCTCGGTCCTGCTGTGAAGATGGTGGAGTGCAGTCGGATCCGTACTTTCCAGATTAGAGGAATATAGAGACGCTCAGCATGGAGTACGCTGGTATGTGAGGGTTCGGAGGGGAGTGAGAGAGAGACTGCGTCTCTTTAAGAAAAAAAGGAAGTGGAGTGTCTGTCAGCTCTGATTTGTGGAGCTGTCCCTCTCAATGAATATTTGTGATGCAGACGCAGATTTCTTTGGCGCGTCCCACCCTTCGTATTGTGCAGATGAGATGATGCAGCAGGCTGTTTCATCGCACTGCTGTTATAACGTACTTGATGACATGGTTTCATTTATCAGCGCTCATCTGCTGCCGTGGCAGTGGAGCTCAGTGGGTAAGTCTCACATTAGAGAAAACAAAAACATGGCTGACGTGCTCTTAGAGAGCATAGATGTCGCCTCCAGCGCGGAATGAGTGAGTTTGAATGTTCTCCCTGTGAATACATGACTTAACTTTGCCTTTGATGGTTTTCTCCGCTTCACAGTTAGCTGGGATCAGCTGCAGCAATCCCAACATTCAAGACACGTCTAGAAGAAAATTGTATTGAACCGTGAAATAGTTGTAGATGAGTGGATTGCTTGACCTTATGTGTTACTCATTCTTCTCAAATGATTTGAAGGTTGGTTAGAATACTTTCACACCTGAGGAATCATCTTTGCGCTCACCTGACTGGATAAATTAACATGCACTCAAGCTTCCACCGAAGATTCGCCATGCTGTTCTTCATTTGATGTTAATGGGAAGATTACATTGAGCGAGCATTACTTTTAAATAAATTCATTCACTGCTTTTTTAGAATAAAGTCATGCTTCTTTCCTCCTCAGTGTGAAAGCCAGGAAAGGCAGCGTGAGCCACAAGCACAGGCCTGAAGCTGGTCCACATGGAAAATGCAGGCTTTGCTCGGCGCTGCAGTCGACTCCCGTGTGCGGCTCTGACGGGCACACCTATTCCTCCAAGGTGAAATATCCCTTTTCCATTCATCCTTCTCTCTTTAACTTTCAGTGTGTCGTCCTGATATCGTGCTTTCTGAATGACAATGATTTATCAATAGTTTAGTTTGTCAACCATAAAAGCAAGGACAGGACACGGCAGGTGACGGGACTTAAACAGCTGCTGAATTATGTAATTTATGGTTTAGACACTGGACGTGATAGATGTTCTTTTAATTGTCCTTTCATGTACCCTCCCGTTTTTTTTTTCACAACTCTGCCGTTTCGCTTCTCCTTCTTTCTCTCTCAATTTCTGTTTTTCCCCTTTAGATTTCAATATATTCTCCTGTTAGTTTGAATTTAATTACGAAGAAAAGTATTATTATACTGAAAACATGAAATTCAATGTCTTCCTCTCAAATTAGTCAAAGAACGAGTTATTTTTTACCCATGTTTGGCTGCATAGTAAATAGGAGATATTTTTGGTTAAGCATTCTTTTGTGGCAAAACATCTGGATGTTTTTTGTATTTTGAGCATATCTGATTATAATGTGGCAATTTGTTTGGAATCAAATGAAAATATAAAGTAAGAATTTTATTTCAAACGAGTACAACAAAGAAATCTCAATAGAAAGATTTAAATGAATTTGCAGATGTACCCATTGGTGACTTGTAATTTTAAAAGGAACAAAATTTTAAAAAATGAATTAAATAAAGGTTAGAATTGTACCTCGGTGTGAGTCAGATTATCTACCTTTTTTTTTTTTTTTTTTTTGCTTCTACATCAACTAACCAAACTGTTTTATTGATCTCCTAAGAGTAAAGAAAAAGACTGCAGATGCTTCACCTTTCTAATAGTTGAGCAGGAAGTGTAGAAGAGGACGATGAGATTGAGGAGTGTGAAGATTGATACCACATGGCAGAAAAAGGCATAAAGAAGCCAGACTCTGTCCTTGGTCTAACAGCCTGTAGATTCTTATTGACATCCTCTTTCATATTATCTTGGTGTCCTTGTATTCAGTCATTTGGTTGTCAAGAGTGAAACAGAAGAATACTGAAACCTCATACAAATTGCCATAGAGGGCCTCTCCTGAGTGTTTCACACAGTTGAATCAAAGTCCTTGTGACAGGAATATTGGCAGAAATAAAGTACCGTGGTCTATGAGCTCTCAGGTCACCAGCAGTTTTTTGTCACCACCTTAATACCACTTGATAATTTCAACATCAGGGACATTCCTCAAAAGCGTGATAGTGCTCGAGAAGACGCTTTACCCAGAAAGAAAACCTTTTGTTGAACCATTCCCATGTTCTTTTGTGCTCAACGTACGAATATTATTCATGTAACATAATTCATTTCAGTATGTACTTCTTGCTATTGTGTAACGACAACAGCCTTTCTAGAATATAGGAATATGGTCTTCATATACAGCCTGCATGTACTTTCTTAAAACTGTGTTATAAATTCATTAGTTTAATCTAATGTAAGTGCTTTGCCATGGTTTGCTATGTTGTCAGAATAATAATTGTGTTTACAAGGTTAAGGAGCCATCCTTTCCATGCTGACAAAAACAACACTGCATTTTAAACAGGAAGTAAACAGCTGCTGACCACTCATTTGTTTGGTCCACCGGTCCAACTGCCCAGAGCTCCTCTAAATATTAATGTCGGCGCAATGTCCCCCCAGCAACTTCTAGTTTTATTCACTTATGTCATGATCTGTATAAGATTTAGACAGTGTGGCATTCATATCAGTCACCCATGCAAAGAAAATGACATATTTTTGTATCTGAATCAGAAATACAGTACATTTTATATCAAGATCTCTGAAGATTCATATTCCTTTTGATTAAGTCAGTATTAGGCATCTAGACTACAGCTTAAAATCTACATGCAGTATGTAAAGATAACCTCCTCTGTTATATTTTAAATTGCCACAGCCGTTGGGGGTTATCGTCAGTCCTTCTAAAGTAATAACTCACCTTGCTCAGCTTATCCTTGGTTGCAAATGAGACGAAGAAATGTAAAGATGTAAAATACCGCACTTTCCTGCCTTAAGAGGCTGTCTGAGGACGCCAGCCAAATTGACGACACAACGCATAGCAGCCGTTTATAAAGCAACACGGTTTTAATGCACAAGATGCCAGATCACTTGTCGGTGTGTGATGGAGGCAGAGAAGCCTTGAAAGTCATGTTTGGTGAAGTGAAGTTGCACAAAGGTACCAAAAGAAAAAAGATGAAGCGAAGGACCAGAAAGAATCAGAAAAGTCCAGTCTTTAAGCTCATCTTTTCAGCTGAAGTTGATCCTCCAGTCAAGGTGAGGGAAAGCCTCACAGCAACATTAAACCAGATAGACCAAGGCTAATTCTCAGTAACTGCACCTAAAGCAGACAGAGCCAGGGAGGCGGGCGCGTTCACACACATTAGATAGAGCTCAATATAAAGACACCAGCCAAAACATTAGACAAACCTTGCAGGTTGGTGTCTTCATCCATCGTGCCATAGGTTCAAAAAGGTGTTAAAAACAATCTTCAGAGATCTCGGTCCATATCAACCAGCTTTACACAGATACTGCAGAAGTGTGGACTGAATGTCTATCTTGTGAATACTTTCCAACAATACCCTGAAATTGCTGTTTTGGACTGAAATCTGGTCACTCATTGTCATGGTTTCAAAAAGTTGTTTGATAACTGAAATTTCATCAAATATTTTAACCAATTTAATCTAATATCTTTTGCTATCCAGCTGCCGGTATTAGTAACACAATGGTAGAATGTGACATTAAAAGCATGTAAATGGTCTGTAACAGTACTTAGGGTGGCTGCAGTGTTGAAACAATGATCAGTGGGACCCATAGTATGCAAAATGAACATTCCCAACACTGATACACCATCACCAATAGCTGAAACCAAATGATACAAGGCAGGATGGATCAATCATCTTCAACCAGTCTGGTCATTCTCCTCTGACCTCTATCAACAATAAGGCATTTTGGCACATGCAACTTTTTGAAACATTCATTGTTAAACCAGGGATAATTGTGCATGAAAATCCCAGTAGATCAACAAGTTTGTGAAGTAGACTAAAACACTGAAACAGACTGGTGCGTCTGGTTTGATCTTCATTCGACCATGTCTACATGGATGAATGCAGCGTGCTCTGGGTATGTGATTGATTGATAAGCCGTTGAACAGGTGACACAAATTCATGATGTTTGGTGTCTGAGAAAATCCAGATGTCTGGCTTCTTTAAGACTTACCTGCCTGCGCAAAGGATCACAAATGAAAGACAAGAAAATGTGGGTGGCTGTGGTTAGTGTGTCTGTGTTGTGAAAGAGGTGGAGGGCTTCAGTTAGCGGGTGGAGTGATGGCTCCCAGCGGCCCACCCTGAACTCCGCTCACCAGTGAGCTGCTGGTCTCTGGCTTATTCATGTTTTATTATTACATTACATGCCTCCCTCATCATAACCACACACACACTCTCTCTCACACACACTCAATATCCTATTAGGAGGACAGTGCTCTCAGCTCCGGAGAGGCTTCAGCCCACTAAGTTAAATCCATTACTTCCCTCCTCTTGAATCATCCTTTCTCCTCGTGGCTCCTTTTCTCTTCCTCTCCTCTCCTCTCCTCTCCTATTTTAACTTGACCAAGTCAGGTGTTAAAATACTGTTTCATCAAAACCACATTAACCCCTGAGGAGAGGCAAACATAAAGATTCATGGGGCCTCTCAGTGTGCTGACAGTGACTGGAGAAGGTCATCCATTTCCTAAGCGTTCCCTCTTGCTCCCGCTCTCTGTCTCCGACAGCTAATTCAATATGGTGCGAACAGGACAGAGCGCTGTTCCTTTGTCAACAAATTTCATTAGGCAACATTAGCAGGGCTATCGAAGAGGTGACAGGGAGGATATGATGGATTTGAATTGGAACGTGGGAAATGAATGTGCCGGCAGGATAAGGCTAAGCTGGAGAACGGCACGACATGATGTTTATGCACAGTCATGGTCTCACGGTGACAAATCCTGTCGTCATCGTCTTGCAAACAGAATTAACATAACTCATTTCAGTTTTCATTATTCCTTTTGGAAGGGTCTTGTAATTGGATTTCTTTCCTCCGACTAGTCCAAACAATTTCTTAGCCCTCGCTTACCTGAAATGAGATTTATACTGTTAAATTGAAAGTATTCCTTCTTGTTTTGGTGTTGGATTGGGTTTGTACTGGTCTGAATAATAGAATGTCACTGGGCATCTCTGTGTCTAATGTCACATGTGTTTCTCTGCACCTGACCGTCTAACGGACAAATCTGTTCTTCAAGACAAGTGACCAATACTGGCTCAGAAACATTTATCTCAAGAGGCTCTATCTCAGAGGAGGGGGGGGGAGGGTAGTACATAGTTTGTCCCTGCTGAGAAACAAATTTCTGTTTATGGTTAACTTCCTTATTAGGATTACATGAGAAGATTTTGTTCTAGCTGGCTGTTAGGATCCAGCAGGTAAGAAAAAAACATCCCCGGGCTAATTAGGGGGCTCGGCTTTGACAGTGGAAGTCAGGCAGGGAGGTCATTATGAATGAGACTGTAGTCGTCATACCTGTCATACGCATGGTTTATGTTCAGTTAAATAATATTATTAAGACAAAGATATGTCTTAGAAGTTTAATCTGTTAGTAATTCTGGCTTGTTCTGGGTTGTTGGGTTGTTTCTTGTCAGAGCTCAGAATACATAAATGCTCCCCTTAATTGGAATCTTCCTCAAAATAAATACTCCACTCCACACCAAAGTTGTTTTTTTTTTTGTTTTTGTTTTGTTTTTGTTTTGTTTTTTAATTAAAAGAAATGTGATTTAAAAATGCCATCCCACTAATGCCATCCCATAATAATGCTATTTTTCAGAGAGGGCGCACACACTGAAGTGAAGCCACAGCGTAGAAATAAAACATGCAAGATGTGCTGGAGTGATCCTATCACACTTGTAGCTTCACCTCATCTCTATATCACGTCACTTCGAGACTTACTTTAGATTAAACGTCAAGATGTGATGCCACGGCACACTGACAGAGTACAATTTTCTTTTCTTTTTCCCCTCCATCATTCAATCTGAGTCCTTGTTTAATGTACTACATAAATAACAAAAGCAAATTTGACAATCTAACTGTGTTTTGTTGTGTTTCCACTGCGTCTGTCACCAGACATGACATGCACTTAAAAATCCTACCGTTAACTGATTAGCGTAAACCCTTTTTTCTGTCTTCCTAGTCAGGACTAAGCGTCAGTGTTGGGAGTAGCACATCATGAATTAACACATGACCGTAATACCACTGCTTTTGCCAGTAACACAGTAGGTGATTGCTCTTATAAAAATAACAATAGCACTGTAACAATTACAGAGATTTTCATGAGCTCATTGGGTTTTTACTTCTGTTAAAAAACAACTTTATTTTTTTAGTGTTAACTAAAACTATTGCCTCAATGGTGACTTTTTAAACCTTCCTCTTTTGTAAAGTAGAAGCTCCTGATTACATCTAAACTCAGCCGTCCTGACAGCAACACGACGGATGTCTGACTGCTGGAGCCTTCACCATCAGCCTGCACTCGCCGTACCTGTAATTTATTCACGGCACTAAATAAAAGTTACCTTTATAAGACCTGTCTGCAGCTGTGCCCTTGTAGGTTGTATACGCCAGCTGTTTTTTGCTGCTTTCTGACTTTTTTATTGCTTTCTATGTGTTTCTTTGGAGAAGAGGTGTCATGGTGAGTTCTGCCTGACGACCAAAAGTTGTTTTGTCCTCATGTGAACCCCGGTGGCTCCAAATGCTGGACTGATTGACTCAAACACACTATTGTAATATGTCTGCACCCCAGTTTGATTTGCAGCTGTCTGACAAGTGAATCACGAATAGACCGACCCACACAACGTTAATAGCTCATCTAATGTGTCACAGCAACACTTCAGTCATACAAATGTGTGCCTGTTAGTAAGAGGCCCCCTCTGAGTGAGACACTTTCATATAATGAGTTAGAATTCCAGGTAACTAGTTTTTATTTTACTGTTATCTAGTGACTCTACTATAATTTAAAATTGTGTTCAGCAGAAATTCAAAAAACTGTTTGGCATAAATGACCCTGGCAATGGCTCATTTGGGAGAACAGTTGGCTTCTGCCAGATAATGGTTCGATTCCACCTTGTCCATATGGTGAAGTGTCCTTAAGCAAAGCACATAAAAAATCTCAGTTATTCCCAGCAAGCGTGTGAATGTGACAGATAACGTAGAAGCATGGCATAATGCACTTTTGAGTAAAAGATCTTTAACTAATTAGGTCTCACGACTGTAATGAAGAGCTGCTTTGCAAGGTGGGCCTGTGCAGGACATGAGGCTGAAGTATGGAAGCAAAGCTCTGGGTAGAGTGTTAACTAAGTGTGTGCAGTTTATTTTGGTTTGTTTTTCATGCTTTATTGTTATTTTCTTTATTATATGCTTAAGAAAACTAATGGTGATTGTCCACTCGTTAAGATTTCAAACCAGTATGTTGGAAGAATAATGCTCTAATTCACGCGTGTGTGTGTGTGTGTGTGTGTGTGTGTGTGTGTGTGTGTGTGTGTGTGTGTGTGTGTGTGTGTGTGTGTGTGTGTGTGTGTGTGTGTGTGTGTGTGTCTTTTTTTTTTTCTTTTTCTTTTTTTTCTTTTTTTTGGCTTGCTTCCACAGTGCAAATTGGAGTTTCAGAGTTGCCTTTCTGGGAAAACGATCTCAGTTAAATGTGACGGACTATGTCCTTGCCTGCCTGGCCAGGAGGAATTCAGCAAACCATCACCCACTTCTGAGAAGGCTGGTGAGTGCTTTACATTCCATGTTTAGATACCCGGTTTTCACTAGAATAATCCGTCCCTCTGCTTAGAAACACCAATATATGTCGGGATAGAGAGCAGATTTCCCATTATTTCCAAGCTGTTACATCATTAGCCTTCTTGCCCTACTCACTGCTGCATTTGATTTGAGCTCTTACTGTACGAACGAATACAAGTGGATTCTTGGAGGAGCAAAGGTAAGATTAAGTGGCAAGACAAAGGGATGACTAAAGAACATTATCTGTGTCTGGGCCATTTTTAGGACCCGAATTGCTCCGATGTGTCTCATAGCAACTTCCAAAAATGCTTCCACTGGTAATCCCTCAAATTCTCTGGTGATTCACGGTGTTTCCATTTCTTTCCTGTCAGCTCTCTCCCCTTACTCATGTTATTTTCTTTCCCTCCCATCCTATTGCTCCCACCCATTCTCTGACAGCTGCAGCGATCAGTGATGGACTGACTGTGTGTGTCTTATTGTTTGTCATGAAAATAGGATTTCTGCAGATGGATGGAGAGATTGTGGTGTAGAACTGCAAACTAAAGGAAAGCAACACAGAAAAGGATGGATAGTTATTGTAACAGACTTCTCTCCAAATCGGGGGAGTGTTGGAGTTTTACTTTGTGTGTTTGTTGTGAGTCCGTCTGGCTGTCTATGATGTGGTCTGCCTTTCTTCTTACTGTCTTACACCGCGCCCCTTTCATGCTGATGCACCTCTTTCCTAATCACTCTGTGATTAGGAAGCATTTATAAGGATTCTGAGCTTCATCAGACACGTTCAATCGAAAAGGAAAGTGTCTACTAATTAATGACAGCTCCCTCTTTATTTTGCACTCTTCCTCCATTAGTTTAAGCCTGAATGATGGCGTGTACAGAGAGTGATGCGCTTACAGAGAAGTGTTTTACCAACTTGACTGCTGTCTAATTAATTCCCCTCTGTCTTTGCTCAATATATAATTATGTGTTTGGTTTGCTGAGAGCTTGTCTCACTGGACAGAACAAAGTGAAAAAAGCCTGTGTGGAAAGAAAGGAAATGTATTTCTAGATCTTTCAAAGTGTCAACATCCAGCATAACACTTATTTTTTACTGTATAAATCTGCTATGAAGGGCTTTCCCCATTTCCTGTTTCTGTCTCGCCCCTCTGTCTTTCCGACTTGGCCGTCCTCCTTTCATGTACTTTGCAAAACAGCCCGTCCTAAGACTGTCTGTCAGATAACGCATCCGAATGTTTGTGCATTCAGAGGTGGCGCAGATGAGTGAAGTCTGTTTGTCATCTCTCAACCTGATAGAATCTCTCATTAGATCAACAACACAAAATGGTAAACAGATGGGGATAGCAGTAGGTGAGGAAAACACCGTACGTGCGTGTGTGCGTGCACAAGTGTGTGTCAGACTGTGTTCCTATGGAAACAGTCAAAAGATTGCAGCAGTTTGATATGTGCAATCACTCCTCTGTTTACTGATAGCCACAGGTTCACGCTGGGTTTGAACATTCACACCAGACTAGTAAATATCTCAGTTCACACAACACCTGCGCCTGCAACTGTGGCTCCATAAGCGTCACTTTATCAGAAAACAGGACCATTTGCTGGCTTGTTTTTGTGTACGCAGTGACTGGAGGAATGGTTAGATATCATTGATGTCAACATGTGAACGTAACCTTTCAGTCATCACTGCAGTATGGAAGTTGTCAAGTTAACCTTACATACCTAAAAGAAGTCAAAGTATTCTATTATAAGTACGAATGCTACAAAAAGTTGAAGAAAAAGTGCAAATAAATCAAGAGGTGAAGTATGTGTTTGTGACCCTCCTCTCTGCAGACGGCTGATGGTGAAAGCTTCACAGTGAGCTGACATAGTAGGAAATAAGCCGGACAGGTAGAGCTAAGCCAATTAAAGTGGCAGTGAGCGAGACGGTTGATAATAAGCAAACCTAATCTTACAGAGGAGCTAGCATGTTTTCATACCAGCGTACGTTTGCTGGGGCCAGAGAGCTCACTCTGCTCTGGTATTTTCATCGACATGATTACCTCTAGTGCTCTTCGACTCATTTTGTGCAGCTTATCAATGATGAGCAAATTAATTCAGCCTGTTTAGGAGAGTTTAATTATTTCAGTGGCATCACTGTACACAAGAAGAGGAAAAAGCCGCATCATTCATTCCAGTTCATTACAGGTAATTCAACAAAGTTGCACTTTTGCCACACCTTAATAATCAAGATCTAATTGTAAGCACCTGCTTTGATTTCACTGATTACACCTGAGTTAAAAACCCCGACCTCCTCCAATCTCTCTTTGCTCATTTAATGCTCCCTCGCTCATTTTCTCCATAGCAAGAGGTAAATTTAGACTTCAGACACTCATTAATCATTGTCTGTTTTACGGCAGGTGGTTGAGTAGCAAAACAATTTTTCCCATCATTAAAAATAAGAAGCACTTTCTTGCAGGAATGTGGGCAGAAAGATTGTTATTGTTAGGCTGATGAAAATTTCAGGTCGACGTTGAGGCTCATGTTCAAAATTGGACTCTTTTATAGAAATGTAAATACTTTGCACCAAGCAATATTTATGCTATATATTCAAGGCGCATGTGTATAACCCTTGAACCTGTCAGAGACATGCGTCAGTATTGTTGCCTATTTCAACATTTTATTTGGTCTCGATTACATTACATTTGTTTCTTAAAATATTGGTTTGATATATGTAACATTATATGTAGATCCTGTTGTTATTTTTTTTTTCTTCAAAATCATGAGGAAGAAGTCACTCTGGGAAAAGAGCTGGTCTACTCTCCTACGGTTGTATACCATCAGTATAATGTGTGTGATTAAGTGAAGGCATCAGGCAGCACTTATCGATCGGTCTGCAGCGTTTCATCCTCTTTTTCTCATTCACTGCCATGCTTTTAAATGATTGTAAGATGTCAAATATATGCAGCAGCATACTATTTATTTTAGAGTGCGATGTGATTTTTTTTTTTTTTTTCAGTGCTGGGCTTCGAATATATTTCCGAGTGTCTTTGCGTCAGTCACAGTAATAACCTTTATTTTTCAGAGTGGTTGCAGCAAAGTGGGGCACAGGTGTGTTTGTCAGTGACATCTCTCCCAGACTTCCCTCCTCCTCCTCCTCCTCTATACTCTCCCATCTCTATCTATTGCTCATTTATTGTCCCTCTCGAGTCTCTAATCCATCATTTTGCAGAGTGCTGGGCTCAAGCTCAAACTCTGCATTCTCATGCTCTCTGGCAGTTTTCTTTTTTAATACTTTGTTCAGAGGACTGCGACTGTGCTTCGCCATTTCTAAAGTGGCATTTGTCTGAAATGACTGAGACTAAAGTCACTGCTGTATTGTAATCCTCAGTTGGAAAGGGAAAAGCACAGCTTGGAGGGAAAAATTTAGACCAAAAATGTCAATGATTATGATTACAATTAGGTTAATTGCATGTGTCAATTGCTCATTTGTAATCTTTTGTTTTAATGACTATTTAAAATTCCTCTTAATGAACATTCAGTCCTGATGTGGCTGCAGAGCCGTCGCTGCTGTGGCTTTCTTGTCAGCAAAGGTTACGGCTACAGCACAGATGCTGTGGATTTCATTTGATCCATCGTCACCTCCCAAGGCATAACTGCTGTGACATTTCATATCATCACTTCCTCATGTAAAACAAAGAGTCGAGCTGGCACGAGATGATACAGCGGCTCATGTGCGGAAAGGCCCAAGTCACTAGCAGTTATGGTCAATGACATTTTAAAAGTAATAATATTTCTTTTACTGTCAGCTACTGTTGAACAAAGACATTGACGAAACAAAGAAACTGAGGATAAGCGGGCAAAATCCCCTCGCTAAATTAAATTTTTCCTGGCATCCCTGTCTGAACGCTCCACAGAGAGCGCACAGGAGGACAGATTGTGCTCTCCTCTCTTCTGCCGCCACACTTCCTATCTTCTCCTCACGCCTGCCAATTGCACAGGGATTTTTTTTTTTCTCAGAGCGCTGACCAGTCTGACGAGTGCCTGTGGAGCGTTTTTGTGGAACATTTTGACACTATCTTGACTTTTCTTTTTTTTTTTTTTTTTTTGAAGCGGCAGTGGTCATTTTCTCAAGCAACTAATGTTTACGTTTTCCTGACAAGGTACCTGCTCTTACGTTGATGCAAACCCTCCCAAAGAGACACATTCAGTCATTGCAATTTTGACATGAATTATAACCAGCTGAGATAAACTACAATTAGCATTAGCAGAACAGTGAGCTTGTAAATAATGACGGCTGGTAATATCTCTCACTTACTGATGATAATTGGGGGTAAAATTTGCCACGTTTAGCCGAATGAATTGACTGCTGTTAAAACTGGTGCAAGGACACCATTGCTAGCTATTTAGAAAATAATCCAAATTAGCACTAATATGAATTTAAGAGAAGTTGCACTGTTTGTTTGTTTGTGCCCTCTTTCTAGAACTGCTCTGAATACGCAACACAAAAAAGTATTTAGGCTATTTATCACTACAAGGATAGCAGTGGAAGTAACCTCCTTGGAGGAATGCATAAACAACCCAGACTCAGAATAACAGGGATCTTCCGATTCTCCCCATTCTGCTAACATTGCATGAATTCTAATTTAACCCTTGGAGTGATACTATTTTTGTGAGAGTTTCTTTTCCCATTTCTTGCTTCTCAAAACTGATTGTTTGTACACTATTAAAAAAAAGTGTGTGTGCGTGTTATAGTTGACGGGGTAGTAATGGCTTTGATCCTGATTATTTAGTGCTGCTATTTTTTATGGTGATTTTCCATACGCTTTTTATTTGAAGTCAACATTTACAATCAGAATTTTGCAGATTAAGAAGTTTATGTCACCCTGCCACGATCGAATTTATCATTTACTCCCGCATACACCGAGATACACTAAGATCTGATTAAAATTAGGCATCTGAAACTGCTCCGCTAACTGGTTTGCCTCCTCTCCGGCTCATTCTGTATCGGTCTCAGCTCCATCTCCACTTTTCTCGCTCCCCGTCTGTGCAGACAGTGTATTACTGATCATTATCTGGGCTAACCTCAGCTCGCTGCCACTGAGATTGTTCTGGAAAGTTGATAGCTTGGGGCAAAAAAAAATCAAACATACCCTTGTATCTTTTTAATGAATCTGACCTTATATCTTCACCAGTTCTTGCGCCTGACTGTCACAGTTCCTTTCTTTCTCCTTCTGTTACCTTGTTAAGAAGTGTCATCTCCCTCCCCCGCTTCCATCACTCTGCGTTTCCTCTCCATCTGCCTTTAATCTTGATCTGATCAGACCGTGCTCCTGATGTCTCAAGGTGATCACTACGCACCTTTCCAGAGCCTGGATCGAGAACCACTCCCTCTGTTTCATAAGACAAACTTAGTTAATCATTTATAGATGATAAAAGCGACCTATTGAAGAATTCAGAGCCTGACATCTTCTGATGTTTAAAGTTATGTATTACTGAGTCTGGAGGACACATTTATCTTATGACCAGCCGGAGGAAATGACAGCATATTTAATTTGGGAAAGTGGTTCACAACCACCTTGTGATGGCAGTCACGATCACAACATCTGCTTATGGCTGCCACTTGTTTGTGCTCAACTATAAAAGAACAAAAGAGATGTCTGTTGTGAAATATGCTTTAGAGAATAAAAAATCTGACAAACACCACAAATGTGGGTTCAAAGATTTTATGCACTTAAATGGTTTAATTATGTAAATGTTACTGAAGCACATCCATTGTTCTCGTGGTTGTGGTGTTTTCCTTCTTCACTTTTTCGTTAATGCCTGTATTTGGATAGTCACTAGCTAAAAGGTTCATTTACAGCAAATTCAAAGATGCTTTTTAATCAAAGAGAACATAAAAACCTTGCGGCCCCACCCTGGACCCAAACCATAAGACATTAGAAGATTATCTCAATATTATTGTCTTTTTTTGTTTCATTGAATAGATCAGCTATAATTTCTGTGTATATATCTATTTAAACATGTTTTTAACACATGTTCGATTCGATACAAATTTTCAATGATTTGCCTACACATGCACACAGTACTGTATTGCACTTTAACATTACTTGTCCTCACTCAGCAAGTAAATTTTCTTCTACAGCCTCGTGGATAGAAAAACTGATGGATAGATAGATTTTTTTTTTTCAGCTGCCAGCATAAAAAACAGCAGAAACAAGGAATTCTGGGTGAGAGATAAAGGGATTGAAAAAGAAGAAGAATTTGAAGCAGTGATTCAGTTTTTGTTATTTGACCCCCAGGTTTGATCAATAGCTTCTTATGTGGGGAAAGTTGCATCTGTAAAGGTTCCCTGTCAAGTGTTCTTTGATTGGAAGTTGATCTTTGACAATCTGGCAGAAGATCATATTTATTCCTTTGACCAGTTGAGACTCCACTGGAACAATAACATTTTTTTTTTTGTTGTTGTTGTTTGTTTATTTGTTTTGTTTTTTTCCCTTTTCCATTAACACCATTTCTGTCCTTTTCAGTTATAGCTCTTTTTAGCAAGTAACAGTTACATTTACTGATAAAAATATGAAAGTCACTCATTCAAAGGTGAGGGATCTACCAGTTTCTTAAACACAACAAGGTGCTGATCCATGAAGTTTTGTTCAAACTGCAACTTGAGACTGAATAATGATTGCCATGATGCACCAGTAAATACTTCACACACCAGATGCACCATGTATGATTTCACAGAAATTCTACACAGCCCTTATAGGAAAATGGATAAGATTACATAACACAGAAACAAGCGTCCCTGTGTGCCGAGAGTTTTAGTCAGTGGACCTCAGCTTTTCCTCACTGTTGAAAAACATGCCTATTTGGCCAGTCAGGGACTTTTCTTCAGTTCTTTTTCAATTCAGTTCAATTTGTATAGTGCCAATTACAACAATCCCGTATGAGAAAGCACAAGTGACAGTGAAGAGGAAAAACTGCATTAGAAACCTCTGCATAAACAGACTCAGAGGTTCTGCTGCATCGGTTGGGGGCTAGAGGGTAGTAAATAAAAAAAAAGGCACAACAGAGACATGATACAACAAATGAACAGGCATTTGCTTTTAATTGTCTGTCAGTTCATTTGTCAGTCCGACCATCTGACTGAACTTTTACAAGAAAATGAGCAAAGACTGGACAGTTTGCAATTACTCAGCTGATTTGCTAAAAGCATCAATGACTACAGTATTTTACACATATTTTGTGATTATTCTAGCAGGAACGAGGGAATACATCCTACATTCACGAGGATTATTTCTCCAGGTGATTGAACTGTTTTCCCTTCTTCGGGGTGGGAAAGTCACACAGCAGGTCCAGTGGCAGCAGAAGGGCATTTTCTTCTCTGCGTGTTCCCTCCGAGTGTGTGAATGTTGTCAACTTCACCTCTCTGACTCAATGCCCTACAAAAAAGACTCGCAACGGAGGCAACAGCTTCGGACCTGACTGAAACAATTTCAGTCACGCAGAGAAAAAAGATAAGAGGGCTCCGCTGAGACTCATTCTTGGCCATAGTGCAATGGCCAGGAGACTGGAGGGGACGAGATGGCGAGAGCAGCCAAGTCAGAGGGAGAAAATGTGCAATAAGAAGAGGGACAAAGGGAGTATATATATCAAAGGTAGGGGGGAAAAACAGATATCTGGAGTCTGTGGAGGGATGTGTAAGGAGGGAAAAGGGAAATGAAGCACTCAGAGCAATTTAGGTAGGAAAGAAAAAGGAGAGTGGGACAGATCAAAGTGGTCCTCTAAGTAACAGATGGAAACTGGGTTAGGTAAGTCCGAGTACGATAAGTGACTCACACTGAATCTCGGTAAACTGACAGAGTTGCTGAACGCGTGGGAAATTGGAAATGAACAAGCAATTCAAGAAGTTTTCAAAGGCAACAAAAGAATCGCAAAGGGATGCTGCAGTAAGTGGCTATTGAAAGCACGATGGTGAGGTGGAAGACTGATGGGAAACTGAAATGTGTTCATATGAATGAACTGAGGATTAAATTTTGCAATTTTATGTTCAGTAACATACAACTGGTGACACTTCCACCTTGTGTTGGGTATAGGATGTGAGGACTGATCGCGTTGCTCTGTTGGTGTTTTTGCTATCCCTTTCTCTGCTGCAAACCGTGGAAATGAAGGGCACTGTGAAATGTTATCTGTCCTGTCCTGAAGGATTACAACACACACAGACACATGCAGACCACCTTTGAATTCCAGAGGTAATGTCACAGGGTTAGCCAGCCAGATAAATGTTATTTGTCTTTTTCTCGGCTGCTGTCTGTTACCTGAGGCATCTTCTGTTTTATAGAGGCAGCTACCCACAGTCCCAAAAATACAACTGCAAAGCGCCGTGGGGTCTCTGCGGCCGTGTACTTAGACGTATTTTGGTTTACATGCATGAGCGTAGAGCACGTTTCAACTGTGGAAGGAGGACAATGACTCAACAAAAACAGAAACTCTTCTAATGAGCGAGAGGCCATTATCTCTCAGCCCAGCATGGGAAGGCCTGCTTAAAAACTCCCACTGGGTCTGTGGCAGGTCTGTGCCTGTGTGTCGCCTGTGCTTTTGTGTGTGTCACAGGGCTATTTGTGTCGCAAGTGCGCACATCCTTTGATGTTATATTGCAGACGCCTTGATCCACTGACAGCACAGGGTAATCCAGGTTGTTACATGGCGTCCAGTCGGCCCTGTTATCGGTATTTCAGTAAATACTGGTGTATAATCTGTTTGTGGATCTCAATATATTTTGTTGTGGGGGCAAAAATCTGTTTACATACCTGAATTGTAGGGATTTGGCAGCCATATGGGGACAAATCAGGTGTTAATTAAGAAAATCGTTACATTTTAGATGAAAACCTCTGTGCGTGTCTTTAACAGTGGCCCTCTTCATGATCATGCCAGTCAAAACAAACTGGTTCGAGCCTTTTCCAAGACAGGTTGACGAAAGTGGAAGTCAGTGTAAAGTTCCTCAAAGGGATGAATTATTAGTTTGAGAGTGTGTGGCTGTGTGTGTATGACTGCGACAGTTGCACCCCCCACAAAAAAAAAAAATTGACATTATTTTTCAGATAAAGTCCTTGTTGAACACTAAAACCTTTGAAACCAAGGAAACTGTTTCAATTCTGAAATCAGAGTGCTACAGGAATGCTAACAACCCCTTTCTGCATTTTCCATCCTCCACAGCCGAGTCAGGGCATTTGGATTGGCAGGCTGGGTACGAGGTGGAGAATGGCTCTTGTCCTCCAGGCACATTTATCAAGCTCTCAAAAGAAAAAAGAATGAGAAAAAATATGTCAATCACATGCAGGAGAGAAAAAGAAAGGAGGATGGGGATTGACAGACAGAGTCTTGGAGTTAGACGGGCAGAGGCAGAGGTCTGCTTGAATTGCAGGCAGACCCTGTCAGTCCCAAGGGATTTCTTTCTTCTGATTTATACTTTAAATTAAGGGGTATCATTAGATATATTGTTCAGCAGGTGCTCTCCTTGGGAGGCATGTCGGGGAGATGCATCAGCATGCGTGACAGTGTTTAGTCAGGTCTTGTTTTACTTGCACAGAATAGTCTGATGCATATAAATACCAGGCCTCACAGATTTATCTAAAGAAAAAATACAGCAATCAAGTGGCCCCTCACCTCAAGGCATCCATTTATTTTCCGTTTGAGGGCAAGATAACATGAATTTAAACAGACCTTGGTCCACGGGTGATGTGTATCACTGGCAGCATATAGTTTCCCACACAAATACCCCATTCATTTGAATAGGAAATAACCAATAAATACTAAGTAGCAAGAAATGACAGCAGACGTGAAAACCCCAGTGTGTCTGCTGTATATGTGTATGTGCGTGTCAGATTGGGTTCCTATGGTAACCGTCAAGAGATAGCAGCAGTTGAGTGTGTGTTACCACTCCACTGTGTTTGCTCAAGGAGAAAAGTTGGATGAGGGAAGAGAACTGAAGGTATACAAAGCAGAAGTACACAGCAGAAATGAAAGTTTGATAAGAAGCAAGAAAGGAATTGTTGGAGGGGCTTTTTCCATAAGATGACAGCACGCAGATTGGCAGGTTCACCTCGCCTCATTATTTTGTGTTTGTGTGTGTGTGTGTGTTTGTGTGACGTGTGCAGCTTGCACTGACACCGAGCTACACAGTCTGGCTGCAAGGCTGAAGGACTGGTTTGGAGTTCTTCACCTCGACGCCAACAGAGACCTCAAATCCTCTGACAGCTCTGACTCGGCCACTGGACGTGAGTACATCTCCTCACAATATGTATACGTGTCAGCGGTCCTTTCTCTGTCAGACAGACGGGCTTTTTATTCCTCGTGAGGGGCGGGCATTGATGTTGACAGTGACCCGGCTGTGTTCTCTGTAATGTCAACATGTCTGAACACATTACAGCTCTGCAACTGAAAACACTCACACACTCAGATCTCACTGTGCTTCTCGAAAGGTTTAAAATGTGTATGATTGTGCATGATTTTTTTTTTTTTGTCTCACTGTCTCTATTTTTTTTTTTTCCCCCCACTAGACTTTGACACCAGCATCTTGCCCATCTGTAAGGACTCACTGGGCTGGATGTTCAACAAGTTGGACATGAACTTTGACCTCCTGCTCGACCAATCAGAGCTGAGTGCCATCTACTTGGACAAGTACGAGCTGTGCATGAAGCCTCTCTTCAACTCCTGCGACTCCTTCAAGGATGGCAAGCTGTCCAACAACGAGTGGTGCTACTGTTTCCAGAAACCTGACGGTGAGAGAGTGGAGGACGGCTGAAGCACAGTTTGCTGAAAATAGAAGTCTTTGGAAGTGCGGGGGGGGGGGGGGGGGGGGGGGGGGGGGGAGTTCGGTGACATTGATGAGGGTTCCCTACAATAATTGTGCTTGTTTCAGTCTTGACATTTTGCACATGACATTAAGCTACAAAAAGGATGACAAAATGTTCACACATGCAGGTTTTCTGTACGGAGGGTTAAAAAGAAAAACCACATTGTTCTTTTTATTATAAATGTCATAAGGTTTTACTTTAACACTTGTATCTGTCACATTTCTTCACGGTATAGGAATTTGGATTTGGGGTGTATTCATGATACTTGTGTGGTTTATATGAATAGTTCCTACCCTTGTTTCCTGAAAAAAGTTAGAGAAAATGTTACAGCTAGGCCAAACACAGGTGAACTCACTTTTTTCTCACATCATAGAAAAGCAGGAGCAGATGAGAAGTTTTACTCTCACTTTTAAATCTAATGTTGACAGTTTCAGAACAGGCAAAGAGTTGGGACCTGCCTGTGGTCTCTGGGATTTCTGGGACCTCTTCAAGAGGGTCTCTGTGCCTGGAGAAACCGTTTGTCATGATATTTGGATAGTTATCCTTATGTCTTTTTTTTTTTTTTTTTTTTTTTTTTTTTTTGTTTTGTTTTGTTTTGTTTTGTTTGCAACTGCGTTTGGCATTGTGTGGATACATCAGGCCTGGCCAAAAACCTTCCACTCAGTGAAGCCAAATTTTCAAAATAAAATTAAAAATGTCCTTTCATTGTAAGTTGCTTGTTTGTTTTGGTTTTTTTTTTCGGTTTTTCTTCCAAATTACATACAAATAGAGCAATCTTTAGCCTAAGAGGCTTTCATGGACAGATCACAAGGTCAGTTGTGCTTTTGATGATTTCAAAACAAGCTTATTTTGAAGTTATGAAAAAATGAAATCTGCAGCACTTAATGGTACTTGTGTTCTATTGCTTTCTGTTCTATTCTATTTAATTCTAAACGAGGAGAATAAACACAACTTTCAGTGACTTAATGTTTTTTGGCAAATGGCTAATGTAAAGAGCGAATGTGAACATTCTCAACAACTTGCAACTTCAGTTTTTTTGTTGCTTAATAAACAGCACTGACCCTTTTATGAATATATCTTGTTTTTTTTCTCTCTCTTATTGTAGGGCTGCCTTGTCAGAATGAGAAGAGCAGGATCCAGAATCAGAGTCGAAGAAAGAGCCTTATAGGTCAGTCTGAACGCATGACTCCTGGACCGACGTCCTCACTCCCTGAAAGAAAGAACACATTTAGCGCTTCTGAGTCAGATTTTGGACAAGACAAAGGACTTACAGGCATTTATGCAGCGGGTCCTTGCCAAGCAGATTGCTCAGTGTTTGGGCTCTCTATGAAACAGCTTGAAAAATGAGATGGGAGTGGGTCAAATGAAGGTAAAGGAAAAGAGGTGTGTGTGTGTGTGTGTGTGTGTGTGTGTGTGTGTGTGTGTGTGTGTGTGTGTGTGTGTGCATGTATTTATGCGTGTGCTTTATTAAAAATGACTGCTTCCTCTTAAGCAGGATGCATGGCTGTTGTCCTGCAACCTTCAGAGCAGTAATTGATGGTTCTCCTCCCTCTGTGAATACACAAGAAGTTTTGTTGAAACTTCAGGGCAATTTGAAACAACCTCCGCTGAACAGTGATCAGATTATATCCACTGTTTTTATCAACCTAATGCTCCTAAACCTTCTCAACCACTTTCTATAATCTTTTCTTCCGCTCTTTCTTTTGTCTCTGTTGTGTCACATTCTCCTTTATCCCGTTATCTCCCACGCTCTCTTTCCTCCGTCTCCTCCCATCCCCATCTTTTCTCTCTGCTCAGGCTCATATATTCCTCGTTGTACCGAGGAGGGTTACTTCAAGCCAACCCAGTGTCACGGCAGCACCGGACAGTGTTGGTGCGTCGACAAGTATGGAAACGAGATCGCTGGCTCCAGAAAACAAGGCAACCCCAACTGTGGTAAGTGAACATGTAAGGATGCAGAATCAATCAGATGTTCACGCATTTCTGAGATCGATTGAAATTGTCTTTATTGACTTCAGTTTATCTAACTGTCTTCCAGAATTTTCAATGTGCCTTAATCCAGCTGGACTTATGTAAGACTGTGAACCCATTATCCATCACATGCTGTCCAATGAAACACAGAGAAAGCCCCGATTGCAGCTTTGATGTATTCCTCGGCTCAGTAACTCTTCCTGTCTGTCTTTATCTTTAGCGCTAGCCGTGTTATTATTTAGAAAACAGATAACATTAGGCGAGCTTCTGGAGCCGGCAAGGCTGTTTCTAATATGTCTGATTCTATCTGCCTCTGATATCCGACTCCTGTCGCCTTGATAAAACACCAGCATCTTGTGAGTTAAGCAAGTAAAACTGCATCACTTGTCTTCAGACGGTAATGTCAAAAAGATGTGAATAAATACAGAGTCGAAGAAGTAAATTAGTCGTACCTTAAGGAAGAGCATAAACTAAACAGCTAGTAGATGCACCGATAAAAAGATACATTTAAGAGAGCAGGATCGATGCACAGCTCATACTCGTCCGATATACGAATAATAAAGTGCACTGACATGTGAAGACTGGTTAGCAAGACAGCAGTGGAATTTCAAAGAGAAGGGGCAAAAAGCCAATAGTAGCACTTTGCTGCAAATCAATGGCAGAGGGATTCTATTGATGAAAAAAAGTGAACAACAATTAGCCAGAAAGAATTGAGGCAGACATGCTGATTACAAATCAAACAGCCAGCTCACTGGCACAGATTACAGCTCACTTGAATCATTCCAGCCCAAAGCCTGTAATTTCTGTTTTCAGTGTTGACAAGGTGTCTGTCCGGCCAACACACACGAAAACACACTTCTCATAGTTTCTAGGGACATGGCATTGTCAACCCCAACTATAGACTGGCCAATTTAGTATTTTCCTTGACCTGATGTAACCTAGCATTAGTCAAAGACAGGTATTTTATTCATCATTCATTGTTATATTCATTCATTCGTTATGTCGTAAGTGTTGTGATGTTTCTTCTGTGCACAAATTGTAAATTGTTCTTCAGGGAACAACGGAGTCTTCTGAATTGATTGAATTGATTTGAGCTGGTCTCCCACTGTGTGCTCATGTGTGCATTTGTGGCCTAAATTCAGCAAATTCAAGGGAGCCTACATTTTCGTCTCCATCGCAGTAAATGTCCATCCTGCGAGTGTAGAAATATATTTAGGCTCTAAAACCAGTCTTAGTTCTTAGAGTCATCCTAAAATATGTTATGACTCAGAAATTTAATGTCTTCCTCGGAGGATTTGTGTCCCCATATAATGTGACTCTGAGAACAGATTTAAATCCCCGCCACAGTAACACACACACACACACACACACACACACACACACACACACACACACACACACACACCGATTGTTGGTGGAGATAGAAAGGGGGACACCAGCAGTCCTTTGTCTCCGGCCTAACAACCTCGTCTGCCTGGCTGAGCGGCCTCCGGCCCGAGCTGCCCGGTCTTCTCCCCTCTCGCCCTGCGTGGAACAAACAGGTGGCGACACAGCGGCTCTCCGCTCAGTCGCCCGAACACAAGGACACCAAACTGATCTCATCACTGTGACTGTCACTCAGCCAGAGTACAGCTGTACCCAGGTGTAAACAGTCTGTTTTGAACTGAACTCAGAAGAATGTCTTGGCACCAATTTCAGAAAACGCTTCAGGCAGAAGCTGAGATAATGACTTGTGTTCACAATGTGGCCACTCTAGATTCAGCAGCAGTCCCCCATTAGCTGGACATCACTGAAGCTTGCTGGTTAGATATTCCCCTTGACTCTGCATTGTGTTAGATGGTGGTAGGATTTTATGTGTGCAGGGACTGGTCAGATATTCACTTGTTTCAGTGCAATTCAGTTGTTCTGTCAAAATTCGGCAGCAGCAGCTCGTTTAAGCTTTTACCAAGAAACTGGAAACATGTTCATGAGGCATAAATTCTAATAAAGACAAATCACCAAGTACAGCTGAACCTCATTTAAAAAAATACTACAAGGAGCTTTCTTGTATTTGCTTATAGCTAAAGGACTCTGAAGGACAAATTGATAATAGCTTCAACCATTTACAATGACTTTTAATTGAATGTCTTTTCACAAAGCCCGAGTAGGTTTGTGCTATTTTTAATGATGCCTCCCAGTGCAATGTACGATAAATTGTCCAAAAACCATGTCCTCTATTTGTTCCTTGTAATTTCTTTTAAATGACGCCCTATCTCAAAATACAAGTAACCCAATTGTGAGTTTCATTTGGAATATTCGCTGAAAGATCTGAAATGTCTGTCTGCTGTCGTGTTTCCCTTCAGACCAAGTCCTCATGCAACCCAACGTCTGCAGCCTTCAGACTGTGTGTTTTCACAAACTGGCCTCACAGTCTGACTTTGATGTTAATTCTGCTTCACAAACTCGCCCCTCTCGCTGGATTGAACTGGGCTGCAGACTGGTTTTGATCCATATGTTTGACCTACTCAGTTTAGATATTTCAAAAACTCGTGCATGTCACTTTATTTTGACGGTAAAATAAAGGTCAGTGAATCTTTAAAGTCAAATGTTTGAACCAAACCGTTCGGCTCTTGCGCAGCAGTGTTTTCACAGACACAGACGTGGTTCTTTCGTAAAGCTCTGCCATGACAGCACACCTGGTTTTAATGTTTGGGACTCCGTCAAGGTCTGCAGAAGCTTGATAACGACTCGCTCATTTGAATTAGGCGTGTTTGAGCCGTAAAAGGGCTTATGTGCGCTGGGCAGGGACCAAACGGGAAAAATGAATTACAGAAAGTTTGATTGGCCTAGGGGAATAATAAAAAAAAATGGGTGTAAATGATTGTAAGCAAGTCTTCTTGATTTTTCAGCTTTTTCGTTCTTTGACTTATTTGTGACTTTTTTTTTCTGTTTTTCCAACATTCTTTGTTATGGATTCTCTGTCTGCAGATGAAGACCAGGAGACATCGGGGGATTTTGGCAGTGGCGGCGCAGTCATTCTCCTCGATGACCAGGAGGAGGACTCATTACAGAGCGGACGGAGCCGGCAGAAGAAGAGACGGGGCCGGATCCACCCACGGGGAACCATTGAGGATGACGAGGACGAGGAAGAGGACAAGGATGATGAAATCGGCTACGTTTGGTAGCTCTGCTCCATTTTACTTTTGCCATCAGCTGACCAGGAAACTCCGTTAACTCAGCACAGATCTGAAGCCATTCCAGTGTCTCTTCCTCCAACTATCTTGGCAGCAGTCCATCTTTTGGCCCCAGAACCCACTCCTGTGCTCCCGGCCTGTCATCCAAATCTGTCTCCTCAGTGACATTCAACCAGCCTCTTCACTTCAAGTGTTTCACTCTTTCCACAGACAAAAAAAAAAAAAAACTGAAAGCTTATTACATTTCAACAACTGTCGAGCCCCCTGTTCCGCTCTCTGCTTGTATTCCTCCACAAACCTGCAACCCCTGCTAAAACAGACTCTTCTCAATTATATTACTCCCTCTGTTCCCTGTCACTCGTTCCGCTGTGTGTCCATATCAGAATCTCTGGTCAGTCTGTGAGCCCAGATACATTTGCTGATGTGTTGGATGTAAATATGTTTTGCTCCAGGGAGGCCAGTTTGCGGGTTGAACTCCCTGCTGACCCATCAGCAGTGCCACCTTCATGTTGTGTGTTCCACCGTCGGGCTCCTGCCAGTGTTCATCAATGTTTCCCCAAATCGCTGCCACAGCTCCAGGCTCTGAGATGACCCCTCTCTTTCCGTTATTTCATGGAGGACTGTAAATTATTTAATTGTTGATCTTGAATGTTCCAAGAAAGCCCAGGAAGCAATGAGATTAAAGATGTATTGTCGTTGTTGTTGCATGTTTCTCATCGTGTTTCTGTAAAAGAGAGAATTACTTGGCCAGGTCTAGCTCTATGCATCTCAAACAGAACGTGATGCCTATTCGGCTGCTACAATACTTTGTTGCTATGTTGATGCTGTCTAGTGTCTTTTCGGTTCTTCTCCCAATCTCAGGAGGTAGGAAGTTGCTTTTCAGAGTGATAGCAGTGTAGAAAAGGGAACTGCAAGGCCTACGGTCCAAATCTGTGGCGTCGCAGCTAGCTATTATTTTACTAACTGGTCAGTAGGGCTGCTGAGGCTTTTGGACGGTGCATGGACACTAGAGGGAGAAGCTGCTCCTGAGCTGGGAGGACACATCTGAAGTCAAAGCAGAGAGGAGACCCTGCTTTGCCTCCCAACATTGGACATCTTCAGTGATTGAAATTAAAAATCTTCACCATGTCAACTACGTGAACTTTTATTTGTAACTTTGAAAATTTAAGTAAAGTGGCACTTTGGGTGTCTTTTGAAACGTACAGGTCTGCGTCCACGTGTCTCTTGTTCTTCTGGGGATTCATTTCCCTTATCCATTCATCATTATCTCCACCGCTCCATCCAGCTGAAGGTCACAGGGTGCTGGAGCAGATCTCGGCTGACAAAGGGCAGGCCGGGCGCGCCCCGGACAGGTCTGCAGTCCATCACAGAGAAACAGACAACCACACACACTCAAATAAATGGGGAACTAAAGGTCTACCGTATGTGCATTTTTTGAGATTGTGGAAAGGAAATCAACAAAATGCATACAGGGAGAAAATGCAAACTCTGTACAGAAAGCCCTCCAAGCCCATATAACCATGATTTTTCTCACTGTAGGAAAAGCATGCTCACCACTGTGGCACCGTGCAGCCTGATCACAATAATAATTTTCTCTTATCTGGCTTCATTTCACTATTTCAAGATTAAATAACAGCAACCATGAGCACGTCGCTCATCTTACTTTAATCCACACATGCATTTGTATGAGTTTCGCCTGCTTTAGGCATTTACTCTTTTTCTAAAGCTCATATTTCTCTGCAGTGGAACAATCAAAGCTCTCCATCAATTCTGACCTTTTCCAGGCCTGAGAAAGCAGTATCCCCGTTAGAAGCCGACATAAATGGCTGCAGTAGAAAAATACTCTTATCACTTGCCTTTCAGACAGCAAAATCGCAAAGCCACCAGCTCCCAAAAGAACATAAAAGCTTAATGAGTGTTTTTGTAATATCACTGGCTAATGGGACAGCTAACCTCACTGGCTTGAAACTGCATGCTCAGCACTTCAAAGACACATCGAACCAACAATCACAGGCTAAAAGGACAACCAGATCTTCTGGCCTGAAAAAAAGCACAATCAGCAGTTCATACAACACTCTGTCAGATAGAATAGACAATGGGTTTAACAACGTGCGTCAAATTATGCCTGGAGCCGGGGCATAATCACCCGGTTCTGTGGCCCGGCCTACTGCATCATCTTCCTCTGTCATTGCACCTCTTGGCATGAGTTGTAAAGAAAATTTCTTGTTTTCATCACATGCTGCATCAGTCTGCTGCTTTTTTTACTGCCTTGTATCCGTTCAGTTTGAATCTGTGCTACTGGGAGTATTTTACGGGTCCAGTTATTGTTTTTACCTGACATTTTCTATTTTGGTGGAGAAGTTATGACTCCACACGATATTACAACTGAAAGGAAAAAGGTTGATATTTGGAGGTGGATGAAATGATCAATACAGTCAATGCTAGAAATATGAAGCCAAATGTCACCGGATAGTTACGTAGGTGACTTTAAAAGACACATAACTTCTTGATTTTACCCATTGTCTTCCTCATGTACATGTACACACACACACACACCCACAGTTTCATTATCGGTTCTATTTTCATTGGGCCTCCCACTCATTCTTCCATCTTCAGCTCAGTGAGGGGGATGTATGGTTGTCTTATGTCCTCAGGGCAATTCATTGCTCCGCTTCATTCCTTTATTGGCTACTGCTTTATTATCCACACAGATGGCTTCCCTGTTGGTCCATCCTCCCATCAGACCAACATCTCTATGGAGAATGGTGACGGCTTCAAATGGGAGCTTCGTCCTATTGGTCGTTATTTTTTTTATTTTTATTTTTTTGTCAGACTAAGTTATCCAAAAGAAGTTATGGCTGCACTCAGTCATTACGTCTTTTGAATTTATTGTTTTTTTATAACTTTCTTTCTTCAAGCTCCTCAAACTAACCTTCATAAGAAAAGTAACTCCTCCGCCCACATTAGTTTAATCTTCATGGATACTAAAGTGCAAAAATTTAGAGTTTTTATTTGGTAAATTTCAAAGGTAGAGAAATAACAGTTTTAGTATAATTAGACCAGCTTTTTTTTTCCACTTGACAAAATTAGCAGATGGAGCTTTATGTCTATTTCTTGACAGAAATTCAAATAATATTTTCAAAAATGTCATCCTATTCCCAAACAGTAATTTAGAGAATAAATATAAATTGCCTTGGGATGGAATCTGAAGGAAACACTTCGAACATTACCCATGTCAAAACAAACACATTTGGCACATAATTTGAAGCATATCGTAGTAAAGTACAGTTCATTTCTTCTTTGATTAAACCAATGAATCTTATTTTAGATGAAAAACTTTATTTAAAACAACTATATTTTTATTGACTGTGTGGATGGGTTTTCTATGGCTACTCTGATTCCCTGCTGCTGTGCTGGTTGTGAGCTCAGTGTGTTTGTCTCTGTGTGTTTGTCCTGTAATGGACTGAGAGTTCCCTAAACGTTGGCCTGTGTTGACAGAGAAAGGCTTCAGCACCCCATGATCCTAGTCTTGATTTGGTAGGTTCAGAAGATGGATTGATGGAAGGATGGATGGATGAATGGATGGAAGGATGGATGGATGGATGGAGTAAGGTTAATTCTTGTAAATAAGTGATTCTAATTAAGGAACAGCAGCACATACTGTATCACCCTCATTGGTGCCTCACTTCACTCACTCAGATATGCTACATATGCTATGCTATAAAGCCGCAGAGCACACTCCACCTTATTAATATTAACAATTTAAGACCAGTACTTAACAAGGACAAGCTGTGCTGGGAGTTCGCTCGCAGCTTTGCACATACACCATGTAACTGGGCCATGAACCAACATTCACTACTTTACAGGTGAAAAGTCCAAGTGTCTCTCCAAAGTCCTCAGGGTTCCAAGCTTTGCTCGTTCCTCTCTGAGTAGTTGTCATTCTAGCTGTGTGATCAAGGACCGATTTAGACCCGCAACCCCGGGGGAGCGCAATTAACTACCTGACAGGACAAAAATCCAGCAGTGCTCCAGAGCCTGAGGACCAGATTTGAGGATCACTGGTCTAAAGCCTGCCTATGTAATTGGTAGAGACATTGTAATAAATAGGGATCATCTCTCTCTAATCTGTCACAGCCCACCACTTCCACTCACACTCTTTTTCATGCTTGGCTGCCACTGCACCAGCCAGCCTGTGGATCCTCTGAACAGACCCCGGCATGCCCCCCAGTGGAAGCATCTTGGATCATTCACCTCCGCGTTGTTAACAGCTACACTATTCCAAATTTGTGCGTTTTGGCTGCCGGTGAGGTCTCCGAAACAACATTAATTTGCTGGGCACAGCTTCCCGCTAATTAATTAAATAGGTAGCAAAAGTGGTTTCAGTGGCTTCATTCCTGGCAAAACAGACAAATTAGACAGGAGCTTTCAGGTGAGAGGTTGGTGGAGAGCAAACCGGGATAAAAACACTGCCCTATTACCTTCAAACAAACAAATGTGTTTACCTACTTAGCCTCTCTAATTCATTTTTACCTCACCTGATTGGTTTCTATCAACACTGAGTCCACCTTGTCCACCAGGATTTGTAATTCTGTTTTCACTCACAGAAAAACCCAATATTTTTCATGAAACCCAAATGTGACTTGAATTTGTAAACAAAGTGTGGGCCACCAGTGCCCTCTGGTGGATTACTTTCCACCCTGAGTGGAGGACCAGTACTTGGCAGAGTGTGATGTGGCCAAAAACATTGAGAGGCATTCTGGCTGCATAAGGATTTGACACATTGGCCTTTTAAGACCACTTTCCTCCAGTAGAAACATTCACAAAAATATAGTGCTTATGGATAACAATAACATTTTAATGATAATCACTCTAAAAGTGTTAAGTCATTTTCCTTTGCAAATATCTATTTACAGTTGCATAATGTTAACATGGTCAAAGCACTGACTTTTCAGAACAAAGGCACTTTTTAACCGTAAAAGACACCTCGAAGAATTATAAACATTATACTCTTGTGTACAATGGTGTTGTTCATTTCTTGTAAAATCAGAGGTGTGGAATGGAAGACCTCCTTGTCTTGAGTGTGTATAAAAAAAAAAAAAAGCTTTGGCTGTCAAAAAAAAAAGGCACTGGATTTAAAATGTACGGAATGTTCTCTGCTCCTCGGGGTGAAGTCCATTCACGGTAGTTAATAAACTGACACTGACAACAGCACAGCCATGTTCTTCGACGTGTTTAACATGTCCATACTGGGCAGCCGGAGCTCAGCGAGCGCCTGGTGACTCCTCTCACCAGCGGTTACTCTGAGCTGCGACTTCCACGTCCAAGATTCGTGGAAGGCGGCCGCTGGCGCCACCTTCCAGATAGCCAGGCTTGACAGCAGGTGTGTCAGAGAGCCTCCTCTTGCCCTTGTTAAGGTCTGGATGAGAGGATAAATATCTTAGTCACTTCTCGTGTGGTAAACACAGCCTGTCACTGTGACAGATGGAAGGGACGATATGGATCTGTGGTACGCCACCAGGTTCTCACCTGAGATTGCTATTAGCATCTTGCGTCTGGCTCCAAAAGTGGAGACACCCACTTCCTTCAGATCCTCATCGGACAGGGTGAGGAATGTCTGGTAGTCGATCTGGATGAGGACAGATAGCAGTTTCAGCATCACATTTATATCATAGATAATTGTTCTGACTGACTTCTCGATTCCAAGCCAGGGGGCCGGTCTGTGTGCGGTTTTCATGTTATCCCTGTGCATGGTTTTTTTCTCCAGATTCTATCATTTCCAACCACAGACATCCAGTGAATTGTTGTCTCTTTACCTCTTGTTGTTCAAACACGTCAATATATTTGATGAGGCCGAGCCGGCTGAGCAGCTCAGGCAGGTCGTCATTCGCCGTGGGAGAGAGGCTCCTCTGGCTGCAGGTCGACGCCCTCCTTGACGAGCACAGACCCTCAAAGTAGCTGTTGCTGCTCATGAAGCTGTCCGCTAGCAGCCAAGAGTCAGAGTTCAGAGTGAAAGATTAAAAGCAGAAGAGAGGAAGGGGTTCAATCAGCAGCACAGGTAAAACTCACAGCTTTTGTCGTGTCTGCTTCTGCTCACTGTGGATGCAAACGCTGGAAAGGAAGAGATGGCCGCGGAGAACGTGGAGGGGGGCGAGGACGGGGAGGACGAGGACGACGAAGACGAGGAGGAAGAGACAGGCAGGGATGAAGACGCAGATCCACGCCGGTCCCTCCAGTTCTCCGAGTCGCTCCCATTACCCACCTTCATCATCTGAGCAGCCCAAGACTGGAAACAGGAGGAAAACAGTTACGGCGTGAGATTTTACCTTTTAATCTTTTCCTCTGAAAGCATTTCACACAGTCGTATCAGACATTAAGCATAACAAACTTTTATCAACACTTTTATCAAAATGTTGTATTTTTTCATCTTGTCTTCCTTTTCCTGAGTCAGATGGTTCCTAATAGTAACAGATTGTGTGTGTGGGCAGAATACCCCAGAGGTTCAACAAGAAAAGACATTTTTCATGTTTCTCAACTAGCTCATTTGGCCCTGTAGGCTGACCTGTGACAGCCTCCCTCACTGAATTATCAATGCAGCGTGCATGGCTAATGCTTTTCCCACTTGCCTCAGTCTCAGAAGAAAATTGAACTCGCTGGAGGAATACTTCACACTCTTATTATCCTAAATGAGTCTGCCGCCGCACCAGCGGCTGCCGGGCAGTCGGAGAGCCACCATTTAGGGGGGTTTTAAACGAGCAGGGGAGATGAGCTGAAACAGCTCAGGTAAACAGGTTCCCGAGGAGTGGCGGCGTTGACCGAGGCGATGGTATCAGACCCCAGGTAATTGAGCGTACAAATTGGCGGTGCTTACCACACAGTGAGATAAATGCTCCAAACTGTTGGACAGCAATGCCAATAAATGAGACTGTGTTACTGGATGCTTGTTTTACTGCTCTGCACCAAAAAAAAAAGAAATCTTCAAAAGGCATTTACCTAAGAACTATGACTATAAAACAATTAGAAAGGACAATCCAAATGAAACACATGTTAGATTCAGTTTGTAAACATGGGACGGAGCTCCCTCGTACCTGTTGCTGGGTACTGCTGGTGCTCAGGTAGGGTTTGTAGTTGCGACGGCTGATGTTTCGGAGCTCTTTGATGGCCTCTGCTGGCATAGATTTGGAGAAGCCAAGGCCACTCCAAGTGTCTGTCGGTGTCCGGACCTCAGTCACCACAGGCTTCCTCTGCATGGCTGACATGCGAAAACACAGACAGGAAATTCAGACTTAATATTCTGAGGATTATTTGTAACTGTCAGTGGTACAAATTTAGGGAAAACCTCAGATCGGAAAAAAATCTTCTTTCTTAGCTTCCATTCATCAACATATTTGCACATCGGCACTCAAAGCCAAATGAATCATCCTATATAACTCGTATTCCACTTGGTTTTAGATTTAAAAACTTCTCAGTTTCCAAAAGACTCATTTCGCTTCTTGTATATAGGATCTCATGCTATTTAAAGTTAACATAATTTTAAACTTTCTGGTTTCTATAAGTTCATTCTGATTTGAAGTTATGTCAAATTGAAATAACTTGAAAATAAACAGCAGAATGCGATGATCTTCGCTGGGTAATATTATAGGGGGGGGTCTTCTGGACAAGCGGTGGATGAGTCGGTCAAAATTTGTCATTGTTGAAATATATGAATACAAAATCAATTAACAATAGCTGAACAGGATGAGTCAGTGGCCTGTGTTTTCATAATCAGATGCCCAGATAAATAAGGAAGCTGGGAATTTACAGTAAGAACGACCCATTATAATTCAATTCAATTCAATATTTACATTGATATCTGTGATACATTACCCTCTTCCAGGATGATTCACAATATTAGTTTTCTATATGTTAATATGTATAAACAAGCAAATCAAAGCCTAATGTCAGCTGGTGTGACTGCAGTAGAAATAAACCAATCATATGAGAAACAGTTGCACCCTTATATACACAACCATCTAACTAGCATTAGCCCACTGCTGCTCGCTATTGGTTTAATTGTAGATAATATTCAATTCTCTACATGTGAAATTCATCAATCAAAAAAAGCTGCATATGATGCGACCGATTCATTTGTATTTTCAGCTACATTGTTTCGATGTGTTCGGTCCAATCTGCTGCTGATGGAACTTTCTCCGCTGTTTGAAGAAGACATGTTTTATCCACACCACAAAAGAACAAACTCAACAGAAGGGGGATACGCTTGACCAGAGACACAGAGGACGGGCTGTCAGACTGCAAATCACAAATTAACCTTTATGTGGCAAAAATAGGGAAATATAAGCGTAACTAACTGTGACATTACATTTCATGTTTCAAATGACAATTTTCACATTTCCTCTGTGCAGAATATTTATAGTAGCAGATAAGTCACATGCATCAGGACTCATGTCAGTCTGTCTTTGGCAAATGCTTCACAGGTTTTCCACATCTTCATTGGTATGCTGACTTGAGCAGGCTCGTGTTCAATATTGAATCACGAGCGGTGCCTTTGGAGCATGTGACGCACTTAATGAAACTTGAATTGTGAATGCTTAGACGTGTGGACAAACTGAACTGGCAAACAAGTGACTCTGGACATCCCCCATGTGTGAATGTGTGATAAAAACTTCACCGACGGTCCACAAAGAACGCAATATCAACAGGATTAGAACTGCCGGGTTGCTGACTGTGTGTGTGCACGTGTGTATCCGGGTGAGCAAATGTCCCATTCATATATTGGCATATGGGTGTCTTAATGACTGTGAGGCAGATGGCCCATTCAGACTGCTAATTCATAATCCCATAAAGCCACACTGAGGGACTTTGGTACCATTTGGCCGCGGATCTCTTCGGTATCTCTCATTCCGCGTGATGGATGAGGCTGTGTTCTCCGTGTCTGAGCTGGTGCAGACGTGCGCGCGCACACACTGTGTGCGGATGCCTGTGCATGTTGTCTGCATTGTATTACCACCCCTTGTGAATGAAGTGGGAGTGCCAGAGCTACTCTTTTATAACTTTGGCACGGTGCAGCCCACAAACAGGCCCCCTTCATCAGTTGTCTTGGCAGTGAGTGAAGCTGAAATGGGGCCTCTCCATCAAACCCTGTCTATTTTTCTCAGGATATTGTTATGTTCCTTTTATAACATAAACATAAAAGCCCTTTTTTTGTTTTTTATCTGCCTAATCATATATGCCCTTTTTGTCTTTAACAGTGATACGGCCAAACATTTTGTGCTTTCACAGCCAACAGAAAGAGCCGCCTGGTTAAGTGTTATTTCATAAGTTTAGATGAAAGTGTTGTGCAGTCTGCATATTGTTCAGAACCCAAAACAACAGCTTGGTATTATGAAAGTGCAGATTTTTGGCAGACAAAAAAAAAAAAACATCTACAGTATGTGCCTTTATGCAAAACTCCTCTTAAAAATGTATTCTATCTGCATAAAAGCAAACAAATCGATTCGAAAAGCAGTGCTTGCTGAGCAGTACTCTGACTGTTGCTACATTTCTGAAACCACAAAGCTATTAAACATTTAGGAGCACTAACCTCTGGTTGCCAGCAGTTTCTTCTTCTCATAGTCATAATCCTACAAAGCACAGACAGGAAATAGCGTAAGTAAATAATGCATGAAATTGAATTTTTTTTTTTACCCCTCCCTTTGGATGGTGGGAGTAGGCAGCAGGAACCTAATTTACAGCAGGAACAAACACAAGCATGAAACACTTCCTGCTGCTGTGGTGGTAAACTTGTTAAACCTCCGTGCAGAAAGCTACGAGCATGAGCAATGACAAATGAGAAGAGAGGGAGACAAACGCCAAAGCCAGCTCTCAAAATCAAATTTCACCAAGGTCAGGGGTGTGCAGATTAATAGATTACATAACGTCCTAAAAGAAATGTTCCTGCTGATTTTAATCTACCTTCTTGGCATTGATTAAATTAAAGTTAATGCTATCCCCTCTTATTCTCACTTGAACAGTGAAGTTCACACTGATTTGTCTGATGAGAATAAAGGTCTAAAGATGTTTTGCAAGAACAGAGAAATATGTTCTTTCACCCATCGTATGGGCTTAACCCTTTTCGTGTTTGCTCAGGGTGTTTGAAATCTCTTGTTTCACAGTAAAACAATATATTAGTTTTAGGAGCAGCAAGCTGAGGCAGCAAGAACAAGCATCTATAAAGCACATTCACATGTAAAGACAAGCAAAAAGCTTGAAGAAGCATCGAGAGGTAGTCCAAAAACTTTGCTCAGCGGAGTTTTATCCTTCAATGTGTCTCCACTTTGAAATAGAATCAAATTGCTCTTTTCTTACGATGTACCTACACTGACGGGGGTGTCTTGGCCCGGGTGTTTTGTTTTATACTGACTTAAATAATCCAGTTTTATGCGTTGTCCGTCTGCACTTTGATCCTCCATCCATGCTACTTTGCTCCATATATTCACTGCATAACTCTGTGATAATCTCTTACCTCAGCGTTGGCACAAGCATTTGAAGCCAGAGTAATGTCTTTCCTCAGACTGCTCCTCCGTTCAGTCCGGCCTCCTTCAGCATCTGCATTCAGCAATCTGGAAACACATCCAGGCAAACACGATGGTGAGAAATGGTCAGGTGACATTGTGATAGCTGTGTGGTTGTTTTAATCTGCAGAAGAACAAAAATTAGAATCACAGACTAAGAACAAAACTAAAATGGAGTGAACAAGCTTCCTTCATGTGTGGGCTGAAGACAGACAAGAAGGTGTGTGTTTGAGTGTATGTATGTGTGTGACTTTGTTAATCTGTTCAGGTTGAAAAAACATTCAGTATAAGATGTTAAGAGTAACACTGGGGTGCACTATGCTTGCTCACCTGTATGTCAGCACCTGTCCTGTTGAATGGCGGCGTCCCTGACTGAGAACTTTGGGGATTTCAGGACCTTGCAGACTCCCCCTCCGGCTCCCCATGCCCACCCTGCCGATGCCGTAGTTCACCGCCTCACACACCTCAGACGGCGACGCGGCCTCACAGTCATTGTCCGACTGGCCGGACTGGTCATCGTTTTCAAGGATCTGCAGAGGAGGACGGAGTCAGTTCAGGTTTCTTTGGAGGTTGTTTTTTTTTTCTTCTTTTTGATAATCTGACAGCAGTTTGAGCTTTCACAGTGAAACACCTTCTCCAGTGGCCTGCAGTCCGGTCCCTTCAGGGTCGTCCTCCCCTCCTCGGTGGGGGAGCTGAGGCCTGGGGGGGGTAAAGGTCGAGGCTTCATATCTGCAGCCAGGATCTCTGTAGCTGCTGCAGGCAAAGAGCCTGATCAGCAAGACGGGACATGATACACAAGTAAAAAGTTAGATGTGTGCAGAAAAACAGGCTTAAAGAAAAGCCTCTCCTTTTCTTTTCTTTTTTTGTTACATGGTCAGTAAAATTCTAACTGAATAACTGGAGAGAAGAGAGGTGAGATTCAACAGAACCATTCTATTTACATGTTGAAATATGTAACTATATGACATCTGAACAGACACTTGAAACTCAATTTACAACTCAACTTTATGTCACCAACGTATTCAAAATGAAAATCGATAAATTAAAAATGTTGACAAACAACATTTTTAATGACAAATCCTGCCCTTGAAAAATTGTACTGATCAACCTTCCACACATTTCTTTCTTTCTGAAGTAAAGTACTAAAATATATTATTCTCCAATGGAGAAAGTGTGGAATTTAATGACTTGTTCTGCCTCCTTCTCCTCTTCGAATGTGCTCGTATGTTTTATGCATCATGGTGTTGGATCTTTTAATTTTATATTCAAAATCTTTAAAGCGCATTAATTCATTTAATATTTTATGAAGTGTTATTCCATCATGGATAACAGTAAGTTTAAATTACTTCGAATTTGTCTTTTTTTTTTTTTTTTTTTCAAATTCTGGAATCAGTCCAAGTGAATGAGATGCTTTCTATTCCTCTCAAACACAACAGGCTGGTGCAGCAGGAAGCCAAACAAGGGAGGCAACTTTACGCCACTGAATGCTGCTATGTTTGTTTTTAAATCCAAGATTTTGAAATTCTGGAAATGAAGTTGTCTTTGCAGTCCCAGCGGTAGCACGCTCACCCTGCTCGGAGAGACGGAGCTGCTGTAGCAGCATGTTGAGCCAGTAGTTGGTCAGTCCACCTCCAGGTAGGACGGGTTCAGAGGTCAGCTCCATTATCGGCGTAAGCTCACAAGGATCCAGCCCCAGGAGCAGACGGCGGGCCTCATAAAGGCAGGAGATGTTTCTTTCCAGACCCTTCACCACCACTGACTGACAAATATGCACCAGTTCAGATTTTTTTTGTTTCATTAGTATTCAACACTGCAGCATGAGAAACTGCAGGGGAGAATAGTTTTACATCCAAAATCAATGCAAGCATCCAAAATATTTCAGAGGATATTTCCTATTTAATGCTATGCATGTGAAATAAGCGATCACAAAGTCTATAGAGCTGCTCTGGCTATTGGAAATGGAAATGTATGTGATTGGCAGCTGTCAAAACAACATTTCCCATTGTGACGTGATGCACATTATAAGCAGGAGAGCTGCAAACTTGAAATGTACCTTGCTGGTCTGTTTCACTTTGGGCTTGACACTAATGAAGACTCCCAGGTTTTGCATCATCTGAGCCAGTTTACAGGAATCTGCCTCTCCATCTTCACGCATGTCAAACATCAAACACACAGGCAGGCAGTCCTTGATGCATGCACACACACACACGCACGTCCACACAATGCATGCAAACACACACACGCATCAGAAGAGAAAAAAATTGCAAAGATAAAGAACTCGCTCGGATTTTTTTTTCTATTGCAGCAGCAGAGAAAACAACATAATGTAAAATAATCAGGGGTAGAAATAATGATACTTGTGTACAGTTTACATCATGTAACCTTCTTCACTACAGCTGTAACTTGTTACTGAGCACAGCCACAATTTGAACAGACGCAGTTTGATCTGTGCTTGTTGTCAATAAGTTGATTTTTTTCAGCAGAGAAAATTCCAGTTTTATACTTATGTTTGCTCAAAACCAGACTGTCATGGAGCTTTTTTTTATTTACTCTGAGGAATGTGCTTTGAATGTAATTACCCTTACAGGTGGAATTCAATGAAATGCCTGCGAGCATGGAGTGAGATATTTTTGGGGGGGCTGCAGTTGCACACATTCACACACACTGAAAATTGATTCAAGAAATAAATCAATATTTGTCATAATACCTTCCTCCAGCTAGGATTTCACAATAAATTAAGTTTTAAATGCAAGTTACAACTGATTTGTATTTAACATACTTATATCGAAAACTACAAGACATAGCATAGAACCACAGGAGCAATAAGTACAGCAGATTTAGGCAATAAATAAGGAATGACGATCACTTCATTAAAAAAATAAATAAAGCCGTTTTCATAATGCATATTAGATTACCAACAGTTTGCCTCTGTATTATTGATAGGCTTAATCTGTGTGAAAAACAGCAAGTTCAGCTTGGTATGAGAATAGAATGTTTACAGTGAAATGCGTGACTCTTGTGTTCAGACCGTGACGGCTGTCAGGCCCGAACACCACTGTACCATGAGCTGCTGCCGAGCCAGGCACACTCCGTCGGGGCTGCCCTGGATCAGCAGTGAGGGGGGGCTCTGAGGAGCACTGAGGTCCGGCAGGATGATCTGAGTCTGGGTCTGGTGCATCACACTCAGGAAGTGTGCACCGTTCTGTCCCAACAGGAAGAGGTGCTGCTGAGAGGTGACGTCCAGCTGACTGGTCACAATAGCAGCGGCGACCTCCGGTCCCAGCAGCAGCTCCATCAGGATGCAGGTCGCCTTCTGTCAAGTTACCACACACACATGCCAAAGTTCTGTATATTTAATGATATCTAGCAGTTTACTGGTGACTTTGGAGGTTATTCGGTAATCTCATGCTGACCTTGACAGCAGCTGCATTGCCCTGAAGCCCCCAGACGCTGCAGCAGCTTCCATAAAATGAAGACTGTGCTGGAGGCTGAGGCGTCACGGCCCTGAAGCTCACGCTGACCCCCAGAGTCTGCGCTACCTGCTGGATGAGTGGAGAGCCTGCATCTGGCAGAGCCTGGGGCACCAGACTGACTGGCAGGTCAAAGGTCAAGGACAATGGCTGGAGGTCCTGGGACAAGAAGGGAAACAGCGAGATGATGAAGGAGATGGAGAGATGAGGGCTAAAATGAAGACAAACACAGACAGACAGCAGAGAGGTGCAGCGTTGACAAATACACCTGCCGTCTTTGTGCCAGACGCCCGATTAATCACTCTATTGATCTATGTGTCTGACAAGAGTGAAGAAATTGAGTCTTGAGACAAATAAAAAAAAAAATCATCCAAGGTTGCCTCTGCTGAGATTACACACTAACCACTCACTCTGATCCTTTTCCTGGCCTCCTCCACGCCCTCAACTGGCCCCGCTATGGAGACCTGTTAAAAACAGATAAATATGTACAGTAATTTGCTCTCAGCTTCCTGCCAAAAGAGAAACTATTGTACTCATTAAAATTCTGTCCTGGAGACTGTTACCTGGTTGCTTTTCTCTCCAGCAGCGTTGTGGCGGTTGGAGTCAGGGAAATGGATGTGACAGGATGTGACCTCCATCACCTTTTTGATGTTCCCGCCACCTTTCCCGATCACATGGGAGTGCTCCGTGTAAGCCACGTCCATTTTTAGAGTCACCTTGTTTACCTGGTTTTCATATAAGACACCGGTGTCATTTGTGCTCGTGTCAGCACTTGCTGCGTTACAGTCAAGAGGATAGATTTAAAAAAAAAAAGAAAAAGCTGAGCTACTTTTACATCTGACACAAATTAATTCTTTGGAGGTTATGTGTTCAGGAAACTTCTGAAAATCAAGTTTTAGCACACTCACCCTTGTTTCCAGCACTTCTAGTATCTTTTTTTTGGCTTCCACAACATTGGCTTTCTTCCCCTCTACCTTCACGTGTGGATCTATATGGAAATGAAATATCATGGCGACATGAGCATGTAAATTCAATGCGTTTCACAGGAAAAGGAGAGAACAAAGAGTTGTGATTTGGTGCAATTGAACCGTGAGGAATATGTCACCTTTCTTCGACTTGGCTCCTATTTTAAGCTTGGATGGCCATTTCACCTGAGTGTTAGTTTCTCTCATCACCTGCAGAAGCACAAACAATAGGAGAGTGAGATGCATCAAGGAAGCTCTCTGTATGCAATCCCAAGCCATATAATCAGACCACACAGCCAGGCACACGGCAGATTTCTGTAATCTCAGAGCACAAAGCCTCATTTCCATCTCAAACACTGAAATTATCACTCCTCATAAATCCTGGAATCACCTTCTGCGGAGCATGAAACAAATATTTAATTTGTGGCAGAGATGCTCCCTCACTGATCTGTGAGCTCGATTTAACCCAGAAGCTCACACACTGATGGATTTCACTGATAGAGCGCATTTTCTATTGATTTAGCAAAGCACTTTGCACTGTTAGTCTCCCGCTCTCTCTCTCACACACACACACACACACTAATGGATGTGTCACCCTGCCATTCTGTTCTTCCACTGGAGGCAGGTTGGGGTTCAGTGTCTTGCTCAATTACACATTTCAACAGATGGGGGATTGAACCTGCAACATTCCGATTGAAAGCTGAAGGGTTTCTCTGGGAGCAGCATGACTGTTTGAGGATTTTAAAAAAATCTTGTGCAACTTTTACTCACCCTTTCAAAGAACTCCTCGCCTGTCTCACCATCTCCAAGTGTTGGAGCTGAAACACACAGTTGGCAAACATGAAAAACAAAGGTAAACATGAACACAGTCCTGTATTGTGATTTAACAAGCGGAGTTGCTGAGCAGCACTGTATTGTTGTGTTTACAGTCTGAAGCGCGTGAGACTAAAGTCAACACACATGTTGACAATATTGAAATTTGGACTTGGTTGAAATTTACCAAGCAAGTGGAAAAAGAAGAGGTTGCTGGCAACATTGAGACTTTTAAAAGGCCGTCGCTCCATGGTGACATTTACAGGGTTCAGGAGGAGCCCCAGGAACGCCCTCAGCTCCCCCTCCGTCTCTCCGGGTTACGCTGGCCGGAGCCGAGGAATGGGAAGAGAACAGTGCAGGGTGGAGCCAGAAGGTGGTCGTCAGGGAGCGCAGCCACAAATTAGCCTGCAGGCAGCTGATCGCATCAATGGCATTTGCTGACGTCAAGACCTCCCACTTCACCAAAAAAAGAGGAATAAGAACTGATAAACTCAGGGGGAAATGTGTGGAAAAAAAAAAAAAAACCCAGAGTGAAGTTTAGAACGCAGTGTGACAGATTATTACCTAAAGCGATTAGATGGAGTTTTTACCGCCTAACGGAGAAGCTCCAACAGCCGCAGAGGAGCGGTCCCCGGCTGCATACGCGTTAAAACAGCTCGCACTTATCGGAGCTGAATTCGCTCCACCACTTTCCCATCAAGAGCAAACATCAGGCTCTATGTGCAGCGCTGTCACAAAGAAGTTTCCCCGGCGACACGGGGGAGGCATTTGTCATAAACCTGCCACGCAGCGATAACTAACAGAGGCAGTTACTTCTGCTTCCCAGACAGGGATGATAATGGCAAAAAAGGACTTCTGAATGCATAAGCCACTGCGGGTCATAAATCACAATGATACAGCAACAGGAGTTTAGTGGATGGCAGCTACTGATGGCGACAGCAAGGACCGCAGCCAGCTGGAGGCCCTGACAGGCGCACTGGGGTCAGGGAGATAGCGGCTTCTGTGAGGAGGGTGCTGTGATAACCATCAACGCAGAATAACTTCGGGAAAGTGCAATTTGTAAGTTTGAATATGATGATAAACTTCATTGCGGCGCCAATAAATCAGACCGATTGCGCTGACAGTGAAGAGATTCCACTCACCGTACAGCATGGTCTCCAGCTTCTTCCTGTCAATCCTGAACCTCTCCTCCACCCATTCCGGGTCCAGACTTTGTCCTTTTGCATTCTCCTGACTCAGAGGGAAGCTTCTCCCCCCTTCCTCCTCTTCCTCATCCTCTTTATCCTCTCTGGGCTCTGCATTTGCTGCTGAGCCGGGTTCTAAGCTACTTTCCGAGTCGGGCTGCTGGTGTGCTACGGAGGCCGGCGCCGGAGAGCTGTCCTCGCTGGGGTTTGTGGCCATAGCAGGACTGAGCCCTCGTCAGTGTTTGTGTGTGTGAGTCGTATGTGTTCATGTGTGTGACCAAGGAGACCAACAGGGAGAGAAAAGAGGGGAGTAGAGGGGCGAGAAACACCCCCAGGGCCTTTTTCTTCAAACCCCCCGCCCCTTTCACTTAATGTAATACACAAATCAAACTCTTTCTCTCTCCTCTCAAGCAGTTTGAGGCTTTGAACGAGGGGCTACAGCAGTTTATATGGTGTGGATGTGTAAAAAGATATGCATCTTAACACTCACAAGCATTTTATTCCCTTTGGGAAATCCAGAGAGACTCTGAGACAACCTCCAACTTTAACTGAGGCTCTCTTTACTCCGAACAAATCCTCAGTAATCCTCAATTCAACATCCACAGATTATCTGGATTGATAGTCAAGGCCCATGATAAGACAAGAGCTCACCCACACTCTTTCTCACACACACACATACACATACACAAAATCAGCCTCACAACAGCACACACAGCTAACACAACAAACCGGTCATCCACTGCTCCTTCATGTCTGATCTCTCCCTCTTCCTCTGTCAGACACAGAGAGCTGGAGACTCCAGAGGTCACGGCGAGAGTAACACAGCACTGATCTCAGCTTTCAACCAACAGGGAAAAGTGTATATCTTACCTTCCAACAATATACCCATATAAGAATGTTGGTGGGTGTCAGCTGTAACTGTATATCTAGACCTGTGCAAGAAAACACATGTTAGATCATTCTATAGCAAAGATGTAACTGAATTGTGACTTTTATAGATTTTGAACATTACTTTACATATTTAGGTTCATGCACTCAAATCTAATAATGGCTGTTCTGATCAATTTTAAGATATGTGCATATTTGTGCATGTCTTATGAGCAATATGTTTGGTGAACAAACTTATAAATATCATAAATAAATAATTTTTAGAAAGGGTCCCTTAATGGACTGGAAAATGAAAAACTCCATGTACAAGTTCGCTGAATAATATGCTACCACAGTACAATTAGTATGATTTCCTACTTTAAAAAACACTTGAGAAAATGAACTTGCTTTCTTGGTCGTCACTGCTCCCAATCAGCTGAGCTACCATGCAAACTCTCAGTATTTATTAACCAATTTGTTTGGGTTTAAGCGAGCAGTCCCCAAGTCATGAGGGCGTTGACAAGAGGAATGATCTGAGATGTACAAAAACTGGAGCAAATGAGATTTTTGAAATTGCTTAGTAGTTATTAAATCCCCTCCCTGCTTTAAATTTCAGAAATGCGGGAACTCAAGTACTGACTGAAACAAGGGTAAAAACAAACTGCTCAATTAGTCAGTGCTGGTGGGACTCTGTTTCCCGCTCAGCACCATGTTTTCCATATTGCCCAGACAAATTTAGCCCCTGGGCAATCCAGCGCACATTATTTGGCGGTGCAGAGATCTTGCAAACATTACAAACTACTGCAGGCTAGACTTATTTGCCTGAGGAGGATTGTAAGTGAAAGACAGGATGACTGTATCTCCATAGCAACAGGTCAAGGAGTGAGTTATTCCAAGTTTAATCTGACTTCACAAAGTGCGGCTCCCCTCCCTGCAGCCCCCTCTGACTGGAAGAGAGCGTGTTTCCAGTAAAGTGTTCGGGGTGTGCGTCACTGTTTGATCAACAAGGAGGGTAAAGAAAAGCAAAACGGTCAACAAGGGGGGGACGGAGGAGCTCTGTTGGGTTTACAAGTTAAGGCCTACAGCCATTAAAGGATGAGACCGGAGTTGCCTCCTTTCTTTTTATTATTCATATCACCTGTTCTGCTGCCATGATGATACTGAGAGTGCTTAACAAGGATGCTACAAACACTGATGTGTCCTCAGATAGCTGAGTGTGAGTGAAGTGATGCACATTAGTTAGTTTTTAATCAGACCCTGTCATAAAACTAGGTGCCTCTATGTAATAACAATGAGTCAGCAGCAACTTCCTTTAAATATGAAATATTGCTGAAATATTGAGCTGAATTCATACCAGTTCCTGACTGCAAACTACGGTAATCACTTTATTTATTGTTTCATTTATTTATTGCTCCTGCATCATTTACAGGTTTTTGCACATCTACAGTACATGAGACTTTAATTTGAATGCTACTTGCCGTGGAGCCCACTTCTCAAGTGAGCGACAGGGAAAACAGTGGTGTCATTAAAATTCTAATCAAACATTGTATATTTCTCTGGGAGGTCTTGGCGAACTGTATTTTTTTTAATAAGTCAGTATTTTCTTCAAATTTTATTATGATAGTGTGAAAAATATAGTATACATTTGTGTTAATGGCGGTTGATTTTACTCGTATTTTTGCTGCAGTGTCAAGGTGCTGTAACCGTTGGACACTTGAATAACAAGAAACCCATTGTCCAATGTTATTATTACCACTTTTGCTTTTCTTACTATAATAAATCATAATATTTTCAGTGGACAAGGCTTATTAATCTAAAAGACTGCTGGCAGGCTTGGAGCTATAACAGCACAAACAGAGATAAATATGCATCCTGAATGCTGTATTAGGATGGCCTTATACATGTGCAGCTCAGTCTTTATCCCATTGGAACAAACACATTAAAATCATGTAAACCAAGAGCAAAAGAATATGATTCAATCAAGTCTCATTCCTCCTAATTTCCTTCCAGAGCCTGTTTTATCAAATATTATTTGTTATTAGTTTATTCACTTTCTATCTGCTCTTATTGTGAACTGACAACAAATTTGGGATGTCACTGATAAAAAGCTAATACGCACCTCAGAAATCTCACATTCACAGAGATGCTCAATTTATAATTACTAATCGATCTAACAGAACATGTCTTTGCTTTGTGAAGAAGTCGGAGTCCCAAAAAAACTGAGCTCAGGTCCACCACAGTCATTTGTGCAGAAACATTTGGTCATTATGAATGGCACGTTAATTCAGTCACATGTGTTGTATGATCCTCATGCATGAAATTAGCACTTATGACAACATTAATACATCAAATGACATTTTTTGCAGAATTTATTTATTTATTTATTCCATACATTTATCTTTCAGATGTGGTGAGTTGGATTACATTACATCTGGAGGTGTTTCAAATATATGTAAAGTACATCAACACCTAAGCGATTGAAGGAAAGTGGGTGTAGTTCCTAAAGTGACCACAGGAGGGAGGTATAGGCTGGAATCAGGTTCACGTTCACTGTTGTTGCGTCACCTCTTGCTCTTCCGGTTTGAGCTTCCGACTCAACTCGTGACTGGTTTTGGGTTTTATTTACCTGCGCGTCTCCCCGGAGATCAATGACAGGCGGAGGTTAAAGTCGCTGAAGTGACGGGAAAACAAGGATTTATGTAAACATGCGTTTCCAGAAGTAACTGTGGAGTAAAAGCGGCTGGAAGAGACGAAACATGTGGCGAGTCCAGGCTGTTCTGGGCAGAGGTAGGACTTTCTTTTCTTTTCCCTTTTTTTAGTGCACACTTAGACACTTAGACACAGCGTGTTACTTCAGTAACTCACGTTAAAGGCGTCAGGAAAACAGGAATTATTCCTCTGTATAGAGTTGTTTTCCAGTAAACTTCTGCTGTTTTATTTTGCTCAAATTAAATGTGCTTTTAAGCGCTTTTGGATGATTCGCAGATTGCGCCGCTCAAATAATGGGTCTGTTATTGTTATGCAACAAGATCCGTAGAGTGCGCTGCGCATTTTCCCAATACAAACTAGCATGCAATGAACGCAATGTATTGATTGTTCGGGTTTATACTTCCACTATCCACTATATTAATTTTACATGGATGAATTGTAAACTGTAAGTTTCATATAGGGGTTAATTCTAATCAAGGATCCATTATTTGCACAGTGCAGTTGGTACATCACGCCCATCACCCAAAAACGCTTGACATTCTCATGACTGACTGACAGTTCCAACCTGTTTCAGTGTTTCAGATGTCAAATTTTACACACATACACATTCTATCTCTCTCTCTCTCTCTTTCTTTCTTTCTTTCTTTCTCTCTCTCCCTCTCTCACTCCCTCACTCGCTCACTCACACGTCTAAAGATGATATGCAAAGTTAATAAAACAACAAAATCCCATCTATCCATGTTCGAAACAGGTAAATATAGGTGATATTCACTTCCCATATGAAATTAGAAACTTTTTTTTAAACTGTCATATATTGAGATATGTATGTTTGTTTCTCAACACAAATGGTGAAATAGATTTCATTTATAGAGCACTTTTCCACAGCTTGTTAGTCACAGTCACCCATTCACTCACCAGTGTAGGCAGCTGAGGTGCTCAGTTCATCCCTTGGAAGCAGTTTTCCCCAATCTTGCAAGGTAGATGGAGAATTGAACCTGAAATTTTCCGATTGGGAGACAACCACTCAACAGCTGCAACAGCTGCCCTAAAATGCTAAAGTAATATGAAGGGAAAAAAAGGCATTTTATGTAACACATTTGAACTGTCAGGAGGGTTCATAGTCTGTCTAAAATTTTGGAGATAATTGACATTGCCACTATTTTTTCACTCTGCTTTTGGAGACTCACATATTGTTCCCTGCTAGTGTTCCATTCATTATATGAAATATAAACGATAACTGGCTTGTGGCGGCCAAGCGTTCATAGCGACGTCACTGGACGTCATTGGATTGTTCACCCACTAATAGGGAACGTGTGCTGGGATTAGACCGTCGTGAGACAGGTTAGTTTTACCCTACTGATGATGTGTTGTTGCAATAGTAATAGTAATTCATTAACCGGAAGGTTGTCGGTTCGATCCCCGCTCCCACAGGCGTAAAACTGTCGTCGTGTCCTCGGGCAAGACACTTCACCCACCTTGCCTAAGTATGAAAGTTGTGAGAGTGAATGGTTGGTGGTGGTCGGAGGGGCCGATGGCGCGGATTGGCAGCCTCACTTCCGTCAGTCTGCCCCAGGGCAGCTGTGGCTACAATAGTAGCTTACCACCACCCAGTATGGTGTGTGAACGTGAGTGTGAATGGGTGAATGTGATATTGCAGTGTAAAGCTCTTTGGGCTCTGTCAGTGCAGGGTAAAAAGCGCTATATAAGTGTAGTCCATTTACCATATAAACGTACACTGTTTAACACGAATTGATCTTCGCATTACTCGGTTCGGATTGACTCTCAAAGTGTGAGAGGATGGCCCACCCACATGGGAGAGGGAAGATCATGCAAACTATTTCACATTTTACTCAAGTGTGTTCACATCCTGTGCATAGTGCAGCAAACTGTCCCAAAGTAATGCATCCATATTCATACTGTATAGGACATTTAACTGTTACTTTACACTCGCATGGTCTTATCTTGATATAGACATTAAAGCTGGATAAAGTTTTGCCCGATTTTATTATTATTATTATTACTATTGTCAGCGCATAACCAACAGATGAGACACTGTGTTTTCTCCAGTATTTCTAAAGAACTAGATGGATACATTAGATAAAATTTAAAAAAAAAAAAAAAAGTCTCCATTACTGACTCCCTAAAGTAAAGCCTTGACCCTGAGAGTGAGTGATCTGTGTTCCAAATGCTGACCTTGCAGCAGGCGGGAAAAACAAGACAAGACAAGTCGAGGTCTGATGGTGCAGTCGATGATAGAGCAGCTGAATTAACACTTGAGCCTCTAAAGTACATAAACTGAAGCAATTATCTTTCTTCTCAGCTTCAGTTCAGTGTACTGGGTAATTTTTCATCTGTGAAGTGTTTTATTGGGTAACCTCATATTTGCACTCTTGGCATTAATAAGCAGTTTCTTGTGTTTGCTTTTCAGTGCTGCATCGTTGCCATGGCAGCAACACTTTACGACTGCCCCAGAGCCACCATGTGGAGGACGAGGTTCTCAACTCTGCCGTGCTCTCCACCTCTCGACAGTCCTCCGACAGCAGGTACTTCCTACGTCTCCTTCTTTTATAATTTACACCGCACACTTCACACAGAAGTGCAGGAGCGAAGCTTGTTTTCCGTCAGACTGGAGATGGTGTTCCAGGTGAGGGAAAGAGAGCGGCTGGAGACAAACAGCCTTCTGATGACCATCATCACAGCCTTTCTTCTTCCCTCTTTGGCTCTTTCTGCTTCTCTTTCAGCTGGTTACATCATCTGCTGAGTGTGTGTATGAACATTGTTGGTTCAGAGAACACCTTAACACTTGGAGAGTTGATATTATTTGACACCGAGTTTCCAAACTGCATTTCCTCAGCACATTGCTCTCCCAAAGCCACTATCTTTGTCTCTGCCACATTCAGCTGACAATAAAACCAAACCGAAAAGCATGCAGATGCATTAGAATGATTTTCTCTTGGTGGATTTTCTTGCAGCTCTCAGAAAGAGGAAGATGGAGAGAGGAGGAGGAAGCAGAGGACCTTCCAGTTTGGATACGCTGAACTTCCCCGCTACACAGCCCTGGATGCCGTGGGATGGGTCTGTTTTTGAAATCTATTTAATTTCTACACTTGTAATATATAAACTAAGCAGAGTCAAACATTTTTTTTAATTGATTACAAAATTTTATGACTACCACTTCAAAAACATTTAGAAAAATGTCTGAGTTGAAGAAATATTATTTTTTTTAAAACTGATGCATTTTTACTGACCAAAATCAGGGGTTTGTAACCTTTATGACCAAAAGAGACATTTTCATGATTGTCTACTTCTTAAAATTTGCATGGAGCCACAGAGCATGATTATTAGAAATAACGAAAACAAATCTAGAAAGAATTGCTGTGAATACAAAAAATAAGGTTGCATTAATGAGGTGTCATAGGTACAATTTAGAAATACTCGATTCCATTTTCAGCTGTTGTGGCCATTATTAGAAGTTTTTTTCTATGGATTTTCCCATTTTAGCCATTTTATGATCAAAATCTTGTCTATTTTAGGCTATTCAGCTCAATTCAATTCTTTTCTTTTTTCACTTTTTTTTTTCCTTGAAACTGATCTATCATGTTTTTAGCAATTTTTAAAAAATTGGTGTGGAACCCAACAAAAAATGAAAACAAATGTCTGTTTCTGATATATGAAACCGTAATGATATTCCAATGGTTCTTTAAAGCAAACAGCATTTTCTTTCGTTGATGAAATTTTCATGACCCACCTGTATATACAATCAGAAATCCACCGTGTTTCATTAGTACAGTATATCCGGTAAGACCTCTCTGTGTGAGAACTGACAAGACGATTCACTTTCTAAAACAGTTGACAGCAAACTTTTTCCACAATCTAATTTTTGTCGTGTCTTTATTGACCGCGTTGCAGCCAGGAGTTCGTGGTTCATGCTGTTCCTTTAATGTTTGACCCTCATGTTTCTTCATAGGGTGCAGCCACAGTTCTGTTCATGCAGATCTGCCGGAGGATCCACTCCCAGTTCTCCTCAGGCACTGAACCCAGCCTGACCCCCGGGGTCTCCACTCTGCCTTCCACTCTGCAGAAGTGTGGCTACCGCGTCCTGCTGGACAGCTGTACGTCTGGCTCATAGACCGTTTACATGACAGGAATTGAAACACCTCAAATCCATTTGTCTTTTATTGTCGTCCGCTGTGAGTCCTGACTGTGTTTTGTTGCTTCTGTCTGCTTCCTGCAGTGTTGACATGTGACGTTCTGCCCAGAGGAAGACAGGTGTCTTGTCTACAAGGTGTGTCAGAGACACAAAACCAAGATCAGCCTGCAAATGTGAGCAGCAGTGGCAGCAGTGCTGAGAGTGCCGTCTCAGAGCACCAGGAGGCGCTCTTGCTCCAGGATTCATCTGAGCCTGGTTTGTCATTGTGCTCGTCTGTCCTAAATGGATGCGGAAGATGAGATTTCTTTTAATATATTATGTTTTTTCTTTGTGTCTCTTTCTTGACCCACAGAGGAATCACGTCTGTCGTCATCCTGTCCTCTTCAAAATGACTCCAACCAAAACAGTCCAGAGAAGCAAAATTCTAATGAGGAGGTGAGAATAGACCTGGATGGTTTGTTTGTATTTTATTTAGAAAAATATTTGCTTCTTTATCTTTGCACAGGACTGAATAACTGAATTATTTAACTTGTGTGTTTTCAGGACAGGTTGTCAGATGAGGAGCGGCTGACAGCTGCAGCGCTAAACCTCAAACGTGTGGGAGACACCAGTGTTCCCGTCATCCTCAACATCATCGGTAACGAATTATCGATACAACTTGAGCAGATTGAACCTGAAGCAGTTTCCACTGACTTGCGTACATTGCTGTTTTCACTGTTGTCTGTAGCTAATACCTTTTATCTCTCGGTGTGCAACAGGTCTGGAAAGTGCCAAACAAAACAACTACAAGGACGCCTTCGCTTGTTTTGTGTCTGCAGCTCAGCAGGGCTACAGCAAAGCCCAGTTTAACACCGGAGTCTGCTACGAGAAAGGCAGGGGAGTCAGCAAGGACAAGGAGAAGGTGATAAGACGGCTTCTTCACACCTGCGGATGACTTCATTAGTTTACAAAAACTCCCTCCATTAACATTTCTATTAGATTTTGTATTTGTCTACTTGTCAGTTCATCTACTGTAACAGCCCCTGGGTTTTCTCTTCCAGGCTCTTCATTATTACAAGCAGGCAGCACTTGGAGGCCACACACACGCTCAATACCGATATGCCAAGCTGCTCTTGACCACCAGGGGGCAGCAGAGTTTAGAGGAATTGAACACAGCCATGGAGTTACTGGAACAAGCTGCAGCAGCTGATCTCACTAAGGTAGACACTGAAAAAATATACAGATTTCTTATGATTTTTTGTCATTCTTTGTTTCATTCTTTGTCTTGCCTTTTCACATTGCTGTTAAGTTCAGTTAAATTGCCTTTAATTCATTGTCTTGGAAAAATGAATTAACAATCAGTGTACAAGGATTAAAATATAAAGATACCTTTGATTTTCTCTCATGAGTAAAAAGAGTGTGAAAGTGATTCATTTAATTTAGAAACATCAGTAACCTCACAAGATCAAAAAGCTGTTTTGATTGAAAATGTGAAACACTCGTTGACTAAATTTCGATAAAAATGAAATGTATTTGTATATTAAAGTGAATTTAACCAGCTCTCCATTTCCTGTCCAGGCTCAGCTCTGTCTGGCCTCAGTCTACTCTCAGGATCCAGTGAGATACGGAAGCAAGTCCGTCCACTACCTGAAGATGGCAGCAGCGAGTGGAGTGAGTGTCCTTCTAGATGCTTCTCCACTTTATTATCATCACAGCTATCGCCTCCCTTCCCACAGTAATATCACAATCATGCTGCGTCAGGAAATCCCCAAACGGCTCCCAGCTTTTTATGATCAATCCCTCAATACTTTTATTGAATCCTCACTGCATAATCGTTGGTTTTGTATTCATTGCTGCACAAACTCCAAGTCCATTGTTTTTACTTAAGAGTTAATATTTTTGTGCTCTCATTCTAAGGACAACACTGCCCTGCTGCTCTTGGGACAGTGTTATGAAAGTGGCCTCGGTGTGCAGAAGAACTTGAAACAAGCCTTTGATTTCTACAAACAAGCAGCTCAAGCAGGCAACAAGCAGGCTCAGAGCCTGCTGACACCGCCAAACAACATGTACATTCAGGGTGAGTACATGTAATCTGCACGTGTGTGTGAGCCACTGTTCTTGATGGTAACACTGCATGTCACGCAGTTTCAATGTTTGCCTTGTCGGTTGCTCTGCAGCTCTGCGCTCCATCCGTTCAGCTCCGTGTTTCTCTGCCGTCGACCTCCAGCCCGAACGCGCTCTCTCCTCCCTGGCCGGTCGCGTCTCTCCGTCCACCGGTCGCCCTGCTGCTGTCCCTCTGCTGCCTCACTCCCGGAGCGCAGGGAATCTCTGTGTCCCCCTGTCCTTCACAGCAACCCACCTCCATGTCCCCAGCACAGAGCGGAGGGCCTGCCAGTGACCTGCACGGTTCGGATTGATATCCTTACCCAACACTAAGCAAGACAAGGAATGTATTTTATAGCATGAGTCTGTTATTCTCCACTGGAGAATGGTGAAAATACTTGTAAATTTTGTGTATATTGTGGACTCTGTGTTACAGTAAAAAAAACTTTTATACTTGTGTGTGTAGATGACACTGTTATGTGGGTGGATTATTTTTAAAGAGCTGTGAAGCACAAGGTCTTACACACAATAGCTTGTGTAGAATCAAAGATTAAGCTTATTTTCATGTTTTGTTTTTTTTACTTTGTTTTTATAAGCTCCTCTGTAAAATACATTTTCCAGTGGATGAAAGTAAAGGATCAAGGTGCCTTTGAGTAGATTATCTCGCGACTGTTTCTCTCTGTTGATGTGGAAAGAAGACCATAAAGAATTTTGCCTTCTAACTTAATTGCTCTGTTTGCACTGCTGAAACTGTCAAAGTGCTTTGTATGACATTTCTACCATGAATACATACTTCTAAGATAAAGTGAAAAAGAGTGTCAAAGAGCAATCACTGAGAAGGGCAATAACTGCATGTTCAAAGTCCAACCTGTTAGCTAAACATGCCAAAGTGAATTTTGATGCACTGCAATGAAGATGTACTGTTGAACATATGTACATTTGAATAAATAAGTAATCCTTAAAGGATGTTGTGAAGTCCTTGTCATTATTGTTGACATCTGCACATTAAACAGCTCGCAACTCTGGTTAAACTACATCGAAAAAGATTATGGATTTCACTGATAAAGTGCTTTTCCACTGCTTGGGCAACTCTCAAAGCACTTCACATTTTTAATTACATTCACCCATTCACTCACACACGATTTATCCAGTGTGTTGTTCAAGACCACATTCATTTATGAACAGGGAAGATGGGGAATCAAACCTATCCTATCTAAATCCAATTGAGAGACAACAACTCTTCAGTCAAGCATTATTCAGATTTATTCCGTTTTCAAGAACTTTTAGTTTTATTATTTTGTTCCGTTTATAAGTTTAAAAATCCAAAATACTTTATACATAATAATATTTAATGTAATTTTTAATTGCAGGCCCATAAGGTAACTTCAAACATGATGACATTAGGTCTGTTTTTTTTTTTTTTTTTTTTGTATATATGAATGTGAGGAGAGCAGAAACCTCCGCTGTAAAGCGTTCCTGTTCCTCCGGACTGCTTTCCTGACGTAAGAGCGCGATGATGTGTGATTTCATTACCTGAGTTGCAAAATAACACCGGGGAGATTTATTGTGCTTGCGTCTCCTGCGCGCGCCGTGCGTGCCGCTGCGTCCGCGGCTCTGATTGGTTCGCCCGGGCCGAGCGGCTCCACAGCGCCGCGCGCCGCCCCGGGATCCTCTGGCGCAGAGAGAAAGCGCAGCTTGGCCGCCAGGCAGCGAGCACCGAGCCGGGCTGGGAGGGCAGATGATGTGAGCTGATACGGGGCGGCCAGGCTGCAGCTACGGGCGGGTTCGGCTCTTAAAAAGCGGCCGTCGACCCGCAACCCCCGCAAGCAGAACTGCCGCGCGCGTCGTCGCGGGAAGGGACGCGCAGAAGCCCGGAGGCTGGTGGTGAGTGGATGTAAATAGATGCTCTGGATTGGGATGCGCTCCCCTCCCAGTGCGGCGGCGGCGGCGGCCGGCGGAGGGGCTGCTGCCGTGGACGGATGCTACAGATTCACTGCGTCTGCTCTCATATCGACACATCAAATCTAACAAAAACTGGGAAGTAACCGCCGAGCTTTGTAGCAGATGGAAAGATGTGCCGCTGCTTCTGGGGTGTCAGAGAGGGAGTTTATCAAGAAGGCAGCAAGAAGCGAGCAGCAGGGATACTCCACCCATGACATCATCCACTTTTTCAAGTTCATTTTCTCCCTGCTTTGCTTTTCATCTGTTGCGTTTAGTTCCTGAAGCTGTGGGTGCAGTCCTGGGGGCCACAATGGGCCTGTCATTCTGAGGAAATGAAGGGTAGATTCATCTGTTTTTCCCAATATATATCGTATGATTCATGAAATAATATCTCAAACTTAAGATTATTGTAAAATTAGAAGAAAATTACATTCCTTGTTGTTCTCTTTCAAAAGGTAGCACAAAAATAACAGATATGGTGATCCTGTTTTGTGTAAATTTAACTATAGAGGCAATATTATTTGAGTGATTAAGTTTTACTGTAATTTTTCTGCTTTTTGCCAAACAGGCAAACCTACAAAAGGGATCATGACCAGTCCGATGCCTGTTTGTTTCCTAACATGCTCACCATCAAATGTACATTATCGGAAGAGGTGATGCAGTGCACTCAAGCAGGATGAGCAACAGGATATATATATATATATATATATATATATATATATATAAAAAAAAAACCCTAATCGACTGAGACATGGTTGTTTCATCAGCATGCAGGTTGCCTGTTCTTCTGCCACCAGCTGCTAAATCTTATGCATCTCACCAATGACCTCTGCTGTGATGGAGCACAACAGATTTATTGAGGACGACCATCTAACTAACCCTCTGTGTGTTGACGAAGCCCCACTGTCCTGCAAACTGCTGTGTCATTCTCCTTGTTTTTTCACGCTAATAACCGTTCCTTCTCCTCCCTGTTGCCCTCACTGCCTCTCATTGTCCCACTGTGTGGAAATGATGCAGACCTAGTTGAATTCAAGACGAGAATATAAAGGTAATTCAGCTTTAGCTGCAGCACACTCTGACAAGAAGATAGGGACAATCGGGAGCTGATATGATGCCTACTTGTTACTCCTTGTCAGTTTTGGGGGTTGTGTCAGGATGTGTAATTCGTACTCTGAGTCATGCAGCATATTTGCTGTGATTTTCAGCTTCAGATGCTCACAGATTAATTTGTGACTGCCTGGAGAAGAGCTTCTGCATACAAAAAGCCAGATTTTCTTCCTTTCTCTTGTGTACCGAGATTCAAACCAGTTTGTTTGAGCCTTCATGTGGCAGGAAAGTTTGTTCAGGGGAAAATAACATTTAGCTTTTCCATTTATTTATATTCTAGGAAAGATAAATGTTACTGATCAGACAGGTGGGCTCAGTGGAGGTTATTTTTTACATGTTGACAATGTATTTATTTGTGTGAGTCACAGGCCTGGAGATTGAGCGCAGATTCAGCACAAACAGGTTGTTGTGATTGTCTGGCTCAGTGACAGAAGGACAACATGACAACCTCCCAGGGAGAGGCGAGCAGATAGGGGCCCCGCATGAACAAAATGCACCGTCCAGAGAATCTGCCCACTCTAAATCCTGCCTCTGTCTTTTCCCAAGATCTTGTCGTGCTTTGAAATCTGCTGCGTTTGACTTTTCCACCTTTCCGAGAAAAGGCACTGATGATGACTGCAGCATTGTTTGAAGTGTGTGTTTATGATGGGGTGTAGGGATGTTTATGCATCAGGCTTGCGTGTCTGAACTCGTTTTCCTACCTGCATCATGTGTTCGCTTGTTTACTACTTTTGCACTGAATTATTTAAAAAGCAAAACAACATGGTGATGTACCCTCTATGTGAGCCACGTCTTGAGACCGTAATGATTTTCTGCCGCCGTCTTTGTTGCGATCCATCTGTGTGTTTTCAGCATCACAGGGCTGATCCACCCCGAGATAAAAGAGACACGGCTAGCTAGTTAGCAAGATCTGGCTGCCACCTCTCCTCCCCACAGACGGGCTCACTGCTCAGCTCCAGCTATCAGTCCTCATTGGATGCATGGAGAGTCTGACTCACTCCTGATATCATGCAAATGTGTTCCAGCTTCATGACTTTGATGCTGTGTGTTTTTTAACACTTCAACAGTGACGCCTTATGTGTAAAAGAGACGTGAGGGATGAAAAGAAACGCAATGTATTGATAAAAGCGCCGGTTGCAGGGAGAAAAATATTTGACTGGCTTCAAGTAAAGTTGTTGGATCACAGAATTGCAAATGAGCGGCACAGTATTGAACGAATCAACTTCATTGGCTTTCATGATGGAGAGATTTAGGTCCTACAGTTATATTAATCAGTAGGCAGCACTGCATTATATCTTGGGCAATAACTGTGTGATATGTGCTCATTTAACCTTCTCATTATTATAACTGTTCGAATGGTAATAGTAGTGGAAAAATAATTTGATGATAGTGCTTTGCAGTCATTAGGGTCATTCCAGGTGCCTACAGGACTTCATCAGTCGGTGTGACTGTGCAAAAGACAGGCACTGTGTGTCAGACCTCTAACATGAAATTCTCAGAACCTTCAAAAACACACACGAAATGTTCAAAGTTGAAGTTATCTTGGATAAACGTTGGCAGAAGCTCCCACTTATTACACATTTTTTTGATACTGATGCAGCTTTGAAAGCAGTTGTCGATTGTTTCTGCATATAACAAAAAAACAATATCTGAAAAAACCTCTATCATATTTATCTCTTATCTTTATATCATATTATCTAATCTATAGTAATTCTATATCACGCTGCACATCGGGTTACACGACTTCTGACGGTGCATCTTTTCTCCTCTGCAGCGAATTCCCAGTCAGCCATGACATCGGTACAAACTCCTCCCCTCTCTCGGTCGGGGTCCTCTCCTTCCACTGTGGGTCTGGCCAATCGCAGCGGCCCCTCTGCCGCTCCTCCCACCTCCCTCAGCCTCCGCTCCTCATACAACCAGCTGCTGGGGCGGGATGTCATCAAGGAGTCCATGGAAACCGGAAGTTCGGCTACTTTGCCCAAGAGCCGCCAGAGGCACACCATGACCAGCGTGCGGAGCGTCATGGGGATCAGTGACAACTTGGCTCTGTCCTCGAAAAACCAGCCAGTGACCAGAGGGAGAGGCCTTCCCACCAAGTCCTCGTCCAGTTCTGCTCTCTACTCCTCCTCCTCGTCGTCCTCGCTGTTCAATGCAACCAACCCCAAGCTGGCCAAGAATGGAGCCAACATGCAGAGACGAGCCGAGAGCCAGCAGCTGGAGCTCAGCAGAGCCAATACAGAGAGCAAGATCCACAATGATCTCATCAATAATCCCAGCTCAGACTGGCTAGAATTCGGGAAAGATAACTCACAGCTGCCTCCGTTTCGAAGAAGAACCAAGAGCTTCTTGGAGTACCACGGTAAGGGCTGGGATCTGGACTTCAGCTGGGGAAACAAAGAGGAGAAGGAGGAGAAGAAGCAGCAGCCCTCCCCAGAGAAGGAGCAGGCCAGCCCAACTAAAGAGAGAGAGAGCCAGAAGGAGGAGAAACTCAGCAACAAGCAGACCTGCCAGGAGGAGAAGGAGGAGGTTGAGCCAGTGGTGGAGGTCGATGAAGAGGATGAGCCCACCCCAACTCCGAGGCAGCCTCTCCTCCCAGTGGTGGTCGAAGCACCTCTTTCCTCCACCTCCTCTTCTTCCACCAACAGCCCCGAGTGGGTGTCAGACAACCTCAACCACCTCCAGAACCAGACTCAAGCCCAGATCAAAGAGGAGCTCTGTGTCCAGGTTCAGGCCGCCCCGCGCAGCCCCGCCAAGCCCCCGCGGAGCTCCCAGCCCCGGGTGATCAAGGTGGAGCTGCACCCCAACAATGAGAACCAATTCCTGCAGCAGTACCCGCCGTCTTCCCCTAAACAGGCCAGAGCAGCCGAGAGGAGCACGCCCACCAAGAACCGGGCGCCGCCCCCCCTGCCGGATCCCGAACCGGAGAAACCAGAGACGGGGCTCCCCAAAGTGGGCTTAAGAATGGATCTGACTCCTGACTCTCCATCAGAGGATGAAGACTCCAGCTGGACCACGCTGTCTCAGGAGACTCCCTCTCCACAGAGTCCACAGGAGACAGGTTCGATATGTGTCTCTTTTGTTTTTCATCTGAGCTTTCGTTTGAAGAATCAGCGTATCAGTGTCCCCCTTTAATCACGCTTCACTTACAGCCTCCTTTCATTCCTTCTCTCTTTCCATTCCTGCCTCCTACAGACTGTCTGATCTGGAAATTTACCAAAAGCCTCTTTTTCAGCGAGCGAGTCACTCTACCACTAAAACTGGAACCTTTAAGGCCCCTGCGAGCAACCTTATGGTGCAGACAGTGATTAAGTTGGAGAGAAGGACAGGGCACTGCAGATAAAAGGGCGTGGATACGGAAGGAAAGAAGGGAGAAGGAAGAGTCAGAGCTAGTTCACTAATAAATGTTGCTCACGGATGTATGACAAAGCAATAATTACACGATCTGAGTGTATTGGGAGGGATAAAAGAAGGGCGAGAGAGAGATGATATAAAATGGAGTGTTTTCTGGGGGCTGAGCAGACAGTCTGACCATCTCTGAAAATGAATCTGTCCGCACACATATTTAGATGTGTTGGGGTGGAGGGTGTTTTGTATTTGTGTTTGTTAATGTTTATGTCCAATATATTTAAGAATTCCCCTCTGGGATTAATAAAGCATTTCTGTTCTTTTCTATTCTGTTCTATGATATGAATTTTTTGTGTTTCTCTGTGATCCATTAGCAGACGTATGGGCTGAAGGGGACCTGCCTCCAGGCTGGCGGGAGATCTCAGACTCATCAGAGGTCTATTTCTGGCACATTCCCACCGGAACCACCCAGTACGACCGACCCGTGGCCTCCGGGAACCAAAACGCTACATCTGACAAAGAGCCCGACCTGCAGCAACAAACACAGGACTCCCTCAGACCGCCCAATGAGGTGAAGAGACCTACACCACCCAACACCACACCTCAGACCCAACACACCTAATGGGGATACACTGTTTTAAGCTTTAAATTTATGGCACTGTATTCTCTTTTTTTGATGAAGCTGAATGTTGTTTCATACAGTTTTAAGTCTTCACAGAGGATAAAAGTGTAATTATGCTCAATATCAATAAAATTTCACTTTATGTTTAAAGGTTATTCTTAGCAATCTATAATCAATAAGTTGAATAATTGTTCTGTGATAATTATTGATACACGCAGCTGTCTTTAATGAAACTCGGTGACTTAAAGGAAAACTGTTGGTTTGGGCTTGTGTTTGTCTCATTCTCCAGATGTTCCTCTTCCCCCTTTCTTTGTCTCCCGCAGCGTCCCAGCAGCCTGATCTCTGACAGCTCGGTGGAGCCGGTCCCCTCGCCCTCCGGCTCGTCCCCCTCCTCTTCCTCTACTCCGTCCAATGATGTCACTTCCTCTGAACAAAACCTTGACAGCAGCCCCTGCACAGCAAATGTGAGTCATATTTATGTGGCTGGTAACTTCCTAATGTGTTTCCAGATTTACTTTGATCCAACTGTGTGACGAATGTTTCATTTGTTCCTGAAAGAAGAAAATTATTCAGTTTTATTCTTATTTAGTTACCGGTACTTAAAACATCAAAATAGAAAAAATTGTGTCTCCTGTCATTTGACTGATGCTAAAATTCAGAAGAAAAATGTTAATTTTGTAAAATAAAGTTACACTCATATCTGGCTTAAGACACTAAATCAGCCTTCACGCTGTTATTTGACTTGATATTAGTTTCTGTCTGATGTATTATCAGTTGTTCTCATCATCAGTGATACCTATATTAAATTCAAATAGTCTCTGCCCACACTAGTCTAAAGCGACAATTCTCCAAAGACAATCTCTCATAAAATATTGTAAATTCTGCTCATGTCCCATTCCCCTGTCAACAGTCAAACAAGATTTAGTTTGAAAATGTTGAAAAAAAGACCTAATGAATGTGCCAGTTCTCCATTTATTATTTATTATGCCCTTCTTTTCTGAGTATTTGTCCATCTGTCTTGTTTGCTCCAGGGTCTGAAGGACTATCCGGTCTATCCAGATCCCAGCCTGAAGGCATTTGAAGGAGCCACTCTCAGATACGCTTCACTCAAACTGAAGTAAGGCCTTAATACTTTCAGATTTCTGACTTTTTTATGTTCTAATCTGTAAAATGGAACATTTATTGACAACAATGGTACATTTTTTTCTATGTGTAATGTGTCTTAGCAGTCTTCCAGCCCAACTGGAAACGGTGGACCTGAACAACACATTTGATCCCGAGGCAATGGTGAGCTCCGAACAATGATATGCTTTGTGTCAAAGACTTGCTTTCTCTTTTCAACTCACAATGATGGTAATTATTACTTGCTAATGATGCTGTGTCCCAGTTTTAAGATGTCTCCACATCACTGAAGCAGACAGTCGCCCCTCTGTATGCTGTCTGTTCATTCCTTTTGTTTTGTTCAGGACCAACAGTGTGTGTGTGTGTGGCGACCCACTGGGGCAAATCCACAAGCAATTACAGTCACTGCTACAGCCCCTAATTATGTGATTGAAACAGTTTAGCTTTAAAACTATCATAAAAGCATTTGTTTACTGTTGTATTTACAGTAAATAAAGATTACAAGGAGATTCTTGACTTTGGATACGCAATCTGAATTTACATACTTTGTTAGCTAACTGGCCCATGGTGAATGCCTATCTGGTAATGTTTATGACGTTTGGTAACGTAAATATCAGCCTTCTGGCAGGTCGCGTAGTTTGATGTTGAAATGAGGACACTAGGCTTTGAATGCAATGATGTAATGAACCTGCTTGATGGTGGACCTCCTCTCCCTCCCTCTCTGTTTGTTGCAGCGCCCCTCAGTGTTCACTCTGTTAACCGAGCTGTGGTGGATGTGTTTACCTGCCTTCCAGTGATTTAAGTTGCCCCCCAGTGGAAGAATGCAATGTAGGCAGCCTGAGTCAGCAGACATGAAAATAGTAGAGTGGAAGAGGATTTTTATTTCATCTAAACTGGTACAGAAAAGGCTTAGGGGTCCATTTTTATCAAATATGTACAACTGAAGTTGCACAACAAGGTGGCAATGGGAGCCTGTTTGGAAGTTGTCCAAGTCACTCATTTTTGTGCTGTTGAATGATAACTATTACTGCAAAACAATACCTACGCAATGGAATAAACACTTTATCTATAAGATAAAGTTGAATAAAAAAAAACGAAGAAGTGGAAAATCATTCTGAAGAAATAAATCTAGTGAAGGAAATGTCTTTAAGAAAAAGGTGTGAAAGTTCAATGAGGAAGAAACCAAAATACAATCATTGTAACAATAGAATGAGATGTGTGTGCATGCCAGTGTGTGCCTGTGCACATGTGCGTGTGTGTGTGCGTGTGTGTGTGTCCTTGATACACATAAATGTATGATTTTCTCATCGGAGGAAATCCCCTTGATGTGGTAGAGACGGAGAAAGAGTTAAACTGGGAAGAGGAGGGAGGACTGTAATAGCAGTCGGCCTCAGGCAGTCCACTCACATGCAGAAAACTTCAACACGGACAAACACACACACACATACACACACACACACGCACACTCCGTCTTTCATATTTCATGCATTGCCTCCCTGAGTGAAACACTGATGGCTCTTTTATGTGGGTAGAAGCTGCCACTGAAGGCTGTACAGTACCTCTGCAAGGAACTGCAACATTTTCACTACCCTTGTGTCATGTGTGTGTCCTGCACATACATGTAAGTTAGAGTTCAGAGTAAGGTCAGAGGACAAGTCAGGGTACAGAACTTATACATTTAAAACGTGTCACTTTTCCTTTTTGTGCACGTTTTTGTGTTTAATCCTGAACCAAACTGAACACTAAAACCTGGGTCAGTTTAGAAGTGCACAAGAAACACAAGCAGCTGATAATCAAACCAGATTCATTATATTCATTTCTTCCAATTAGTATTATCTGTAACATACTTGCACAAATGAAATATAGTACATGCTCAACTGTTTTTTTAGATAATCTCTGAATATTTTACCCAGTTAACCTTACAAAAAACTCAAACATTTACAGATACACAGGACACATGCAGTGGTTTTCGAAATACAATATGGCAGTTCATATAAAAACCATCATCACATCATTAAGCAAAGTGTCAACTAGAGATCAGCTATTTCTTGAACTCCACATCTGGCCTTTTCTCATTCTTGTCCTTTAAAGACAGTGATGGCTTTTTTTGTACTGGTAATCATAGTGCTTGCACTTGTCTCACAGGAAATGGACGCATTGAAGAAGGCGTCAGCCGCTGTGACCCTGTGTGTTTGTCTCTTTCAGTCGTTTCCAGTTCGATCTCTGGGCTGGGTGGAGATGGCGGAGCAGGACCTGTGCGAGGGGAGGAGCAGTGTGGCCGTCCACCACTGCATCAGACAGCTGTCCTACTGCAGACGGGACATACGAGACTCTGCCGGCGTCTGGGGAGAGGTGAGTCTTTCCTGAAGGGGGGATGAATAGAGAGGAGGGACGTCACATTTAGCTTTCACTAAATCTAGCATACCTCTCAAACTATATGTCGGTGTGTGTTGCTGTATCATTATTTATGATTTCAGGAGCATGTGAGAGGAATGACTGTGAGTTCTGGCTTATTTGGGAATTGAGTGAACTTTTACTGCAGCCTGAATATTTGAAGGGTTATAATTGGATTTCGCAGTGTTTCACCAAGATTTTAGGTTCTTGAGGGATTTAAATCAATTGTCTAAATCAGAATCAGTTTATATAAATCCATGTTTGTTTTACAGCTTTAGTGTGTCCTTGTTTGTTGTCTTGCAGGGTAAAGGAATGCTTTTAGTCCTTCAGGACCGCATGCTAACCCTTGTTGACCCAGACGATCGCAGCTTGCTCCACTCTCAGCCAATCAGCAGCATTCGTGTGTGGGGCGTTGGCCGAGACCATGACAGGTAGGAGTTTGTCACAGATCTGTTTGGGGTTTTTTCTTCTTCTTCTTGTGTAAAACTGTTGCTGCGTTGTTGCTATGCAATCTGTTTATTTAGTGTCACTGCTCTGGCACATTAAATATTTAATATCCTCTTGCATTTAAATAAGATGCAAGATAAAACATGGAAATCTACAAACACACATCTTGAGAATAACATACTTTAAAAATGCAAGATTCTGGTTTTGAGAAGCTGAATCGGTCGTTTGCATCGTTTGCACTAACCATCAGAGAATAGAAACGGCTTCATTATCATTCTGGCCATATTTTCACCAAGTGCATTCGAACCACCATAATTGTTCTTATTTGCTCGATGTTTCATTTCCACCCTCGGTACCTGTGGGGCCTTCAGTCACTTGGCAGTGTCCCATGGTCTTAACCTTTCACTATTGAGCTGACAGTGTGCTGAGGCCAGCATCGCTGTTAATGGGGGGGGGGGTGCGAGCTAAGCCCTTATTGACACGGACCCCTCAGGGCTTCCACTAATACAACCACTTCAAACACTCACAGAAACCCTCCGCATATCTCTAAATGAAGTTAATATGCATGAGTCCACGGAGTGTGTATGGGCGCGACGTTTATACACACCCATAGAAGTCCTGTGAAAATCTACTGGGAGTTCGGAGAGATATTAGGAGATTTGCTTTGGAGATCTGCTACATAATGATCGTGCAAATAGGAAGAGCGTTCAAGGTCTGCAGTCCAAGAAAGGAGCCTCTCCTGGCATGTGTAATCAGCTGTTAAGAGATGGAGTGAAACTGGAGCTTGAAATAGCATCTGTGTAAAAGGCTCGGTCGCGCTTCACTCGCTTGTAACCTTGTTTCCCTTCCTTATTCTTCCTTCTTTCTGTTCTTCATCTAAGTGCTGCTGTTGTTCTCCTCACAACCTTCTCATCCTCCCACTCGTCTTTCCTGCCTCGTGTATTTTCTCTCCTTCCCTCAGCAGCAGTGCTACCATAACCTGAGCTGTATGTGTGTGAGTGAGATAAAGAGATGGAAGGAAAGAGACGTCCCTCCTCCTCTCTTCCGTCTCTGAGGACTGAGAAACTTTCAGTGGCTGTCTCTCTCAGCGGTAATGGATAAAGCGTGTAGCAGGCGGAGGAGGGGAGGGTCGGCTCAGGATGACTTTCCCTCTTATTCTCTATTCCCTCTCAACGTCTCTTTCTCCTTCTCATAAAATTGTTGTTTTTTTTTTCACCTTCAACGTTCACTTCCACAAACTCTTTGACCCCGAGAATTAGGTTAATTTAAAAGATGAGCAGAAACAATTTCATTCAGACCTGCTCTCTTACTGTCAGTTTAAAACTCGTAAGCACAACAGGAGACACGTTTAAGTACAAAAAAATCTTGTTTTTCTTTTATCGAGGGTTGAAAATCTGAACTGTTCATTTTTCACTTGATCAAAGGTATAAATGCAGAGTTCACAGATGTGTTATTGTGTTATTCGAGGTCATACCGACCTGAATAGCAGAAAGCCACCACTTCTGAACCAAAGGTTTCTTCCTTTTAAAAGAGATTTTTTCCTTTCAACAGTCGCTCATGTGGATCTGTTTTCTCTGTAACAGTGCCTTGAAATGACTGTGTTGTAATTGGCACTATATGAATCAAGCTGAAGTGAATTGAATTCAATTCAATTCAATAAGCTTGCAGATATATTTGATTTAACGAAACCCGACTACAATAATGTCAGTTATGTCAATATAATGGGCTTTATCAGTACAGGGTTTAATGCTTGACACTGATTTAAAAACATCCAATCAAGGTTGTATGATGGTTGGCAGAGGTGATTTCTATACTCTGTAAATGTTGGATAAACGCCATGAGATGAACAGTTAAATGTTCATCAAAAATGAGTTGAAGGACCTCACAATGCTGCAGTGGTTTGTATTCTTGCCTCACAGTGAGAATATCTGTGGTTTGAGTCCTGGCCTGGGAGCCTTACTGTGTGCAGTTTGCATGTTTTCTCTGTGCATTGGTGGATTTTTCTGGTCGTATGTTGTTTTCCTCCTAAACTCCAAAAGCATGTATTTGTCATTGACGACTCTAATTTGCCCTGAGTGAGTGAGTGAGTGTGTGTGTGTGTGTGTGTGTGTGTGTGTGTGTGTGTGTGTGTGTGTGTGTGTGTGTGTGTGTGTGTGTGTGTGTGTGTGTGTGTGTGTGTGTGTGTGTGTGTGTGTGTGTGTGTGTGTGTGATCTGTGATGGACTGAGTCAAGGGTTGGCCCCACCTCCACCCACAGTCAGCTGGGATGGGCTCCAGTGACCTTGAGTTGTCTCGAGCAGTAGAAATGATGAAGATAAGCAGCAGTTACCGGAAGAAAAACAATTCCCTGGTAGTTGAAAATCAAACTGTCATGCTCATGATTTGTTCAGATCTGATGTTTTGCATGTGAAATGAGGGATTGTTTTTCTCCAGAAGGGACTGTCAGCTCTCCAAGAAGATTTAGTGGATGGTCTTTATTCATGCAGTTGCTCTCTTACCAAGTCTACAATGCAAGTTGCAATAACTTGCTGGAGCAATGCCTGTAAAACAGAGCAGCTGAATAGACACTGTCTACTGACCGTCAGAGATTAAATGAGAGGTTTCGAGGTAGTTTTAATGATTTACACAGTGTTCTACAATAGTGAGCAAGATTGACTGAAATGTTCTTCACCAGAAGTTGGAATTTCTTAGTCCTGCCACTAGAGTGCACTGTAACCATAGTCTGTTTATCCATGTAGTCCAAGTCAGAGGGACACCTGCCTGTTCCTCTTCATAGTTTGATCTTGGACTTTGAAGTTGAAAGAAATCTCTTTCTGCACAAAGTAAGGTGAAAAAAAAAGTATGCTTTTAACTTTCTGCCTAAATGTTTAGAGAAGGTTAAGTAAATGATGCAACTTGCAGAGTTTGACCAAAAACTGGCAATTTCCACAAGTCTAGAAAAAAAACTAACTTGTTTAAAAGAATCCCTTCTATAGGGGTCCTGACCATGAATCTAAGTTTCCTGATTGTATGAATGAAAGTGACTGATCATAATAAAAAGCAGACTGAGATATAATTAAGAGCAAGAGTTAAAATAATTTACCATTAAATTTCTCTTCTCTCAGAAAAGGCAGTAAGTGAGTGAAACAGGGAGGTTTTTTTTATTTCTGTTATTAAAATGTCAGTTTGCTGTTGTTGCTGGCAGGCAGTGAGAGTAAATAATAGGAATCAAAAAATCAAGGAAAAGTGATTGTACTACATGCTGCTTGTGTGTGATGGTGATACCATCGCACAAGACTGTTTTAACTTTGCTTGGTAAAATTAACATTGCTGTTTTTTGACACTTTGCTTTTTTTGCTTTTTCCTAACTTTGAAAAGAGGCGGTGTGCCTTTCTCCCTGGTGACCTGTGAAGGATGTACCCCCTTAAAAAGGCTTCAGATAAAAAGAAGGGCCTTGAAATGTCTTTTCACAATTCCTTCAGATTGAAATTTTCTCCTTTCCAGTAGTTTGTTGAGTGCCTTTATAGGTTTAATGAGAAATTACAATTTGAGGTCAAACTCTGAAAATTAGAGTGGAGATTGCATTATGCGAATATTCCACATTGTTTTGGCAGTAGACATATTTTAAGAGTGTTAACTTAGTCCCACGTATCCAGCAGATTAAGCAGTATTAACGTACAGAAAAGCAGAGGTGAACGACGGCGGGTGTGTCCGTCCTCTCTCCGTCTGCTGTCTCTTCCTCTATCCGTCTCTCTTTCGGATATTCCCAGTGTTGTCCTGAATGTTTTCTCCGCCTGAGCTTGATTCAATATGAATGAGTCGCTCCGTCTCCTCACAGGGCGGGGCCACCGTGGTGATGGGGTTCGCTCCTCGATGAAGTCATGAAGCTATATCTGGAGCACTCAGCAAGTCTGAGTTTGCGCGCGCCCGCTTGCGCGTGCATATATTTTGCATATATACGTGTGTGTGTGTGTGTGTGTGTGCGTGTATGTGTGTGTGTGAGCTTCCACTGGTGAAATCACAGGCCTATATGTGGAGCACTCTGTGCCTACAAGTGTGATGTTGAATGAGTGGGTGTGTATGCCCCCCCCCTCCACACTTGTCCATCCCCGTCTTTCTGTCTGCATTGCTCCCGTGCTATTTCCACTCTTTGTCTCCAGCCGCTCTTTCTGCATCCCTCTTATGCCATTGGCTGCACGGCTTTGCTTCTTCTTCTTTCCGCCTCTCTTTGTTTGCCCCGTCGTTGCACTTTATTGGGGTGGCAGACCCTTCTTCTTCTTCTTCTTCTGTCAGTTTCGGCGAGGCAAAGAGAGGGAGAGACAAAGATAGGCTCGGGGAAAGCGAGACGCTCAGGAGATAACGCGTGGCAGCGCTTTTGAGAGAGATGTGAGTGAACGGAGCGCCGGTGAGAGAGGAAAAGAGGGGCATGCTTCCCCGCTCGCACTGAGCAGGACACAGCAGGAGGCTCTCCGGACCGGGCGAGCAAAGCCGGGAGGCTGAGTGGAGACGGAGGCAGGGGGAGACAAGGTGTAGCAGAGGGAAGGGGCGAAGAAGAAGAGGAGGAGGAGGAGGAGGAAAGGGAGAAGCAGGGGGAGGGTAAGAGGGAGGAAAGAGGGGCGAGGAGGAGAAGAAGGGGGGGAAAAGAGCCCCTGAGGATTAAAAGAAAAAGGATAAGGAGAAAGAGAGAAGAGGCAGACAGGAAAAGATTTACCCGGGAGTACCGCGGCGAAGGAGCAGGAGCAATGTCACTGTGGCAAAGGAGCTAACAAGGCAACCAAGTTGTGTTCGGCTGCGGGGCGAGGATGTCTGCCTGTGTGAGTACTCCTGTCTCCAGTTCCTTTACTCCGCTGTCCTCCATCCATCCTTCCATCAGCACCTCTTCATCATCTTGCCTCTTTCTTTTTTCTCTGTTGATGTCAAGCTGCTGTGTTTGTGTGGAGGAAACAACACATGTGTCAAACCTCTACTTTCATTCATTAGCCTTCCCTTTATTTTTTTCCTATCCTTCACTTCTGAGCCTCCTGCTGTGGTTGACTTTAATCTGTGCTCTGTCTCTCTCTCTCTCTCTCTCTCTCTCTTTCTCCCTCTCTCTCTCTCTCTCTCTCTCTCTCTCTCTCCCCTCTCTCTCTCTCTCTCCATCGTGTTCAGGTGTAGGGATGCGGTCGGAGACACTAAGACAGGTGTGAGATGTTGCGGGAGTGAGGTCAGAGGGAAAAAAACATGAAAGTGAAAAAAAGAAAGATGAAGTAAAGCACGGGGTGCATTGAAAAAGAGAGGATTAAAGTGTCTTGGATGTACTGCGGGGATTTTTCACAGTTTGTTTGATATTGCAGTGTGTGTGTGTGTGTGTGTGTGTGTGTGTGTGTGTGTGCGTGCGTGTGCGTGTGCGTAATCTGCACAGCAAAATTGTGGCATGTACATCTCGTGCTTCCCACTTGGATGAGAACATACCCCGTGTGTGTGTATGTAATTATGTGTGTGTGATGATAAATGAAACTGGATGAATATGTGCAGTTTCCTTCTATCTACTATAATAAGGAGAAGAGGAGGAGGAGGAGGAGAAGAGAGGAGGATGAAGGATGAGCGAGCAAATACTAAGCGAAGAAGAAAAAAGGCAGAGTGAAATGATTTACAACATTTGGGGCGCAGTTCCTGCTTGTTTTCGTATCACTGGCATGTGGCACTTATTAACACTGAAACTATGCTGGAAACCTGTGAATGTATGTTTTTAGCTGTTGTTTTTGCTTCAGCCTGCTGTCTGTGAGCTTTTCTTCTGCTACTTAAGTGAAATAATGGTACCTTTCTTGTGCAATTGGTCCATATTGGATGTGTAAATAACACACACCAGCGCAAACACTAAGCTACACACTAATTCCACATTTCATTCATATTCATTAGCGGGCAGCAGCGGGACTCTGCTTGCTGATTCCCTCCAGCTTTCAGTCCACTGCTGACCTTCTGCAGACAGCTGTGGCATGTCGAGGAGAGGGAAGGAGAGGGGTAGAGACATGCAAGCCTCTCGTATCATAAATTTTTTAATGCTGAACACACTCCGGCGATCTCCCCCGTTTATGTCTTTTGAAGTGAGTTTGCGTGTTTGCCTTTGTGACGGCCACTCTTCCAACTCCTACTGCTACAATATAGCTGCAGGATATCTGCTGATGTGAAGACTCCCTGTAGCCTTAATTAACATGCGAGACCCCTGCGACGGCCCACAGGGACGGGGCCTGAACACCTCAGCCCACTCGATAGATGCCAGAGTGATTGATGGCCTTTCCTCCCTACTCCAGCTCCGATTTGAGCCCTATACCAACATCTCCTTCTCTCTCTCCTCGCAAGTCATCGTTCCTTCACATCTGCTCCTTCCATTTACCCACAATCCATCACTCCCACTTCTCCACACAAGTCCACGAGGCTCTTGTCAGGTCATGTCCGCCCAGCATCCCAGAAACCCTCATTTTCTGAAGTGTCGTGATGATGGCAGAAGATGCGTCCATCTTTCTCTCTCTCTCTCTCTCTCTCTCTGTCTCTCTCCAGACCAGATGCCAAATGTCAGACACACACACACACACACATACACACACACACACACACACACACACACACACACACACACACACACACACACACACACAAATGCTGAATCATACATAAAAGTAATTAAAAACATATTTTCTGCCTAATTTATTTGCAGGTCTCTCCCTTTCTGTCTGTTCTTTCTGTCTCACATTAGCATTGTTAGGCACACCTGCTGTAATCCCTGTCTTCCTGACAGATTACTCCTCCTGTTCCTCTTATAGATTTTCTCCCTTGCCCCGCCAGCCAATAAATCTCCTCCCGATAAAAACCCGCTCTGGCCCGGGCCCTGTCGGCCAGAGAAGTGAGATGATGCTGATGTCCGCTGATCATACAGCAGGACCCGGGCGCAATCAGTGTCTGCCTGTAATCCCTCAATTCATTCACGCCGCCGTGGCAATGGTCACTCTGTGAGATTAATACGTCCCTTAATCCTTCAAGTGGGCTTTTCATGATCTATTTAGTGCTTTCTGCTAAAGTGTCTACAGTAATAAAGATATTAGCTTCACTATTAACTAACCAGTGGTCAGTTATGTCAGAATCAATTCACCCTTTTTTTTGACCAATCAATTAATATTTAGTTTGCCGATTGTTATGTCAGTTCAGAATTTTAATCTTGCATCCAAGAAAAAGTAGTCAAAAAGGCCGTTATTCTCTGAGCTCGTATCTGAAAAAAATTCATATATTATCCACATTTAATGAAAGTGTATTTTGACTCTCACACAAATATCTGATACCAAACTGACTATCAGTCAATTGCTGTATTAACTGATTAATTCCAGTCATAAAAGCTGCATTAAGGTCCATTCGATCATAATATGTGTATAATATAAAATATCTTGCAGTCAAATCTGATGATGTGACAGATTTCTGACTGCAACCAATGAGAAAAAAAAAAAATAAAAATAAGTATTCATGTCTATTCCAGTCCTAAAAGTGACTACAGTTGATAAGTTTCACAGTAACTTGTTTTAGAAGTTACTCCATGTCGTTCGATGGTCTACAGCGGTGGTTCCCCATCGGGACGCAGTCTCAGTGTTTGTCTTTCCCACAGTTTTATTAACACTTCTTGGCAAAAAAAATCTTATATCATTGAAAGTTCCTTTTTAAAGATGGATCATTGGTACAACCCTTAAAGCCCCCTGCTGCTCATCCTACAAACGCATGCTCCTTATAAATGTGGCACCATTCAAAAGAGAAACAATCAGGCTTTCTTACAGTGTAGCATCTGTCTCTAAAAAGGTTGTACAACAAAGAACTAACCTACCAAACACGTATATCTTTTCTTATTTGACATTCTTTAATTTTACTCATCAATTGAAAAAAAATACAATGTTTTTTTTATCTATCAAACATACCATTGCTTTTCATTTGAAGGCTCCTGCTTTTGTAAGTTTGTCCACCTTTTTTTCCCTTTACTGTTTTGGCAAAACACTAATCAGAGAGGTCAGAGAGGGAGTCCACAACCAGGAGAAATATTTGAAATCACTGAGCGACACAACACACACCAGTTGTTTGTATTCACAGCAGCCAATAAATAAACCAACAATGCAAGATACTTTTCTTTCTTTTTTTCCCCCTTTCCCCCTTTGGGGCGGATTAAAGGACCATGAGAGGTGTGCGTGTGTGCGTGCGTGTGTGTGTGTGTGTGTGTGTGAGAGAGAGAGAGAGAGCGAGAGAGAGGTAACATTATTAGTATACTGTATGTGCAGGACACATAATGATTTATGGCTCTCATGCAGCTAATTAGGTTACACATGCAAACAGTATGATCTGAACTGCACTGTGAGTAGAGCTGAGAATAACTCCTCACTAACTCATGACCAATCCCCATGCTCACTGCTGCACGCACGCACGCACACACACACACACACACACACACACACACACACACACACACACACACACACACACACACACACACACACACCAAAGGGGGCGTCCCACTGAAGTGACATCTCACTGAAGCTCTGTCTAAGTTGAGAATATTGGCGTTTATGTACAAAACTGCACACACACACACACACACACACAGACATGCTTCCAGACTCCCACACATGCACTCCAGAGCAGTGTGATGTATAAATGATCAAGAGTGGAGAGAACAGCAGGACATCGTCTTTCTCCCTCCCACCCAGAATCCCTCTTTCTCACCCTTCATCCCTCGTTCCCCACATGCGCTCTTCATATCTTTCTCTCGCTCCCGCCCACCCAACTCTGCCCTTAAATATGTAATGAAATATGACGAGGTTTGACACACGGGTACTGTGTGTGCCTCCTCTGCATGTCGCCCCTCCCTCTCTGGTTTGCCTCTCTGCCACGACGAACGCCTGGAATTGGGTCACAAAGCTGCATCAACATAAACCGAGGTCACGTGTGTTTCTCCCTCGTGTAAAACACCATTTTCAACCATCAACTCTGATGCTTTTTTTTTTTTTTAATTAGACTAATACTGATGACAATTCAAATGGAGGCTTTGCAGGCAGTAAAATTTGAAGTGTGTATGTCCATGTGTGTTTCTGTCTGCCTGAACCTGCGTGTCTATGTGTGTGTGTGTGTGTGTGTCGTGTTGCAGAGGAGGGGCCTCCTCTGGCCCCAGGTACTTATTTTGCTGCTCATCTTGGTGCTGTAAACAAGTTTACGGTGTAGAGAGGTAATTACGCACAGACATTTTACATTAGGCCTAATGGCTGTGGGCCATGACTAATTCACCAGGTCGCAGAGGGGTTTGTCCCGCTCGTTGTCACACAAACGCAGAGTGCTGCAGAGCCAGTGTGGCGAGCTTTCAGGCGTCTCCAAATTACTTCAGTAATACAGTTTTCTGGAGTTTGCATGTTTTCCGTGCAAGTGTGGATTTTCTCAGGGTTTTCCTCAAGCAATCCAAAAACGATCATTTCAAGCTAATTGATGACTGTAAAATTGCCTGAGTGTGTGAGACATGTTTCTTTTTTTGCCCTGTGATGGTTGGTAAGCAAATTCGTATGTTATCATTTGGTGCTGTTGATATCACTAATTCTGTAAAAAAACTGCTAATAATTAAACTGTTAACACTATTCGCAATTTTACCAGGAATTGCAGGATTATCCTTGTTACATCTCAAATTTCACTTTGGAGACTATTTTGTTTTGCCAAGTGAAGGAATGTAAATAATTAGGAGAATTGACAAGGTTAATATAGTGTTTTGCCCCACTAATGCTGTCTAGTATTCTTCTGTTTTGTTCAGTTAATGCACAGAAGAAACAGATGTTTAATAGAACAGAATAACCTGGGGGACATGTCCAGCCTAATAATGTGGGCAATTATGAAGACAGGCAGACTTTTTACGCCTGAAACGAATTACCTCAACCAACAGAATCAGGGTGAAGAAATAATTACATTAAATGAATGATTTAAAAAAAGATCACTTTGTAGTCTAAATATTAATGAGAGACATCGGTGGCAGCCTTCATCTTTATCACTTTTTGAACCCGCAGCGTCTCGTCACGCAGGTCTGTAAGCAAATAAGAAAATAGCAGGATATAAAAACTAATCATAACGCTTAAAAGAAAATAAGACTTGCAAAATGAAGAAAGTGATAGTTGTGGGAGTGTTTCTAATCTCCTTTAATCATTACAAGGATCAATCTTGAAAATGTAGTACTGGCTCAGCTTTAATTAACATATTGGATATCTAACCCAACTGTAAATACCTGACGATGCACCATATCGCGGCATCAATACTGCTGTAAAACTGAGCTAATTTCTGTCAGCAGGTTTGTACAGTGCCATTAATGGCTGTGTAAAAGTGTGTACCTCACACCTCCTCTTACTGCTTTTATCTTGGAGCCTTTATGAGCTTTTATTTCCTCCCCGTACTCCACATCACATTACAGTAAACTACAGTTAAATTCAGTAAAGAGCAACAGTTGCTGTTTTCTGAAAACACAATAATGGGCACTCAGGGGTCCGATTTAAAGAAGAAGAAAAAAATAGAAAGAGAGCTGTTTCTTCACAGCTGTGGGTTGTAATGTTTATTGGGTTTTGGACAAGGAAAGTGTCCACAGTCAGTCAAAACACTGAGTTGCTGTTCAGCGTTTTGCAGATGAGACAGCGGTCCTGTTTACTCCCTGTTTCTGCACGTGAACGGTGTGCTTTAGCGGTGATTGTGTTTCTGCTACCTCTTACTTTGCTGATAAAAGTATTGATATAGCTGCAGTTGTCAGAGTTATTGAGGCCAACTATGTCTTAAACAGTGTTGTTCAAGTCATGGGAAAGTGTGTGTTTCTTAAGATGATTATCACATTGCATCAGAATGTGTCACAATTTCCCCCCCAAAAAAAGAAAATAATTGGCTAAAAACCAAACGCAGGTAAAAAAAAAAATAAATAATAAATAATACCTGGATGTTGTTTTAAAATTCTCTTTGCTGTGTGATGAAAGGGCTTTCCTCTTAATCATCATCCAGCTGTTTCACTGCTGCACACCTGTCAGAGTTCAGTCTGGATCTCATCCATTTTGGACTCCAGCCAAAGTCACGGTGCTGTCAGTAATTATAGTTACCAGTTGTTTGGTAGTCAATAAGGAGGACATACAGTACACACACACACACACACACACACACACACTCACACACGGACTGGACTCACACAGATTCACCTGGTCTTCTCTCCCTCCTCGTCTGCTTTTCGCTGACAGGAGTCATAAGTGCTTCCTCCTCAGACATCTCCAATCAGCCTTCTCCTGTGCCATTAGCATATGTAAGGGCATTAGCATAGCGGGCAGCGCCACCCAGACACTCTGTAAAGCTGTTTGATAATTGAAGTCTGTGTGAAGCCTGTGTGCTGTCACGGTGCACTGTGCAGTGTGTGTGTGTGTGTGTGTGAGACAGATGGTTTGGAGGAGACAGGAGTCTCTGCTGAGTGATACTGGAAACTGCAGAGCAGAAGAAAGAACACCAGAGCAGGTTTGGGACCAGTTCCATTTGTGTTGTTTTCACTGCCTCTTAAAAAGCCTCTTTTACTGCACAGTGGTGGGACGCTTCGGTTTTATTGCACCACTTTAGCACCAGAGGATGCATGGGGAAGTTTCCCTCTTTAAAGTTCTCACAACAACTTGGATTTCAATAATAGACTGCGATCAAACTGAAATAGTGTCTTATTAAATTATCGTGGATAATTTATGGCAAGAAATAAACAACACAGTTAAAACTACAGTAGTTTATTTATTCATTACTTTGCGGCCGTAATATTTTTCCTTTTTGTGACTGAATAAGTAATGCAAACTAATGCGTTTCTATTCAGATCTGTCTGCATTTGTGTATTTCTTTCATTTCAAAATGACAAACCTATGTAGTATAAATACTACAAATAGTTAAACATTCCAAAAAATAATTCCATTTAATGCACTTTACATATTCAAGTTAATACAATATTATAGCCTGAGACACACGACTAGTGATTTTCAAAGTGTGGGCGGTCTTCCCCCAGGAGAACCAGTCTGCTTTATGGAAAACAGCAACAGCAAAGATTTGGGGGTTTGGCATCAAGTTTATTCATATACAACATAACAGGTAAAAGGCATCTCAACGTGCTTTACAAAGAACAATAAAATTACTTTTCAGATCATTTGAAACAAAAGTAAAAGTAAGACAATTGTTGAAAACATTCCACAAATTGCATTTCAAAAAGCAAACTGAAAAAAAAAACCCACGGTAAATGTTGGACAATAAATGGAAATTGCAACAGAAAAAAATAGAAAGAATAGTTTCAGATGATTGAAACGAGTTACTTGTATTTCAAGTGTTTTGAGCCGACTGCTTCAGCTTGACTGAGCTTGATCGTGAAGACAGAGAAAACCAGTTTCTGACCATGAGGTGTGGATGCTTCATGAATTACCAGTAAATCAGAGGTGCATGTGGTTTAACTTTCCACAGCTACGATACTTTCATTTTTTGAGAGGAAATCATTATTAAAAAAATAAGTGAAGAGAAAAGCTATAATTATTTGACAAAAATGCATTTTAATCCATAATTTGCTTGAAGGGAAATGGAGACAAATTAAAATACGTAATGAGTGCAGAGCACTGGAGTCGATACTGGAGTCACATTCACACCTACGGGCAATTTAGGACCAATCAACCTCATTAGCATGTCTTTAAACTCCAGGAGAAAATCACAGTACCTGGTTTCAACCTCACATGCACAGGCACAACATGCAAACTCCACCAAATTCTCAGCCTTCTGACAGTGCTGAACACCGTTCAGCCCAAAGTAAAACCTTGAAAAAACCTTCAATGCAAAATCATCAGTGTAATAGTTACATCTGTTGCAGAGTATTTAAGACTGACCAGATGTTTTGAAGCTGGACTGGACTGGATTATTTTCAGGCAGAAGTAGTATTACAGTAAGAATGGTAAAATACAAGCTGTAACTCAATGAAAAAACACGAGTGGTTTAGGTGAAAACCTTGAGACAGAAGTTAGGTGTGATTTTAAATGCACTCTAAAAAGTCTTGGTGGCAGCTAACACCCCTTGAAATAATTTTATGAAACTTTTTAGAGTTATTCTGCAACAATCTTCTGCATTTTTTTCTCCACATTTTCTATCAGGCACACACTTACAGTCTGCAGCGACTGATGTTCCTGCATGCTCTGCAGGGATTTGTTTTGTTTGCAGAATCTTTACAGATTCAGGAGATTTTAACTTCAAACTGAAAAATAAGAAACATGGAAATGAGTCAAGCATGAAATTTGACAAACCGGAGCCATGTTTAAGCCTGCGAGGGCGGGATTCTCCTCCAGCTGTAGTGCTGCTCGGCGCTGTTTGTACTGCTGATGGTGGGTGATGACTGATGTCGGAGCTGCAGACACTGAGGGTTCTGTGGGACTTTCTTAAACCCAGTTCGCCGTTACATCGGCATCCGTGACCTCATTTACTCTCTGAGTTGTACGCAGCCTCTCCAGCCGAGCCTGCCTCACAGCCATCGGGATCAAAGAGAGATTGGTAATAGTGAGTCAGTCATCCTTTATTGAGCTCTGGAAATATGTGGAGCACAGAGAGAGAAGAACGAACACAGGAGTGGTGGGAGTCTTGCTTTAACTCATCTCTGTGCTTTGGTGCGCTCATACCTTTCATCTCGTGCCTCTTTTTACCTCTTTTTTTTTTTTTTTTTTTTTTTCCACCTCCTCCTCCGCCATCCATTCCCCAGTAGGTCTTACATCTCGTTTCCATTCCACTCTGCTACTCTCTTCCACCTTTTCATTCTGGCTCTCTGGCCTCCTGCTTTCATCACACTTCTGTCTTGAGATTTTATCTCTCCATCCCCTCTGCTCACCTTCCTGCCAGAATCTCCTCTGACATGGCTGAGGTCTGTGTGTTATTCATCCCAGGCTTTAGATGATTTGTTGCTATCCCTGTATCCCAAAATGCCCAAGTAACTCTCTCCTTTGGCGAACGCCTCCAGTGATTCCTTCTCTCGGTATATTAGTAGTTGCTGCTCTCATTGCAATTCAGTAGTGTTCTTCTCCTCCTCTCCTGTTCGAGGCCTGAAGGTGAGCTGATATCTGTTTCAGAGCAGCAGGGTCACTGTCTGTCTCCACTCTCCGACCCAGCAGCTCCAGATGACATGTAATATGTACAAAAAGAGAAAGATTCAGGAAATGTATGTCAAGGCGAACAGAAGCCCGGTAGAATACTATCAGCTGAAGAGGTGTGGCGTCATGTCAGACTCCTCCTCTGAGAGTTAAACATTTCTGTGTAACATGCCTGATTTGTTCTTCAGATCTGCAGTTTTGTATAGAAAAGTGAAGCGTTTCTGTTGCTGCACCAATAAATAAAGTTATCTTTATCAGATGAGCGGACCAACACAGTGGTGGAGAAAGTGTGTCTTGGCTACTTGTATTTAACTCTTTTGACCTAAAGTTCATGACTATAAGTGATGTGGAGACAGATATAGTTGGTGTGATTGTGAGAAATCGTCGGCGGGTTTTAAAGGTGGGGTTCTGTCCCAGGTTTCACGTGGTTCCTCTACCTGTAACAGAGCATTTGGAAAAAAAATTTAAATTGATTTCAAATGCAAATTAATTGCAGAGAATGAAGAACTGTTTGTACCTGTGAGGTACCTGAACAAAAGCTTTTAAGCCATTCAGAGTTTGACACTGAAATTGGATTCCAGGAAAATGCCAGACTGTGAATAAAGCATTGAGAATGCTTTTCAAGAGCACAAGTTAATAGAATGGAAACGTTGAAAAGTGATGAATGAAACTCATACCTGACTGAGATAGAGAAATTCATTTTATACAGGAAACACACAGATGTATATTTGAGCTTTCAGCAGCTTGTGTCTTTGGTGTAAAGTCTCTATATGTATCTATGCCCGCATTTAGCAATGTGAGCGCGGTGCCAGCTGTTTGGAAAGTAGCAGCAGGTTTGATGTCGTGACACAGAAGGCAGGATTCACGTTTGAAATAATCTGACAGCTGCTACACACACACACACTTACACACACTCTTATAAAAGCCTACTCATAAGTGGCTCGTGAAAAAAATCAAAGGCGCTCAGTGTTTGAATTAGCCCTCTGTTCTTTCTGCAGCATGTGCCTTTCTTGTGACGTTCCTCATATCAGAGTATCACAGGCGATATAGCGGTGCAGCTGTGACGAGTATCGCTGTTGATAACAATCATCCCGTGTTGCACCTTCATTCCTTTTTTTTTTTTTTTTTTTTGGGGAGGGGGTGGATTCTCTCCATCGTGGAAAGAAAACCCAAGTGAGGGGAGGAGTATAAGAGAAGGAAAGAGCTGAGAAAAGCAAAAAGAAGATAAAAGGGCAAAAGCAGAGAGACAGCAGGTAAAGACTGGGAGGAGGGAGAGGTGGCTTGAAACGGGTTTGAGCAGCAGAGAAGCAGGAACAAGCATGTATCCACCTGACACAGAACCATCCTTCTGTGTCATAATGTCGCAGAATGCTAATTTACTGAAATGAAAAGTGCACAGAGCTGAGCTACACACTCTCTTTCACACACACATACACACACACACCTCACAGGAAGACTGATTGAAGTGAAACAGTGCTGTCTGTTTATGACTCCATATGTTCTGTGTAATAACACTGCTGTGATTCTTTTCTTTGCCCCTCCTACCTTCCTCTTTTTCTTCTTTTCTCGTAACAAATTTATCTCTTTCTGCCCCCAAAACCGCCCATATTGCACCCTTTGTTCTTTTTCTTTTTCATCCTTAACACATTTATTGCCTCTGTACCTTTTAATGGCATTGCTTCTACCTTTCTATTCAACGGTCCTGTCCTCTCTCCTTCTGCTTCCCGGGACACAGAGAAAGGTAACTGCTTCATGTGGTCTGCTCAAATGTGATCTTTCTTCTTCACTGTTTTCATTAATTGCTGTGTTACATATCCCACCCACTGTGCAATCATACCTGTCGCTTCAGGCGTCGAATCAGTTTTCCTCGCTCCGTCCAGAATCACTGTTGCTTCTTAGAGGAGCGCGGCAGCAACTACTGGAGGTCTAAATCACCGACGTTAAATCATCAGCGAGTGAGACTGGCCACAGGCTATTTCCTATTAAGAGTCGCATGCTGTTTTATAGCATTTTGATCCTCCGGTGAGGGGACAGAAGTAATAAAAGAACCATTTGTAGTATGCAAGGCAAGGCCGCTCGTGCTGCTTTGGAGCCGCACTCCTCAAATGTCCCTGAACGAAGCGCCGTGGATCACACAGACACACACATACACACAACACACTCGTTCAGTCACACATCCCACCCCACTTTCCTTCCCGGCCACAGGCGGAGAACATTATCGACCCAAAGTGTGTGAGCACACAATTAAGCAGAGGAGACAGGCCGGATAATGGACTCATAAACACAAAGAGCCTGCTGTGATAAATGCCAGCTGTGTTTGCCATATTTCTGCACGTGTCTGTGGTTATTCTGGTGTGTGTGTGTGTATGTATGGGTGCGCATATGGTGACACTTCCATCCAACTGGCTTCCCTTCATGTCCGCACTCCCGCCTTCGCTCTGCATTGTCTGATTACTTTGTCATTTGTGTCCTGGCTGGAAACACATCTTCCCACCTTTTGTTCTCCAGCTTGCTTCACCTGTTAATGAGGCAGGAACGTGCCGATCTCTCATCTTGTCTTTGTGTGTGATTTTGTGCGTGTGTGTGTGTGTGTGCAGTATTTCCCCTGTGTGGATGATTTTCATCCGTCTCCCACACTTTGCATAAAGTTTCCTTCTCCGAGGAGCTTCCCCCTCCTCAGTTTTGCCCTGAAACTCCTCATTTTTCTCTGCCATGTGGCACCACTGTGACGCGCTTGGCATGTAATTTCCTTGGGCACCGCGTTACACATCTGCTTCCGTGTGTGTGTGCTGTGTTTTTCCGTGTGTCTGTTGGTGTCATTGTCGCCGAAAATAATGAGCATTATTTTCAGGGCTGGCATGACGATTGACAGAAACCTGATACTTAGGGGGTGAACAGCAAACACTAAAGAGGCTATAAATATTATATTCTTCCTAAATCCCTATTGGTGAACAATTAATTACAGCAATGCCTCAAAAGCTGAAGGCGGTCTGGAAATCACACAAATAATTCAGATGCCATTTCACAATAAACGAGCGAGCTAATTAGACCACAACTTCAATAGTGTTGAAAAGAGGTATATAACTCTAATGACGCAAAATGAGGTAATAACAATTTGCCTGTCATTTTTTTTTTACTTTTGTTTCCTGTTGACAACTTCCTTTATGCTGCATACATTCCAGCACCTCTCAGAGAGAGGTTGTAAAGTTCTTGCTTCAAAACGGAAAATAAGTCCAAGGACGAGCTTTGTGGCTGTGTGCAGCGAGTCGCCTCCTCACAGCGCAGGCAGACGAGAAAGAAGATGTAGAAGTCACTGCGGTAGAACAGCCTTCTCTAGTAGCAATGTGGAAAAATGAGCGGTGACGCTGAGCCAGAATGCAAATGGAAAGTAAGCAAGATATTTTTCCAAAACTCCACATCAGGAAAAAATGTGGAACAAACTTTTGAAAAAAAAAAAAAAATGCTGAGGGATGTAAGATATAATTTGGCAATTTTCTCTGCATATTGTCCCCCAAACAAAGCATTTTGGGAGGCGCTTGAGGCTCATAAAGAACTATTCAATCATAATATCTAATAATGTTCAAAGGTTGCTCTCAAAGGAAGAGATTTATCTGGCACAGGCTGTGAGGCGTGTTCAGCATAAGTACGTCAAACTGACACATACGGCATGGGATTAATGTACGGAAGTGTCACCACTGCAGCACCATACAAACATGAACTCCTCTGATATTATTGACAATTATTTTACCTCAACAATAAAAAAAAAAAAAGTTTCTATTCAATTAACAGTTCCTGTGTCTTCTGTCCACTCCAGGGATTTTGCCTATGTGGCCAGAGACAAGAACACACGGGTGCTGAAGTGCCACGTGTTCAGATGTGATACCCCTGCTGCAGCCATCGCCACGAGTCTCCACGAAATCTGCTCCAAGGTGGGTGTCATTACTTCACTGCTGCCGCATGAATGAGCTTATCTACTGCTCTGAAACAAGCTATCAAGCTTTATTAAGAGCCTCCATTACAGAGAGAAAGAAAATCTTTTTCTGCTGATGCAGTTCTGCATCGCTGCTTTCCAATGCTGTAACTTATATGATACCCATACGTGCATGATGCAGAGAACTCAAATGCCAGCGCAGTAGCATCGCCCTGATACACTTTCATTTAAAGCTTTACCTGAATAATATTAAAAGCATCAGTTTTACAAGCCTTCACACTGAGAAGGTAACATGCAATCCAAAGAACGCATGCATGAATTGAATAGAGTTGAGAAATATGAGGGAATGAAAAGTCTCTGAAAATGGTTCTCGAGCCCCAAAAAGAGAGAAACACATGAGCAAAACCACACATTCCCTGGTAATATAGTATGATGTTGTAGCATGCACAGGCAAAACATGCAGGTTAACGAAAAACACCTTTCAGGACCTTTTGCTTTTGCGTCACACACACCGTAGCAGCCAAATACACAAACACACTTGTCTTTATAGGACAAAAGATGTCATTCATTCTTCAGCGCAGCAGTGACCTTGTTAGCACAGGCTCTACCTGGAACTACAGATCTTCTCCCTCAGAGGCATGCTGACCCATTTACATATTTTTTTTTTTCAAATTTCCTATTCCAAACTAAAGGTAAAGTGTGCATTAGTGTATCTGTATGCGATCATGACATCGTATTTTAACATGACAGCGTATTTTATACACAGTAATATTTTTTTTCTTTACTGCAGGAGAGAAACTTGGTGACCTGAGTCTTGCAGCTGTGCAGCACATTGAATGGGCTTCCTTTGTGTGTGTGTGTGTGTGTGAGTGTGAGTGCGTGCGTGTGTGCGTGTGCGTGCATGTTCCCCTGTGAGCAGAGTTGCAGACTCACCATAGACTTTGATTAATGACACCTACAATTAATCAAGTATCTGTAGCAGGAGAAGGGTGCAGTGGCTCAGTGCAGCGGCCATGCAGATTATTCCACACGCCTCAAAGAGTGTGTGCATGCTGCAGCACAAGAGAAAAATGGAAGAAAGTGGAGTGAAAAACTGTGCTTTCGGATTGTGAGAATCGTATATTTGACGCTCCATGTTTTTGTTAATACCAATAACCTTCACTGTTGTCCAAAAACTATTAGGAATAGATGAAAGAGACTATCTGTGTTATGAGTGAAGAAGTCAGTTTGGAATAAAGACCCTCATGGATTCTCTGGTCAGCACAGTGCACCAAATCTAAGGTTAAAAATAGTCGTCAAATCCACAACTTCCTAATGTTTATGAGGTGTTTGCTCAGTACTACAGTGTTCAGCTTCTTATTAAAATTGCTTAATTTCTGCGTGTGTGTGTGTTAATTGTTGACAATAGAAAAGCTGCTTGTCAGCCAATCTCAAGACTTTTCCTTTAAAACTGTGTTCTCATTTGTGTGCAGTGATATTAAATCTTTGCTAAGAGTGATTATTAGGCTTATCTTATGTGGACTATGTTCAATCTGTTTTCAATTAACCCTCCCCTTCATTCGTCCCTAGTTTTCCTCAGTTTTGCTCTTCTCGATTCTTCCTCAAACTTTTTCTATCTTATTTCTTCACTCTTCCTTGCTTTTTAATCTTTTTTATGTTGTTCCTCACTCTCTCTCTCTCTGCTTCTGACCCCTCTCTCTTCTTTAGATTATGGCTGAAAGAAAAAGTGCCAAAGCTGCTGCTGGCAGCTCCTCTCAGAACGGTTCCGACGTCCCCCTGCAAGGTGAGCGCCGACACACTCACACGGGTGTGTTTATTCACTTCTCGGGACGTTGCAGTGACTTGCATTACAATTCCTGCAGACTAACCGTACCAGTGTACTAGCCTTCACCCTGAAACTTACTGTCTCACTTTATGGGTCTGTTTGTTCTTTGTTAAAAACTGTTCTTGATTTTGGTCTGCACATATAAGACGCAGGGCGAGCAGATACAGGCAGACAGAGTGTGCACACTGTTTTTCAATGGGAGATTTGGGTTTGTCAGCCGATGTTTGCTGTAGTGAAGATTCCCTCCGCGTCTAAAATCATGCATAGGTTTTGGGGGTTTCTTAATAACCTTGCAGCCTCAGGAGAAACCGAAGTTAATCGAAAAGACAGCGGCGCCTGGTTCAGTTACAGATGAGTAGTGCTGACTTAAGAACAGCTCCTCGCTCAACAATCACAGAGCTTTATCCTCACAGCACTAATTCTATTCACTGTTTTCCATTTTGCTAATTCCTTCTTGCTTGTTCCTCTCAGTCCCAAGTAATTACTGGGAGGCAGAGGAAAAAGCCCCGTTGTGATCCATGGCTATAACTTCAGCTGGTGTGTGTATTCACTGAGTGTGGGGGGAAATGGAGCTTCAGCATCAGAATATAAAAGAACAATATCGGCTCTTCACTTACGGAGGCAGTCGACCTCATTAAATCCCAATTAGTGTTTTCTCTGAGTCGAGGACTGATATTCCTCAGCTCCCCACCCCGACCCCTCGATCAAAGAACTTATTGGTAAAGGATCCCTCACATCTTTTATCGCTGCAATTTTCCTTGAACTTATGGGCCGTTAATAAAAAAACAATTGACATTCAGTGAGTTCTTGCGGTTGATGGACTCGTCATTCGGCTCCGGAGGGAGGCTGCAGCTGACTTTTCAGCGAATGGAAAACAGTTCCTGTCCTCATCTGGATTAGATATCCTCGGGGTAACTGCTAGTGCACAATCCTGTACTGGGACACAATTGAGGAGATTAGTACCAAATGATTTGGGACGAGTGCCAGCCCCGGGATAATGGCCCTGCTGTCCTCATTGGATCTGGCCTGTCTGAGCCGTACTGTAAAAGAATTAATGGAGGAAGAACCTCTCATAGTTTATTGATCATGTAACCACAGTTCGTAGAGATTTAGCGGCGCACTGAATTTATGAGATACAAAAGTACAATTATGTACAAAAACTGGGCAAAAGCTGATATATCTCATATAGAATACCTCGGTAATATAACAGTGATGTGTGTAGGAAGAATTACGGTACAAAGTCTGTGATCATAGCCATTCAGAAGGGATAAACATTATTAACAACTGATGCCAAATACTCTGTGACCTTTTTGAGCATCGTGCCTGTTCTGTTTACTTCTCTTTCAACAGATAAACAACCTTAATTTTGTTTTTTTTTTCATTTGTCCTTGTCTAATGATCGTAAGCCTTATTTCTCAGTGTGTTGAAAGTGAAGTTCTTGGGGCAAAAAAAATGTTAAGGTTTGTGCTGATTGAGATGCAGGTGATACAACACATTTGATGGTGTTCGTTCATTGTGTACGACAGTCTTTTCTGCCTACGGGGCCTTTGATAAGAAGGCACAGCTGGGTTTTCATGCAGACACCACCCCGCTCTGGTATCCTGTGTGCCTCTGCGCGTTTTCCATGCCTTAATCATGTCAGCCACACCCGGAAAATATTAAAATATTCAGCAATGTTTGTTTACTTCTCTACTTTAAGCCAATTATCATGTGTGGACATCTCTTTTGAAAAAGATGTTGCCGTGTTTTGAAGATTTCAGCAGGCACTCTGTGTATGCATGCATTTCAAAGTGTTTATGGATTTTTTTTTTTTTTTTTTTTACCCCGTGAAGAATTCCCCATGCCAAAGACGGAGCTGGTGCAGAAGTTTCATGTGCTGTATCTGGGTATGACATCTGTGTCTCGACCGATAGGTAAAGCTGAACTCACGCTAAAAAACATGAGCACAGCATGAGACGGTCTGCCTGTTGGGAGTGAATACCTGGTCTACCCTTGCTCTCTGTGTTTTGTCCCCAGGTATGGATATCATAAATGGGGCAATAGAAAGCCTCCTGTCGTCCACAGGCAAAGAGGACTGGACTCCTGTCATACTGAGCATTGCTGACACCACTGTGGCTGTGATCAAAGAAAAGGTAGGACTGCTTCTGTTTCTTTGCCGAGTAGGAACAACCATGTAAGAGTCTGATGATCTTGTTTGACGGCCGTGCAGGAGGAGGAAGAGGAGGCGCTCGTGGAGTGCCGCGTTCGATTTTTGTCCTTCATGGGCGTGGGTCGGGATGTGCATACGTTTGCCTTCATAATGGACACTGGGAACCAGCACTTCCAGTGCCACGTGTTCTGGTGCGACCCCAACGCCGGCTGCGTGTCGGAGGCTGTGCAGGCAGCTTGCGTGGTAAGCTCCGAAGCCGAAGGACGACGTCGTTTGTATTTACGTTTGATTTTAAAAACAAAAGAAAAGAAGTTTTCAATAGAAAACGTCATCATTTTGTTTCCATTCGTGCAGATTTCTTCTCAAAAAAACATGTCGTCAGATGAATTTTAACCCTTGACCCGCATTCCTTTAATAACTGCACCCTCTCCTCCTCAGCTCCGGTACCAGAAGTGTCTGGTCGCTCGGCCGCCCTCCCAGCGTGCCGGCTCGTCGTCCTCGCCCTCCGCGGACTCAGTGACCCGGCGAGTGACCACCAGCGTGAAGCGCGGCGTCCAGTCTCTCATAGACACTCTGAAACCCAAGAAACAGCCGTCAGAACTCCCCCAGCAATGACCGTCACCGCTGACCACTCGCACCGCCCCCCCCCAGCCTGGAAGCCACTCACACTATCGCCACGACGACGACACTGAACCCGTACCAGCCATGGTGACTACCAGTGTACATAGAGCATAACAAATCTCACTGCAGATGAAGGAAAGAAGAGCCGTCATCAAACGTGCCCGACGATTTAACGATCCATCAAAAATGAAAACGCGCCTGTTATGGAAAAAGCTGGTGTCACTGGTTGAACTTTGACCTTTGAACGCTGTTCCGCCCAAGTGGAACTCACCTTCTACACATGAAATTTCTAAAAAAAAACAAATTAAACGGATGGATTACCTGACCGTGCACTCTACAGACAGGATAAAGGATTACCCAGGAAAAAAAAAAAAAGAAAAGAAAAGATGAAATTTCTACTCAGAGTCGTTATGGAGCCACTCATTGGTTTACTCATTTTTCCTTCCATCTGTCTCTTTTTGAACTCCTGGAACGGTTGAGCTGCAGCGAACCCTCCATGAGAAAAAAAGTCATTGTCCTGCTGTGATGGGGTTGTGACAGGTGAATGAAAAAAGTAACCAGGAGCAGACCGTCCTCAGCCTCCAGGGTCCAATCACGTGGCATCGAATGTTTCAAACCCTTCAGCGTGCGACAAACTGGAAGGAGACAAAACGTTTTCATCTAATAATGAATGAAGTGATTGTAAAAATAAGGTGTCTGTAAATGATTGTATGTAGGAGGAGAGTTTTTAGGGCGCAAGAGGGTGGAGGATGAAGCGGGGGTGTTTTGCATGTTTCTGTGATGGGATACATTTTATGTTGGTGAGTAAACGGTTCCTCTAAATTGACTGGTGAACACATGAAAAAATACATACTCTCAGCACAATTCATCTCCACTTGATCATGACTGGATTAACACTGGCACTAAAAATTCTAACCCAATCCACAGCGAAACAAGGCTACTCTTCTTTTACAAAAATACAGTCAAAGATTGTCATTTTGGTTTTGAATGAATTCTTAAATGAAGGGTTGAATCAGCAGAGGAAAGTTAAACAGTTTTTATTGTTTTTCAAAGCTTTAAATGAGTGATGATTGTAATTTTTTTTCTGAAATGTAAAAAAAAAAAAGAGAAGAAAAGCTTAAGAATGTTGTGTTGTACTTTAAAATGTCACAAGTTCCTCAGGAATCGTTACAGATATGCCCGAGATCTATAAGAAACTCCAAGCCCGGGCTTTGACTGGCAGATCTGAAGCAGGATTGGTTCTATGAGAGGAGCAGTACGTGATGCTCTTCACCAAAAGATCAAACCTGTGCCATACACGAGGGATTAACTACATATATATGTGCTTTTCCTAAGTAAATCCAGCCAGTGTACTCCCACTCACAAAAGAAAAAAAATACACACACACACACACAAATACGCACAACCAGCAGTAAAAACATCTGCTGTCACTCATTTCAAAACTTTTTACAATGCTATTATGGCTCGAGGCCAACACCTGCACTCAATGTGAACTCTGTGAATGCAGTCTGATCCGAATGGAAAAAAAAACACACAAAACCAACCAGAGAGATGCTATAAATCATTTCATTTCTGTTCGTCACCCACCTCTACACCATGTAAATGTAATCTGTTGTGACAATAAATGCATTACCAAATTAAAAAAGAAGCTTCTTGAATATGTCCTTTGATTCTTTTAGGTTAGTGGACCCTCGTGCTGTTGGCACTCCTGTGAAGTGACATTGAAGCGATATTGCCCCGGCACCGTGGAAATATGCAGCTTAATTAGAGTCAGACTGTGGCAAGGTTGTTCTTTATAGCACATAAAGACACAATAATAACGACCTTGTAATAATGGCTCCGGAATCGAGCAAGGTTCTGTAACATTCACATGATTGGAGTACAAACTGGCAGCTCAGTAACACTGTAGACACGATGCTCAATTCAAATACTTGTGACTTTAGCAGTTGGCCCGTGCTTCTGATCGCGTTAGAGTTTGTGAAGACAAAGCTGAGGGCGGGTCTTCCCCACAGCATCCTTGGAGAGACCACCGGCGGAGCGCAAGTGGGAAACGATCTGAGCCGTTTGTTTCCACTTGGTGCAGCCGAGGCTGGAGCCGATTCCCGCCTGGCTGTGCCTGGCTGACAAGTCCGGAAAGTTAAGGGGAGGAAAGGCGAGCACCACGGGCCTGAGCACCTCCTGAGGGGCTCGACGGGGACGTACCGCCGGGGCCGCAGGGGAGGGGGGAGGAGCTGGGGCTGGAGTCGGAGTGGTGGTGGTGGTGGAGGTGGCAATGGCAGGTGTAGTGTTCAGGAAAGGAGAGAAGCTTTTCGTTGTCGTGCTGCTTTCTGGTTGGGTTGAGGAGGGAGGAGAGAAGGGGCCTGTGCTTTCTTGTTTGACGTAATAGAGGGAGCTCGACACACCTCTATTTGAATGCACTGGTTTGGGTTTCACTGGAAGATAAAAACAATGGGATTAATGAGGAATAATTGCAAAAATATATATAGACATATACACACTTGTAAAACTAACTTGTCTTTAATTTCTCACCTGTTTATCATTATATAATTACCTCTCTATAGTACTGAGACAGACCACCGACCCGGGTGGCTGTTCTTACCGTGTAGCTGTTTGCGAGCAGCGTCCTGGTGTCCACCCAGAGCACCACTGCTCCTGCCCTTGGACTGCTGGTTTTTGGGCTGAATACTAAGAGAGAGACTGGGCAGAGACGTGCGATCTCGGGCTGCTGTTTTCACCCTGTTCATATGTCCCTGCTGATTCTTTTTACCGAGCTGGTTAGAGCCGATCCTGTCCAGGATGCCACTGGCATTTGCTCTGGCAATTACTTCCTGTGGTGCTGGTTTGACCTCTGGCTCGGGCTGTTGAGAAAGAAAAAAAAGTTCCATTGTTTTTTATAAATAAATAATTAAATTGTTGAAAAAACATACTGTAAATGAAACATACTGCACAAGATTAATAAATTATTATAGAGCTAAATGTCAACAGCAGTAATGTCAATAGAAAAACAGAATCAATATTTGCAGATGCATTATTCTGCCCTGAAAGACACACTGAGCTGTTTCAGCATTTAATAATCACACAAATATGCACTAACTTATTTTCCCATAAAAAAATAGAAGAAGTGAAGAAGAGATAAGAGGAGGGGAGACCAGAGGGAGCGGGAGCCACCATGTCCTTGCTGCTGGCTGCAGGGTCACCTGCTGTCTCAGCAGCAGCACACACAGCAGCCCGCTGCTCTCCTCAATGCCTGAATTATTCACAAGCAAAGTGTACACTGTGGGGACATGCAGCCTGTGTGTGTGTGTGTGTGTGTGTTGTTTTTTTTTTTTCTAAGCGCTTGCTTGTCCTTAAATGCAAATGTTCTTAAGTGTTTATAAAAGCTGTCAGTAATTCTACCTACACAGGCATCTATGCATACATGAAGGGAAGGAGTGCATATGCGTGTAGCGATGTATGTTAATACACCCAAGGCAAACAGGTAAACACGCTTTAAGTGCGTCTCTGAAGCGCAGGCTTTGGCAGACGCCCTGAAGTTCATTGATGCTAACTCATACAGACAGGGGGCGCTGAATTATTCAACAGACACTCTCCCTTGCCTCCCTTTCTTCCTCCTCACTCCTGTAAATCTCACTTCAACTCCATCTTCGCTAACCAACTATGCCAGGCTCCATAAAGCTCTCATTTCCTTCTTTACTCTGCCAAACTCAGCTGCCACAGCATTTCCCGGAGCCTTTTCTTTTCTTTCAAAACTTATGTCCAAAATCATTACGTCCGATACGTCTTGGGAACTCCATGCAACTTTATAAAACTCACCCTGAGCAACGAAGAAAACAAAGACCGAGTGAAAAGAGTGGGGCTTTGAATCTATTATTAATACTATCTAAATTCATCCTCCAGCGGCCAGGGTCTTCCACACAAAAGTTCATCTGTGATGTGCTCTGCTTGCTCGAGAAATTAGGCCGGAACGCATTACCTGGACGTCTTTATTGTCCCCAGCTGTTCCTGTATGGAGGGCTCATAAAGAATTTTACCAGGCAGCACTCTGACAACCAATATGAGCCATACAGCATTCAAACACTTATATAATTGCTATTTTTTACGGCGCTTTTCAGAGTGCCACAATAACTTTTGATTAGCTCAGTTTATTAGAGGGAGGGAGAAAAATCCTGTTTGAGGCACCTTTACAGCGGTTTGATTATCTTTTCATTCCTATCTATGGAGGTATAAAACATGATGGATGGCCAGAGAGAAACAGGCACAACAATGCGGAAGGGCTCCGTGGCGCCCGGCGGGGGTAAGATGGCTTAATAACCCCGCACCGGCATGAAAAGCGTGAGAGCAGATTTCATAATGTGAGGGAGTTTGTCATCGCCGTGGCTGTGCTGTGAATTATGAGGACGCTGGGAAAGACTCGTCTCAAAGACCTGATGAGACCTGCTGATGTATTTTTTCCCGGGCCTGTAAATGCACGGCAACCCCATACGCCTACAGCCAGTCAGTGCTGGACTTAGCTCCTGTAAAATTCCCTGTCTCTAATAATAAACACCTGGAAAAAAAAAAAAAAAAGATCTAGAGAAAGAAAGGGGGATTGGCAAGCAGAGGAAAATCAAAGAGAATTGTAGAGTGTGATGAATTTGGGAAAATAAAAGGCTGAGGGAGAGGCTTCATTAGGCAATTAAAGTCTGTGACTACAAAATACAGTGGAGTCAGGGGCAAGGCGCAGACCGACTCCTGCTGCTCTCAACAGATTGACAAAATCATCAGAAAGCTTTCAGACATGGGCGCGGATCAAATTGCTGCTATAAATCTCGTCAGTGACATTTCTACAGTAACCCAAATATTTATTCTCCGTTACTGATTAATTCTCTCAGTTGGTAGAGGAGGTTGTCTTTCCGTCACAAAATATGTGGTTCAATTCCCCATACTGACACGAGTCCTTTAGCAAAATAGTGAAGTGGTCCCAGTAGAGGCTGAGCGCCTTGCGTCGCAGCTGTCACCGTGTGTGTGAACATCACTACGGTGTAAAGTGCTTTGAGACGGCGCAGGCACTGGAAAAATGTGCCATGAATGTGAAGTCCGTTTTATCCCGGACTTATCCAAACACAACCAGTGACACTAGCTTCTGCTGGCTTTCCTCCCTAAACTGACGTCAGCTTCTTACTTTCTGCGCAGTTCCTCACGTTTCTAAAACTGACCCCCCAAAAAATGTCTTTCCCTTACAAAATTCACCTCCTCGCCTTCATCATTTTCTATCTCGCACTTTCTGTCAGGTTTCTGATTATATCTGGACAAGATGTCTGCATCCGTGACTGAACATTCTCATTTCATCTGGGAGCCTGACCTCCTTCCACCGCTCTCTTTTCTACCTCCAGCCTTTGACCAAGTACCTATTACATGCTGTGATCCTCATTTTCCCCCCATCTCAACCTCAGCAGCTTGGTTCCATGTGTGGTTTCCTTATCTGCTCAAGCAAAACATAAATACAAACATGTTATGCCTCAATTTCTTGAGGCTGGTTTGTAGAAATGAGTCTACCCCTTTCATCACAATTTCCACCCTTATCAAGGTTTGCCAATTAAAATCACTTCATCTTGACTCTGATGTGTCTGTGAGGAACCGCGAGAGGACCAGGAGCTCGATGTTTTCCACAGAGTTTAATGGATTTTCTGCATTTAAGAAGAAGAAAAAGAAGCAAGAGGGTTTCTCTCTTCCATTCTATCTTTATTTTTAGTTGTTGTTTTTCTGTTTCACTTCACTGTATTTAGTGTGTGTGTGTGTGTGTGTGTGTGTGTGTGTGTGTGTGTGTGTGTGTGTGTGTGTGTGGCAGTAAGCCTCCTCTCAGAGTGGGTAAAGTTGGTCAGATCCAGTGCTAATGATCAAAACCTCTCATGTGGGACTACAAACATTGCCAATTTTATTTATTTATTTATTTATTTATTTATTTATTTATTTTGCTGTACACTTTGAGATCAGCTGCAGCCTCATCAAACCCCTTATCTAACTTATATGTGACTGTAAAACATTTTATATTCATAACACCTTTATTCAAGTGGAAAATGGGTTGACTTTGTATTTAATGAGCCAGATCTGTTAGTCTGTGTTATTTAGAGGCAGTAGAGAAGCAATGGCAGTTTGGTGATCTGTGGTTTGAACCATTGCTGAATATAAATATTCTATGCTTTAGAAAATCAGTTATAATCAGTTTCAGAATTGCAGACATGATGTCTTTAGTGATCATACCTCTCTTTTCAGAACAGCCACAAAACAGCCGTCACTGTGGTCTGAAGGCTCCAGCGTGAAAAAGGTGTTTGTTTCCTCTGTGGCCTCAGAGTGGAGACAGGAGCTGAGAGGGTGAGGGCTTATCCTGGACGAAACACACATGAACAGGTACTTCAGTGCAAAAGTACAAGCTGATAGTTTAAAACTAAACATCACACAAGAAACGTCTGTAATGTAAAAAGGAACACAAAAGCAGTAACTAAGAGAAAGACTGTGACAAACTCCCATAGTCACACCTTTGTGTAATTTAGAGGCAACAATTATCCTCAAATGCAACATGCACACTCCTTATAGAAACCCTCCTCCAAGCAGATTGAGTCCAGAGCAATATTCTCTACATCACTCTTTACAGTAGGTGCTGTAGTTATTCCATCAAGGTGATAAAAAAACATTATTTAGTCTACAAATAATAATCAAACAATAGAAATACATGTTTAATATTGTAATATATTGTGTAGATTGTCCTAATTGTAAAAGCTAAAGATATATACAATATCATAAAAAAACACGCTTATAAATTGACCTCGTGTTCTGCTTCTGCTTAAGACTTCTTAAGACGTTCATGTTTGTTTTCCAAAATGCCTGTCGAAAGCATCAGGAGGCCATGAAAAATTATTTTTGTGTGAACACAAGTAGTCCAACAAAAGGGATGTTGACTCTTGAATATGAAATTCACAGAGACAGCGTGAACGTCATAGTAGAGGATGATGCAGTGAAATACTGTGGGGGGGTTGTTTGTGTGTTTTTGTTTTTTTTTTTTTACAAGAAACACGACCAGATGCACAATTACCAATATTATCGGAGATCATATTTCTAAACTGACAAAGAGATTATTTTTGTTTGCTCCAAAATCCACACAAACATCTGATGCCTCAGTCAAGCCAGCGTGATCCATACCAATAATATTCCTTGTGTTTTATTCATGCTAGCCTGAGGCATCACCGGCACACCAGGCCAGCTTACCGCAGGGAGGAGCCTGCCTTGAGAAATTCCAGTCTACTGGAGTAGGAAACTTCAACAGGTCTTAAATTCCTGCCCTCACAAACCGAGAAAAAAGGGTGCTGAAAAAAATAGGGGCCTGGAAATCTTTTTTTCTCCCTTTACATCGCATTTAAAGACACCTGTTGATTATATTTTCGCCGAATCTTCTCCAGTTCCTGCTTTAGATATGCTGAGGCTTTGAGGCAGGCTTGTCTGAAGGCAGTAAGTCAAACATGTTGGAGAGCCGACTGACAGAAAGCAAAGCAAACAGGCGAATGAAACACAATGAGGGAGACAGATCCAGAAAGCACCGTGTGGAACAGAGATTCAGGCTGACCTGAAGTTTGCTCGCTTTGAATCCTCCTCCTGGTCTGAGCAGGCTTTGGATTGCTGCAGGGCTTTGCTCACCACATCCACATTTTCCTCCGAATATGTCGAACGTGTCAAATATACAACCGCTAAAACCTTGGGAACTGCACACAAAACATTCTCATTCAGTCAAAGGAAAGTTTCTCCATTCTACAATTACAATAGGTTATTCAAACAAAGCCTTCCGTTTTCAGCCACTCCCTTTGGAAAATAGGCACTTGAATAATAATTCTCGATATTGTTTGCACATGAAGCAGGTTGCTATTTGATTCGACTGCTGCTGGCTTGTAGATTTGCCAGGCTTCACTTCTTTCATTTGAGCTTTGATTTCTTTCATGCTCACTAATTATAGCCAGACAGAAACAATTACTTTTCAGACGATAACAAATAAAACCTGCTCAGATGTGGCAAAATCAGCCTCAGAAAAATGTGGAATATCACTTCATGGGGAAGGAAATCTGAAACAAGAAACGGCACACGAGTCACTCGCGCGCCATGTGATGGGTGTGTTGCTCCAAAACAGAAATTAAAGGATGCCTATAGGTTTCTATCTGTGGGAGCATTTGTCACTGCATGTGCCCACATGGAGACGTTGAAATGAGCGCATCGATTCAGCTGAGCAATGGCACTCGATAAATACCCACCATTAATTACCAGTCCTATTAGAGAGGCAAAAACATGGACAGGGCCTGATCAATGGCAGCGTGATTAGAGACGCTGGTTTACATCCCGCCCCCCCCGCAAACCAAGAAAACCCGCCTACTGGCTGAACACAATCCAAACCAGACACAGAGGAACCGTGTTAAACAACACACTGAAGGTAATGACGGTATCAGCAGATACTGATTAGCGTGTTACAGAAGAAAACAGTGCACTGACCCATATGAAACAGGAATAAGCACAGAGGCTGACTTCACAACAGAGATGTTACATTTGCGTAAGAGAGCGTGCAGCGCAGCACTTTGTATACCACGCTCAGTTATTAAGAATGTAGATGAAGTGAACGCGCAATTACGAGTCACTTTTACAAACAAGCAAGAAATGATGGTGAAGACTGGCTGGCTGGCTCAGAGCAACATTAGCATTCCTAATTAAGACTCAGACGATCTCCGAGGAACACCGACGGGCTTCAGTCTAATGGCATATGAGATTAGATAATTAGGAAGAGTGAGCTTCATTGTGTCGGAGAGGCGAGCGAGGCTTCACGCTTGGGACCGCGGGTGCACGTGTCCTGCGTGTTTGCGCGAGCGTGCACGTCGAGAGCAGGTGATCATACACTCACACTTCAAGGCGTGATCGATATCCTTCTGCTGCTGCGCGACCAGAGCTTCCAGTTTGCTCTGGGCGATGGAGCCTTGGGACAGGTTCTGCAGCAGGTCTGTGTCTGGGAAAACAAAGGAACACTTCAGAGGAGCACAACGTCACTTTTATTCATTGGTTCTCTTCAGCGGGCTGTATAAATAACGCTGGTATAGATGACAGTCGTGTAAATAGATGGATGGTCTTCACTGAAAATGGAAATTGTTATCCACAGCACCGCTCTCCATCTTCTTTTATACAAGTACAAAAGAATTATTCAAGTGGTTGAGACTGTGACACATGCATTTCATGTGAGAATTACGCATTTAATACTTGGAAATGAAATCCCTCCATTATAATAAAACCTGCGACATCAAAACTCAGAACGATACAAGACTTCCTTTAAAGTTGGTCTGAGATATAAAATAACAGTGTTACAAAGTATTAGAGACAAGTTTGAGTGTTTTATGAATGTAATAATAAGAATTGTGTGGGGTTAGGAATATAGCAAACATATTTTTCTCGCAGTGTGCACAGGCAATATCCTTTTCTTTTTTTTCATCCACCGACACTTTGTAACTGTTAGTTTTCTTTCTATGTTCTTTTCTAAATTCCAGTTTTTGCCTCCGCTGTACAGCAACAATCCCCACCTCCATTTTCTTGTAGGATGAACTCGACCGGTTTGCTGATTGCAGACATCGAACACTTGGGCATCAACAGGATCACGTGCACTTTTTGAAGCCATCTTTCACCCAAGTCCAAAGAGCTGAAGACCTTCTGTATCAGTTTCACATCTAAGTAGCAAACACACAATAATGGTGACCATTCATTAAGCTCTCAAATTGTAAATTCTTTTTGCGGATCTTTTAGCATTAAAAAAAAAAAAAAAAAACCACTATCAACCTCATCATTAATATTTGTGAAACTACTGATTTAGGTGGCTTCATTTTCATAAAACAAACTGAAGACAAGAGACACAGCAAATCAGCTGTCTTTCTGTCAAAGTTTTCTTTCTTCTCACAGAGTTTGTGAACTTCTGATTTAAAAAAAAAAGTGAAGTGTGACAAAGCCAGCGGGCGTTCTTCTCCTTTATTTTCTTTTTTTCATTCAAATGAAAAGCAGAAAACAAAGGTAACCTGTCATGGCAATAAAAAGACACAGTCAACAGGCTTTTTCCTGTTCTGTTTCTTTCTGTTTATCTCCTCTTTTGTCTTCAGTGTCAACACACACACACACACACACACACACAAACACACACACACACACACACACACACAGTTTGTGCTTACTCGTGCAGCCCATGGTGGAGACAGTGAGCTGCAGCTCCTCCCTCTGAGCGTCCGTACAGTCGCTGACACACACGTAGACCGTGGGCTGATTGTTGCCTTTATGTTTCTCTGCAATCAGGGAGGCGGTGTGGGAGACGGTGAGGCCGGAGAAGGAGCCCGCCATGAGGACGTCTCCTTCCTCTGGTAGCAGGGAGCATGCTGCGTTTGGACCCAGACTGCATGACTTGTCCTGCAGGAACAAGGGGTAGAACGAGGGTTAAGTGCAAAAAAATCCAAACCTAAAAATCAAAACTCATAACATGCAGCAAAGCTGAACATAATAAAAAGTATGAGGGAAGGCCAGGGAGGACAAAAAGCACAAGGAAATACAAGGTGAAAAATAACAGGATGAAAGTTTGACGAAGACTCAAAGATAAAAAACGAGAGGAAGGATGATTAATTGCACAGCGGTGTTGGATATTTGATTGAATTTGGCTGTGAAATCTTGATTTAATTGTGTTGTGGTCCTGTGTGCAGCTTACAGTTCATATGGCAGCTTGAGTTTTATGGAGTAGAAATTTAATGATTAAACTGTCGTCGACTCACAAACAGGATAATTCTTTATGGCGCGTAGTGAGGTATGGCCATATGAGTGGAAGTGATGTGAAATATTTGTAACGGGGGAAACTAATTTTAGTTGGCATAAGGGATCTCAGTTTTCTAATCAATTTGAGCGAGTCCATTACCAAAAGGAAATCATAAATATATGAAAAGATTGATGAGATTGAACAGACTTCCAGAGCCATATTAGTCTACAGAGAGGAGGAGGCCATTCTTATTGTAAAGCCTCTGTTTGTGCAGCCTGTACCTGGATGATGAGTTTGTGTTCGCTGAGCAGCCTGGTGGAGTACAGCTGAGCCTTCAGCTGAGCGGGGAACACCAGAGTGTCCCCACAGTGGGGGTCGTGGCAGAAGGTCTGACCCTCCAACTGTCCAATCGATTCCACTTGCAAGAAGCCAGCGCTCTCCAGCACACCCTGGACCGCATCCTCACTGGAGGCAGAAGACGGGAGACTTGAGCAGAGCAGGTTAGTGTAAACTTAAGAGGAGGGATACGAGAGGAAGGTTAGGAAGGTAGCTATCATAGATAATGATTGTGCAGAATTTCTACATGGCCTTTTTAAAAGACTTTGATAGTGATATGTGCTGTAAAAAAAATCCATGTCCAGACACACACACACACACACACACACACACACACACCAGCCACAGGTGACCTTTACAGTCCCGGTGCTGGTTGAGGAGTGCCGCTGATTGAATCTGTCTACAGCAGCAGGATTTACACCTAACTGAGTCAGCCTGTTGGGACGTGCACGAAAACACACATTATCACACACACACACGCACACGCATAAATGTACAAAACACACACACACACACACACAAACACAAAGTCTGGTCCTTTAATTGAATGTCAGCTGGGCACCTGGCCCATAAAACACTGGGCAGAACCCCAAAGCTAAAGGTCTGTGTGTGTGCGCGCGTGCCTACGTGCGTGCATACGTGCTTACAGTGCAGGCCTGGGTTCATGTACGGGTGTGTCCATACAGGTGTGTGTTCTCTGTGTGTTTCTTTAGCTGACCTGCTCTTCAGCGTGTTGACCCACGCATAAAGCGGAAGCCTGCCTGATCGTTCCTGCTTCCTCCTCATGCTCTCCGGCAGGGTGTACTCTATGGACAGCAGATCAGATCTCACCCTGCATCGGGCCAGGGAGGCTGCCAGCTTAGTTTTAAACCTACACAGGACACAAAGACAGTGGATTCTTTACTTGATTAGTTTTGAATCCTTGAATTATATTTATTTATTTATCAGTTTTTTCCCACCTGAGCAGGCACTTCTCCACATGCCTCACTTCGGGGATGATATCTCCGATTTGGTCTTTTCGAGGGAGGAACTGCCGGTCCTGGAAATCGTAGAGCATGACGGCAACAAGACTCATCTGGTCACCTGGCTGAGGCACAAAATCAAAACTTGAAGTTTGATCGACAAACTGATTAGATACTGAATGACTGATAACACGGAGCGATGGTATTTATCTTTACCTGCCTGGCACAGTTGGCACCCTGGTGGCTAAAAGCATCAGTGGTTGTGAACGGAAACCTCGACTAATCCAGTATCGGCTTCACATTTGATACTCACATATTTGAATTGACAGCAGTGTGGTGCCCTTCCTGACACAACCATCTTTATTTATTTACACCTGAAAGCAACATTAATGCTACACTGCCATGTCTCATCAGAGGCTAGATTTAGATTCAAATATGCCAAAATTGATGAAAAAAAAAAAAAAAGCTCATCAATGTCCTTCCCCTCCTTCTACCACTCAATTAAACCTAGGAGGAAGTCACTGGCTCTCCTTGGCAATTTACTCTCTCCCTTTAACTCAATGCCTGTCTTCTTTCTCTTTCCTCCCTGAGGACGAGAGGACACCAGCCGCATGAGTGCAGATGGTTCTCCACAGATTACCACATCGGGCAGAGGAGGGGTCTGCATGGCTGCAAAAGAGGCTCGCGAGCATTCCAAGGCTTTTAATGACATACATGGAAAGGTTGAGTTCTGAGACAGGTTGTTGTACTTCTCCTTTCTTCCACCATTCGCACTCACTCCATCGACATCCCCTTGGCCTCTGCCAAGGTGAAACCCCCCCGGGTGTGGGAAAATTCCCAGTCATGAAGCTCCCTGGTAACAGTGTCCCATAGTGAGGAACTGGCCCACAACAAACACGCCTGCTCTGCTCGGCCAGCTCTGAAATAGGTCCCTTACATAAGGAATTCACTTGTGTTATTTTGCATTAAACTGATCAACTGCATCAATGGGTAACCTTTCAGCGTGTATCATAAAACAACGGATTCTGTTTTCCTTGCTCCGCCAAATGCAATATGCTTATGATTACCTGTCAGTTGAGACAGGCGAAATTTAATGTCAGGCAGGTGAAAGTCGTAAATTGGATGTGATTTAAGTTCGACATGGGTCATCTTGCACTGTGCTTGGGCCCATGTCATGATAAATGATATTTATGCGTGCCTGTCTCACACACTGGCCTACACTGATTTTACATTATCAGTTGGGTTATTCATCCTCTGGCACTTCACATTCACTCCATTCTGATCAAATCCACTTTGGGGTCAAAAGGCCATGCGTATGCTCATTTCTGTCTATACAGTCTCCCTTTTTACAGGTGGGCCTATCCTCACTTATCCCCCTTTTTCTGTTTTTCTCTGTATCAAGGCTGAACTTTATAGATGCCAGCAGCGTAAAGGAAGGTGAGAGTGAGTTCTAAAAACTGTCTCATTGTGTCTGGGCTTTATTGGCTTGCCAGAGGGATGCAGAGTAACGACCTGCCACCGATGCATAGAGAGACCCATTCGTTTCACCCAGAGCCATATCTCAGCGGGCTACAGTGGATGCCTACACCTGTGTGTGTGTGTGTGTGAGGGGATTGGACTGCAAACACATATCCGGGTGTATTAATGCTCCTGCATGTTTACACCCTGTCTGAAATCGACATTAGTCGCCTTCAGTCTGCACGCTTCACGGCAGCTCTGTTTTCTGTTTGCACATTCACTTCCTCCTGCTCTCATTACTCTTTTCCTCTGCCAGCCCAGTCGACCCGCAGCGGTTCTGTATTCCGTGCATGTCTTTATCGCCAACCAGAATGTAACAGAAAGAGCTTAAGCGTCCCTCTTCCATCCACAGCTTCTTTTATGTGAAGCGTTGAAAGTAGGCCAAAAGTACATGCCAATCTCCTCCAGAGGATACCTCTCCATTTAAGTAACAGGGTGTTCTACTCACAGAAACAGATTCTCAGTTGTATTGGGAATCAGCGCATCATCATAACACCTGGTATATAAGTTGTGGGACAGTTGGAGGACGGAGTCTGCGCCGAAAACTCAAGATACCGCGTGTAAACACTCAGAGGCACAATCAGAATGGAGAAGCAGTAACGCCGAGGCTCATTAATGAGGAGCAGCAATGAAAGAAAAGCTCCAGCCAGACGAGGCCCCTCGTATTTTACCTTTTTAAATGTGTTGTTTCAGAGGAACAAATGGTCACTGATTGAGGAGGAGAGTATAAATGCAACAATGTGCTTTGCGAGTTAATGAAAGAAGTTTGTCGGTGTAATACATCAACACTGCTGTTACTGATTATAAGAACAGAGAACTGAAGAAAAAGTATGTGTGGGGAGATGTGTGAAGAGCTTTGAAGGATTCAGGGGCAATGTTCAGGGGCAGTGTTGTTGTTTCATATTTCAATCAATCAATCAATCAATCAATCAAACTTTATTTGTGAAGCACTTTTCATACTTTCAGCAACAGAAAGTGCTGATCACATGAAGATAAAAACAGAAAACCCATCCCTCCCACCTTCCATATACAGTCACACGCACACACTCGTATGTACACACACTCTCATCAGTAATAGTACTGAGACACGGCATGGCACGTGGGGTTGTGGAAAATGCCACCATTTGGGGGCGTCCACATTGGGAGGAGTCGCAGGCCATGACCACCAGGGGCGCCAGCGAGCATGGCCTGCGAGTTAAATGATCAGAAGTTAAGATAACCTAAAAAAAAACAGCAACAACGTAAAATAGGAATAATTTTAAGGGGTCAACTAAAAGCCTGATTAAAAAGGAGTGTTTTTAAACTTATAAAAACATCAACAGTCCTGAGTTTCTCCGGTGGGCTGTTCCACAGGCGGGGGCTGGAGGGCTAAAGGCCGCCTCGTCGTTGGTCTTGGTTCTGGCTTTTGGAATGGATATGAGGTTGCTGCCAGAGAGGCCATTAAACATTTAAAATCTAATAAAAGAACCTTAAAATCGATTCTGAGGCACATGGGGAGCCAATGCAGTTACTTTAAAACTATTGTGATGTGGGCCCGCCCCCTGGTCCTCATCAGCACATGTGGTGAGAGAGAGAAACAGGCGGACTCTGGCTACATTCTTAAAATGAGAAAAACCTATTTTTATTAAATTTTTGATAGGTGGGATAAAATTCAGCTCAGAGTCAAATATCACACCCAGGATTTTTACAGATTGCGCGCTGGTTTAAAATGTTGTAGTTTTGAAAAAAGTTTCTCTCTCTGGCCTTCATAACCTATCAGTAAAACCTCAGTCTTGTCCTGGTTGAACTGGAAACTCACTGCCATCCATGACCTGACGTCTGAAATGCAGTTAAAAGAGTTTCTATTGGCCCTGTGACATTTTTTTACTGTATTATATACTGATACTTGTTTTAAATGCAGTAAAGCACTTTGTGTTGTTTTCTTTTAACATGAAAAGTGTTTTAGAAATAAAGCTTGATTTGATTTGATTTGATTTGATTTAATTTGATTTGATTTGATTTGATTTAGTCAGACAGAAATCAAGATGGGATCCACCTTTTGTGAAACAAGTGCAGTGTTGAAAATGTTGCTATCAAAGAACTCACATACTATTGGATGGGCGAGATAAAAGCAGCTGTCAATCATGATGTCCTCCAGCAGCTCCTGATCTGTGCAGAAACAATGAGAAACAATGTTAGAGGAAAGGAAATGGGATATTAGACATCTCAATTATGGACATGAATAATGATGGCGCATATTAGTGCATCTTTTATATCAACATCTAATTATCCCTGGAAACCAATCCTGACTCTTTCATCTGGAGCCAGAGACAGAGGCACAAAACATTACTCTAGTCTATTAACTGCGAAAATATATATGATAAAGGATGAACCCATATCTAATGATGAAAACACGCCTAGAAGAAAAAGAGCAAAGAGTGATTAGGACAAAGAGCCACAAAGACTCCTTGAGGCAGCCCTAATGATGGTGATTTAATTTTAAAAGATAATTCAGTTAGATTGCAGGTTTAATTTTCCGTGATTAAATGCTTATTTGGCGGTTAATTAGACCTAATCTGACTCTTTATTTGCCTCTTTTCTTTCATTTATTGTGTCAACGATGAGTGAGTGTGATGAATCAAAGGAGTAATGGTATTATGTAATGACAGCTGAAATAATATACAGGAAACCAAACGTATCTTACGTATTGTTCTTACCATGATTCCTGTTTCATTTTTATACCTATTTCATGAAAAAAAACAAACAAACATGTGAACATAATCACATGTGACAGTCCTGTGTCGTACCTTTCAATCTTAAATCATCAAAATGTTTTATGCTAATTACATTGGAACCATAGCAATCGTCATTTCATTTTATGGTAATAAAACTGAACTTGGCTTGACCTTCTTTTTCAAACCATGATGTAGGTCTGAAGAGCATGAGCTCTGTGACCTCCCGATCAGATATCCAGATGTGGCATATAAAGGTTTCTCAACCTCCTGTCAAGCTGTCATATCACAAAAGCTGCAACTGTCTCAAAAACCAACAGGGTACCTTCTCTTCAAATATACATAAGTACAAACAGATGCATCCTTATCGTTCCAGTCTGTGAAAAGCAGATGCTCCTTTTCAGTATGAGTGAGATGCTATCCAGGTATCATGTTAGGATTAAACAACAGCTGCTTCTGCAGTTACCCTGTAGGTGATGTTTCTTCTCTTCAGACTGCAAATAGAAAGGAGGATATATTTATTTAACATCAACCCAGTTCTGGTGAGATTTAAAAGGCTAAAACCACTGCCCTGAAATGAAGGCACACAATTTCCAGTTTGTTTCTGGACAGAAACAATTCTTAGGCTGTGAATAAGAAGTGTATCCAGGACCCATTCATGGAGGCACCATGGAAACCGCAGAGAGGAGACCGCTGTGAACTTATCACAACATCACAAATCAAACTGTTCTCTGAGTCTCGGCCAATTGAACACCGGCCACTCCGCAGCATGCAGGACAGAGCAGACACACACAGGTCTGCATGCAGGTACGTCCACATCAACACACACACAATGCCTCATGCACAAATGTAGGTTTTCAAATGATAGGGCTTATCTTTAATTGATGGAAAGCAGGCGTACGGCATCAGCAGCGGCTTAATTTATAGCCGATAAGGTTTACAGTTGCGGCCATTACTGCAGAAGGCCTTAAAGATAAGTCCTTGAGAAATAACCACTCATTGCACACTGCAGAACAGACCTCGGGGGGGCGGGTCGTGGTGGCGAGGTACACAGAGGTCATAGTCTTCCACAGGCTATAAATCACAAGCAGCAATCAGAGTAAAACATAGAAAAAATTCAGCAATAAATCAATTAGAGACATCTTTACACGCAGACACGGGGTTGGGTTTTACCTAAAGGATGAGGCAGAATTTCTGAGATGTGAGGCTGACACACAACGGCACCCTGAAATTAATCTGGTGTCTCCCTGTTGGTAGGAGGTATTCATCGCTGGACCTGTGTTGAGGTTGTGCGCTTTGTGGATTCAATCCAGGAATTACACAATGACCAGTGACGGATAGTGACTGTAGTCAAACGAACCCTCAGTGCCGGAGCCAGACCTGAATGCAGTCTGCTTTTCTCTTCTGCCAGGTCTTTGTCTCACAGTGTTCTGCATCGGTACACCCAATTGCATATTAATCAAACGGGACACCTGCTGAAAAAGGGACGAGCTATAAGTTCTATATCCACCTTTAGAACCGAATTATCAATTTATCTTACATATAGGGTGGATGCAGAATTTGATATCTGCAGATGCATACTGTGGCAGCATCTCTGACTGTGGTCAAGGACAAAATAGAAACCCTTCTCTCTTTCATACCATAATCCAAAAAAAAACCTTTCTAGTTTTCGGAACAGCAGCCCCAGTCGTTTGACAATCTGGCAGCACCGCTGAACAGAGTGGACAATGAGGCAGAAAGACTCAGAGGAGCAGTCAGTAGAAGCGGGACAGAGGGAAAGCAGGGCCAGATTGGGAGATGAGGCTTTCAAAGCGAGAGCGACAAGGTCAACTAATTTTCCACTGGCAAAATGACCATACTGAACTAAACATCAGCATATACCTCAAGCTATGAGAGCAAACTGTATGATGCATCGACAAGATACAAAACCTCCACAACAAAAGCTGTCTGCAGGTCAGTGATGTATAGCAGGCATTCATTAAAATGAGGAAAGGTGTTTGGTTTTTTTAAGAGACTAAAAAGGTCACAGAGGGAGAAAAGCCCAGAAGATAAAAACAAAACAGAAGAGATGCAATGAAGTGGAAAGAAAGGGGCGATGGAGAAAAATCCAAGTTTACAGCTGATATTGGTCGTTTGAATGACTGCAGCTTTGTCTTGGTTTATGAAATGTGAAGTCTACACCAAGCTCATTACAAAATTTCACTCCACATTTTCATACGGACTGAAGCTCACAGCCACAGAAAAAATGTCTCAAATCACTGATGCAGAGCTTACGAGGCAACTTTTTTTCTTTCGTTTCAAGCAGATAAAAGTTGTAATCACAAGATAAATACCAGTGCTCACTGACACAGGTCTCTCAAGGTTTTGTTTCTGGATTATTTTTCTGCTGTTTAAGCAGTTCTTCATTTGGTCCCCTCTGCTCAATTATGAATCAGTCATTACGAGGCAGAGCACGAATGACACATCTGGCGGTTTGTGCGCATTACGTGTGTCCGACTGCCAGCACGGGCATGTCACGAGCGAATCAATTCCTGCACCGAAAGTCAGCATGTTCATAGGAGGAGGAAGAGGGAAGATTAACTATTGCCTTCCAGGCTGTGTCATTTCATTTACACCCCATTTCAGTGGCCAGAAAATCTGAGAAGAATACGAATATGCAGCCAAAAAAAAAACACTTGATCAAGGTAGGTCACATATAGAGAAGCAAGAACACTCAACACATCTTATTACCAACAATATTTAACTTGAAATGAGCCCAACATGCACAGTTAAAATCAACACTAATTCAATTTCAGGTTAACAAGATACAGGAATTCTGAGCTCCCAGTACAACCACATTCACAGAGCAAATAGTGTAATTAAAGAATTTTTATCACCCTGGAATTTTGAAAATCCCCAAAAATACTCAGAGGTGACTTTCACATTTTAGCTTAGTCTGATTATTTTCCAGATGAATTGTAAATACACTAAATAAATGTGCGAGAAAGGGAAGAGAACTGCAGAGAACAACGATAGTAACGCAGCACTGATAAGGCTGTTTAGACTTGCACTTGTCCTAAGTACCAAGTAGAGACAAATCCAATAAAGCTAGATTAAAAGAAAATGATAAAATGATAGATTAAATCAATGTCCTCAAATAAAATCTCAAAGTTCCTATTGATTATCCATTAGTAACCTGGTCAAATTCACCTAGTAGTTTAAGTATTATGGCCCGCGGCTGTAAAACTAATATAGGCTCTCAAAGCCGCTGCTCGAGCATGCTATGATGGATAGTTGTGAGGTGATCTACATTAAACCGCCGGACATGTTCGGGGCTCATCCAGGTTCAGTAAGTGGATAGTGAGAAGGAACAGAATTACTCATGGCTACGAGGGTGTTCCTGCCGCCTGACCTCTCCATCCACCAAGAACATGTTAAATCGATTCCAGACGGCTTCTTGCTCTGGCAGTTGGCTCGCATCCCTCCCTTATCACCATGGTGATTACACACCCCTATGACTTCGGTCACCCAGACCCCGCCTTAGTCCTCGGAAGCAGATTATGGGACAAATTGATTTGCAGCATCACCTAGAACCCCCCCTCGGGTCATTCAAGCATTTTTTCTTCCACTTGTCCTTCATCAATCTATCTATATTCAATTCCGCTTGTCAATTACCTTCCCCAGAGTGATTCACTCTAATTTCAAATGGCTGTGTTTACCGGGAATCAAATAGGTTTTACTTGCAAATTAGAATATCGAAAACCAATCAAAACAGGAGCTGCTGGCATCCTTTACAGATGTTGTGTCTTCACCGGCTAATTTCACCGTGACAGGACAAATTGTTTCATATAGAGAGCATCAGTCAGAGATGGTATTTCTCAACAACACTTATTTATCTTTGTCTCAATGTAGAATGTTTTTATAAACTAGGTATTATTACTTGGAGTTTCAACAAGTAAGCTCAGGCTATAAGAAGCAGACAGACTTACATTTCAGTGTATTGAAGGCCAGTTCATGAGCCGTGCATTGCATCACCTCATCTTTCACTTCAGGTAATGAGAGCCCTCTCTCTTTCCCATAATTCACCAGTCGATGAGCAGCAACCTTCTCCAGGTGGTGATTCTGAAAGACGACCGACGCCAGCAGATAGACTGTATCTGGGAAGCCCAGGTGACTTTCGCTGGTGGTCTGCGGCTCTGGAGGAGCAGCGGGGGTTCGGCTGTCAGCCTGTTCATCCACCACAGCCAGGTCTTTGCTGTCTTTGCTGCTTTTGATCAGAGAGCCAGCCTTTTTCATGTTTGAGACGTTTAGACGCCTTCCAGTGCTTCTTTTTTTCCCCATCTTCCCGAGGCTGTGTTTTCTGGTTGGCACCTGGAAACATACCATAACATCCTGAAGAGTTATATAACGCATAAGATGTGCTCAATTTGAGGCACTATATCAAAGGCCAAAATAAATCAAACAGTAATAGCATCCCCTTTATATATTAATCATCTTTAAAACACTTTCTGAAACACTAAAGCTTCAATACACCAGAAGAACAAATGCGTATTTTTTAAAGTAAGATGAATCCGATTAAAATTGAATGAGAATAAAAGCAACACATTAGAGAAAATGAAGAAAGAATAAAAAACATAAAAATAGCAGATGTTAAAAACTAATTTAAACACTGCCAAATAAAGCCATTTTTTTTAAGTGCAAAATTTCATTTGACTTTTAAATTTATAACCAAATCTGTGCAATTAGATCGTTTTTTAGAGTCTGTCATATTAAGTGTTTCATTTTGTTAAATTTATGAAGCAACCGTCTTTATTTCGGAAATCTGTTTCTTTTTACTATAACGTAAGCATAACTTTCAAACATTAGTCTTATTCATAGTGACTCATATCTATACTCCTCTGTAGAAAATATTACATTATATCTTTTTACAGAAATGCGATGAGAAATGAATATTTAGTTTTAAATAGTGAAACTTTTCTAATTTCAGTTTTTTGCGGCTGATTTTGTGTTATTGAATTAATGACCTACAAAGATGGTTTACAATTTAACTATAAATATGTTGATTTAAGGCACAAAACTGGAAAAAAAAAGTCTGAAAAAATGTACTGTAGAGAATGATATTCTCTAGTATTTAAATGAATGCTCTCTTCCTGTTAATTTCCGAGATATTCTGAAACATGAAACAAAATCACGTGGTGATATAAATAACTGACTGAAAGCAGGTAAACAGACACTGATTTAACTGCGGGACTGACTTTCTGTATCTCGGCGGCTGAGAAATAAATCAGTGTGCGTGTGAGAGAAGTTACCTGACGAGGAGACGGGTTTCCACGGATATTTCACTCGAACCCTGGATCCTTATTAACGACGCTAACGTGGCCGCCGATTGCTTTGCTTGTGTTGTCCTTCGCTAAGTTTGAACAGCCAATAAATCCGCCGCTATAAACCTCGGTCGGTTACGAGGCGACGTGCGCGACTCATGTCAAGTCCTTGAGAGTCGTTATGGCAATTTATGGAATTGTTACAGGACAGATTCACCGCGGACGGACAAACTTTTACAAAAAAAAAAAAAAGAAAAGAAAAAGAAAGAAAGAAGAAGTCCGTGCGCGGTCACGCTGCACGTTTGTGCGCCTCCGTAGCCATGGCAACCGCGCGCTAACTGTAATTTCACGCACCAGGATCCGGAATGAATCTCCGGGACGTCCTCTGTCAGTCAGCAGCACTGAGGGGGCTTGTTAAAGTTTAACGCCGCGTTTTGTCGGAAGCCTAATCATAACAGCGGCTGTCAGCGGTTCAGGAGAGGGAATCAGTCACAGATGGCGCCAGATGCTGCTGCAAAACTCCACGGAGAAACTTTCAGCAACAACAGGGGCGTAAATAAAGGCCTGCTTACCTTACCCCCCACTGCGCTGATATTATTTAATGATGTAGAAATACAGATATTTATCTTTTCAACTTACTTTCTTGTTTACTTAATTGCAAGTTTGTGTTTTTTTAAGTACAACTTCTCAAAATACTATCAATTATCAGTAAAGTCAAAAATGCATTTCAGTTCAATGTTATTTGAAAGAGTGAGAGAGAGCACAGACTACAGGAGAGTTAGAATATTACTGTCAGAACAGATACACCATCTTCATCCAGTAACACAGATCTTCATTTAACTTGTTTCATTTGTCTAGAAAAAATGTTTTCTAAATCAAAACTGGAAATAATCTGACTGCTCTTTAAAAAAAACATTTTTGCTTCTGAAATAGAAACAGGATGTCTTGATAGTCTTCCATTAGTGGTGTACCTTGATCACTCTTCAATTTGTGAGTTTTTGCAGTTCCTTTCATACATCTAAGTACATTAACACAGCACAAATACTTTACTGCACACCAAGTAAAAATTGTGTTTGGTTTGTTAAAGTACTTGGCTGTGTGTCATTTACTTGGATTCTTTTTCTCACCAAGAGTGTTTCATTTTTCCTTACACGAATCCATCAATCTCAGACCCAGCACCACAAGTGAAAGGGGTTTTGTCCTTTAAGATGTACCTTTTGCCCTTTCTGCTGGAACATCAGACATCCATTAAAGGGAAGGCTACAGAATGGAAAAAGAAAAACCATGTATATGCTCATCATTTCAGCACCAAGGTCAGCACGGTTTACTGTGTTCATGCAAGCATTATAAGAGGAGGTACGTATGTGGATTTCGATTCAATTGAACTCACTTGTATTTATAAAGGATCAATTACAACAGAAATACCTCATGACATTATTCCAGAGGAAAACACAAAAATCTCACATGAGCAAGCATTCAAATTCAAAACTTAAGCTTAACTAAAGATCAAAGATCAGGGATTGCTAACTCGTGTCTGGAGTCATCAGAGAACCTCCTTCTGCTATTGTTTCGCCTTGTTGGTCTCATGACACCGTCAGGAGGACAGATAGCGATCTCTGCCAGCTCCTGTTTGAAGCGGTTCATACAACCTCCAGCTCATGGCCATGCTGATGCTTCCCCAGCACCTGAAGCACACCATGACTACCAAAGACACCCTGTGGGAGACGGAGATCGAGTCAGGGCTCTAGAGCTGCATGTATTACCTCTACCTCCTCTGGCTAATGATGCTTAACCATGTTAGAGTTAGAGGCGAAAAACATGAAAGGTGATTAATGAACAAACCAGTACAGCAGCTTGCTAACATCCAAAGAATATTCTGAATCGGAATATGAGAAATCAGAACAGAGTAGAACTATCTGTTTCAGATAAGGTAGGATGAACTGCAGGTCTTTCCTGTTTCCCTTTTCTCCTCCTAAGGATTGTTGGATTTCTTCGCCTGAAATCTGAAATCTCTCTCCTTCTAAACCATATTCATTGGGTACGCTTGCTTGCCTCATTTGCTATTTCCCTCACTGCTTCAGTCCTCGCACCCCCAGTTCCCCCAGGAGCGAGGCAGGTGACCTTGCTACAAAACCCCCTACATCCCAATTCAACTGCACGGCTACTTATAACTTTCAGTTTCTGCATTTCATTCTGCATAAGATGTTTCTGTTCAGGCTTCTTAAGCTAAATCATCCCATGGAACGCTCATCCTAATGAAACAACCTATCAGTGGATTGACAGATCACAACACCATGTCAGGCTTAAACCCTGCAGAGAGACATATTAATCACCTCCTGTTTCTGTCGTGAAACATTGCAGTAAGTGCTGCTGGAATGTTGAGAATATTCACATCAGAGCATTTGAAGCTGCAAGCAGTGAAACGTTTTAACATATTTTATTATTACATCATGGCACATGAGGTTGTGTTTCCTCACTGACTTTAAAGTCTTTACATATCCCTTAATAAAACTCTGGAGGTGGAAATTTCCCATTTCAAAGATCTATAAAAGATCAGAATTGCTATGAACTGCCTCCTGGGTTTTTTTTTTTAGTTCATAAATTATTAAAGTCTTTAGCTGTAGTTTTAGGATTTATTTGTTCAACCATTTAATAATCATGTACGATTATTACTATTAGTAGTGGTAGTATTACTAATTTCTCATAAGGAGAGGATGGCACTTTCTGTATTTTTACCACCATCAAAATACAGAAAGGGAACGATAAGACTGGGACAAAAATAAGTTGATCAGCTTTAGTCAAAGAATAGTTTGTAACAACATTAAACACACACTGACACATGACCAGTCAACTCAGTTCACAATAAGGTTAATAAAACTCTATTACAGAATATTTCAAATAAACGTAATGTAATACTTCACATGAAAGAAGTTATTTTAAAAAGCCAGAGGACAGACTTGGCTGCAACAACAATCTTTTTCAGTCAACACTGTAGATTTAGAGCTGACTTTACACCCCCTGTAAAACCCTGCATGGGGTTCAAGTAATGTGTCAGCATTGTTGTCCAAAATCAAGTGTCTGCTTTCTCTTCACCCTAATTCAGTGTTTGGTCCGAGGTCACGAGTATCCTATCAAAGATCCCCAGGCTCAGCATCCCTTCCCTCGCTATTCATTTGTCACCTGGACGATCTCCACACACTTCAAGGCAGACAGCGGCCCACACCATTCATTTTTATGGCTCCAACAATAGCCGGGAAGACTCTCTTACTTCACTGGGATAACATAAGCCATTCTTTTTCTTGCCTACAGACTCAATCTACTGACCAAATGATCTGCGTCAGATCTTTAGAGGCGACCGCTGCCACCTCTGAAGACAATACCAGTAATATGTGTAACATGGTATGCAGAGACAATCCTCATCTTAACACTGAAATTTTCAGGTCAACTTTTAAATGATCTTCAAGACTGTTGATGTATAAAGTAAAATTACATTCAAATTATTACAGTAATGAGCACAGGATTAATATAAAGGATTTCTTAATGTCAAAGCTAATTGCAAAAAGATAATTCTCACAGATTTGCTAGTTTTAGTCAAAAGTGTGGCATGTCCTATCGGATGAAAGCAGTGCATTTCTTCAGACATGGCACAGCAAATGTATCATTCAATTTACACTCAAATATTGTGCCAACGCCGTACTTCAAAATGTGTGAAAATAGTTCATTTTTATCCTTGGTTAACCATCTGTGAAATAACTGGTCATCGAATTGATGTTTCTATTCTCCGAGTAAATTTAAGCGCTGGCAGATAATACTTCTGAGTTAAATTCTGCAAAGCTCTCGGTAATTTCCTCAGCAGTATTTTCCTCATTGCCTGAGCTGCTGCGCCTGTCCAAATTACATGGTTCACACCTCTCCTGCTTCAGCATGACAATTACATCTACGAGGAGCGTTAAAAAAAAATGAACCCCATCCCTCCACCTTTGTCAGCTCTTACAGAAGAGACTCATCACAATAAGAAGAAAGAGAGAGAGAGACATGCTGCCTGCTGGCCGGGTATTTTTGCTCATTTTCACCTATATATATTCTACTGCAATGTGTCTCATCAAATCTGAAGACATAAAAATCAACAGATCTTTTGATCTTTTCTCAGTAGTGAAATAAATCTTGTGAGTGGATGACTTCAGAGGAATTAGTCCTCTGCTACAGACTTCATGAAGCTCTAGTAAGAGAGTGGTAGATGGGAAATTAGCTCCCTCTACTGAAAGAAAAGAGTAATGTAGCTTAGAGGAGACAGCTTTAAAATCCTGTTGCCTTCAATATTCTTCACTTTTTCCTGTTTTATTGGCTCAGACATATGTATGAAAGAAAACAAAGCATACTGGACAGAGAGGAATGGGTTACTGAGGGGAACAAAATATGCCAGAATATAAAAGTAGCAACTCACACAGATGAACAATAGCAAGCAGTGGGATGGAGAATCCTTGACACTTCTGCAACTGTATAAAAAAATGTTTAAAAGCAATGTATGGAGAGTTTACCTGCCCTCGACAGCAGATATTTACTTCTTAAATGCCAAACATAAGGCCTGTGGGCCAAAACTGGCCAGTGAGAAGGGTGAGCCGGACCCATGAGCAGACCTAGTGAAGGAGCTTTCACACAAGTTACCCTGAGAAGTAGAGGCTTTAGCCAATGAAGAGGAAAATGTCTACTGAGAGGATTGGAGATTTTCCAGGAGAGTCGTCAGATAAAACTCAGAGTCAGGGTGTTTTTCATGGACAAAATCCAACGATTAAACATGAGCTGCAGGCTATTTCACTGTACTCTACTGGAGGGAGGTGTAATGTTTCAAGATGTTCAGGTTTTGTGAATTAAATAAACTTGCTCATTGCATGTGGATTCCTTGCTTTAAAAGGTACAAAAAGATTTGGAGCTGATATAATTTGTAGATTGTTTTTGCTCTGATTTCACTGTTGTAGCTCATTCATTATCATATTGGACTGCATGTTGTCTCTGGGCTGAAATGAGTTTGACACAGCTTAAATGAGCTTTAACGCTGCTTTTTTCCATGTTGAATTAAAAACTATTTTTAAATGTAAACAAATATGAGAGAGAAAAAAAATGACCATAATCATAAATATAACATGAATGTTATTAAAAGTTTAAACTGCTCTCTCTGAAAGGTGAAAGGTTTAAACACTAATGAGGTGTGAGTGCTTGAGTGAGTATAATTAGCCTCTCCGCCTCTCAGTTTGTCAGCAATCATCATGATTATTCTCTTTCCAGTTGTCCCTTCCTCCCTTGTATCCCTCCTTCCTCTCTGTTGCACGCACACACACACACACACACACTCAGAAACACTCGCTCCTCCAGATCACCGTATCAGGCTGGTGGAGGAGGCGGGTGTCAGAGTTTTCACGCTGCGTTACATAATTGATGCTCCATATTATCTTACATCCTCACTGGCCTGGCTGTGCTACAAACAAAGCTTCCTCATTAACTATTCACCGGGTGGTTTTGAAGAGAAAAATTATTTGGAGCCCGCGCCGGCGCTGCGTCTTTCGCCTCTTGGGCATCTGATTTCACAGTTGTGAATAAGACACGTGCAGTCGCCACTAGTCATATTTCAGTTTGACAACAGAACCCCTCACGTGTATTTAATGGTAAGCCATGAATAATGATCGTACGCTGCACATCCAAAACAACGCTTTCAGGTGGGATTTATGTATTTTAGATTGCAAGGTTACAGCAGAGTTATGTGGAATAGAGAAATAACAATGCAAGAACATGAAATCATTGATTTAATAACATGTCTGAACATATTTCTTAGACTACTTAGTGTTGCCTCAATGGACTATTTTGGTGCTTTGCATATAGAAACCAATGAATACAGTATAATGAAATAAAGCAACATAAATTATTATATGTATAAAAAATATAATTGTCTTATTGTACTGCTAATATTGAAACACACAGTGCATTTGAATAAATATATGGCCAAAAACACTCCATGCAAACTCAGTTTTATTTTCAAATTACTCACTGTACAATATGGTGCGAATAAAATAGAAAAGCCGGAGTCCGTATGTGTCTGACACGCGGAACATTCATCAAGTAGAAAAGAGTCCCTTTGATTTATGCATTCGACTAAAAACATTTGCTTCAGTCAAATATATTTTTAAATAAATAAATAGCTGGCGTCGCTGCTTGGTCACGGTGCCTTGCCAATAATGAGGATGCTCATGAGAAAAACCATGACAAAGAAAATCCACATGAAGAATCTGTCCATCACCTTCGCGATCTTCTTCCACTCCGCCCCCTTGGCACATGTGGCCCTCTGCTCTCGAAAGCAGTTGGCAATATACTCAACGTTGTGCACCAGCTTGGCGTCCACGCCAGGAATGCCACCGCCATAGCTGCAGAACACACAGGGGCCAAAGGTCACCGTGGGGCCGTGAGGCAGAGGCTTCTTGTCTTCCGGGCAGCAGGGAAGCTTCTGGTCTTCGGGACAACATGGGACCTTCTGGTCTTCTTTGCGATAGTCGCCTGTCAGTATTTTGCCGTTGGAGTTCTCGTATCGGATCGGCGCAAAACCGGAGAGGTGGCTGCTCTCCTCCCGAGTGATGTGGTGCTGAACTTTGACCCTGGGATGCTGTGGCAGTTTGGGCGTTTGAGGCCTGGGGTATCTGTGAGCCTGCCTGTCCTCCCGGCCACCGTGGCCGCCGGGTTTCCCATTAGAATGCACGTGGTTTTTCATTTGCTGGTGGCGTGCTTCGTCCTGGGGGGACTGAGAAGACGAGGAAGCGGAGGCGCAGTTCTCTCCCACCTCGTAAACAAAGAATATCTTGGACATATAGTCGATGATGAGGACCTTGGCCCAGTGCGGGACGGGTTTGGCCTCGGCGCCGCAGAAGTGGATGTTCATGATGAAGATGGTGAGACTTGTTGAGGCTGTGACCATGGTCATGGTGGCGATATAGTACTTCCCTGTGTGACAGATAAGAACATAGGGACAGTAAAGAAATTATTTCATCATTATAAACATTTCTAAAATCCTTCTTTTCACACAAGGTCTATGATCTCGCTCTAGGTTCAGCACTGCTCTGACCTGCATAATATCATGGAGGTTAATGGAAACATCACTGGCATTCGGACACACGTATACGTGTGTAATTTATTGGTCACTTGTCCCCCACTATTACATTTTTATAGGCTTATTAGATAAATATATTTAATAGTCACTTGACCTTAATATCCTATATAGAAAGTTACGACACATCAACAAAATGATAATTAATCCTGAGGAGTAGATTTAATTAAAAACAGCAAATGTCACTTAAAAAAGGTCATCAGATCCCGACATTATATAATATGTAATCAAGAGTAACTACAAAACTTTATAGCTGATAACAATGCAAGACAAAAAAAAGTCTAATAAAGGCTGCGACTTTATTACAAAGTTACAGACTCGTGTTAATAAATCTGCTCTCACCTATAAGGGGCACGCTCTCTGAGGGGGGCATGCTCTCTGCCACCATTAACTGGAACACGGTGAGAGCCAGAAGAACGGTCACCCCGAGGGAAACCTTCTCCCCGGAGTCTGCAGGCAGGTAGAAGCCCAGAGGAGCCAAGAAGGAGATGAGAAAGCAAGGGAGGAGGAGGTTGAAGATGTAAAAGGAGGAGCGGCGCTGCAGGAGGACAGTGTAGGTGATGTCTGGATACGGATCGGAGCAGCAGCCGTACATTATGACATTCTTGGTGGCGGGCATCCCGTGGCACTCCCACTCCACATTCTCCACAAAGTCTGACAGGTCGCCGCTGTCCATGCCCATAATGATGTCCACCTGGGACAGTGAGAGGGCAGGACACAGAGTTATGAACACAGACACAGAGGCAGCATGTTCTTCAGTTTGATCATAATATTAAAAAATAGTGAAGATTTTGTTCCCACATTTACTTAACTTCTTTATTTTGTATTGAGTCAATATCCTCATATTCCTCACTATGAAAGGTTCTTAAGAGATTGATAACCATCTTTGTTGCAAATTGTGCTCCATCACTAATGTGTTTATACCTGGTTGCCATTATAGGTCCAGGATCCAAAGGTGAGGTTACATTCCTGGCTGTCAAAGGGAAAGTATGAGACGTCCACGACACAGGAGCTCTTGGTGATGGCCGGAGCGTCCCAGGTTATCTCTCCATTGTAGCGCAGTTTCACATTTGTGTCCATTGGACCCGAGAAATCATCGTCGGCTCTAAAGAAGGAAATGAATTTGAGACAAATCACCTAGTTGCATGCATCATTTGGTTAAATGATGAGGAGTTTGGTATTTTCTGCTGGGAGGCGCTGGAGCCAGTATACCCCATTCCAAAGACTTATAATAAATGATCCAGTTTCGTTGGCTACAAAACTTTGGAAAAGTTCTGCTTCAGTAATTAGATTCAAGTAGATTGCCGTCATAAAAGTATCATTAGATTTTGACAATATCCTGTCACAGTATGCTGCTAATTGCTCAAAGTTGTTCAAAAATATTGCTGCTGTTCTAATAAGAGCTAAACACCAAGGTTTAGTTTAGTTTATTGGTTTATTTCACAGGGACAATGTGTGAAAAACATTATTTAAAGATGCTTCACACCAGATTTAGCCTAGGCTAATTTCCATCCGTAGTCCCTGGTCTCTTGGTGCTAACATGAGTCTTTGATTACAAACACCAGGTTTGTGTACGTGACGTACGTGCATACTTGTTATAGAGGACGAGGTCAGGCCGCCACACCAGGCTGCTGGGGATGTGAATGACCTCCAGCCCGTCGTAGTCTTCTTTATTCCACTTCAGGTAGGCATCGTGCCACGTCTGCCTGATCCAAAGGTAGGCGATCAGCACCTGGTTCCTTTCATCCTGCACACACACACACACACACACACACACACACACACACACACACACACACACACACACACACACACACACAAAGTCTGGATTGATCAGCTTCACTGAAGTTATTTTCACTGATTGCTACTGATTTGTTTCATCAAATTAACATTTTGCGATCAAATAAATCCTCGTCGTTTGCTGAAAATTACTCTTTCAAAAGTAACTTTTCCAGTGGAGGAATGGAGAAATGTAAATCTTAAGTAGAGGTGTCAGAAGGGTTTCCGTCTGATGAATATTCTGTTTTTCGTGTTTTCAGTTCAGTGTTATCAGTGTGGAGCCACCAACGAGCCATCGGTCATGTCAGTGAAACCTCCCTGTGGTGAGATGGGATTTCACTCCTCTGCAGTGCAGAGTTCATCTGAGCACGTGTCTTAAACACATTCATTTTCTTTGACTAATAAAACTTTAGGCAGAAGAATTTGCAAACTTTTTATTTTTTGTCGTATTTTCTTACTTTTTTTTTTACCTCCGACTGTGAAGAAAGGGTTAGCATCCTCACGCAGAAGTGTAGAAGTGCCTAAACAACATTATATTTTATTTTTTTCTGTTAATATATATATATATATAAATATTTTTTTTATTTAAAGTGTCATTCTGTTAATATTTCAGATAAGACTCAATTATTCCAAGTCTGTTTGCCACAAGGGATATCTTGACTTCTTTTCGGCTAAAATATAATTAGTAAATAATTTGCCCGGTGGTATCCAGCGGGGGTTTTGCAGACTGCGTGTCTATCTATGTGCAACAGACACTCAGCCTGGTGCCTCTGAGAAAGATCCTTCTGCCTGCTTCTCGTTTCTCTGCTGGCCCGCTCACGGACAGGTACGCCTCAGATTATCACAGGCGCTGAAATCCAGACCTGTCCGTCAATATCAGGTGGAAGAGCGCGGCGGCGGCAGGATGAGGGTGCTGTTGGGAGCGCACCGTCGCTCTGGGTAATAGGACACGCCAACGCACACTCATTTTGGTATTTTTTTTCTGACAGGCACTCCCACACGTCGTCTCAAACATGACAGACCGACAAACAGGTGACATCCAGATAATCCACGGAGAAATTGGACTGAGTAGAGTAAAACACATAGGTTTATAAAGAAAGTGCTAATTCACCACAGTGTGACGCGGCACTGAACCTGAACGGGAACCTGAACCAGATAAGTTACAGTAGGCCTGGTCTGCGTACAGCTGGAGGTTTTCCTGTCATACACGAGCAAAAGCATTTATAAGTATTAGCATTTTTTACACATTTGAACAATGGAAATCAAAAAGACAACTGACTCCAAAGTCACCACAATATCTCATCTTTACACTGCCGTTCACAGTTTAATGTAAGTGTGATTAACTTACACAGAAGACAGATCACAATGTGCCGCTGTTATCAACTGAAACTAGCTGGTTGTGGAGCACCCACCATGTCTTTGATCTGCGAGAGGGTGATCTGCAGGGTGACGTTCAGGGCGCTGTCTGTGTCCTCCACAGGCCTCAGGGCTTCGGAGTAATTCTCCATCAAATCCCTCAGGAGTTTGTGAGCGTAGTGACCCTGAGCTGAGTGAACCACTGAAAGGAGAAAAGAAACAATCATCAGTCCCTAACCCAGCACAAGACACCACAGTACATGTTTTAAATGCAATTTTGGACAAACAGCTGTTCAGCTATTGAGAAAATACATGAGTCAAAAAAGCAACAAGTGCAGATGAACTACTACAGGAAGAAATCTTGCATTTTATATGTTAATTTCAAAGCGTTGAATAAACCTTTTTTAGAATAGGTTTACACCTCTCAAGACTGAAGTGTTTAAAGGCTTCTACCAGACTTCTCTACTTCAGAAGTGAGGCCTGCCTGACTGTGTGTAATTACACACACCCCAGCCTGCTGTGAGCTCAGGATGAAACGCCAGGTTTCTCTAAGCATTCAGAAATGTGTGGGGCTGTTCATCTCTGCAGGATGAGGAGCTGGAGTGTGACTCACCTTCAGGAAGCAGAATCACTAAAGAGATTATCAGAATCATCTTGAGCATTTCCTGCACCTTCAATAAGGAAAACAACTGGATCCTCAACCTGCAATCCAGCAGTCCCGGGCCTCATCCCCAGCTGGAAGGCCTACATGGTTCCCGCTCAACCTCAGCTGAACTGCGGCCGCAGACCGTCTCATTTGGCCCTCCTCAGCAGGTGAGGCCAGCTCTTAGAGCTTGGCAGGGGAGGCAGAGTGTCTGCGGACTGAGACGCGGAATAAAACTCCAGCTATCACATAGCGGCGGCGGCAGACGGAGGGAAACAGGATGCCCGTCAATCATCGGACCAACCACACACACGGCTGCTCACCTGTCAGCCAGGTGGGTCTGCTCCTCCGAACACGCTGTCGGAGCTGCAGAGGCAGGCAGAGAGCGACAGACACTGGAGTGGTTTTGAGATCTAAAAAGCTCGGGAGACTTTCCATGGGTGGCAAGTAGAAATATATCAGCAGAGGGTGTTGATATTATAGAAGTAGAATAAAAATATAAATGGTGATGTGAATTGGAACTTCAGTTTGGTCATGAGTCAGGATAATAGGAGCAAAGTCATTGGTTCAGTCTGAGACTTCCACCCACATGTTACATGGTTGAAGCAAAACATAAATCTTTATTAGGCACCATTAAAAAAAAACTGAAGTTACGCCTTGGCGACTCTTTAGTGCTTCTCTGTGAAATTTATTAATTATTTAATAAATTTTGAAAACTGACTTGGCTCAAATACGTGCTAAATTTTCTCCCTTTGTGTTCAGGCTGTAAAACTGATCACCAAAATATTCAAATGATAATTTATGAAGATGTGATTCATTATTTATTTTGAATAAAGTGACGTATCAATCAGTTTTGTAAAGAGGAAATGAAGGGAAGGACAGTTTTAAAGCAATGTAGGACAGGCAACCTAAAATCTGTTCCATCAGTCTGCACCTTAATCAGTTGTTGATTGTGTAGAAATAGACTTGTTGATATTTCCCAAACTAATTACATTATTAACACACTCTTAAACTCACTGTTTCTGACTTGTATTTATCAATATTTTGCACATCAAGGCCATTATGGTAAATGTGTCTTTTTTGCAATTCAGTGCCGTGTGATGCTCTTGCAGAGAGATTGCAGAAACGGTGCACAGCAGGGTGGCCACGAAAAAAGTTCACCAATGCAACCTCGTTTTAACTTGAAAAATAAACCCTAAAAGATAACATATCTATGCGTTACACTTTAGCCATAATAAAAGATTACATAACTTCAACATTTTATCAAAGACAGCAGAATTTCCAGCAGCAGCACTGTGGGGGTTTGTCTTTATTCACCTTTGATCAACACAACCGGAGTAGCCTGGCTTTTATGTGAGGAGCATCCGAGGACGGAGCTGTGGCGAAATCAGCTCTTTATTATTAGAATGAATTCACTTATTTTGGTGCAAATGTTACTATCAAGAAGTGATGATCTCAGTGTTATCAGGTACAAAAGGAGGCATCCTGTCCTGTTTAGTGCAGCCCACGAGTCAGGGACACAAAAGACGTTCCAGATGGCAGATGCTGAAGGCCGATAACATCCAGTAAAGGATACAAAAGAAGCTTTTGTCGCTGCTGATGACCTGGATACCTGAGGCTGCTGCATGCAGCAGGTGCATTTCCATACAGGTACGTCCACGGTGAACCGGTCGCTGAGGTCCTTTGATAGATGTAGATTACATATGTACCACGAGAGAAACACACCAGGGGTACATTTTGTCAGGTGCAGGCTAAAAAAGTGGACGGATTACTGCCAGGGTTTTTTGGACGGCATCAACACATAACAACATGCTACCAAGCAGGCCATCTGTTGTGGCGCTTGTTCCGCTCCTCCTCAACACAGGCGAAATGAGCAGCACAATATTGTGAGTGTCTGCAGCACTTATTTGCTGAGGCATTAGAAATTTTCTTGCTCGGGCTGGACATTCCTGCAGCAGCAGTGCAAACAGTGCAAACAGAAAGATAAAGCTCTGATTTGCATAACCAATGCACATTCCTCATCTAAATTGGCTCGCTCGTTCCAATTTCACTGCAATGCAATTCCCCAAAGGTTGTTTTCTGTTGATGTAGTAAATTTAGCACTGCTCCCTTGTTTTTATTCAAATGCGTGCAGAGACAAGCTTATAAACAAATATTGGATCTAATGCAATAAGTACTTATTTTACCTATCCATACTATGATAAATGTTAGCCTTTTTTTTAATTAAGTTTATTTCCAGGGGCTCGTTGCTTGGGCGCAAGAGTGCAAATCTTCGCAAAACGACAGAGGAAAAAAAAGACAAAAGCATAGTTTAATTTACACAGACTTTAATATTTGTATTTACAGATGAATCATTGACATATTTATCTGTTGGCGTAGTTAAGAAGATGCATTACTTTTCAAACTTATTTTGAACCACTTCTATGCAAACTGGTCACATGTTGTGTTACTGCTGAACATGTTTGGTGTTTTTTTTTTTTTTTTTTCTATTTTTAAAAGAAAATTTTCATTGTATTTCCTGTGGGAGAACAAAACTTTTTTTTTTTTCCTTTGTTCCTTTTAAAAATCTTGGGAAAAAGGTGGAGTCAGCCATGTGGAGAACAGGTGTGGGAGGGAAGAGAGGGATTGACTGCAGGTTGGTGGGTTGCAGGCTGTTCGAGAGAGAACGGTGGCGTGGAAAAGAGATATGGCTACTGCGTGAAAACCTCTGGGACACTTCATGAGCTGGTTTCCGAAACACGAATAAGCCGACCCACATGGTGTCTGTGTGTGTGTGTGTATGTGTGTGTGATGACTGCGGAACCGTTTACTGCTAGCGACAGTTTTAAACCTTAATGCAATGAGCTTAAGTTGTGCACTACTGCTGCCATAACAAAAAAAAAGAACAATATAAGGTGTAAAGCATGCAACACTCCTCACAGGCAGAGTGTGTCATGCTGACGTACTCTGCTAGCCAGCAAGTGGTGTGCAACTTACTCTTATGCAACAACACATCTGCCACGCTTCAACTTGAATGTGAGACCCAAATTTATGAAGGATCCAATACTGTTCGTACTCTCACAATATGAAACGTTTATTATTTGGGATTGATGCTGGGCGGTAATGAGTTTAAATTCGATGCCAGAAAGCTTTTACACAAACGATAAGTTAAGACTTGGCTCGAACCCTTGTTTGGAAAACAGCCCTAAAAAGTGTGAAATCAGAAACGGGTCGAAAAGAATCCCCCAGATTGGCTTGACTCTCCGACAAAGACTTTCAGAAATGAAAGTAAATGCACTGCATAGGCAAGGATAAGCCGCGTGGACGGGGCCTTGAGTCTGGCGTCTGCCTGAACGGAGGGGTGAGATGCGGTCGGATTTGTGATTGTAGTGCCGAGTGGAATGTCGAACGGACTCAAAGAAACCAAAGATAAAAACTCAGAGAGCACATGATTGGAGTGTGATACAGCATAGGTGATGCCACAGCGAGGGGGCGGTGGGGGTGGGTGGAGAGGAGGAGAACGTGTGGAACTGAGGGGTGGGGCAGTGGGGAGACGCCATCAGACAGCTGGAATTCAGAGGAGAAAAAGTGTGTGTGTGTGTGTGTGTGTGTGTGTGTGTTTGAAGCGGAAGAGAGGGATTTAGAGGAACATGAAGGAGGTGTCAATTCAGTTGCTGAGCAGTAGCTCTGTCGCTGTCTCCACGTCCCAGGATTTCGACGACAACGCCACTATTACTGCATTCTGTAGAGGAAAGCAAAACGCAGTCAGAGCCGTAGTTTCACTCTGCGACGGAACGCAGCAGAGATGTACTCACTTTTTCAAAGCCCATGGCACAGAGTTTGTCTATTTTGCGTGTGTACTCCGGACTGGAGACGGGCGCGCCTGCGTACACGTGAGACCAGAGTCTCGCCGTCTGTTTAAACATCTCTGGATTCTGCTTGTACTGTGGTGAACAAAAACGTGACAAACCACAAGACATTTGTGTGAGTGGGACCCAGCACACCTCCGTGGATGTCTATCATCAATACGGTTGATAAAATAACCACTTTCCTTTCTTACTACATGTACATATGAGAAAATAACACATTCAAAACAAGGTTGGATTTTAATCCTTCAAACTTTTTTCCTTTCATAAAAAAAGTCTTGTCATTCTTTGACTATTAGATGTGGATTCAGTCTGGGAGTGTAGACTGTGTCACAGCTTCTTAGAGCACTACACCACTGCCACTAGTGGAGGTACAGTGAATAGAGGAAAACATCCCATGCTTGATGTTCAGATTGTCTTGTACCCATAACATATGTTATAATGGTAATTTTTGTTTTTCCTTCCATTTGCTCTGACCTTTTGGATTGCTCAGCTGTGCTGTGATCTTGCTAATTGTTTGTGTTCAGCTCCAACAGAGGGGAAAACAGACCAGCAGGAGCGCGATATAAAGTCACACCGGAAAGTTGAAAACTGATAATCAAACATCTGTCTTTTACATCAAAAGAGAGCATTGTCACAGGTGAAATCAAACTGTGGAGATATGGTTGCACTTTTCTTTTTTTTTTTTGTTGTTCATAGAAAGTTACTCAGACCAGAATATAACATGAACGACTCAAACGGCTAGAAAAATGTTCATTACTATATTAAAAGCATCAATAGCAACAAGTATCATTACAACCTTAAGAGGCAGTGCCCTTGTGACTCATCCGTACTATTTTGCAGATCCTGCTACATGACAGATGACTAATGAGACAATTCTGCAGGATTGTGAGGCTGCTGAGATATTCAGAGCCAGAGGAAGCAGGAGTGCTGCAGTCTGCCAGGCAGTCATTTCTGTCTGCTGCTGCCAGGAGCTCTGTCCTCATGCTGCGTGGACACTCTTCAATTGTATTGCTGAATGTAGATTAACCATCATTACAAACAAGCAGCACTGTTATGTAAATAAAACTAATTGGTGAGGTTTCGTACCTAAAGGTTTATGAACATTGAACATCCTTACTTGAACACAGACAACTGCTCAGTACTTCATAAGCGGATAAAAAAACAAAACACAAATCTCACTGTTAAGCAACAAAGCATCAATGTACCTTCACTGTTTTCCAGGCCTTACTTCACTCGTATCATCGGGCTGTGTAGGCCATCAATAGAATAATATTACTCATATTACACAGGATTAGTGTAGGTGTAATAATATGCACCGTCCAGGAGGATAAGCTTTTCAAAAAGCACAGAAAGGGCAAACGGCTTCCTGCCTACATGTATTTCAAATCACTTTTCACCTCACTGCTACAGCAACGAGTGCTTTCAAACCACAGCAACAACTGGCATCCATGATAGATCACTGTGTGCATAATAGTCCGGTGTCATGTAGTAGTGAAACTGAATAAATATGTGAGAAAACGATTTAGTCAGCCAGAGCAAATAAAGGAGGAGGTACACTAAGGCTTCAGCCTTCGTCTCGGCAAGGTGTTGAATAATGTCCATGTTGTACTCATTAAGAGGCGGTTTCTGCCCCACTGAAGGTAAAAGGAGCAAAACAACACAGACTCTTCTCTTGCTCAGAAAAACAAAAAAACTATGTTGATATAGATTTTCTGGAAGCTGACATTTGTGTCAAGTTAAAATTGTGTGTTTAAGCCTTGAAAGAAGGTCAGAGTTCAGAAGTGAAGGGCACCCACCTGATTGGCTACCACGGCGTCCTGCGGATCGTCTGGTTCTGCGGCTGCCAGTAAGGCTTGTAATGACAAGAGGACCGTCCTCAGGGTCATAGCTGCTGCCCTGAAACAACACGCACGCTACTGTGTAACTCGGCCAGCGTAGACGGTGAACTTTCTCCCGTTTTACAGCTACTGTTCATAACAACCTTTAACTTAATGGCAACCGAGCAACTGAACACATAAATTGTATTTGTGGTTTATAATGTAATCGTGTCATCCAGAGAGTGGGAAGTTTGTTTTCTTTACATTTAAAATTAATGGCAAATACTCAGATGCAAGATGGAGCTGTCAGTGGCTTTGAGAGGAGAAATATTCCCTCGCTCAGCTACAAAACTATTTCATAATGGATATATGATGGATGGAGAATGTCAGGAATGCCGGCTCATGATTACTCACCACTGGTCTTTGAGAATATCCAGACATATTGCACCTGTGACTGAGCTGATGTTGGGATGCCAGATCTTCGTGATAAACCGCACCTGAGATATGAAGTGAAACGAAGAATGAAAATCATTTGTGGATAACCATGTAATTGAAATTTTATTAAACTAAAGCAGACAAGGACAAGAATTTATTTCAGTAGTGATAGCAGAAATGAATCCCTACCTTTGGTGGATTGAACGGATACGTCTCTGGGATTTTAATTTCTAGTTGATATCTACCCCCTGGAAGGAATGAAAAAGTAATCACAGTGTAATTTAGAAGTGAACAAGGAAATATCTGAAGAGCTAGGTAAAGGGTTGGCTATTCAACATGACGCTTAACCAGCCTTTGATCCTCTGATTTTTTTATGAACAAAACTGTCTGACGCAACAAGCGGTTCAATCTATCAAATATCATCAACCGTTTTGATGTGAAGTCGAAGTGCTGCCTCAAACCCATGGCCAGATTTGACAGTTTTTTATTGATGAGTGAATATCACAGAGCAAATTTTTACTTGTAGAGCACAACAGTCTGGTTCCAGATCAAACATCACAATGCTCAGTTAAAGGCCGGGTTATTTAAGATTCATCTGGAGAAGCAAACTTTGTACTTAGTGATCATTTTATTCTACTTGTCAAAATACACAAAAGTGGTATTTTACATTTAAACTAACATGTCAGTCCAGTTAAAAAAAAATCTGTACATATAAACCTGCAAAAATAAGGACCAAACTTTCAATGTTCAATCAGGTTTTTACAAAGCTCCATAACAACCCTCCTAATGAAAAAGATGTGGACAGGATTTGATTTCTGTGAATCAGAGTTAGGATTCAAGATGCTTTAAACTCAAAAAATAACAGTTGGTTGGTAAGGCCTTAAATCAAGTAGATGTCAGCGACGCCCGATATCACATAACAGAATTGTGCAACCATGCATTCGGGTTAGCATGCAGCAAGTCTGCGGGAGCCGCTCACCTTCATACGGCGTGTCAGGTGGCCCTGCTATCTCTCCTTTAAGTTCTGTGAAGTTCTCATCCACCAGATCCACCTTTATCTGGTTTTTGCTTGTCTGGAAGAGCAAATTAGCAAACAGGGGTCAGAACTTTAGCAGACAGACAGACTCTGCAAAGTGTTAAACTAGCATGCTGTCAAACACAAACCTGCCAATGCAGCATAAGTTGACACCCCCCACAGCATTAGCCAAAGTTCATCTCAACTTGTTGCAAACATCTTAAACGTCTACACGTGAGTGTCTCTCTAGGGACGAATCTAAACTGAAGAAAATGACACGTGTCTATTATTATTAGATAAACCCAAACTACCTTCTGTCAGCTAGCTTAGCGACCATAGAAGGCATGGTAACGTAGCAGAGCATGTTAGCGGGACAGAACTTTAACCTTTGTCCATGTTGAATAGTCTTCCGAAAAGCTAAATATCTGCCTCGAAGAAGTACTGCTATTCTTGGCTTTGACATCCCGGAATGGCAGGTTATCGTCTAGGTGTGGTGGTGGTGTGTGCAGCTGGATGCACCCGCTGCCGTGTGTGACACGGCTAGCTCCAGCTAGCAGCTCGGAGGCTAGCAGGCTGTCAGCTGAGACAGCGACGCGTCACTCTCATTCAGCCTCCTACAAACAGAAAGAAGCAAGAACAAAAATCCCAACCAGCAGAACCAACCTCTTCACTTTTTAGCACCTCCTTGAATTCCCGTTTTATCCTCTGAACCGCGATGTTGGCCATGGTTCCCCCGTGTTCCCGTTCGGTTGGGGCCTCGTCGCCTTTAGCTAGCCACTTAGCTCGCCGTGCCTTCAGTCGCTCTGCACTTTTCTTTGGCCACAACCTGAAAAATAACCCAGGTGGCGTTTGTTTCCGCGACGGTGCCGTCAGTCCCCGAGCTCCGTGTGCCGCTGCGTCTGGTTAAAATGTCCCGGTGGCCGTGCCTATCATCTCAAATGTATATTAGCACAATGGTTGGCGATACTGAAAACATTTTAATACCAAACTGCATGCAGTCTGGAGGAGAGAGGCTCACGTGATCAGTACAGCCAACCCGAAGCCTCGTGATTGGCTGAGCCGATCCTCATTAATCAGCTATTATTGTTTTTATTACACGGAATGTTTTTGTTATTGGAAATATTACAATAGAATAAACAAAAGGAGACAATGATTCAAGAATGTCTCATAAAAAGACGTTAGTGTTTGCGACATTAAATAAACAAATGGACAAGTACAAGGAACATTTTCAAGAGGGTTTGGAGGGGCATAGTGACAGTAATTTATAGTGGATCACGCTTAATCTGAAAGTTAAAGCTTCTTTGCTTCATATATATAAAAAATGGCCGCCAATTGTTGTCTTTGGAGACAGACAACAGCACAAACTCACTTTCCTGACATCAACATTTAGGGGTAATTCAGGGTCACCAATGAACCTTACAGGCATATTTTTGGAGTGTGGGAGGAAACAGAGGAAATGCACACACACACGAGGAGGGTCACGTGAGCTCCACATAGAAAAGCTTTCCCTTAAAATTTAATTTGTCCCAAACAGCAGCTCACAAGCAAAATATATTCCATCTATTATCACAGGAATTAGTCTTAAATGTTATGCAGGTGTTTCACATTTTGTCATGTGATTCTGTCTCATGCTCAGGGCTCTGCTACCTCCTCGACCAAGAAAGACACTTTTTCCTCATATGTACTTACCGTGTAACTCTGCTTATGTTGCGTGAATGTGAAAAGAGGAAGAGGGTAAATATGTTCTCCAGATCTGTCCCCACTGACTTCAACTGACTTTTTATGAAACATGTCAGAAAGGTTACTTTATGGATGCTGTTCAACAAAAATATTTAAAAAAAATTCATTCATTCCAGTGACAACGTGATTTCTGATTACAAGATAAAACTTTGTAGGTCTGTTATGCAATAAAATGGAAAAAATATAAGTACCTGAAAACAAACAAACAAAAACATTTCAGGGGGGGGAAAACATTTCAAAACATTTCACATTACAGTATAATTGGATATGAAACCACTTATTAATATGTCGGAGGTTAACAATTAATACAGGGAAAAGGATGAAAAAACGTTTAGTAAAACAAGTTGACTCATGGACTCAGACCATTTTGCTGCAACACTGCAGCATTTCAGCCACCACAAAATTCAGCTGCACGCCTGCACAAGGACGAGAAGAAAATCCCATTTTATGTCTCTGCATTGACTATCAGTTCATTTTGGAATAGATTTTGAATTTAGATTTTTTTTTTTTCTTCCATTTTTTCATTGACTTGCCCTGACCAGATGAATGGTGTAAATACAATCCATTTTCAGTATATACGTATATACTGTGTGTTTTTACAATAGCTGGATGCGTGAAAGGGTCTATGTCTTTCAGTGGTCTTCACTCATCTGTATTTATCACATCTGTTTTTATCATACAAGAGGCTCTCTGGAAGTGGTCTCTGAGGAGCGTCACCTAGTGGTCATAATCTTAAAAACAAACCAACAAACCAAAGACTTGTCTTTTTACCTTAGCTCTTAGTTGAATCTTAATTGGCTTCCATGGTTTTACATTTTTTATGTCTCCTTTTCTTAATTCTTCTTAATTTTAACTTTTTACACTCCCTGTTGTTTTCCCTCATTATAGAAGAAGGAGAATTTAGTCACTTATTTGTGGTTAATGGCACAAGAAAATATAAAAACATTTCAGGTTGAGGAATTTTAATATCATGTGTTTTTGTCTCTGTGGATGTGTGGATAAATAGATAGATAGATAGATAGATAGATAGATAGATAGATAGATAGATAGATAGATAGCTTCCCAATAAAGGAGAAATCCTTTCTGCACACACACAAGCATTATAATTGAACTTGTTTCAGCCATACTTGAATCAGGCTTTTAAAGTCATCACCATCACCTTCGCAGATGCAAACTGTGACACTAGATGGCCTCATGATCCAGACTGGAGCTTCAGCCTGACAGAAAATATATAGTATGTGCTGTGTTTGGGAACAAATCTGAATGCAAGAACCTATCACAAGCAGTTAATTCTTAACTGAAAATGTAATTTAATCTGAGATATGAAGCAGAGTCAGTCATGTACACGTTAGGGTCTGATGATTACTTTTTGGTTTTATTTGGTCCTTTTAAAGTGAAGTTCACAGAAACCATACAGCACACTGATAAAAACAAATCCTGAGCTGTGCAAAACAGTAACATGTGTGGTTGAAGCATTCAGTCAACATCCCATTTCATAATCATAAAAAAAATATATACAAATGCACAAGGACACTTTCTTGTTGAAGTGATGGTTGGTAAATTGAACACACATTGTTCACAGGAGCAATAGCAGACACCACTGTAGCAGACGATTAAAGCTTATGGCTCTGCTGGGACCACTACGCTGTATATACACATCACCAGTCAACAACAGGAGGACACAAACACACCGATACTCCTTCACTTCTTCTCCTCCTCCTCCTCCGGCTCATAGTGCTCCTCCCTCTCCTGTGTGTGTGGTTTTTCTTGGTAGTGATGAAGAAGATGATGAGTGCTGCCAGCGTCATGGTCGTCATTAGGAGGCAGCCTCCGAAAACCAGCATCGTCTTGTTCCTCAGCATCCATGCACACACTGAACAAGGTTTGTGTGGTTCAGTGGACCTGCAGGGCGCCGTGGTGTCATTGTCAGGGGAACCCCTGTGAGCGATGATTTCCCTGTACGCAGCGATGGAGGCTTTAGCTTTGGATTGGTGTTGGGCGGAGGTGAAGAGGCCAAACTGGGGGGCGTGTCGATCTTGGAGCTTCCACACGTAGAAGCCTTGCAAGTTTACGCCGTCTAAATGTACAGCTGAAAAGAAACACATCAGAATAAAAGTCATTTCACGTTATGCTCGCATGTGGATAAGAAAGCTATAAAGGGCAAAGTATGACTACAGTCCGTTGTAAATTCACAGCTGCTCGTTGCGTCTTGGTTTTATGGCAGCAATAAGGTCATTAAACCTGTACAACCTGCAGGGCTGCGCCTCTGTCTTAACATCCTGTTCGCTGCAAATCATCCAACGTGCACCTTCTCACATACAATGACACAACACACTCTAGCATTCGGTAGAAAATTAAAGTCTCACCTCTGAGAGCTTCTTGGAGGTAACTCCTGATGTAGTATTGTCTGAGTTTATCCTCAGACGGAGCCTGATCATCAACCCCGCTGCCTGTTACTATGATGGGGACAGTTCCTCCATATCTCTGGTTCACCCAGTTCAGCATCTTCCTGAGGCCCCAGGGTACAACAGCCTGCCCCAGGCCAGAGGAGGGCCAGGTGGGGTCGGAGAGGAGTAAACAGTCGTGATCTGGAGGTGGTTTCTGCATGTGTGGATATGGAGAAACAAGGCGGGTTGTGAAATGGTTCAGTGCGATAAAACTCATCGCCCCTCTCAGCTCCTCACGCTCAGCGTCTGTAAAAATCGGAAGAGGGGATCCAGGGAGGCCCATCACTCGCGCCCTCTCCTCCAGGTACATCTTCATTTCGTGTGGGTAATCCCCTTTGGCCTGCTTTTCCTCATGTACCGTCCCCAGCAATGGGTCTAAGAAGCGGCCGAGCTCAAACAGAAGAAATCGCTCTGCCGCTGCCGAATGAGACTCCAAGTAAGGATTGGCAGGTGTGGCCCAGTCAGCATGCAGCGCCAGAGACACCAGTCCCTGCTGACGACCGTAATAGTCCCGCTCATATAACCTCCAGGCTTTAGCATGAGCCAGAAGAAGGTTATGAGCAGCCTGGTGCATTTCCTTCCCGTTCAGGTAAATATCCACCAATCTGTTGGGCTCATTTATGGTGATCCAGTACTGAACCCAGTCACCCAGCTCCTCGTAGCAAAGTGCTGCGTATTCCTTAAAAACCTCCACTGTGCTGTAATTGAGCCACCCCCCGGCGGCGTGCAGCGACGCGGGTAAGCCCAGGTTCGGTGCATGGTGTGTTGGATAGTACATGACCACGACAGCCTCCAGCTGCAGCCTCTTGAGCTCAGTCAGAACACAGCGGTAGTACCTGTGAAGAGCACATTGGAATGAACCTCTCCAGCGGAGGAGACATAAAACCTCTGAATCTCATGTGTAAGGGATTCATCTGCAATCTCTGAGAATAAAAAAGAGCCGTTTTTGTCACTGAAACTTACAAAAAGCAGATGTATTTTGCAAAGATTAAATAAATACAGTGCCTTTCTGAGTGTTGGTGCATTCATACCTCAGAACCTCAGTGTCCACCTTTGAGCGGTCTCCATGAGGTAAAATCAGAGACCAGTTTAGGGCAAAGCGATAGTGAGACGCTCCAGTGGACGCAAACAGGCGAAGATGGTTTCGGATGGCCAGATAGTCAGTGCATTGTTCTCCTCGGGTTTGGAGCTTTACTTCTGAGACTGGATGCAGCGAGCCGTCTCCCGTCACATTCCAGGTGTACAGATGAGGATCAATAAATTGTGGGGAGAAGGGGAAGAAGTGGACCTACAAAAGCAAACAGAGAAAGTGATTGAAAAAACATCCGTTGTTCATTTACACTTTTTATACATTTTCACTCTTCTCATATGTCACCTTGTCTTCTTGTCTTACCTGTAATGTTGAGTCAGCGATACCCCAATGAAATACGCAAGGGAAACGACCTTTGACCTCAGCGGGGGTTTCTTCCTGTGGGAAGCCATTGTCATTGACAATGTTCCTGTAGTACTGAGCCGAAGTCTTTGGGATCCTGATCCGATTCGATTGACTGAAGTCAATGTAGAAAAGGCCTCGTCTGACGGTGTATGAGTAGTTCCACTCAAACCCATCAACCAGTGACCAGGCTATGTAGCCAAACACCTGCACACCATCAAATCTTACCGCTGTAACAGACACGTAAGGGGTACACGTAATGAGTAAGGGGATTGATTGTATTTGTCAATCTGTGTACAGCAAGTTAGGTGTGTCCTCACCTTGTAAGACTTGGTTGATGAAATTTTTCATCAGATAGATGGCCACTGTGTCGTCCTTTCCTTTATTGGCTTCAGAGAACCAGCCTCCCTCGGCCACCAGCACCCTGGGGTTCCCATACTCCAGCTTGATCCAGCCCAGCAGGCGCCGCAGGTCTGGAGTCACTGCCTGGCCGAAGTGGACCAGGTTGCGTCCGAGGCGGAAGTTGTTTGGCCCAAAAGACAAAGCAAAGAAGTCCGCGGTTTTCTGAACCCAGGCCTTCTCCTCAGGGGTGAAGACAGGCAGGAGAGGCCCATGCTGGATCCTCAGTGACATGGGGTAGTCTCCATTGCCAAAGATGGGCTGAGCGAACCAGCCAAGGACCGCTTCCACTGAATGCTGACAAAACTCAACATTAGCAGCAGTGATTTGGCCTCTTTGAGGTTCAACCCAGTGAGAACCGAGAACAATGGATACTTTTCCCCCCTGAGTTGTGCGGAAGGTAGCATTGTAGACGTGCCATGCTTTGGCATGTGCCTGAAAAAGACAGGAACACATTAGTGTGCAGCAAAATACAATGAAAATGTATTCACAGTGAAAAGCAAGCCACTGTCACAAAAGACATTTTGATACGCTGCTATATGAAAAAGAAACAATACATTTTCTTTTATTATATATAGTTGGATGATCTTTGTATGCTTCACTCTGCAGTGCAGATATTGTCCAAGCTGATCCACAATCATTCTGTCCTGGTTGATGGCTTCACTGAATCCTGGAGGGCACCCTCATCTTTAGAAGCTATTTTCAACACTTACAAATTCTCTCCTATAAGTTATGAGGGCAGTGTTCCAACATGGCAGAAATTCAGATCATCATATCTCTGCCAGTCTGGACAGTCCATTTATTTTTTTATTTTTTATTAAAAAAAATACATAAAATTAAAAATACAGCTGAACGTTTGGGGGGGAGGGGATAACACAAAACAGAAATAGATACATGAAAACGATTTCTCTCACTTTTCCCAGATCTGAAATGAGTAATAATAGGTTTTTGCTAAATGATGCAATCAAACAGACTGAAACACCATAAAGCAGAAGTGAAAACCAGAGATACAACAGGAATAATTTATGAGGCTACAGTAAATGACTGTTTGCTCGTTCTATGTGCTCAGCCTCAGTTGTATGCACATCATCTGCACGGCTGGATGACTATGAGAGATTATTAATGAGGCATATCTCCATGACTTCCTGACACACACTGTTTTTCTCCACCAACAAAGTGCTGATGTGGTGGACTCTGACTTCAGTGTGTCTTCATATGGATTGTTTACTATCCAGTCACAATAAATAGGATTGACATGTCGTCAAGGGAGTAAGACAAGTTGTAAAGTTGTTGCAACATTTATTGAGATTTCCATAACTTGTATTTTATCAGAATAAAAAGTGTTTTCTTCACAGTCCTGTGACCTAAATTTATGTAAAAAGATGTAAACAGTTATTGACCATCATTAACTGATAGAGCTGCGTGAGTTCAAAGGTCACTGACAGCCTGTTCCATCAGCCACAGTCATAATGACAGGGGGAAAAAAGAATACATGAACGTACACACATTCATGACTTACTAAAGAAAAGTGATTCTGTGTAACTCACCTTGATCAAGTTGTGAGCCACAATCAGAGAGGCAGCAGGCCCCCCTTTCTCTCCAGGAGCGTGCACACCTGTCCCATACCCCTGCACAGCCACCAGGTACGGATTATGCATTGTGATCCAGTACTTGACACGGCTTCCAAATGTCTGGAAGCAGAAAGCAGCGTAGTCCTCAAACAGGTGGACCAGTGTGTCATTTTTCCAGCCGCCATATTGCTCTTGCAGCTTCTGAGGCAGGTCCCAGTGGTAGAGAGTGACTATGGGCTCTATGTTCTTCTTCAGGAGTGTCTCTATGAGCTGGCTATAATGCTCCACAGCAGCTGTGTTTGGCTGATTTCTAGCGTTCCCATCAGGAAAGAGCCTCGGCCAGGAGAGGGAAAAAGAATACGAACTGACGCCGAGATATTCCAGAGCCTCTACATCTTCTTCCCAGCGGTTGTAGCTGTCGCTGGCTGTATTGGCAGTCTCTTCTGTTGAGTTGCCACCTACAGCTGTGTGTGTGAAATGGTCCCAGATGGAAGTGCCTTTCCCATCCTGGGTCCAGGCTCCTTCTGTCTGGAAGGCAGAGGTCCCCGAGCCCCAGAGGAACCCAGAGGAAAAGGCGTCATGAAGGAAAGGCTGGACTTTGAAAGCGGGGTCCAGTTTAGGCTGCTGCCAAATACTCCTGCCCTGACCAGGAGAGCAGGCTGCCTCCTTCCAGTGGTACACCAACAATGATAGGCAGAACAAAACATACCGACGTGTAGAAATAGAAAAGTGGTTAAGCATACTGAAGAACTCTACTTCGATTCAATAATCCGCTTTGTCGGGATAGAAGACGTCATCAGTCAGCACAACTACTTGTGTGAATGTTGAAAAATCCTCCTGGGGTTGACAAGATATCCATGATGTTGGTAGGGAAAGAGCAGAAACGGTCAAAGCCAGTCCACGGAAACATTTGAAGCTTCGAGGTGCTGCAGTGTCCATCTAACAATCTTGTTAGCCTTCCCTATCTCTGTCTCAGTGTACTTCTGCACCCACTCAGCCCCTCCCTACCACATAATGTTCTCACATACAAAGGTTGACTCATACACACACGCGCGCACCACACACACTTGTATCAATATTCTTCTTAGACATTTATTCTGTTATTAAATCACCACAGGTTGATTTAAAATTCTTGAAAGAAAGTCACAATTTAACACAGAAGGCTAATCCATGGATTTCCTCACCAGGACCTGAACGCACTGACTGGGCGCTCACGGGGACCTGCTGATTGCCGTAAAACATTCTTATGTCAATAATTAGCTTGTACTCTGATCTGAGTTTCATCGCTCAGATGTTGTCTGATCATACTGTCGCCTGCTTCCACCGAACACAAATATATTTGGTAAAATGAAATTATTGGATTTCAGCTCAACTCATGTCAAGCACAGCTATCAAATAAGAGGAAATAACAAGATTTTCAAGATTCGATCAAACCATGCCTGGTGAAAACAGTGACACGAGACACTTATATGACCCTATTTATTTTGATCCAACTGTGTGTGTATCACTCACTGTCCATCTGTTCATACACACGCTTGTCTTGCTTTCATGATATGAGAAACCCATCAAAAAGCCCTTTCCTGATTGTCCTTCATTAAAAGAGCGCAGACAGCCGTCTCTGGAGTAAACAAAGCAGTTTCCCAGGAAACGTTTTGCCTTCAGGACATTAGTGGGATAAGTCAATTGAAGTGGAAAATGTTCATCTACCACCCAGGCTGACCTCAGTGTGAAAGAAGAGAACTAAACAGAATCCACAAAAAACACGTGTGCTGTAGTTCTTTCATTTTTTTTTTTTGGAGATAAAAATGCTGTGCTATCCATCAGATGCCACATAAATTTGATTAAAAAAAAAAAGACACAATGCTTAAAAGGAAAGACTTGCACAAATGCACATATACATGTGTGAAGGAAACTGCCCCACACCCAAATATCCACAGTAATGCAATTAGAATTAAAGAAGAAAATCAATAGATGCCTGAAACAGATGAAAAAAATGGCAACATTGTTGTGGTAATTTGGTAAACAACATATAGGAAAAAAATAACTAAAACTAGATTGAAGAAGGGGACAGTAAGATAAATGAATCTAAAACATAATGTAATATAAATGTTAGCACTGTATTCATATAGAACTATAGTTAAGGCATAAAACTTGAGAGAAATAAAGTGTATAGAACAAAACACAATGATAACAAACATAATCAGTCACTTGAATTACCAAATACTTGTAAGATAAAGGTTTTTTTTTTTTTTCAATTCAAGTTCATTTTGGATATCAGACGCTTGATATTTATGGAATGAAACAGAGTCACGTATTCTGTTGGTGAAATTATAGATACATATCAATCAAGTGTGTGTCACCCTTTTCATTGAATACTTTGGACATTTTCTAAAGTCAATACACCAAGCAATAAATAATTATATTGTGATGAGAAAATGTCTATTTAAATTACGAAATGAAAATATGACTAACAGCAAAATTGAATATAAAAATTCAGCTGTAATATATTACTTTTACTTCTACCCAGATACAGGTCATCACCATAATAGAAAAAAGTAGTTCCCTTCTTTTACATAAAAAGCAACCGCTCAGTTGAAAAAGGGGAAATGAAAAGAAGATGTACTGTATGTGTGACCAGAGCTTCACCACTCTCTGACATGGTTTCATTTCCGTTTCTGCTTCTTCCAGCCGAATGATTCACTGAGAAACTGTCACTGAGAAAGGATCTAACTCGAGCAGCAGATCCATCAAAAGGAATTATATTTGTCATTTCACCTGCAATGATTCCGGTTAACTTTTTTTCACGTTTATTGTCCTGTATTGCATTCCATTTTTTCAGATTTCCAGGAGACGTTTTTTATATTTCTGTCTCATGAGGAAATTTATGAACCTCCACAAAAGAAAAACACTTTGGACAGACAACAGACGACTGAGAATTAAGGGTTGAAAATTCAACATATGGATTCTGTTGATCAGTCTTTCTGCTGAAAATCCATCTGTGCAAAACAGGTCAGTTATTACTCCTTTTCGTCGGTTTTGGTACAATTTCACATTTTTTGTGCTTGTAGTAGTTTATTTCAGTGCCTAAGTTGCAACTATCTAACCCTACTGAAAACACAATTCAATGCAATCCAACATTTATGCAGTAAACAATGCTCCCATGAAGATTTTATTTATCTGCTTTCATCAGATGTAGAAAGATTTTTAATTTTGTTATTTTTGTCTGCCCCACACAGAGTCCTAATGGTGGCTATTTAGGAACCTGAAAGCAGAACAGAACAGTCCAGGGGATTTAGTGAGTACAGAATGGCAGGAGCTGATGTAGTCAGGCTTTCTGGGAGCGAACTGAGAGCTGAGAGGAAAGAGATCCAAGCAGAGGAAGAATGATGCCAGCAGTGAGACTCTCTTTAATGTATTTTTTCATGGCTTTCTATTAAGATCTGGACAGGATTTAAAGCCTTCTAGAGCAGAGATATTAAACTTATTTTAGTTCAGGGGTCACATTCAGCCCAATTCCATCTCCAACTGGTAAAATAATTCCATTTAATTTTAAACTTTAAAGTTTTCCTTCTTTTGTGGTGTATCAGTATCAGTATCAGAATGAAAATGTCTATCTTGTCTCATAACCAAACAATTTTAATGATGATATGATAAAATACAGTAAAATGTCAAAAAAGAAAAAGAAAAAAAAAAACACTCTCCTATAGCTGTTGCATTCTGCATGTTTTTATACCTTGACAGCATGTCTCTGAGGCTAGTTTGTTAGAACAAGGAGGCTTTCATGGCAGCAGCAACAATATTTCAGCTCAGGACTCAGTTTTGTTCTGTCTGCTATTCTGTATGAAATATGCTTTACCATTTGCTTGATGGTTTGACGGGACGGTTTTCTGCTTGAGGCGGCGGGAGAAGAGTAGGTGAACTACACAATCATAGAGTGTGTGTAGGTGCAAATCCTGACTGAAAACTGGACAGAGGTCATGATAGTAATAAGGGATGGAGGACGGGTCAGTTCAGGAATCTTTGAGCACGTCCGATGACTGAACCTCAACACTGAGCACAGCAACATCGGCTCTAGTAGAAAATTCTAGCAGCTGACCGGTCAATTTTAGGACTGTGAACCTCGAAAGAGGAATTTGTAGGAGTTGAATATAATTCACTGATTTTTTTCCAAGGTAAACCAAAATAAAGTACAGGAAAGTGTGTAAACCAATAACACGAATCTCTCTTCCTTTATTTTTACCAGGCAAACGATGAGATTGACAATGGTCGTCCTTTGGACGACGGCCTTGTTGGTGTTGCTCCAGGAGAGCGTTTCATCCCCCGACAGCTTTGTGGATCGCTCCGCCCAAAACCTCTCATCTGTCCCTCAGGACTTGCCAAACACAACTGAGTCTTTAGACCTGTCTCGCAATCGAATAAACCAGCTTCACAGCGGAGACTTTAAAAACACGCCTCTCCTGAAGTTCCTGAACATGTCCTGGAACAGTCTGAAGGACATTGATGCAAAGACATTTTCGGACACGCCACTCCTGGAGGATCTGGACCTGTCCCACAACAGTCTGAAGAACCTGTCGGGCCAACCATACCTGCTCCACACAGGGAACCTGCTGGTGCTGAACTTAACCTGGAACATGTTTCCTACCATGACTTTGGGGAGCGAATTTAGTCACCTCGAAAAACTGGAGAGATTATCAGCTGGAGCCACAAACATCAGCGTGGATGATTTTAAGAACCTTGATAAAGTGAATCTGCAGATGCTGAGTCTTTCCCTGGAAGATGAACTGCTGTATGAGTCGGGAAGCCTGAAGGCCGTCCGTGCCCATAGGCTTCAGATCGTCTTCAGCAGTTTTCAAATAGTGGACCCTGGTCTGGTTTCTGATGCACTGACACATTTTGATGAAGTAGAGCTCGTGAATTTAACAGGTGGCTTCAAAAGCTTAAGTAGGCAGCTGAGCGAGGAAGCAAAAATTTACACTTCTCATCTTTACTTCAGTAACATATTAATTGACTGGAGTGACCTAACCAGTTTAGTGAATGTGGCTCTGCACAAAAACATTGCTCATTTCAGTGTCTCCGATATGGCCATATTCAACCTGCCTCTTTTTGAGACTGCAGTAACCGACAAATCAAAAATGGTGTCCTTTACAGCCAGACGGGTTGTGACGAAATCTTTTATCTTTTCACAGGAGGCAGTCTACAACTTCTTTATCAACATGCCAGTTAAGAGTTTGGCAGTTGTAGAGACTCCGCTAATTTACATGACCTGTCCAAAATCTCCAAGTCCTCTCGTCCAGCTGGACTTCTCCCATGATGCCATGTCTGACTCAATCTTCTCCAGAGTAGAGCACCAACAGACCATAAACTGTGAGAATCTGGCAAATTTGAGGAATTTGACTCTTGCAGACAACAATCTTAAAAGTCTTCACGTGTTAAGTAAGCGTTTTCACAACATGACGTCACTGCAACACCTGGACCTCAGCCTCAACTCCATCGTTTATAAAGATTCTATTAGGTGTTTCTGGCCACCTGGCATCACTGTGATGAATCTGTCTTTTAACAGTTTGACAGACTCTGTTTTTGAATGTCTCCCAAATAAGCTACAGATCCTGGACCTTCAAAACAACCAGATTCTTGCAATACCGTCGACCATTTTAAAACTGGAAAACCTTTCGTCGCTAAATCTGAATGCCAACAAGCTGCGAGAGCTGCCAGTTTGTGGTACATTTCCTGCCCTGAACAATCTTTTGCTCAAGTTGAATTCTCTTCATGCTCCATCTATAAGCAAGCTGGAAACCTGCCCTAAACTGAAAATCCTGGATGTCAGCCACAACCCTTTCACCTGCACCTGCTCTCTGAGGGGCTTCATCAGACTTGGTATCTCATCTGAAAGAAAAGACCACTCCGGCATTGAAGTAATGGACTGGCCTCTGGGCTATTCCTGCAGCTACCCAGAGGCTGTAAAAAATTCAGCCTTGAAGGATTTCTGGATCCCAGAGGTTATGTGCAACGTCTGGCTTCTGGCATCTGCCATCTTGGTCCCGGCGGTAGTTCTTATTGTGTCCGTTGTGGTCCTGTGTCACCGTCTGGATGTTCCCTGGTACATCGGTATGATCTGGCAGTGGACCAGAGCCAAACGCCGAGCAAGAATACGGCAGGTTGGAGCTGCAGATCTGGCGGGCGTCGAATTCCACGCGTTTGTGTCTTATAGTCAGCACGACGCCGACTGGGTGCACCAAGACCTTCTTCCTAATCTGGAAGGAGGACTCAGAATCTCCCACCACGAAAAACACTTTGTGCCAGGAAAAACCATCATTGAGAACATCATCAACTGCGTGGAGAAAAGCTGGCGAGCAGTGTTCGTGCTCTCTGCTCACTTTGTCAAGAGTGAGTGGTGCCACTACGAGCTTTACTTCGCCAGTCACCAGCGCGTCGCTCGAGGATCGGACAGCATCGTGCTGGTGCTGCTCGAGCCGCTGCCTCAGTACCTGATCCCATCCAAGTACTACCAGCTGAAGTCCATGATGAGCCGCCACACCTACCTGGAGTGGCCTCAGGACAGAGTCAAGCAGCGGCTGTTCTGGGCGAACCTCAGAGCCGCGCTGCAGGCGGACCTGCCAGACGCAGCGGCGGCACAAATACAAGAATGAGCCGCAAGATGAGCAGATTATTTTTTTTTGCTTGCTTTGATAAATCTTAAATTAGTTGTGAATGCAGTTTATGTACACATGGTGGATGTCAATGATTGATGTCAATATATTCAAACATCAGATCACATTTATTTGACGTTATAAACTGACAAAAAGATCAACGACGTTATAAAAAAATAAAGTTTCCCGAACAGTAGCAAAAGTCCTCTTGATTCTTTTATCAGTACTGACACTCACCAAGCCGAACAACAGGACGCCTTGTGGGTATTAACGCCTCAACACTAATAATGAAAACAGACACGAAAACCGTACATCTGTGAAAGCGAGGTCCACTTCTAAGGCAAGGAACAGAGAACACACAAGTTAATTCTTTTCTTTAGAGTTCAGTTTTTGCATGATGAATCCCAAGAGCTGAAATGTCTCCTGTGGAATCATAAAGTCAGTCAAACGTCGCTAAAACTGCTTCTATCGTCACCCGCAGAGCCAGAGTCAAGGAAGGGACTGGATGATGATTATTTTCTCATTAATGCAGAAACGGTGAAGCACACTGAGCAAGTTCTCTCCACAGCGCGAAACCTGCCTCTCCATGGCCAGACGGAAATCCTCCTTCACTCCTTTGGTGATCCCTCGGGTCACAGTGTGGTGCCTGCAAGAGAAAAAAGATTAAAAAAAAAAAAACAATAAACAAAAACAATGGTGTTGTCAGATGTTTACTATTCTGGGTTGATTTTCCATAAACGGACACTGGTTTTATGTAGCGGAAACAATGTCATGAAAACAGCGTGTTGCTTTTACCTCGTTCGCATAAATCAGCCGGTCGAGTTCCAACATGTTTCATAACATTAAATCAAATCCACATAAAACATGTCCACAAATGAAATGAGATCATGAATAGGCAAGAAACTAAACTGACTGTACAACAACACCGACACCATCCTCAGATATCAACAAGAACAACGGTAATGACCACAGAAAGACAAGTAATGGCTCAAATAAACAAAACCAAAAGACAGCTACATCTTGATGTAAAATGACAGGCCCAAAGCAAAAATTCAGGGGATGACAAGCCTTGCAGCTGGGAATGGAGGAAGGGTGATCGTTGGGCGGGATGGGGACTGTGGGAGGAGGGGCCTGGGGTACCTTTCCATGGTCTGCACCCCTTGTAGCAGTAGGGTATTTAACTCCACCCCCAGGGCGGGACTAGGGTTCCTGAGGGACAGTAACATTCAACAACTCTCAGTCAGTGCGGGTGCATTCAAGCGTCTTTTACTTCTGCAGCAGTTCAGCAACTTCATTTTCATCTGTTTTTACCCTCTTCCTCTTTACGAGGCTCGCTCTGTTAACAACTTCATCAACGATCAATCATCAGTCAGCAGCACAGTCCTCTTTTAAAAACACGGCCAACAGAGCGGCGAGAGCGGAGAGTCGCGGCGTCAGCCGGAACATCTCGGATTACGAGTCGCTTACTTAATCAGCATTCCCTGATTGGGGAGGAGCTCCAGCTGAATCCTTCCTCCTTCTGGAGTGCGCAGGTATGCAAATTCCTCCAGCATGTCGATGTCTGAGAAACAGCATGAACTTATGGAAGCCAACATCTAAAACTGTGGCAACAGCGAGAGAGCAACCACTGAGAGAGTGGCAGACAAACAGAAGATGAACATTCTTCAGTGTTTTCATTGTGTGCGGTTAAAAAAAAAAAAAAAGGATACTCGTGACATAGTTGAAGAAATTCTCATATTGGAAACTTCCTTGCTGGCAGATTTTATCTATTGCCTTGAGAAACAGCAGCTCGCCCTGCGGCCAGTCGTGCTGCAAAAGGACGACGACGTGACCGAGGGACAGGTCGTCCCGGTTATCTGTGAAAGCACGAAGCTGGAAATGAAACAAAATCAAAGAAAGATGGTTCAGGTGGGTTTCACGGGCTCAGTGATATTTTTTTGCAATACAGCATTTATATTCAGTGTATGTGCAGTGGTCAAAAGTAGTACAAAGGAAGAGGCCAAAATAAAAACCTGCAAACTTCATTGATTTCCACAAAGTTTAATTTTCAAATACCTTGAAGCACGCTAGCATGAGCTGGAGACAGAACGGTAGCACGGCTTTGCAGGTGCAGGGCAGCAGTCTCAGGTCGTTACCTGTTTCAGGTGAAAAAAGAGACATCTGTATACTGAAATACAAATCGAAGCCTTATCAGGCAGGCTCCACTTGGTTCATGAGAACATTCACACATACAAACCATATACAACTGTTTCTGGTTTTTTTTTTTTTTTTTTAAACAAATGGAAAGCTACAGATACCTTTCCTAGTTTTGGTCTTCACTCTCCCTTGGTCCTCGGAAGCTTTAGTTTGTTCTTGGTTTGGTGGCATCAGTGCACCGACAACGTCGAGCAGCTTTTCACAGGCCCGCTTTTCAAAACAGAAGCAGAGAAAATCTTTTTATCATGCACAACGTCGCCAAGTCAAAGCTGTGTTTTTATGTTTCAAGTAGGCGGGTTTGTCCTGGCAATGGAAAGATATTCACTTAAAACATCACGGAACAATTCAAATATTCTATTTATTTTTATTTATTTATTTATTCATTCATTTATTTATTTATTTGGAAAACACATCTTCACTTTCACAAAGTTGATGTGACATATAATGTAAATTAAATGAAGTGATCAGGTCCAGTCGACCTGATTCAAGAAACGTTTCCTACTTGGATGAATGCATCAACATATTCACTAATCGAGCAGTACTATTGAACAGCAAAATAACACAGTAATCAGCTAAAAACACACAAAAGCTGCAGTTAACTGTGAAGCATCCCCAGTTGTGAAAAACTCAATTTTGAAGATTTTAACTCCCTGCAGTTTCAAAGCTAACCTGAACTTTAGCACCACCTACAGGCCAGTTAATAAAACATCAGATGCATCTTTTAGGACCATGGCACGTCCATTTTTTTTTTTTAATTCTAGTGCTAACTACATCCTGTGTAAATGTCCATGAGTTAAACTATTACAAAATAACTAAACAAATAAACAATATGAATACACAGAGCATACATTACTGGATTACTGAAAGAATACAGGCTGAAAATCAAACGTGTTTAGCCCAGGCAGGCTGTTGGGATTGAATACTATGAAAGCATAACACTATATTCTTCTCTGCTCTCCAAACAAGCCAGTGAACGTGTGCACGTACCTTGTACTCTCCCAGAGCGTAGTGGCAGGACGCCTGCTGAATGAGGGCTCGGTGGTGCTCCAGTGTGACCTGGCCTGAGGGGCTCTGCTGCCCGGGCTGAGGCTGCTGCACTGCAGCCATCTGGTGCAGGCTGGACAGGGCTTTACGGTACTGACCCTGGAGACGACACAGGTACACCCTCAGTGTGTTCGCACGGGCGAGTAACGAACATCTACTGTTAGAAATGTTTATGGAGGAAAGTCTCCTAATCAGGGTCAACATGCAGGCTCACTGTGATAAAAGCTTCAGTGGTTTTATTTTCTAAATATTTCTAAATTTCGTGAACCACTGGTAATCATCTGTCTTATCACAACTGGGTCCTTAACCTGGGTTCCCCATACTCAAAAATGAAAACAAAGTTATTATAAGCAAGCACTGGTAATAATGGTGACAGATTAATACATATTATTAAAAGATTAAGCAGTTTCTTACCTGGTAAATGATCATGTCTGTGAGGAATATTCTGAACCACAGCCAGCTGTCTGTCTTCCACGCAGCACAAATCTTCTTAAACTCTAACAGACACGACAATGAAACAATTTATTGACACCTAATTGTGGAATAATCCATACATAAATTGTCATTTTATGATAAAAAAAATCTCTTGTGGACCTTCAGCAGTTTTTCCCCTGGCTGGTAATAATATAGCAACATGACTGAATGCTGTCTTGATAAATCAATAAAATTAATAAATATAAAAAGAAAAAATGAGTGCTGCTCACCACTTTCCAGACCGTCGTGGGAATGCAGGAGGTCCCAGCTTTCTCTCGCAGTGCGGAAGCTCTCCAGAGTCTCAGCCCAGCCGGGCATCTCAGTCTTGTTCAATAAAATATGTCGCCCGCGTCCTTTCCCTGAACCCTCCTCGTCATCTGAGCTCTACATGCACAGTAAAAAAAAAAACACAAAACACATTTTCTTTAATAGTGTCATGTAAGAACTTTAAAATAAATTTCCACTCAGTACGCACCATAGTTTTCTCTCTCCCGTCGGGCAGTTTGCGTTTCTTGTGAGCATGTTTTACCACTCCTCTCTCCAGCTCCACTTCACTGTACACCGAGCTCAGATCCTCTACAAGTATCCATGGACCGGAGCTCAGAGCATTCACCCCTACAGGACACAAACACACAGCGTGATCCTCACACTTTACTGACACTCAGCAAATGGAGAACGATGTGTGTTTATAAGGAGGAAAACTGACCTTGGAACAGTGCGGGCTGCACAGCAGAGATATAGAGGAAGGCGCTGCGGAAGAGGACCAGTGCTGCACAGATGACGACCTGACTGCAGCAGCGGGCCCTCGTGTCTCCTTCCAGACCAGGCAAGTACCGACACAGCTCTTTAACTCTCTGCAGCATGTCCACATAACTCCTACAGCAAGCACATAGGCACAAAGACAAAACATACTGACGTTCACTTCTCGGCTAAATTCAACTCTGGAGTGAGTGAATGATGGGAGGACTGCTTTACAACCTCTGTCCCTTGTCTCCCTGCCACTCGCAGCGAGCTCCAACCACAGCCAGGATGTCCAGCAGCCTCTCCCAGGGCTCTGCTACCAGCGACGATTTCTCTGACAGGCCATCGATCACGTAACGCTGAGATGTGCGAGGAACACTGGGTGACTTCAGAGCTTCTTGAGTGCCTGAAAGAAAGGAAGAAGAGGAAACAAAATACTGTCAAAACACCAAAAAACACCAACATTAGAAGTTGGAACCTATTGCACCAGAATAAAGCTGCAGCTTTCACCTTTACCTTGGATCTGTGCATCAGCTGAGGGTCCTCGGGTAACGTAGCCAATGTAGAACTCAGCTGCTTTCAGCATGTATTTCTGCATGAGGCTGGCCGGCAGGCGCATGTCCATGTTGTTTATGACCAAAGGAAGGACATCACAAACTGCAGGAGCAAATAAACAGTGCAGTGTGATAAGAGTGACGTCTCCATTAAATGAGGAAAAACACTTTCATTAACATTCACTGACCAAAAAGCTTTCTGAAGCAGTTGACGGGAGTTTCCACATTCTCTGATACCTCTGCTTCCAGTAATGTCTCCCCTAAATTAACCTGGGAACAGAGCCGATTGTCAGCACATATTGTTAAATGAGCTAAAACGAAAGATCTGCGGTATAATCCCATACCCCGTGTTGAACCACAGACTCTGGAAAGCGCTTCAGCAGGAGAAGCAGCATTTCTGCCTTCTCCAAAGTGTTGAAGCACTGTTCTGTGGCCTTCAGCAGCATCTCACACTGAACGCGACCAGGCAGCGTCTCAAAAAGTCCTGGGCGGGACAAAGAGATCAAACACTTTAAGATTCCAAAACAAGCAATTTCTCTCCATCACTGTACACACTTCAGAGTCACAATTCTCACAGCGAGAATGTTGAAAAGTATACAAAGGTGTCCATCAATATCTGTCTACTGCAAACTTCTGAATATTTTTAATGTTGTCATTTATTTTAACAAAGCAACATCATAGAATGTTAAGTTTTATAATATTTAATCCTGTACAGTGAGCTTAGGTGTCATGAAATCAATCTTATAAATAAAATGTAAAGCAGTATGAAAAAGCTTGGGCAAAAAGCTAAGGCTGCATTTTAAGTTACTCTATCTTCAAAGAAAATGATCACAGTGGCATGGCATTCATTTTCCACTAAAAGCTACATACTGGGGTATTTTTTTTTACACAAAGATTTTTAGTGTAGCAACTGTATGAAATGAGATGTGAATAATTGGTTGTGCAAAAAATTAGGCAGCCTTATCATTATGTTGATTTGAGTAAGTCAACATAATGATAAACACTGATTAATTGGAACACAAGCTGATCAAGCCTTGAAATTGGTAGACAGATGCATCTAATCATGAGAAAAGGTCTTTATGGTGGCCAATAGCAAGTTCTTGATCTCTTTGAATCTCCTCTGAAGAGCGCCAACACGGGGGCCTCAAAACACTGTTCAACATTGTGGTGAAGGCTACAAAAAGCTATCTCAGACATTTCAGCAGTCAGTTTCTCCTCTGTGAGAAACATGGTGAGGAAATGGAAGACCACAGGGACAGTTCTTGTTAAGGCCAAGAAAAATATTAGTGAGACAAATGTGAAGGATGCTCAAAGACAAACCAAAACCACAGACCACCTCCAAAGACCAACAACATCATCTGGCTGCAGAAGGAGTCACTGTGCATCATTCAACAACTCAGTCTACTTTTCACAAGGAGAAGCTGCATGGGAGAGTGATGTGGAAAAAGCTTCTTCTACACACGCCAAAAACACAGTCGCTTGAGGTACGCAAAAGTACATTTGGACAAGTCAGCTTCATTTTGTAATAAGGTGGTGTGGACTGATGAATCAAAGATGGACTTATTTGCTCATGACAAGGGGCGTTATGCATGGCAGTGAAAGAACACGGCACTCCACGAAAAACACTTGCCACAGTGGAATTTGATGGAGGTTCCATCATGCCATGGGACTGTGTGGTCAGTGCTGGTACTGTAAATCTTGTTAAAGTTGAGGGTCGCATTGAATTACATTCAATATCAGCAGATTCTTGAGAACAACGTTCAACAACCGCTCAAAATCTACGCAGGCATTCATGTAGAGGGGCCAGTACAATGCTCTGGAACGGCCATCCCATCCCCAGACCTCATTATCATTGAAAATCTGTGGGATGATTAGATCTGTTGATGCTCGGTCACCATCACACTTAACTGAACTGGAGATGTTTTGTGAGAAGGAATGATCCAAAATGCCTTCATCAAGAATCCAGACACTCACTGGATGCTGTAGGAACTGTCAAGGAGGCTCTAATCAATATCAATGTGATTTTTATGTTGGGGTGTCCAAATTTAAGCACCTTATTTTGTTTTGATGCAAATTTTATGTTGATCCAATAAATCTCATTTCACCAGTGAAATATTACTGAGTCCATTAGTTACTTGATGAATCAAACTGAGATTGGTGATCCAAACACCAAATGATGTCTAAAAGACAAGAAAGGACATTCTCAGGGGTTCCCGAGCTTTTTCATGCAACGGCATAATAACTAATTTCTGTAAGACATCAACTTCAAGGTCATGCTGTGTTCTTTTGGTTCAGATTGCTTCTCTGTCGTATTTTGTTTATCTTTTCTGCAGTTTTGCAACTTGTGTTTTTTTTTTTTAATTTGGTGTCCCTGTTGTTTGGGCCCAGATAGATTTGAAAGTTTTGTCTCTTTTAGTAGTAATTTTGTGTCTCTGTGTGCTGGTTTGGACTCTTAGCTTCACAGCAAGCCCGCTCAGTAATCTCTATGCGCTCACCTCGTAGAAACTGTGCTTGTTTGTCTTGAGAGTCACTGCGAAGGGCTGCTGTGATGACACTGATCTCACGCCAAACGATAGGCTGATCCGGGAAATTTATAAACCTCAGGGATGAATAGAATATTGCAAATGTTAGATGAGGGTCAGCACATGTCAGTATATCAAGAGACGGGTGTGAGCTGTCACTCACATGTCATACAGCAGTCTTCCCGCTGACGCTGTCCTCTCGGCATTTCGTTCAATTGTGTACATTTCATACTGCGAAGAAAATGTCCATTAAAACAGATTTCCACATTGCATTGTCTTATAAAGCTCAGGAAGGTGCTAAACATTACCTGTATGTTGAAGTCTGATGGGTAAAGAGTTCTGGCTGTGATGAGCCAGGCTTTGGCCGCACACGGATCATCCGATACAAGCTCGCGGGCTCTTTTCACCAAAAACTCGCAGTCTTTCTGCGCTGACATGATCACTTAATGCAGAAATTGCTGCATAAAGCGAAAAGCGACTACACACACAGCCTTGGCTGTAGTTTGATGTTTTCTAGGCCTCCTTAAAGATGCCGAGTGTACATTGGAAGCCTGTTCTCCCGTTAGCAATACAGTCTAGTTCGAGTTCGCACCAGTTTGTTTACATCCAGTTGACATATCTCCGACTGATATTTACCAGCCGCATTTGTCAATTACCTTTCATAAAAATGGAAATCGCGGCTATATAAAAGTGAGATCAGCTCAAAGTCTTTATGAATTTGCCAGACAAAGCTACACATTTATTTTCGACACAATCGCTACCTGATGACGTCCTGCGTTGTCGTAAAAGTTGACGTGCAGGGCAGCTTTACGGCACAACTCTTAAGCGCCGTCATAATGGTTCGAAGCACCAAAACAATCCGAACAATGTCTGTTTTTAACATTCAAGTGAAATAATCTGCGCGTCTTAGCCACTTGCCACAATTGCTAAACCCAAACTACTCACTGTTACCTTTTGACGATGAATAAAACTGGTGTCATTGATGTGAAAAACGTCTAATGCTACATATATTAGCTGTCAGATGTGTCGCAGTGCGCACGCGCCGCTGCTGTCACCTGCTTCCGCCCTTGCTCTGGTGGTGCTGCAGACACGACCTACAGCAGGGGCCCAAACACCCTGCTGGTGGCCCGCTACCCGTCCAGGGAGAAGACAGACTGGTGTACGCAGCAGGTAAAGATTCGTTCATGACCCCAAAACTCAATTTGCCTCTCAACTTTCAAATGTTGTCCACGGAGTCTCCAGCCAGTCATCAATCGTCCGTTTTGACACTGATCAGGCTAGCCACTTAGCATGCTAGGCATACAGACACCTTACTTAGCATACAGCTCTTAAATGGTGTTTTAAATCCCCTGTGACAGGTTAGGTAGACATGTGTCGAGGCGCGGTCGCTAGCATCGTGAAGCTAGCAAGCCCTGCAAACCAACCTAACGTTTAGGCGTTTCGTCCAAAAGGCTAAAGTGTGCCAGCCCATGATGGAGCAGCTGGTCCTTAGCTCGCTACACCTGCAGTAAAGTACACTTTGCTCGTGTTTGTCAGAGCGGACATGTGCACTTTGTCTTAATCCACTTTGACTGGCACAACATGCTACAACAACAGGCATGGCCCGTCAAACTGGCAACTTCCAGGAAAACAGAGCAGACAGGGCGTGTTCAGTGCAGATGGGGTTAATGGCTCAATATCAAGCTGTGGAGTCAATATTAGTACAAGAAATCGAGTCTGAAATTAAGCGACCGATCAGGACGCCTGTCTTCTGATTAAGACGGGTGCGATATTTCATAATACAGTATTTCTTGTTTGATTTTCATGTTTTCTTTAATTTATAGTTAAGAAATGTGTGAATGTGTCTGAATAACGTGAGGTATTAAGCATTAGTTGCAGTCTGTCATACTGACCTGAATCTACTGTGTGTCGAGATTTCTGCTGTGATATTTTGGTTGGCCTGCCATGACCTCTGATGACCCCACAGCTTTGCCAGCACAGCCTTCTTCTTGATCTATGTATAGAAGTAGCAGACAGCTTGCTTTACATAATTTTGAAATCTTTCTTTTTATTATCATTATTTTTATTATTATTCCTTATTGTTGATGTAATTGAGCGAGTGTTTTGCTAGTCTTTCATGCTTAAAGAAAAGATGCCTCCTTTGAAACTTGATCATGTCAGTCGGAGGGTCCTCTGCTCACCCGCAAATGGAATTGCGTAAATACATTTGACGTACAGATGTACCCCCCTCTTGCTCATGGCTTTGACTGCACTTATCAGTCTGTTATATAATAACACTTATCGGTATGCTGTCAGGTCAGCCTTGTTCATACAAGTTTAGGGCAGGCAGCTGTGATCAAAGGGTTCAATGTACCCAACTGGTAACATCTCTTGAGTAAATGTGGACTGCAGCCTGTGACAGAGTCGGTAATATTCTGACACATATGTTGCTGTGCATGCAGAGAAAACTTAGCATTTTAATGATTTCCGTTCTGCAGATGTGCTCTATATTTAGTGATATTAAATCTATTTTAATGCAACTTTGATTTGATAGTCGGCTTCTATTTTTCGACAGTGATATATTGTGATATTTCTTTGTGAGGTCACAGCTAAATGTTCTAAACAAATTGTGTTTCTCTGTGTCTTTTTCAATTAAAATTTACATTTGTACATATAAAGTAACCAACACTAGCATTTTATTTGTCTTACAGAAGTCCCCATTACTGGTAAGATGCTGGAAAATAAGCCTGTGGTGCACTGAGCCTCTCATGGCTGTTAGCACCATGGACTCGGAGTCTGCCCGGACACCTCAGCCCCAGTCTGCCCTGACCAAAGGAGGCCATTCCCTGCTGCCTGCTGGGGCTCTGAGCACCCTGTTGGGGCATCAGGGGAAGCACTATGTCTGTGGTTCAATTGCAGCTTTTACCAACATCGTCATCACCTTCCCCATCCAGAAGTTGCTGTTTCGCCAGCAGCTGCATGGCGTCCTGGCCACCGAGGCAGTTCGACAGCTTCAGAGGGATGGGCTGAGAAACCTGTACCGAGGACTGCTGCCCCCACTCCTCCAGAAGAGCACTACCGTGGCCATCATGTTTGGCCTGTACGAGGACTTCTCTCGAGTATTACTCGATCGGGCAGGTGACGTGCCAGAGCTGGTAACACGAAGCTTTGCTGCAGCGCTGGCAGGAACCACAGAGGCCATTCTAACGCCGTTTGAGCGTGTGCAGACTCTCCTACAGGACCATCGGCACCACGGGCGCTTCAACAACACAGCCCACACCTTCCGGACACTTCTGACTGAGTACGGCGTCAGAGAGTGCTACCGGGGCCTCGTACCCATACTGTTGCGTAATGGCCCGAGCAATGTGCTCTTCTTCGGGCTCCGGGGACCCATTAAGGAGCAGCTTCCAGAGGCTAAGAACAAGACTGGCCATTTGGTGAATGATTTTGTGTGTGGAGGGCTGTTGGGGGCTGGTCTAGGCATCATGTTCTATCCACTAAATGTGGTAAAGTCCCGGGCTCAGTCTCAGGTTGGAGGAGCTTTCAAGCCTTGTAAGGAGGTGCTGTTAACAGTGTGGAGAGAAAGGGGGGGCAGCCTGGCCATGCTGTTCAGAGGCGCTCACCTCAACTACCACCGTTCACTGCTCTCCTGGGGCATCATCAACGCCACCTACGAGCTGCTGCTGAAGCTTTTATGAGAGGGGTGATCAGGATCTAGAGTGGAAGGTATTTGGTATTGTCACGAAGGAACAGAGCAAATTTAAAGAGGGAAATTAAAACGCCTATGCACTTGCTGTCTGGCGCTGATAACAGGACAGCGATTCCAGGACCGAAAAGGGGGTGAAAAAAATAAAAATAAAAAAAAAATTGCACTCTCACAGGGGCCAACAGTGTGTAATAGCCACCTGCCATTGTTAGTTTTTTGAAATTATTGAGATTTTGAAAAGAAGCTACACATTTCAGCCTATCCAAAATGTGCCAGGGTCCAACTGTGACGCCCTCGTTTGCTCCTTTTGCAAAAGTAAGAGGAAGAAAGCAGAAGTTGAACAGACTAAACATTTGATACAAGAAGTTGCTTCTTTGTCTGTGCAGTGGTGTTTTAAGGACCGTGATCATCTATTTGTTGGACTAAGAGCACCTCCTCTGTAAAAATAAAAATAAATCCTGCCAACTTAAAAACGTTATGACCACTGAAAAACCCTCAGAGCTGTTGTTAGGGAGAATGTAATGAACTGTCGGTCCGTTTGTTTTGTCATTCTGTTCAGAAAATTAATGCTAAAGATTACCTGCTGATTCTTTTTTATACAAATACAGAACAAACAGTTAAAACAGCAAAGTTTTCTAAAATTGTTTCTATTTTCACGTGTTTCATCAATGGCAAATGTTCTATTAAATTCTGTTTGTCTTGATTTTTTTTTTTTTTTTTTGAAGTGCTCCTAGCAGGATGTGTTACTTGGTGAATTTAAAAAGTGCCCAATGAAATATCTGTCAGCAAAATGTTTGACTCAGATCTTTATCCATTTTAAAGATTTATTGGCTCCATTACAACGAATAGGAGCTCATTCAAAGAGAGACCTGGTGTTATTTTGCTATGCACTGTCACGGCATTTGTGGACTTCTGAATTACTGCTTCTTCATCAACTATAAAACAAAGTGCTCCGCAGTGTTTGTTTCCTTCGTAAGATCTCTGTGCCGTTTGTATTAGTGTAGCTTTTTCCTATTTGCTACTCTTTGATATTTGCTCCTCTCACGCTTGCCCTCCTCTCTGCCTGTAACATCTGTTGACATAATGGGCTCAGATTTCAAGCTCGAGTAGACACAGTCGCTGCCGCACAGCGGCTCGGACTGGGCAAGACAGCCCAGAGAAGAAAGGCATGCTGCTCGGACATTTGAGAGGGTGAGGAAGGCTGAAGAGTAATGGTACTGAGAGAAGACGGTGGCAGAGGGTAATGTTCATTGGCACAAAGAGCTCAAGCTGCCATATACATGGATCACTTGGCTTATTTTTTTTGAAAAATTTGTCAACATGAGTGTTCACAGTGTACTGTGTTTGATGGCTTTTTCTGTCTCTGAATCTTCGAGGTTTTTCTCCTCAAATATAAGACTTTGTTCTAAAAGTGAGATACCTTTGATGATATTGAATGACGCTGTCGATCACTTTCCTGAAGCACAAGTAACCGCATCATAATGAAAATGTCTAATCATTGCCAGAAAATTAAACGTTCACAAGCAATCCATTAAAACATGGATGAGTCTCTTATATGGGTGTTTATATGGACGAATGAGTCAGGTGTCATTCTCTTGGAAATGTTTGACTTATGCGACTAAGGTTGTTCTCTGACAATGAGAAATTCTAGAGGAGGACCAGCTGTACATGAGTCATACGTGCACAACTGTGTCGCATCTGTCTAACCTGCTCTTTCCCAAATATGCCGTGTAATCCCTTCTTTCTAGTCCGTCACACTAAATCACTACTGAACAGGCTCAACACTGGGTCATAAAGAAAGATGGAGGTAATACTTGCACACTGTGGTTTAACATCCCTGTCTTTAGTCGTTGTGTTTCAAGTATTTGAACATGGAAGTGGCTCTGGCAACAGGAGCCTTGCTGTCAGTCTACATCTTGTCTGCGAGGGGCAATGTAGAGTGCCACTCTCTAGATTACTCTGTCAGGAAGTCAGATTGCAGATAATGATCAGATTAAGGACAATCTGACATCGGGACTTTGGATCAGGATGAGTTGAGCCACTGTGGTTACAAAGTCTTTCAGCTGTTTCTTTTCACCCTAACAAGTGTCCCACTGACCGTCATCTTAGTGATCATTATAAATTTTTCACTTCCCCTATTTATTATTTAAGGAGTCTGTTTTAATAATAGTAGTAAAAGTGTTGCTTTAACTCAGTTTATCTGGTTCTGGATGAATAATTCATTCACATTACTCAATGAGATGAACCATAAAGAGGGTAAAAGTAGGCCTGGGTGCTCCATTCCCAGATGAACACTGCCTTCATGGAGCTGAACTAACTCAAATGAGGCTCACCAGCTAAGTTCACATGTTCTTAAATCATTTAAATCAATGGTAAGTAGGCATGAAAGGCCTCAGTCGAATCTTTATCTCCTAAAAAAAGACTAGACTTTAGTGAAAAGAGCGTATTTGAGCTGTGCACACGGATTGACCCAAAACCAACAGTTTGAGACACAAATTGAAACACTCCCAACAACCAGCACTATTTAAGGTCAGTGAGTCATTTATTCCCAAACAATACTTTTCTTGGTACATCGACTTAACTGTTAGGTGGTCACGGAAAAGTGGCTGCTTATGTAGAAACACAATATTTTATTTGCAGATGAAATGCTGTTCATAAACTTTTTTACCACACAGAAATAAGTTAATGACAGACTCGTTGCCACTTGAGTCTTTTTGAAGAACAACTGGAGACCCTCCTGAGACATTGTACATCTGTCTTGACGAAACTCTGCCACTGGACACTGGAAGCCGTGAGGTCTTCTTTTATTTCTTTTATCAAAGTCACCAAGACAACATTTTTCTTTTCAATTTGGAAGATGGTTTATACTGCTTTACCTCCATCAGCTGTCTCTGAGCGCTTCAGCAGTCTGTGTAAAGAGTTCATCCCATTACCTTATTTGTCTAAGTAACTGCAGTCTGATGTGGCTTAATTACCGTCCCTGTTGTCATAGGAGGCTCAAGCAGGTCCTTCAAATCGGATGGTTCATCAACTGAGCTGGTATCATGTGACATGGAGGAGCTGATTAGTAAACACTGTACATCAGCAAACTGATCAAGCAATGTAATCCTTTTACTGACAATTCACAGACATCAGTATAGACGGGAATCATTATATTGACAAATGCTAATGCCATGCAACTTTGCAGAACGTTGCAGTCCATAATGCTGAAGGATTTCTTCTTTTTTTTTTCTCGAAACAAGACAAAAAACCAACATTCCAAACAAAGAAAGCATCCATTATATTCAATCAAACATAATGCAGCTATAGTTGTTTCTGATGTTAGCACAAAAAACATACAGTGTGTGTGTGGACGGGGGTTGGGAAGTTTATGTTTGCATAGCCATAAACTAAGGTAAGGTCAGAGTAGGACACAGATATATCAATTTATATCAACAGCTCGACCCCAGCGCACAGCAGTCATTCCATCCCTCAGTCAGTATGGCGTCAATAAAATGGTAACCATAGCAGGGAGCAGTTGTGGCTCAGTGTTTTAAGACTTTGGATCTTTGCTACATCTGAAAAGAGTTTATAACAGTCACCGTTGTGCCGAGTTGAAAACATTTTTCACTACATAAATAATCAGGTCCCTTGTTTTGCTGCCCGGGCCACCTCCACGCATTCCCAGGAAATATATATGTTGTGTCCTTTGGATGAAAACTAGAATAATGTTACAATACTGCATACATGTGGGTAATGGTATTCCAAGAAGCATTCACTCAAAATCAGGTTAAACATGGACGTGGGTAGAAAAACACTTTACACAAAAGGTATGTGTCTCATAAAAAGGTGCAATCTGTAACAGTCAAAGTGCTCTCCCTGCTGTGTAATGGTACAGATTTGTATCCCATTATATTTACCTGTAATGTTGAAAAAGTAAATTATTAAAAAGGTGCAAAACCTGCACATTGAAAACAAATCAGGTAAGTATTTTCCAAATGTGCTAAAGTATATTTTCTGTATTTTATCAGTAAACATACCATAATATTAAACTTGAAAAATGACAATTTACAGATTACACCTTGTGAAGTGGAGAAATCTTAAAAGCAGCAAAAGTTAACATAATACTGTTTCAACAACAAGGGTAAATAGGATTTCCAGTGGCATCCATAGGTTGTTTTTTTTTTTTTTTCACCAGTGACCTGCACATCACAGATCATGGTGCAAATATTGTAAAAATAAATACATAAATACATACAGTACATGAGTAATTCATCCTTACATACACATATTGTATCATAAAATAAGATAGTTATAAGATAATTATAAAATTCATATGTACAAATGCATAGTCCATATGCGTCCCAAGAGAAACAGCGCAACCAAAGTCTTTCATCACTTCGTTGTATGTGTTTCGTGTCAATGACTGTAATGTAATGTGTGTGTCTGTTTGTGTGTGTGCTGTGGTGTGCATGGCACTTACTGTACAAGAACACAGGAGTTACACACCAGCTAGCTCTGTGCTGTTTCCCCTTGTCTCACCATGAGAGTCAGTGTCTTTATCAGTGGCTTAAAGTTCACAGGTCAAAAGTTGAGAGGTACTTGGCCAGGAGCATCCGAGGGGTCTAGTGTACGTGTCCGGAAGAGTTGTGTGAGTGCGAATACAGAGGATATGAGCACAGTGCAGCGTTTGGCCAGGAGCCTTACCCCATCAGTTTCGCCTTGACCCTGTACAGACCCAGTGAAGCTCACACTCTTACCCCCGACACTAGCACCAGTTCCAGCTGTCTCAACTGCTCCAACAAACTCCCGGTAAAGACCCACTATCTCTTTTATCTTGTCCATGGCCTCCTGACTGTCATTGTCCTCATCTCTGTTTACCAGACTTGGCTTATGGCAAGCCTCGCAACCAGCGCAGGTGTTTGTTCGCAGGCAGGCTGCTGACAGCTGAACCAGGGCACTGAAACTGTTAGACAGTGAACAGAGGGCTTCATCGGGTGCCCACCCGACACGTGTGGCCCGCTGACATCCAGACGCCAATCGTCGCGCCTCTGCCTGGAGAAGACTCCTTTCTGCCTCTGTCATGGTGGTGGTAGTCCCCATACACATTAGGTTTTGTGCTGGAGTACAACTGTCTGCAGTTCCATTGTGATTGAGATCAGGCCCATTGGTTATGCCTGTGCTATCCTGCTTTAGATCTGCTTGTTCTGCTTGGGCTCCTCTCTCCAAGACCAGAAGAAGCTGGTCGATATCTTGACGCAGAGAAGCAAAGCCCCCTTTCAGCCCACCGTAATTCTTGTTAGTAAATGGACGAAGATTACCCCCAAGTGAAGTTGTGGGTGAAGCTGGTTGTGAAACTAGCGGACTAAGCTCAGAGGAGGCGGTGGAGAAAGTAGACAGGGGGCGAGGATTGTCCCGAAGCAGTGACAGGATATTGGGTTTTGGAGAGGGCGTCGTTGGAGAAGGGACAACGGGAGTTGGCCGGGCAGGTTTGGGGCGTATTCGACGGGAGAACTCATAAACAGTGAGCTCTTCATCAAAGCTAACACCATCTTCAGTATCTCCGCTGAAACAATTGGCATAAACAGTGCGACAACCACAAGCCTCACGGTGTTGTTGTGGAGGAGTACCATCTGCTAGTGAGGAGGTTGGTGAGTCACCTCCAATTTGCATGTTAGTCACACCTCCCAATCCGACTGCCGAATGAGGCCGTGACTGGGGCTGCTCCGATGAAACACTCCCACTGTGGATGCTATTTTCTCTAAAACTGAGATTAGGGTGTGAGCCATTAGTCCCATTGGCCTTTTTCATATTCGAGGTCACTTCCTGGGCCTCTTTAATTGTTGCTATGACAACCTCAGCTCCATCCTCTAAAATGTTCCCTTTACTTCCTGACTTTGAGATGATAGTTTCCTTTTCCTTGACAGGGGTTTTGTTTAGGTCTGACAAACCACTGGCAACAGACAGACCAGAGCCAAACCCAGATGTGTCTCCATTGATGGAGCTGGTGGAGGGATAGTCAAGAGTTCCAAGAATTTCTTGGGAGCGTGTCATGTACCAAGGCAGAGCCTGGATCTTGCCTCTCAGGGCAGAAGCTGGGAGTCGGCCTCCCAAACTGGAGGAGCTGGTTCTCAGGTCAGATCCTGAACCTGATCTTTCGGATTCTCTACTTTCAAGACCCCCAACACCTTTGGAATTGGTTGAGGTGAGGGAAGTGGTAAGAGTGAGCGGTGCGTCTGTGTTTTTGGGTGATAGGCTCTCATGGCTCAGAGAGACCCTTCTAGGTCCTGACTGGATGCTGCCATTACGGCTGGTCCAAGGATGGATTCCATTTGGTGGACTGACAGAATCCTTGAAGACCCCTTTGCTTGGATCTGTAGGGGAGACAGGAGAGCTCGCAGGTATTGATAAGGGGTGAAGATTGATGGAAGAATTGGGTTTTGGAGGCACTGGAGGAGGAGCAGCAAGCTTAGTGCCTGAATTAGAACGTGTGATAGAAGGTAGATTAAGTGGCTTTTTTGCTGGCTGCTCAGTGTCGTTTCTCCCTCCAACTCTAGATGTTGCCTTTTCATCAGGAATGTATGATTTGTCTTTGGGAATAACATGCCCACCGTTCTCACATACCAAGTCTTTACTACGTTTTGGGCTGCTTTCTTGCCTTTTGGTTTTTTCTTCTGCTTGTGGTGTTGCGACTGGTGGTGGCTGTTTGCTACACCTCACTGCTGTAATCAGGGCTGGCGACAGAGGCAATCCACCTGATGTGACAGACTTGAATTCCATAGTGTCTGGCTCCATTTCAAGGAGTTCAGAAGATAAACGACCAGAAGCGTCACCATTGCACTGAGCATACGATCTTCCATGCTGGGGCGATTTGGTCGGGATGATCTGTGGTTTTGGAGGCAGCTGGGGCTTAGGTGCCAGTGGCGGTTTAACTTTGACTTCAGGTTTCTGAGATGGCTTTGGAGGACTGGATTGTTTGCTGACGAGCTGATTTTGAGGGGCTTTAAGCGTCTCCACTTCCTTCTTCATTTTGCAGGATTTGGCTTTATTGGCATTAGGTGATGACGGCTCTTTTCCTGGTCCAGCTGGAAGTCCATTCCAGGTCCCACTCAAACGATTGGCATTCCGTCGGTCTGCCAGCTCAGCATCTGTGGGAAACAGAGATAAAAACGTAAGTGAAGAACATACTGAGAAATGCATTAGTAGCCCAATACTAATCTACACGCCTCATTAAAAAAACAATCATGCTACCAAGGACAATGAAACTTTATCAAAGAAAATGTCCATCTATAAAGTTACATCAAACCTGCTGTAAACACACCTGATAGATCAGGAACTGGTGGAGTAAATCTTTCCTGTGCATCAAAAAATTCATCCTCAGACTCTGAGATATTGTCTTTCATCAAAAGAGCAGGTTTGGGGTTGGGTGACGGTGTCAGATATAGACTCTCTTCATCCTTCGACAAGCGTTGCTCTGACTGTCCTGTTTTGCTTCCAGGAATTGAACTTGTCCTTACTGGGACTTTGGGAGGTATCTTCTTCTTCTTCTTAATTGGCGATCTCTGAAAGGGTATGGTGTCAATCATTCTCAAATCCCTGGAACTAGGGATTTTAGAGATACGCCTGAGCTGTTTCATTCCGTGGTCTTCATCCTCCTCCTCATCATCATCATCGTCATCGCTCGTAGCCCCCGGTGGACTCGGAAGGAAATCAGACTTAGAGAGATCAGCAAAGCAAAGGCATGAGTTGTCATTGCCTCGGTAATTGAGGTTGGTGGGTCGCAAGGGACCTTGGTGCCGTTTTGGCTCCAGGAGGTAGGGCTGGTGTACGTCCAGGCTCAGAAGATCTTCGCCTGTGCGTAGTCCACGGAGAACATCTAGGTGAGATGTGGCTTTGGCTGCAGTGCTGCTCTCCTCCAGCGCAGCACTCAGGGAACCACTGGACAAGCTGGAAAAGCTACTTGTGACCCGTGGGTCAGTGTGGTACCAGGTGGTCCCCCGGTTCATTTCTTCATCCACGACACTGAATTTATGCAGTCCACTTCCTGTTGCACCTCCTTCCTCTTCACTCTCATTTTCCTTACCTTCTGTTGTCACTATTATTTTCACTTCCTGTTTGCCTTTGTGCTCCTCTCTCTCTTGCCTCTCTTCCTCTCTCCTTTTTTCCTCCTCCTCCCTCCTCCTTTCTTCCCAGTCCTGACTTGCTGGGTCCGGGCATTTGAAACTCTGGGAATCCATTGGGTCATCCTCATCTGTTGAGTCATCTGAGTCACTGCAGCAGCGAGACACATAACCTAACAACAACAGCAAGACAGATAATTACCAGGCTGTCATTTTAGAGAATGTATTTGGACAAAAAAATGTTTGATGATGGTTGAATCGTATGACAGTCTTTATTTTATCCGTACCCGTACTGGCTGGTGACATACATGTGATGGGAAAAATGTCTATCAAAAGGCCAAAGCCAGAAAGTGATTGTTTAAAGTGAAACAGTTTTGCTCACTTGATAGGGATTCATAGCACACGCCCTCTATTACGGCGAACTTCCCACACACACCTTCTTCAGCAGGTATCCGGTGCACCCTCACTTTTGGGCGCCCCAGACGGAAGACATTAACACTGGGATCCACCATGAGTTTGCAGTAGCCTCCCAGCAGACACCCTAAGTCTTTGGCTGCCAGAGAGTCCATCAGTAAGGCAAATGGCTGAAAGGGGGAGGGCATCGCAGATAAGGTAAAGCAGTAGTGGTTTCAGGGTAAAAGTGGAAAAGGCAATGGAGTGGGAGAAGGAGGGAGAGACAGTCACCTTTGAGTCAGTGAATTAGCATCATATAGTCACCACACTCCCCTGAGGCTACATCCTGTTGTATGTGTGATGGGGGAGCTCGCCTGACCTATATTAACTCTTGAATGAACCTTGGTGCTAATATAGTGAGTATAGTGAGTGAACATCCATTTTATGTATCTGTGTCAGTGTCTGTCTTCATGTGAATAATGCACTCTAGTATCTCACTGAATAACAGTTTGTATTTGTATATTTGCGTGGCATTTCTTCAATACCTTCATATCGTGCAGTGAGATGCGGAGTAGGCTGACTTTGTCCGACTCCGTAAGCAACTCCACTCGGCTGATGCTGCTGAATTCAACCAACGTTGAGATCACGTTGAGCTTGTGGTTAATGACTTGGCTCATCCCATACTTGGCTCCGACCAGTAAGCTGACCAACACTTCTCTGTCTTGAAGCTGAATTAAAACAACAAATTCAAGCGTTTTGAAAAGTCAATGCTTTGAGAAAACGGCCCCACCTGATGACAAAAGGCCCCAAAACCTTACCATCATTGTCGCTGTATAGGACCGCCCCCCGTAAGAAATGAGTTCTCCCAGCTGAGTGAGGTAGGCCAACCGAGCCTGACTCGCAGATATCACCTATAACACCACAGCACGAGACAGTCAGAACAGGACAGACAGACTGAAAGCCAGACGAGATGTTAGGCAATAGCTCCCCAGAAGCCAAACCCCAGACCCCCTACTCCTTTATCAATTAGCATCCCACCTGACACCTATCTTTCACACTACATTCAAAATAGCACTTCAAAGCTAAAAAGAGATCTGCAGTCATTGCCATTCAGCTGGAATGTGCCCCAAATTACAACAAAATATCACAATACTAACTCCTGTCGAAGCTTTCTTCCACTCATTCATCAATGTGAATGTACCTTTTGGCGTGGCTCTAACAGGGACTGGATTTTTTTAAGGTGATAGCTGATGGCTTTTCTTAGGTCCTTCTCTCGCATGTTGCCCAGCAGTGTCGGAGAGATGAAGCTGTCCAAGCCGAACTCTTTCCTGTCAACATGACACAAACAGAGGGAGGCAAATCAGAAAAAAATCAACAATGCCCCACAATAGGAAAGAAGAGTCAAGCTAAATTAAAATCAAATTCATTGGTATATAATTGGTAAATAGAAGTAGAAATATGCTAAATTTGTCAAACATAACACACTGAGAAAAGTAGATAATCCTGGTAAAGACAAGCTCAACACTCTGTACTCCACAGATCTCGTCAGTCATTCTGCAAAAGGGCTTGGCCCTTCGAAGAACAAATGACCAGTTTCTGAGGCTTTGTGCAAATCATTCAAACGGCTCACTAAAGCTTAAACTCCCATATTTTCCTGACATTCTGCAAACACAGTTGAAGGCGAGGCTACAACTGGATTTTCTACCTTGCTTTGTTGTTACGGTGTGTCAGTGTGAACAGTCACATCTGATTAATCAAAAAAAAAAAAAAAAAAAAAAAAAAAAAAAACTTTAAATGAATGTAATTTTAGTCAAAAAAATCTAATAAAAAGTGAAGGCGGCACAGCGGTAAAGTGGTTAATGCTCAATTCATAATGAGGATCTCCCTTTTTTTCAATCCTGGTTTCTCTAGTTACTCCGGTCAAGTATTGTGAAGCATTCCTGTTTTTTTTTTTTTTCTGGTTTCATTTTAAAATGCTGCTGACTGGCACAGAATTTCTCTGGGGGAGAAATAAAATTGAAGATTGTTTTATGAAGTAAATGAGTAAATAAACAGCCACTCGATAAGATTTTTTCGTGTGTTTTTGCTGTTTGCAGTGGGGCTTTATAAACGTGCTCACAGTTGCACATATGCGGGTTAAGGCTGATGTGTTTGACACCTTCTCAACTAGCCAATGTGACTAACGCACACTGCCGTGCACAAACATAAAACACTTTCCGTCGCATCATTTTATAAGATATTTAGTGTGCTATCCCATCTCAGACACACTGCAATATTTCCAGCAGCAGAACAGTCCTGCGCTCACACATCAGCACACCACATCACACACAATAAAAAAGAGGGTTATGGCAGGTCAGCAGTGACCCTGAAGTGGCTCAGACATGCATCCATATGACTCACGTAATGCTTTTGACCGAGGCTCTCGTTTGTCCACAACTGTCTAGTCTCTCGTGCATGTGCAAGGCAGCCAGGCGGAGCGCAGTGTTGCACTTCATCTCGACAGCGAAACGCTCCTGCAGCACATCTCCAACACTCTGCAAACAGACGCAGCCAGTGTCAAAGACTGCAGTCATCACGGGCGGATGCACGTTGCAGTGAAAGTAACACCAAACATTCTGAAATTGCACAATCTACTATTCATTTTATATCATGCATTGCAAAACACACAGCTTCTGAGCGTCACAGCGAGGTGACAAAAGAGTTACTCCCACCCTGCAAGGAAAACATGTGGCTTCAGCAAGGTTACAAGAATGTCTTAAAGACATATTAAAATAAAGAAATAGATGGGATTCAATAGTCTTCTACTAATAACACAAAAACTAATATAGGAGAGAAAAAAAAGAGGCAGTTACTTGTGGGCTTAGAAAACCATCTCAGTGGCATCTTACAGAATTTCAACAAATAAACTATATCACGAGACAAAAAAGGTCTGTGTCTGGGAAAGAAAATAGGATGATTACTCGAACGAAAGAATTCGTTTTTCTGACCTGTAAAAACAGATACTCAAAGGCAGAGGGGTCGTCCTGCAGCATGTCCACAGGATCTCTGGGGATGAAGCAAACCCTGAACAAACACCTATAATCGTGGGAGTCTTTTTTCTGCACCACCTAGTAGAGGGGAAACACATGAAGACCTAATTATGAATATTTTTTCCACTGTGTATGTCTCACAACATGACAGGAACTCGGAGTGAGTCTTTTACCCGCTGTATGAGCTCGTCTTCATGCAGCAGCAGGAGTTTGGTGATGCTGTACTGTTGCTCCAGCACCAGGGCAAAGTACTCGATGGCCCGGATGGACAGTTTATCCTTCAGCGTCAGAACAATGTCCTGGAATGATGAAAAACCAACAGCTGACACCGTTTATACAAACTGGTTTCACTCCAGAGGCTAATCTGTTTCCTCATCTCAGCCTCCAATTGGCTAAAATATAAAACCAGGCCGAATGGCAGTGGGAGTTGTAACTGATGATCTTTTCACTGCTGGCCCCAACTCCTGCTGTATTTATGTGTGTTTAAATATACGGCAAAAAACAATAAAGTTGCGCATTATCTCTGCATTTTCACAGTAAACACTCAAAATGTGTCATGTGTAAATATTCAGGAAAATATTCACTTTATTTGAATGTTGATACTGATGTCATTTTTGTGCTGTTAAATAATTTGTGCATCAGTGTCAACAAATGGCAGCAGGGGGTAAAAGTTTGCAGTGAAAAGATAAAGATATCCATCTGCAGCAGGGCCGGCGCGGGCTTCTCAGGCACCCCGGGCAAGCCAATCGTTGTCGAGGGGCGCAAGCGAACGAACCAGGCAGTGCGCTGCTCAAACGGCCGTCACAGCGGCGCACCCTGGGCGGTGCGCCTCACGGCCTCATCAAGCGCCCCCTATGGCTCGGCGCCCTGGGCAAGTGCCCCGGATGCCCCGCCTAATCGCCGGCCCTGATCTGCAGGTAAATCTTCTACTGAGGAGGCTAAATACAATATGTGCATTCAATCCTCCTGACTGTGATTGGTCAAGTTAATTTGGAAATTTAGCAGACATTGCAAATAATCCAATAATAGATATAAACGAAATATGCTATCTCTGTCAACAAATGATTTTTTACAAAGTTACATGCAAATGATTGTTGAGCAAACTGTTTTTCTGCAGTCTTTCAGGAACTGTCTCACAGGTTAAAAAATATACTGGAATAATTGATCCAGAACAAAAGAAGAATGCAGTTAGAACAAAAACAGAATTTGATTGTATATAATTAAATAATCAGTGTCTGTGGATTGTAGCGTTTTTATTACATGTAATTATATTATTGTTTTCTTATTTTCAAACATGCACAGCTTCTTCCTCCATGAACAATGAAAGGATATTGATGTTATGTCACTGCTCAGCAAAGCTACAGTATGTACAGCCTACACACACTTTAGGCCCTTGGGGGTAATAATGCTATAACCTGTGGTGAGTCTAATTGCAAAAATACACCCACATGTTCTGGGAGGCTTTTCGTGACTGGAGCTGAGGTTCAGTCTTGTGATGGGGTGACAGAGAGTCTTCTGAGGACAATTATCTCACTGTATGTCGCTGTGCAGATACACTTTCTGAGTGACTCTGGTTAAATGAGCTGCTTGTATTTTCATCTTGATGTCCAATAAGGAATGGACTGGGAAGTTTCCTCTCATTGGCTATCATGAAGCATGTCGATATGGGAAAATATTTCAACCACACATGAATGATGCAGCTATTTCTGGGGCCGGTGAGTCACCATATGCATTGTCCAACTATCAATTTTCTATTCAAGATTCAAGGTGAACAAATACTGTAGCTATTTCAGCGTATCTATATTAGACCACTGTGTGCATAATACACAGCCTGAGAGGCTCGGTCGTGCTGATTTTTTTCAAAATACTAAAGAAATCCTGTCTAACGCACCTTGACCGTGGTGGTATTGTCAAACTTGAAGGCCTTAGTCTGTCCGTTCTCTAAATAGACCTTCAGGACGTTGGGCAAGAAGAGAAGAGAGTTTCCCTGGAAAAGATAAGAGAGTGATGTTGTTAGAGAGAAATCAATACCAAGCAAGTGAAGATAAACTGCAAAACAACTGCCTGGCACTAAATACAGAATATTTGAGGCTGTGACAGACACAGGAATGAGAGTTATTCATCGGCAGCGCGGAGCAGCCTGCTCGCTCTGTGTCAGATCCACTTCTTTCTTTGTACCTGAGTGTGCCCATTGACCACCACCTCCTCTGCAAAGCGCACTTTAACTGGATTACTCCTCAGTCGAGCTCTCTTCTCTGCTGACATAATGGACGACTTGGGATTCTGCAACACACACACACACACACACGCACACACACAGTGTTACATTTTACTGTATTCATAGTACAATACGCAGGACAGGAAATCAGACACACAGAGCAAACCAGAGAGTGACTCTATCAAATCTGAAAACAAGACAAACAGCCGCAACACAAACATACATTTACAATCTTAAAGTTAAAAAAATATGCAAAAATCAAATTATTTCTGTCAGAAGACACGAGTTGAAAGTCACTTGCTTTTACACAGAGTGCTTCAATGAGGAATAGTCATGACTGTAAATGTGAATGTGAGTGTTGAGACAGAGGCATCAGAGCCGTCTTTGTACTCACTGTCATGTGCCGCAGGATGGTCACATTGATGCAATCCTCCAAGTCCCTGGATGGGTGGATGGGGAGGATACGGGTGCGGAGGAAGAAAAAAAAAAAATCACATTTTTGGCAAACACAAGCACAGGTCATCATCTCCCTGTCCAGCTGTCAAGTAAGGACTTTCTGCTCTGACCTTTGTCCCTCACTTGTTAAGCCTTTTACACACACACACACACACACACACACACACACACACACACACACACACACAGATACACAAACACAAAGAAACACATGTTCACACACAAATAAACTATCTTTGTGGTTCCTTTCCATTCATTTATATCCAATAAACCAATAAAATACAGTGTCACATCTTCAAAATAACTATAATTAACACCCACTTGTAACATCAGCTATAAAAACTACATCTTAACAAACAAACAATCATAAATCCAACATTCTGGCAGCATCAGGTAGATAGAACAACACAAGTGCAACCACTTTTGGCGCAACCAACAGAGAAATCCCCACATACCGCATATTGCCCCACAGAGACAAAGAAATTGAGCAAACCTTCTTAAATATGCACAAAAGGAAACAACTTGGACGGCACATTCAATCACTGGAAGACTACACCCACAATTAGTAGTGATACAGTTGGTTTTTCAATGGTCTTAGAACTCTAGAGACACACGAAAAGACAAATATTTTCTCACCTTAAGACATTTTCCACCTGCTCCGCACTCAGATCCTCCAGCACCACTTCGTTAATCTGCAGGACCTGATCCCCTGGGTACAGTATCCCGTCTGCAGGACTCCCTACAAACAGACACAGACGCATATTCATGCAGTGAAAAGCGGAACGCTTGCATGAAACAAAACACATGAGGATAACAGAGGCTTTATACACACACACACACACACACACATAAATAGGATGATGACATATATGCTTGTCCAACGCGGCTGACTCCACAGTGTTCAGCTGAGCTCTCCAGGATATGAGGGGTTACAGTTATTCTGGGTCTCTTCCAGCTCGGTTCCCTTCTGCTTTCTCCAGTTATTTATACTCATCCGTCTTCAGGCAAGAGAGGAGGACTTAGGAACAGCAGTTTCAGCTTACTCCAGCACACACACCCACAAATATACTAAGTGTACGGGTTTCGTGAACACGCACGCCCGTGCGCATTAGCTCTCATGCACCCACCCTGCCTGGCGAAGCTCTGTCTGCCCCTGATTTGTGACCAGCTGATGGCATGCTGCACTCACACACCCTGATATCAAGCCTTCATCACTGCTTTGTCAACAGCCTGATCTTTTCTTCTTTTTTTTTTTTTATCTTCTTCCTCGTTCACCACTTTCCTCGAACAGTCACCTCTTTTCCATTAGCACCTCTCACGTCACCCACCGTTCCCTCCTCCCTGCACCAACGCACACTTTCGTACTCATTATTTCTGCTCTCTGTGACTATATTTGCACTTTGCTTGTTGCCGACCTCCCTCTTGGCTTGCCTGCTGGCACCTTCTCTCTATTAAATCGTGTCTTGTGTTATCACCTCGCTCTTTCTCTCTCGCTCTCTCGCTTTTTCTGGCAACAGATAGCGATTGCAGTGTTTGGTGGCAGGGTGGAGTGCTCCTATGGGCATTTATCAGCTTATTTTACAGGCCAGATGCAAAAGTAATGGATCAGCATCTCTCTTCCCCGCCCCCCTTGTCTATCTCTTTCACTCTTTCAATCCCCCTATCAAAGTTGCCTAAATGAAAAGTGATTGAATTTAGAAAGGATGAGCAGGTGGCTCTGTTGTTTCCGTGGCTTCTCTGGCAGCAAGCCCTGTAAGCCGAATGCCAGGAGAGAGTCCCTGTGCGTGTGTCTGTGCGTGTGTGCGTCCGTGTAAGGGAGGGAGCGTAAATCTGACTCGCTGTAGGCGGGTGCGCTGGTGGCCGTTTGGTGAGGAAGCAGGAAAAGTAATCGCTGTCATCCACATAAACAAACACATCACACAAACACACACACACAAAGTAACCCAGACACCCTCCCCTGTACCTGGGGCGACGTCCCTGACCAGCAGGGGTGCGTTTCTAGTGAGGGCGAAGCCATGTCCAGTGCTGCGGTCCAGGACCGGGTCCCTGGTGATCTGCAGCGTCAGCTTGGCCTGGAAGTTCTGATTGGACAAACTGTTGGAGCGCTGCGACCTCCCATCGCCCAGCAGCCGCTCCCTGAGGGGGTTCAGACAGGGCGGCAGGTTATCTACACGACATTCATCAAGAGGTACTCAAGAGGTCATCAATCCAGTGGATGAAAGTTAAGAAGCGGTCAAAAGTGCACATATACTTAATTTCTGAAGGAAATAGGAGGAAAAGGTGAAAAAAAAAAGAAGTGTAGACTCTTTTATCACATAAGAATAAATGTACAGGCTCTGGGTTGTGCGAACGCTGCAAGAGCAAGATGAAGACATTTGTAAGGCTTTCCTGTTCTTTGAGCTGAGAGCGTCAAACATTGCTCCTCTTAAATAAATGAAAGGAAATACGCCACAGTGTCGGTGCTCTGAGTCTGACTGCCATCAGTGTTATCTGGTACGCTTTCAGCTGGTTCTCTTTTGTCGATGATGTTACATTAAAATCACCTCTTTCGCCCATGATCAAGTTTCCCTGTTATGTATGTTTGGTCTAGTTCAATCTTATTTTTCAATTAATCTTATTTTTTTAATGAAAAAAAAAAAAGCCCCTGTGACATAACTCTATGTTAGGTTTTCTTAATCTTACAAATTGCCAGAAACACGCTGTCGGTGCTTGCGCTGCGTTTGAATGTTGCTGTCGTGTTCCCTGGGGCGAGCTGTCCTGGTCAGTTGGTCACAACACGCTGAGACCTTTCCCAGGAACAGCGGAGAGCCAGCTCACTGGGCTCAGCCGAGACTGAGAAACCACTCAGCGGAGGACAAGGGGGTGAAGGGTTCTTAAAAGCATATTTGTGGTTCACTCTGGGGTGTGTTTGTGCGTGTGTGTGTGTGTGTGTGTGTGTGTGTGTGTGTGTGTGTGTGTGTGTGTGTGAGAGGGACAGCCCTGGTTTGAATATGAATCCAACCATGTGTTATGTGTCTTTCTGGGTGGGTGTGCGGAGGAGTTCTGAGAAGTGCCTGTATTGCACAAGATTAAAAAAGTAATTTAAGTTGAGTGTCTTGTTGTATCTCATTTCATATTTTTGCAATGATTTAACTCTGAAAAACAAATAAAAATGTGCTTGATTTGTTTACTAAAATCCAACCCAACGACAGGATTAGTTCCTCCCATCAGAATGTAACCGGTCCATTTCTGAATCATGTAGTCACCCCAGAAGTGTAAGTACCGACTCTGACAACACATCTGGCTCCTCAGTTTGAACTTGTTTTCATTCTGTACCTGCTGAGCGACTCTCGAGTGCGTCGTATTATTGTTCCCACCACCTGCTGAACCCGACTGGCCCTCCGAGCCGGAGACCTGCTCCTACATCGCTCCTTCTCCTCCATTTATCTACGGCAACAAAGAGACAGATGGAAAGTCCTGACAGAGTGTAGTGCTGAATGCAAAGCATACAAAGAAAAGAAAGTAGAGGGACAAAAAATGAAGAAAATAAAAAAGGGAACTGTTTAAAGTCCAGTTCTGTCTTTTGGACTGTGTAATCAATGCCAGAATTGAGCTCCACCTAAATTTTGGTTCGGCTGCTCTGTTTTTTGTATGCAGCACACGCAGCTCGCCTTGAATGCAATGAATAATAAGGTTTGTGAACACAGAGCAAGAGAAGCTGGGAGAGAAACGGGTGGAGTATAGTCAGGATGAGTAATACATGCAGAAATGACCTGATTTTTATCACGGAATAACCCGACATCATGATCACACAATGGCAAAACACACACAAGAAAAAAAATCTCCCATCAGTGCGTCACAGTCTGCACGCTCACTCCAACTCTGCTGCTGTGAATCTTTGCTCTTCAAACAGAAGAGAGGTGGGCAGAAGCCATATTATCAGGTTCTTATGTTTCAAATGCCTTTGCAGCTTTTTGTTAACCTGCATTTGAGCCATTTGTAGATCTACTGGACCCCACGAGGGAGACGAACTGACAAGGAGGGGGCAGCAATCCAACCTGATCAATACAGCTAACGATGATGAATGCGGCCCTGAAACCTAATAATCCATACCTAGGCACGGAGAAACTGAGCCAAGAGCTCAGTTTGATCAGCTCCCTGAAATATGGCTCAAACTTTCGCAAGCCAAGACTTTTGTTAAGAGCTTAGAAGAAACAGTTTTCTGGCTGCGCGCCACACTTGTTTTAGCATTTCAGAAACATGGCCTTGTCCGATACACGGGAAAGGTTGAGTCATTACAATGCAATTACCTTTCTGTACCTCAGATTCTGACTCATTTGGAAATAAGATGCACCGCACTACGATCAATAGAGGAGCTTAAGAAGTCTGGCTGAGTGTAAACTTGCGTTTTAGAGCAGACCTGGGTGTTATGTGGGCTACATGTGACCCTTTCACTGTCATTATCAACTGAAAATTATCAATCACATAAAGATTAGATTGAAAATTTTTAATTTTCATCACTGTTACCAGTTCAATATATTCATATATGAATATGACTGATGCAGCGCAGAAACAGAAACATAGAATTTGTTGCTCCGCTGTTCGTCGTCATTTGTCACGTTGCTCCCTCTGGCAAAATTAACTGCCCACCCTTGATTTGAAGAGATACTAAATAAACTCTTTCACAAGAAACAATCAGCATCAGTCGAGCTTCAGCTCAGTCAGATGAAGCAATCTCCGGCCGCGGGCCACTGCTGACTGACCTCCCTTGGTGGGAGAGAACTCTGCAGAGTGGGTCTGTCCTTTAAGAGGATTACAGACCTCCGTTCTGCACGGGCTGCACTTGTCAGGGTGTCACTTTAGCACCTCCTGCTTATCCGGATTGAAACAGATTGACGTGGATGAACAGGGCTGACTGAGACTAGGTAGTGGACAGATGCAAAGAGGAACCAATCGTCATTATTGACACATCTGCCCCCGCTTGATTATTCAGAGACATAAAAACAAACACTGCATTCTGTTTCATTAACATGTTTGGACTTTAAATGCTGGAATTAACATGTTGTGGTAAATGCTTAGTATGTTTGGAGATATGTAGATGTTTCAAAAGTGCGACAGCCGCTGCTGAGTCTCTATCGCTTCTGTCTTTAATTTTCTCTCGCTCTCTGCGACCGCCTCACCTTCGCTGTCCTTGTCGAGTCAGGTAGTCATCTCCAATGACAGTCTCTGAGGACAGCAGCCGCCAGTCATTTCTTCTATAGGATGCACACTCGAAGCACTGGAGCAAGGGCTTTACTGTCTTTACTTTCTTCCCAGAGTAGGTAGTTAGGTAGGTGCAAGGGCAAACGTATTATGCTGAGTGTGTGTACTTTTCTACAAAGAGATATTTTAATGTGCATTATTTGCCAGTGTTCCACTTCTAAAAATGGCAGAAAAGGATTTGTTGTATAAGACTTTTCACTGGGAAATCAAATCAAACCCACACTTGCAGGGACTAAAACCTTGCCCAGATATTTTCGGCACGCAGCATCGTGTTCCATTTCCAACTAAAGACTGTGAGAGCATGACTCACCGTGATGTAGCTTGCCTCTTCAGGACTCCAGAACAGACATACCCCCTCGTCCTCTGAGACATCAGCTCTGTAGCCCCTCCAGGATTGGCTAAAAAGCAGTGGAGAGGGGTCCTTGTGATCATCAGGGCCAATCCCAATCTGGCGCGGCCACCTGTGCAGAACGGAACAAGGCGATCAGGGAGGACTGTCAGAACCTTTAAACACGGCAGCTGTCCACAGAACAAGTTTATAATTAGAATTGAGCGTGAAATGTCCAGTTAACGAAGCCCGATCAGGATGTGTAGGTTGTATATGACATCAGTTTTCAACCCATCAGTGGGAAAGTGAGCTATGCTCCAGTTGTTGATATTTTCAGTGTGAACGCACAAGGATCAGCCCAACGCAGATGTGAGTTCAAGCCAGCTATGTGGTTGTGGCTTTCCGAAGAGGCCCCTCCTCTGGTCCCAGAGGCTCTCTCTCTCACTCTCTCTCTCTCACTCTCTCTCTCTCTTGCTGCCTTCTTTTCCCTCTTTCTCTACTCCTCCACAGCATCTAAAGCACATGGCGATGTAGAGACGCGGCACTCACCAGTCTGGTTGTCCGAATTAAAATTTCATACAACCCAGTTCAGTTAACAGTTCTGACTGGGCGCACTTTAAAAGCAAAAGAGGACAGCCCGTGAATCCTGATGTGGTGGCAGGAGAAGTGCTGCCAGGCAAACACAGATCTTAGCCAATGGCAAAAGAGGACAAGTCTTTCATGCAGGCATGAGGGGCAGATATGGCGGAAACCCTAGCCAGCATCTGGGTTAGGGGGGAGAAACAGACTTGGAAAATGCTCTGTTGTGAAAAGCCCGACTGTTGAATTAGTAGCAACACTGAATAAACATCCTTGATCTCGTCTGAGGGAAGCACCACGTTTTTGCACTTGAATGTTGATCGGTGAAGTAAACTCTCGCTCCCTTTGGGCTTTCATGTACAAGAGGGAGCAGAAATCAAGGGAGCGATCGTCCCATCTGTGCAGCTCTTCCATCAGGCCCGGTGTCCCACACACACACAAACACGCACACACACACAGCGCTCTTTCACAGGGCCCATGTGTCCCGCTGAAAACGCCAGCATAAGACCTAGACCCACACAGACTGCAGGGCACATGAATAATGTATGGGGCTAATGCAGCTAGCTCTGCCTCCCAATGCCGCCTTCTGCCACTCTGCCAACACAGGCGAGAAGAAGAGCGGGGCAAACGGAGGGGGGAGAGACACAGGAAAGACGTGTGGGGGTTGCGTGGGTGAGAGGGGGGGGAGAGGGGCGGGGGCAGTAAAGGGGCTGAGAAAAGGGGAAGGAATACAGAGAAGAGAATTGGTCAAGGCAAAGAAAAGGGAGAAAGAACAGGATATTGAAGGGGGGAAGAAAAGGGGGAGAATTTTAAAGAGGGTGAAGAGGGCAGCGCAGAAGAAACGAGGGAGTAAAGCTGCAGGGGAACAGAGGAAAGAACAAAAGTATCTACAGCAAGAGGTAAAAGAGTCTTGCTGGCACAGAGGAGGGGATAAAAGGTGTTCAATGAGGAATTCCTGCTCCATCTGAGAGCAATAAAAACCAAGCAGGAGGAGTTGATACGCGGTATGTTGTTCAGAAGAGGCTGAATAAACAGACCTGTGGCATTGTTACCTCTGCTCGTTTCAACTGGATATCTTATTTTCCAGCTCAGCCGAGTGTCTCAGAGCTGGAGACGATGTCTTCTATTCTGGCTCTGAATCGATACTGGATTGTAAATGCTGTCCTCCTCTGCCATGTCACAAAGTGACCTGGCTCACAACACATACAAGAACACACACACACACGCACATGCTCACACAGCTCACCAGAAGGCCTTGTAGTCGGCCTGGCCTTTCACTGAACCTCCCTTCACCTCTACACCAACCTTCCCTTCACCCAGAGAATATTTATTTTAGGTGCAGCTGGGAAATGAAACTAAATCCAATCCAGTCTTTGAATCTCATTTCTTTTCACCACTTTGTCTCTCTCTCTTTCTTCCACTCACTCTCTCGTTTTCTCTTCTAATTTTTCCCGCACAGTGACTTGCTGTCTCTGAGAAAACAGTCAGTCATTCAACGTCTGAACATGCAGTTCATGGGAGTGCTCTCCTCAGGAGGCTGAGGGGTGGCACTGAACCGGCAGTCCCCGTGCGGCCGGCTGAATGGAAAGCAGTTTTAAGCCCAATTAGCTGTGCTGGGCCAAACCAGCCCAAGGCAGGTCACGCCCACCTGGACAGGGCCACACAGAGCGCCTCACATCGCGACGGGACGTTAAACAACCTCCAGTTATCTGTTCAGCATTACATTTCATGTTAATGGATCAAATTATTAGATAAGTCATAAACTTTAGTGGTTGCAGAGCAGTTTGCATGGATAAATCTCATGCATGCACACACACGCAAATCTATACACACACACACACACATACAGTACACAAACACACAGGCTTTGATATGATAAGCAAGTGGAGCGTCACAAATTTAGTAATCAGATTCCAGAAGACTATTTCACTCATTTAACAGCTTTTACTTAGCAAAGAGTAGCTGCCTGACATCTTTAGAATCTGCTCCCCCAACACACACACACACACACACACACACACACACACACACACACACACACACACACACACACACACACACACGCACAGGATACAGCTGCACCACATGAGGCAGCAGCAGCGGTCGGTTCAGCGACTCGACGTTTCATTTTTGCGCTCAGCCGACACCAATAAAGTTGGACACAGACTTCACGGAACATTCAGTCCAGCGGCATACTTGGCAAAAAATATTGTGTGTGATTTTCTGGATGATTTGACGTGAGCGTGGTTTCAGTTTATGTGAAGCAGCTGAACCACTTCAGCTTTCATTGCAACACAAAGTTGTAAAGGTGAAAATCAATAAGCAAAACAGACAACCGGTATTCTAATAGTGACGTACTAGGCTTTTTTTAATTCAATAAGTAATTAAACATGGAATAAGAAAGGTATTTAAAAAAAATTGAAATGCCCCATTTATATTAACAACCAAAATTTAACTTTTTAAGAGACCTTCAGAGTCAAAACGATGACAAAAAATCCATCAGCAAAGACTTGTCATTGTTTCATTCATCAGTTATTCCATGTCGATCTTGTTCATGTTGTGTTCAGGAACACGCGGTTTGTGCAAAACCACAAATACAGACGGAAACTAAATAAATTAGATTTTGCCAAAAGTCTTAAAAAATCAAATGGATTTGGGCTTCATCGTTTCATTGAATCTTTATTGTTGAAATAAATCAGCGCTCATTGACATGAAATGTTCTCACATAACCGAATGAATCATTACAGAAATATTTCTTAAGTTATCAAAGTTGTTTGCTGTTAAAGTTGTTGTTGTTGTTGTTTCAAGAAGGAAAGAGGATTCAGTCATGCAGTCAGATGTTTTCTATTAACTTTGGTTTGTGGTATTTCAAAGCGAACTGGCATTATGACTGCATGATCGCTATTGTTTTTTAGCGCACCGCTCCTTACGAGGCTGAAATACCTCAACAACAATGGGGTGGATGCCACACATATTTGGTTTTCTGACATTTGTGGTCTGTCATGGATGAGTTGAACTAACTCAGACGTTCCCTTTAATGCCACCATTAGGTCAAGACTGTTATTTATCCAGTAAAATATCTCTGCATGCACCACATAAGACTGAGCCACAGCTCCTGGAGGGCACAATGGGTCTGCTGATGTTCAAGATGTAAAAAAAGAAAAAACTGTAAAATTTGGCTTATTAATTCTCATTGCCAAAAATATTGTTGTGCACAGCAGTATGATTATCACCATGATTCATCTGTTTGGTTTATGTTAATTTTTTCTCCTGTTTTATGGTAAACAGTGTCCCCTCATGACAGGAAAAGCTTGATGCTGGGTCAAAGCCTTTGTGTTTTCAAGTTCTTAAAGAATTTACATGCTCTTCTGTGCCTCTGTGGGTTTTCTCTAAAGTTCTTTAGGCTTTTTCTCACAATCTAACCCTAAAATGGTCATTAGTATGTGTTACTGTTGGTGGGTACAAGTCTGTTTTCATGTGTGTTGAGTGTTTTTTGTGTTGGAGAGAAAACCTGCCCAGGATGTACCTGACCATTCATTCAGTCTCAGCTGAGTAAGCTCCAGCCACTGCAACCCTAAATCATATGTGACTTTTTGTTGTTGTTGCTGTTAACGGTTTCACAAATTCATCAAAGAAAAAACAGAATTGTCCAACGGTCGCTCGGTAGATTTGTTTAATTGACTTGACTGTTATCTATCGTTCCCTCTTCTAGACACAATCACATCTTCTCTCCGCCGTTCGGTTTGTCTGCCTGTTCCATTAGCATTATGAAAACTGGGCTCACCATGTGCGGCTCATTTCATTCCCCCTTTCATCAGCGACCTGGGAAACCTCGTGTTCCCCTGTGCATTATTAAATTATGGGCCTTTTAATAGTACGCTGCATTGTGTTAGAGATCTCTGTCAATGGTTGTGACGGTGAGACACACAGACAGACAGAGATGTCTGAACTAGGCCACTGGATGTTGGAAGATGATGGATGCTGCAAATCTGGGAAATCTCTCCGACTTTCTGCTGTCTGAGAGAATTTCCTTCAACAGATGATTCTAGAGCACCGGACAGAAGAGGTCTTATCTTCAGGTGAAAGTATCTTCAGGTGTTTGTTTGCTTATCTGTTCAGAAATAGGCTTGGCTGTCATATCAACAAGGCCATGGCAAATTTTTGTTCTGAATTCAGTATTCTGATTCAGGTTGAAAAACAAACAAATGCATTCATGCCAAATGAGCGACCAATGATAAATGCATCCATTGAAATGCACTGACGTAAGTTGCAACCTTTTAACTGGCTGAACCAAATTGATTAATCAGCATCTTCAGGCAGCAGGCACAGCAGGAACTGAAGACATTTTGAAAGGATCCCTGTTATTTGCAGATGGGGTGAGTATCTGTCAAGGAGCAGCAAAAAGCACCAGCCCAGCAACAACACAGTCTGCCCTGGAGACATGGAGCTAAGACTAAAGATGAGGGGAGAGGGAGAGGACGGCTGGCTGAATGGCTGGCTGGCTGCAGTAAGTGGGGCACAGGAGCAGTCAGCAGATCGAGGCTAATGCAGCCAGGCATCAAGTCTTCCCTGATGTGCAAGTTCTGCCCGTCGTTTTTTTTTTTTTTTTTTTTTTTCTTTTCCTCCTCTGGCAGAGTGACCTCGGAGCAACAGCTCCCATCACATGTTCCAGCATACATCCCTGAGTCACAGCTCGCTGCCCCGCAGCACAGGCGGCGTGCACAAAATAAACACCAAGTGTGCACAAAAAGCACGGCAACTTGTGCATCCATAAAGGCCACGCGACACGACGCGGCGCGGAAAACGCCATATGGACCTGCATATGAGGATGTTTTCGGACGACACGCCGAGCGTTGCAGCGCCGTGGCATCGCACATGTCTGGACCGCGATCGGCGGTCATATTAAATCATGTCATGCATTAAACGAAGGCCCCAGAACGGCGAAACGCATTGTTCCGGTCTAGTTGTGTTGCGCTTGTCACGCCTCGCACGGCACGGGAAAAGAGGCGAGCTGATGCTGGCCAGAGGATACGAGCAAAAGAAGAAGAGGGGGAGAAAAGAGAGAAAGAGACAGAGAGAGAGAGAGAGGGGGGAGACGAGTCGACTCTCTCCCAGGCTGACTACATGTCGCCTACGCCCATTCATAACGTTGCGCGTTTTACAACCCAGACTCCTGGCATCCCCGGATCCGTCAGGATTTAGTCTGTGCTTTTCCAATCCGTAGTCAGTGACGGAGATTTCACTGCGCACACAGCGTGGCTCTCCAGCAGCGCCGCCGACATGTGTTTGTAAATAGAATGGAACAAATATGTCCAGACGAGAAGCGCCACTGCAAGGAGGGATGTGGCAGCGGTCTAATACAGGGTACCTATATATTATTTACCAAATGATCTCGGATTGGGAGAACTACGCGCGTTCACCGTGTCTGTGCTCATAAATCCCTTAAACGTATAATCCATATGTTTAATTGAAATGACAAAAGAATAACTTTTATCAGTGGTCGCAGCCACGCCACTCAGAACAGCAGGCTAAACAAAGAAGAAAAAAAGGTCAGTCTTTTGTTGCTTCCTTTATAATCTTAATCGGATTTAAATCTCTCCATCGCCTCCATCAAACGGGAACCCGGGTGTAGCCCCGCTTGCGTTGTAAATATGGCCATGAGTCCAAATTCTTCATTTTGATGCTGAGAACGTGGGGGCGAGTGGCCGGGCTGGACGCAAGGTGGCCGGCGGAGCCTCCAGCCGAGCGGCTCCTCCAGCAGACAATAAACCGCGGAGAGAACGAGAAGACTCACCTCGTGGCGTGAGGAGCAGACGGACGGACCGGGTCTGGAGGGGCTGCTCCCCCAAGACTGATCGGCGACGCGGAGGGGCCGAGAAGAAACGATATTTGGTCCTCAGATTTATCCACGGCGGCCAAATGAGGGTGACGATGATGATGATGACGATGATGGTGGTGGTGGGGATGCAGAGAGCGGGGGGTTTGGCTGTATGCTGGAAGCTGTCATCGTACTGGGACTGCTCTCAGCTTAATCCTCGGCTCTGAGCTCAGAAATAACCCACCCACCCCCTCCCTCTGCTCCTCTTTCGCTCTCTCTCCTCCCTGCCTCCATCGGCCCTCCTCTGCAAGGTCAGCCACTTACATCAAAAAGAGTCAAATAAACACGAAAGACTCAAACAACCAAACCAGACTGAGTTAAACCTCTTATTGTTTTTATTTGATCCTATGTTACCACTTTTCAGAGTTTTATTTTTAGAAATACAAGGGAAAAAATGTCATTTTTTTATCTTTTATCTTTTGCATTTTCCAGTCTTTATTATGATTTGCCATTCTGTGCCCCTCATTAATAATAGACTCATCAAAGGAGAAGCCCTTTAAAACAGGTCTTGCTAGCATGTCTTTCCTCTGAGGAATCTAAATTAGCTTGTTTTCTTAGTAAATTAACATAAACAGAGTCACCAGGGGCCACATCATTGTCCCAGTGGAGCCTTACACAAATATGTAGTAATAAATAAATAAATAAATAAATAAATAAATAAATCTGGTGTTAAATCTCTCGTGCTCAAAATTGTATGATTTCACCCGCTTATTTTATTCATCTTGCAAAGCCAGTAAAGTGTAATTAGAGGTTAGTGAGACAATTTAGGAATGCTTTCTATCTAACATGATATGGACAAAAACATGATGATGTGTTTATATTCAGTTTTGCTCATCCAATGCAATAAACGTTGGCAAAAACAATGAGCCTAATAATTCGACTACTTTGAAAAAAATGAATTATCCGCTGCATTTAACATAAACTATCAAGTTTCAACTTCTCATTGGTATAGAAGGCGAAAATACATTTAAAAAAAATGAGGATACAAGATAAGACAAGACAATCTCTTATTTGTCAAAAAATAGGCAATTTGCATTATTGCAGCAGCAAGTGGACAGTAAAAAAAATAACGGTCTAAAACAAGACAAGGTAAAGCAGGGTTTTTTTTAAATAGCACCATTCAGACATGGTGCTTGATACCATGACAATATTTTACATACTTACATGATAATGTTTGTAGCGATAAGAAACGGGAGATTATTTTATTATTGTGCTGAAAACATCAATAATGTAATATATTATATACATTAATAATATTGATAATATGCATTGCACACAAGACGACAGTGATTTGAATTAATTTGTCAAATTGTGTCAAAAACTCACATGAAAGAATGATAAGGATTGCACAATAGAAAATAATATAAACAGCGTGACATTAGAAAAAAAATCATCTCTCATCTATTTCGTTGTTACTTAGGTTTCGTCCTAACCCTTTGTAAAAATTAAGATGTTAATTTTTGTTGTGCTTTGCGCCTTGGCCCGGTATGTCCCTCAGCGCTCACCGTCTTCACGCGTTATTACGTACTTCCGGGTTAGAGCGCTTTAGCCCACGTGACAACTACCCTGAGACAGCGAAGGCTTCAACGAGACTCGCTTTTGAGCAAAAACCGAGAAAAACCCAGCAAAGATGTTCAAACTGGAAGGACTCGGGCCCAAAATGGACCCAGAGGAGATGAAGAAGAAGATGCGCCAGGATGTGATCTCTTCTCTGCGGAACTTTCTCATTTACGTCGCCCTTCTCAGAGCCAGTGAGTGACATTGACGTCCAGCTCAAAATTCACGTTTCTCACAGTTTCTCACGTCGGTATAATGTTTGTTTGTGTTTTGCACGAAGCAATCGTCCCACAGATGCATGAACATCTGTTAATTCGACTACATGTCTGGAGGTTACTGTGTCGCTGCTGCACCGTATTCATGTAAATACCCAAACTACGTAAATACAGATCCTCGTGAGGTTTGTAATAACGTGCCATTCATGTAAATATGTGCTTTAAGGCAATTAGTGCGGCCTACGAATTGCGCTGCACAAATAATGGATCCGTTATTTGCGCAAAGATCCATCGATCGCGCAGATTTATACATGCGCACAATAGGAATCCCAATCCTGGAAAAATATGAATATAATTATATTTGCTGTTGGGGAATATTACTAATCTCGACTCCACATATTCTCCGTGCCGCCCTATAGTTTCACAAATATTAATATATTTTGAACTTATTTAAGAAGTCAGTGTAGCATGACGACGATTGGCTGATTGTAGGTGGTTAAGCAAATTTCTTGCAGTGTAAATACAAATGCAAACTCCACCATGTCCATATATTATACAGCAGTGTGTTGTGGCAGGCTGTGCTGTTGATTTTCTTCACATGTGTGTTTTTCAGCTCCATATGTGTTGAAGAAGCTTGACAGCATATGAATGGAGCAGCTGGTTCCTTCTTCCCTCCATCCACCCGGAGTTTCCTGCATCAGGGACTACATGGGTCTCCAGGAGCAGACAGCTGGGGCCATTCCACCATCTCTGTGGAAAGTGACCTGTGTTTGACCATCACTGCACTGGACACACCAGCTTTTTTTTTTTCTTTTTAAGTTTTGTTCAATGATGAATTAGTTTTATTTAAAGTCTTTGTTAAATGCACAGGTTTTGGTTTTTAGTGCATCTGTCAATGCCACACATTAAAGAACAGTGTTGATTTTGTTGGTTTGCAAGTGTTCATTTTTGTCAACTCATAACATTTACAAAATATCCTTTGAATTATTTGATGATGTTTATTCCTTGCGAGGTAAATATTTGCAATATTACTGTGCTCACATGGTGGTAGGTTGTGTATGTAGGTTCAAGTAAAGGGGAAGATGCAACTCTGCACAACATATAGGAATTTTCACATACACCTGATTAACTATATCAGAAGTAATAGTTTTTATCTATTTTTGCACCTCAACAAGAAAGCTGCTCAGCTCAGCAAAAGTTGTCCCTGCGTTGTACCCAGTAATAATCTAGAAATTTAGAAACATAAATGCACTTTTTTTTTTTTTTAAATATTATAGTTATTAAAACCCCATGAAAAACTAAAAACAACAGCTTTCTGGTGAAGGTACGCTTAACAAAGAGCAAACCTCTTCCCTTTACACTCAAGGTTATGCAGTGTTCATCGCCTTGGTTGGATAAATATCCTTTTTTGAATGTTGTCAAACAACATACATTATACAATATTGAATTGAGAGGTCAACTCAACATTTTGAATATAGACTATTGTTGACAAGGTAATTATTTTGTAAGTTATTCCTTTTCACTATATTCCCTGGCTGCTTCTCTGATATTCTTTTCACTCTCGTGGTCTCGTACAACAACCAATCTTCTCTGAGGTTTTACTATTCAGTTGTGTCTCCAATTTAATCCAAACCCTCCATCACATCTTTGTAGGTGCGCGTCTATTTTTCAGCAAACTATACAGGGGAGTAAAATCTTATTTTCAAGGACGTGGTTTTATAGAAGATGCAGAGAAATGTCCAACATGTCAAAGCTGAATAAACATGAGTCTGCAGTTCCCCCACGCCACCACCAGGGAGCAGTGTTGTGTCTGTCTGCAGGACGCGGCTGATGGACGTTGCCGACAATGGATGCCAAACCGGGCGTTTCTGTAAGCATCTAGTGACAATATAACCTGCTATATGTCTATACTTTGTTGTATGCTTTATGTCCGAGTCGGTAAAATAATCAGTCTTGTGGAGACCCGCTTCATTTGCCTCAGAAGAAACCTCAGTCGGCCCCGCATCTTTCTTTTTGTGCTGTGGATGGACCAGGCCCGCCCATACTCCCCAGCATCTCCAGCTCAGCCGCCGGCAGCAGACGACAAGGTATCAAACATCATACTGGAGGCAGGCAGCCTGAAATGCGCTAAACGGTCAAACGGAGGCTGATTTCAGCAGCAGAGATGCGGATGCAGAGATGCTCGTGAACAGGCTCTTTCGGCGCCCTGCTTCATCCTATTGTTACACGGATGCGCCAAAAGAAAAAACTCTGAGGCATCTCGTGACACATTGCACCGGCTGCGATGGACTTCCCCGGGCATTTCCAGCACATTTTCCAGCAGCTCAATCACCAGCGCCTCCACGCTCAGCTGTGCGACTGCGTGGTGGTGGTGGGAGGACAGACCTTCCAGGCGCACCGCTCCATCCTCGCAGCCTGCAGCTCTCATTTCAGGGCTCTGCTCAACTCCAGCGATGAGATGGAAGGGTCGGGGGGCGACGGAGGCAGGGATGGAGGTCCCAGTGTGCTGACCCTCGATCCAGGCGTGGTAACCCCAGAGGCGTTCTCCACCCTGCTGGACATGATTTACACCTCCACCCTTTCTCTGGGGGCCTCCAACGTGATGGATGTGCTGCTGGCAGCATCGCACCTGCACCTCAATACTGTGGTGAAGGCCTGCAAGCTTCATCTGGCCAGGAAAAACTTTCCTGCTGCACCGCCTAAAGGTTGGAGGTCAGTGCAACAGCAGCAGCAGACTACATCCTCCCAGGCTGCATCCACCTGCCAGCAGCAGGTCTCATCGGTCATGGTAGTGGACCTTGATAAGGAGGAGGTGGGAGTGGAGGTGAGCCAGTCTGGCGGGGATGAAGAAAGCGAGGTGAGAATAATCGACGACGAGCCGCCTGCAGCAGCGTCGCGACGGCGCAAGAGAAAGTCACAAGAGGACATGTTATGTGACCGGAAGAGAACCAGCAAGACGCCCGGAGAGAACTACAAAGAGTGCTCACCAACGGTGACCAGGAGTGTCTTCAGCACAGAGGAAGGACATTTGTTGTCCCCAGATTGCCTGATGTCAATAGACAGGCTGTGGGAAAACCAAGCTTTTGATACAAACGAGGTGAAAGATGAAGCAGAGAAGGGAGAATCGGACGAAATGCAGCTGCCCAGTCAATCAGACAGCAGCGTAGGAGGCGCAGGTGTGTGGGAGAGTACCAACAATACAGATGGAGGCTTTGTGGTCAAAATAAAGGTTGTCGAGGAAGAGACAAGAGAGTCAAAAATGAACCTGATTGAGGTGAAAACGGAAAATACGAGTTTGTATTCCTCAGATTTAGACACATTAACCAAAAGTTCACCACCGTTGCCTCTGCAGGACTGTACAGACAATCTGGATGGAAATCTGGGTAATGAGAAAATGACAACAATCAGCCCAGTGGAGGCTGATGTTAGTTCTTTACAGACACAGCTATGCACAGATATCCACACTGACGCTCATAAAAGTCCTGGAGATCTCGGTGAGGACTCAGTGGATGGCGAGGGTCTGGAGAGCCTGTCAGAACTGGCCTTTACCTGCTTCCTCAATCCCAGCAGTGAAAGTGTCATGGGGGGTTTGGAAGAGGAGGACAGTCTAGCGAGCCTAACAGCTGCTGCTACCGCTGCTGCTGCTGCAAGTGACGCTCACGTCGTGTCTACAGATCCAAGTGAACACAGTCAAAAAACAGAGGGAGCAAACACCCCCTCCGCACAGTCCTCCGATTCCTCCTCGTCTCTCGTTTTTCCAGTAGCATCTGTCCCTTTGCAGCAGCTTCTACCAGAACAAAGTCCAAATTTCAGTGACACCATCATCCTCCAGCCAGCCCAGAACCCCTTAACAGGCTTCCTGAGTGGCATCCGACCGGGCTTAACTTTAGAGGCTTCCCTTGTCCCTTCCCCCAGGGCCGGCAAAAGCTCTGGGGCGACGACGACGTTCCGTCGGATCGCCCCCAAAGTTCCACCTGGATCAGAAACCAGCACGGATCCCTCATCTGGGTCTACCGGAGACGCCGTGGACCGACCACCTCTGACACGAGCTTCAGAGGACGTGTTGTCCAAATGCAAGAAAGCAGCTGCCGAGGACCACGTGTTGCTGGTGGAGGGCGAGAAAAAATATGCCTGCAAAATTTGCTGTAAGACGTTCATGAACTTGACTGACTGTAAGAAGCACATCCGTGTCCACACGGGGGAAAAGCCCTATCCCTGCCCCAACTGTGGCAAGCGCTTCAGTCAGTCTTCCCATCTGTACAAGCACTCCAAGAACACCTGTTTAAACTGGAAAGACGACCAGTCCTTCTCAGACACACTGCTACTACCAGCTGACTTAGTTAAAGACTCAAATTGACATATTTGCCCCCTGAAAAAGTGCTGTCTTATTTATTAACGAGACCTGATGAATTCTTGATGTAATGGTTTTTATGTTCGAAGTCTGTTTTCTTTCGTGTCCTCTAAAAAGTGTTTTTTGCTTTCAACCATGTTGGGTTTTTTTTTTTTCAAAATCATTTCCCAATAAAATAAGCAGAAAAAACAGATGCAAACAGACTGATGATACTTTCAAGGTTTAAATGTTTTGACAGAAACAGTACATGATGCATGTAGTAAATGATGGATTTAGTATTTTATTCAATATGAATTCATTCCCAGCATCTGTACAAACTGTCCTGCACATACTGTTGTCCAATCCGATGATACTTTGTTTGTATTGCTCAAAACCATCAATTTAACACAGATATGGAGTGCTGTACAGTTTTTTTTTTTGTTTTTTTATTTTTTTTAAGCAGAGAGATGGTGCGTTATCCAGATAAAGTGCACTCGGAGGTTTAACTCTAATCTGCGGGGCACATTTAGAATACGAGAGATGAGCAACCACTGCTTATGTATTAAAAAATCTCTGAGAATAAAAAGAATCCAAAGTTTAAGCATGTTTATCTGAAAGGCCAGTCTGTGTGTTAGCCGTGATGGACCGTTGCGTCCAGCCTGTGCCCTGCCTTCCACCCTGTGTTGGCTAGAAAAAGCTTCAGCCCCCTTTCTGAAAAGGTTGAATCCATGAAATGTCCGCACCACTGCTAATCCCCTCAAAGTTTCACATTCTAAAATGAAAGTATTTTGAAGTATTAAGTATAATATTGTATGAAACCATCTATCCACTGACAGACTGCAATATCTAACAACACACCACTTGGTTAAATTAATACTATTTTATTCTTCATTCAGACTACATTACGCTCCTTTTCAGTGTAGGATCAGATGAGACAGGAGTGGTTCAGATTAAGGCTCTAGACTGTGAGTTCACTGGGCATGTCTGCACCCTGTAATCCATTCACTAGGTTCTGGGCGGCCAGAGCTGACATGACTCCTCTTGTGGAGTAGGTGGCACTGCCAAGGTGCGGTATCACCACTGCATGAAAAAGCACAGGAGACAGAAAGCACATTTTAAAAGCATGTCTGCAGTCATATAGTGGAACATCTCTTCGTAGTTCATGGTTTCTCTCCTCACCGCAGTTTTTTAGAGTCAGAAGTGGGTGGTTTGTTGGAAGCGGCTCAGGTGTCGTGACATCTAATCCAGCGGCAGCGATCTGTCCGTTTTTCAAAGCCTCATACAGATCCTCCTGGTTCACCACGGCTCCCCTAAAACCAACAGCCCATTAAATTTAAAGCTGTTTCCTTATTTCAGCATTTTCTATAATTAATCTTTCCAGTGAAAATCTCATAACAAGGTAACAGTTTAATGTAGTGATTTTTCAAGCAAGACTAGCAAGATTTTATAAACTTTGATTTGCCTATTACAACAAAAAAAAAAAAACAATAGTTTGGGTTGATTTATAAGTTCTACCTGCTTATGTTGACAAAGATTGCACTCTTTTTCATCTTGCTGAAGAAAGCTTTGTCACACAGGCCCTGGGTTTGAGGTGTCAGGGAGCAGGACACCACGATAAAGTCACTGTCAGACAGAAGCGTGTCCAGAGGAACTGTTTAAAGAAAAAATAAATACAGAGGGAAGAACATATAAGGGGAAATAAAAAGATGAATATAAAAATCAATAAACCAAAACAATTTTTTTCCCCACTTATTTGTGAAAATGTATATACTTTTACTTACCAAACTCCCCATTCACCTCAGCAGCGTAGGGTTTGGCTGTCCTCCCTGAGTACAGCACTCGCTTCACTCCAAACGGCTTGAGTCTCTGAGCGATGGCCATACCTGAACAAAAAAAACACAAAAATTTCATGTGGAAAAAAGCACGTTGCTGCTTTCTGGTCAACCTGGACAACAGCTGTTTGGCCAAAATAAATGAAGCAGCAAACTCAACCTATTCGTCCCAAGCCAATGATTCCCACGGTGCTGTCGGACAGACCATGACCACACAGCCACAGAGGCTTCCACGAGCTCCAACCACCGCTGGATGGAAGAAACAAAGTTTTACTGTTGTGTACCTGAAGTCCTTGTATTTTAGGTTAACAAGTTACAGAAACACAAACAGACGGTACATTAATTAATGTAAATGTGTAACTTGGTGAAACAGACTTTTTGACTTCCTCCACTCCTTCTGGCAGTCGGCGAGCGGTGGACAGCAGCAGAGCCACGGCCAGTTCAGCCGTGGCGTCAGTCAGGACGTCTGGAGTGTAGCCAACACGAATGCCGCTGGGGAGAAGAAGCAGCAATGTTTATGAAGTGCGTAACGTGTTAGGGGATGGCAGTTTGAAAGGTGCGATCTCACCGTTTTTTGATCTCATCCATGGCCAGGTGGTCATATCCCACAGAGAAGGTGCTGATCACTTTCAAATTTGGACCTGAAAACAAACACCAATCAGATCACCAATCACATGCTCAGAAAAGATCTAGATGCAAGAGATTTTGTGTGTCACTGTAGTCACAGATTTAAGCTGAACTTTGTAAAAACCTTTCCCCCATGCAACTGTAGCTATGAGCACCCTACTTTTTTTTTTTTTTTACTAAAACAAAAACAGCAAACTATTAGCAAATGCAAAAGCTGCACCCAGGTCATATATATATATATATATATATATATATATATATATATATATATATACATATACATATATGTGTGTGTTTGGCAACTGATTTTAATCATGTCTTTTGAAGAATCACCACATTTTGTCCTTGGAAACTGAAGTTTATCATTGGGGTGGGTTAAGCATTACTTATTATAGTGGCTATTTGTCTTCAATACAAAAAAAAAAAACATCAAAAAATTTACTTTAATTACAAATTGCCACTGATGCACCATGGGTTGTGGTTTATGCAGGCAATAGAATAAATATCCACTAAATTCCGGTGAGTTTTATCTTGGTTAAACTCCTGAAGCATGCAAACAAATTGGAGTCTTCATTTCCTGCTGCCTCTCCTGCTCTGATTAAAAACCAGGTGCATGCTGGTCCTATGCCTGCAACCTCCCTAAATAAACTCCAGGTGCTTGTAGTAATAATGAAATCTACAAAAATAAGCCCAACAAAAAATAATGCTTCATTTACCCCAAAACTAACATGCAAAATAAAAGAATAATACATCTTAACAAAATAAATGCAAACGAAAACGAATTAAGAAATATTCAGAAAATATACAAAGACTAATAAATAGATCAAATGCATAATAAAGTATTTTTACACAGTTGCGACCAATCTTTTTCCTAATATAGAAACCGACCGGCCTTGTGCCCTCAAACAAAATAAGAGTCAATCAGAGGCACAGGCTTGCATCAGTGACATCCTGCAGAGTACCTGCAGCATCCAGGACCTCAGCATCGATCTTATCGGAAAGCATACACAGGAGGCCATGAGCTCCCTGGACACCTTTCAGCAGCTCTGCCCTGGGCGCTGGTTCGTCCGAGTCCCATTGAGACACCTCACACCTGGATCCGTGCAGACAGAAGAGGACTTAATGCATTGAAACAGCATTCAATTCAAACTCTTTCAAGACATGCTTCTAGCAGTTTAAGCAGCAACCCTGGCTGTGTGTGACCTTAGGAAACTTCTCACAGCAACCCAAGTATGTAACATGAAGCCGTCACAGCAGATCTGTAGTGGAAAGTTAAATATACTTCATACACTCCAGTCGCAGACAGGATCTTCATTCCCTCCTGCGGGATGCGCCTTGTTAGAAAAACCTTCATCAGTCTGCCTGCTATCTGCATCCCCTTCCACAGCGAAGAAGAAGTCCAGACCCCGCGTGACACGCGGACGGTGGTCGATGTTCGCAAAGCACTGCAGCGACAAACTGTTCACCTTTGTAAAAGACTACACTTCACATGCTCTTTTAACCAGGAAGTACTCCGTCTCACTTCACTGCGCATGCGCAGACGCTTCACTCCTTCGGGCATGCATTTTGTTTCTGAATATTCATTCAAGGCAGAGGATGGAAGACCAAAGCTTTTGGATTTGCATTCGTCAACATGCACCTCGTGGTACTGAATATAGTGTTATTCTTTTAATAAAATACTGGAATGGCTGTTGTATTCATGCTATATAAAAGAAATTGAATTAAATTGCAGATGAGTATGAGTAAAATGACATACTACTTAAAAATAAAAGCAGAAAAGGAAAATAAAATCCTAATAAAAATAATGTGAGAGGGCCTATTTTTGATTTAGTGATTCTATCCCCAGGCCATTCTATCTTCCATCAACAGGTTGCTATTCTTGAAATTACTGATCTTTGTAAAAATTGTAATCAAAACTTCTGCACTGTAAGAAATCAAATAATGTGTGAGGAAGGAAGGTCAGATAAAAATAAATATCTACACTACTCAAGATAATTGATTTTCGTGTGAAATTTATGGAAAACCTAAAAACTTTATGCTGGAGTGATACATCTTGAAAGGAGGGCATTTAAGCTGAAGTGTCCACTGGGGCTTTCCTCATCTCAAACAGTCTATGAACAACAACAACAACAACAACAACAACAACAACAACAACAACAACAACACCAACAACATTTCAGCATCTCAGTAACTTTTCATGTGACTTTGAGCATCAATTACAGCTTGACAACAAAATCTGTTGTCTGTCGGTTAACAACTGTAACACCAACACCAAACAGCACCCTCCTTATCCAACATTGTTTCAACATAAATGGACTTTCATCAGGTCTCGTAACCTTGCACAACATCTGACGCTGATGCAAACGATTTCCAGTGGTCTGACATTACACTTGGGTGCCTCTCACCTACCTTAAAATGAGCCCAGAGCTGAGTGGCATTCACCATCCAGTTCCACAGGACACTGTTCAGCATTAAACAGTCATCAGTGAGGGATGTGATCAAAGGAAAACCCACTCCTATGTCTTTCTGTGTCTTCCAGTCTCTCAGTATTGAAAACTGCTAATTTTACAATATGAGAATGGCCACTTCTGTCAGAGAAAATTCTATTTGAAGCCTTGCATTGATGAGGTACTGTTGATCAAATCAGATTATTGTCTTGGTCTCATATCAAAATGTGAAGAACATGAAGAGTACAACTGTTCAAATACCAATTTCAACTGAACCAGAAGATGTATTGATCGATTCATGTATCAAACAACTGTTGTAAACTTGTATGCTAAGCTCCTTGTTAGAGAACACTGAAACGTTGGACATGTGCATTCTAAAGTTTAGAGAAGGTCACATTAAGTTCACCTGTAAAAGTGATCATGTATTTTAGATTCATTCTGAAATTTCATGCAAAAGCCAAGTATCGTTTTTTTATGAGAATAGTATGTAAATAAATATTGTATAGAATGTGTATTGACTTTTTTCTTAATTTAAAGGTAAAACATTAACTTTACGGTGTTGTTTATAGTTGTCACGATGACGTAGTTGAAACTTTTCATACATATGACGTAATCGAAACCTCCCGCTTTACGCTCGGCTTTAGTCGGCTCCGCTCGGCTTTAGTCGAGTCGGGAGTGAAGACTCCGGAGGAGCAGCCGCTGTGCTGTACATGGTGAAAGTCCTCTCCCTCGAAAGCCACAGAGGGCGGAATAAGGAGCTCCGCTTGCGGAACAAATACGCAGGCAAGGCAAAGGAAGTCAGAGAGCGGACCAAGCTCGAAAAGGTGAGAAAAAATATTTTCCTTGGAATGTTTATGCGCATTCGTGTCGTTTTAAGCTGTGCACCACCAGCAAACGCTATCGACAGCTGTTAGCCTGGACTGGTTGTAACAGGCTACACACACTGTTGCTAGCTAGTTGTTTGTGGTTTGTTGCAGCAACGAATCGATGTCTGTTTATAGCTCGTGAATCAATATTCGGCATTCCGTTTGGACCGCTCACTTGTTTATAACGCCAGACCATTAGCCTGTGTTTCACTGGGTCCCTGGTAGATGTCATGTACTGCAGCAGGCGTTCCCACAGTCAGACTAATGGTCAGCAGACCAGGACCCTGGAAACGTTTCATTGCTGTCTGATGCTTTCATTTTACATTTATGAAGGTGCTGAAGTGCTGTGCTGCTTCTCTTGAACCTCCATTGATTTAATTGGATATTTGTCAACGTTCCAGCAATTCTGTTTTTCAGGACTGCATGTGTTTGATATAGAAGATAAAATGTTATTTGTATTAGTCAAGCTGGGGGTCATTTAATTGGTTTTACCTGCTCCAACACATCAGGATCAAACTGGTGAGTCGTCATCAGACTTCCATTTGAATGAAGTTAAGCTGGAGCAGGGAGCCATTTAAAACAGGCAGAGCAGGGCTGTTTTCTCTTGTGTACACAGTAATCACTGTGCACATTGTTTCTCAGTGCTGCACGTCTTTTCTCTCTCCCTGGATAAACACACCTGATCTAAATGAATGGCTCATCCTCAAGCCCTGCAGAAGCGTGATAATGACTTAATTATCTAACTCTAAGCCAGGTAACATAGAGGGCAGGAGATCCCTGCACGCTGGGATTGGGCAGCAGTGCTTCAGGAATGCTGTGTTCATTGTCAAATACCTGGAACTGACAATACCTTTTGTTGAGCGGTTACTTGTATGAACTTGTCTGTCTTCATGTGCAAGTATATAAATATGTCTTCTTACATAATAACTAGCTTTAAATGTGTACTTGTGTATGTGTAAATGTGTAGCTTTTACAGCAAGGGACCTCCCGACATTTTTAAGTGTGTAATCACATTGATTAAAAAAAGGGGGCAAACGTCACTCAATCCCGACTGAGCAACAAAGAATTCCTTGAAGTTTGAATTTCAGTTGACTTCCTGAAGTCAATGTTTTACTTCTTAAAACTAGTTGCAGCAATCATTTTTTTAGCTGTTACACAATAAATAATGAACTTTTAACGTTTACTTTATTCTAGTTCAGCGATTGATTTGACCTGAATTTCAAAGTGCCTGATCGTAGTAATTCAGAAGTATAGTTATTTTAACTTCATTTGGACTAACAAAGAATTTATCCAAAGTTGCATTCTTGTAAGGATTCCTCTTGGGGATCTGACCTTCTGAAATTTCTCAAGAAGTTTTCAACAACTTTTGTTTGTATTGATAATAATGTCCTCAAACTGTAGAAATGCACCATGGGAACATGACTTATGGAAGCAGCTCTACGGTCACATGAAACTCATAAGTTTGCAAGTGCATAAACTCATCCTGCCTTACAGAACAAGCAACAATAATAAAACCATGAACGTATGCAAACAATTAGAATAAATAAATATTGGGAAACTGTAGTATTTATTGTTTATGATTTAAGCCAGCTATCCACGTGTCATTGCAGAGAACTATTCACCACACCCACCGCACACTTTTGGCTGGGAAACCTGCAAATCCTGTCTGAGCCTGCCAGAAGTAGCAGGCTGAGTGAGCGCAGACCTGTGCAGTGCAATGGCTCGCTTAACGCTGCACAGAATCCCATCCATCGCCACTGCTCCAGTGAGTTGACGCTGTTGTGCGCGCATCTTTTGTACACACAGATATGAAGTTACTTTTGCTTTTTAAAAAGAATGATTCAGAGTGTTTGTAAGTGCTGTTCTAGAACAGCAGCTTCTGAACTTGTCCATTTGTGGATAGCATCGGTATATTTGCTTGAGTGGCAACGAGAGTCTTCTGTTTTGCACTTGTTTCCTTGCAATGTGATTGCAGCAGTAGATTTGTGGTGTAAATATGCAGCCGATGCAGGGCCACAGGTGTGAATTAGCTCTCATTTACATTCATTCCAGCATGTTTAGCAAACGAGTCACACTGTCTGTTAAATGTATACATTATCATATATTCACTGTAACATCAGCATTTTTCTGTCCCTCTATCATGAAAATGTTATGTAAAAGACTTTCTTTGGTTGTTATCATTGCCTACTTAACCATACACACCCCAGTTGCAGGTCTAAGTCTTTCTTTCTTTTCTTTTTTTTTTTCTTTTTTGCATAATGCTGCTATCTTAACTTGTTCTCTCCTTTTTTTCCTCTTCAAACCCTCATCATTCCTTTCCCAGCTCCGTCCGCACTTCTCCTCTTTAATTTCTGTTTTTTTTTTTTCTTGACTCTGTCTGGACTTGTCAGTTGCGTAACAGGTAAAGTTACTGTCTCGAGTTTCTTTCTCTGTAAAACCTTGATAAACTGCTACTTCTTTCTTTAATTTATCCTTTGTCTTGTATTGAATTTATCCTTTTATTACCTTCTTTCTTTCTGTATATTAATTATTTATCTGCTAGTTTTTAGCCCCCAGCTTCCATTTCCCTCTTCATACATGTCACTATTTGTGTCCGTCTCTCCACCACTGCACCTTATCTGTCAGACCACATTTCACCAGAGGAATTAGGGAATGCTTTTTGCCGCTATGTGTGTGCACACTTGGAAAACAGGGCTTTCTCTCAGACAATGTGTTACTGGTAACGCTTAAAAACAATGAGGCAGCAGAGTAGTGGTGAACTGTGAATTCATAGTTGTTGGTTTTTTTTGTTATCTTATTTATCTTGTAGCCTAGAAATAATGGAAACATAAATTTTTGCCTTTACAAAAGTACCATTAAACTATAATAGCCTCCTTGAAATACAATCTGTCTTAAATCTGAATTTCACACACACACGCACACACTCTTACCTACACTTTTTCTGTCTATGCTATGTGACATTGCTTTGATTTATTTCATTTTTAAAGGATGAAAGCTTCCAAAGAAGAGGGATCCTTCAGAAAAGGTGAGTACAGCTAAGACTGTGAATTGTCATTTAATTACACTCCTAACAAAACAGTAACAAGCAAGTAGCTTGAGGAGAACGATGCAAAAGTCATTAATCTGTGCTGCTTTCCAGGGAGAGCTTTGCCCTGGTCAAGGGGGCGGTTCTCCTGCTGGAGGAAGGCGAGAACGTGGACCTTCAGGAGGAGACTTCTCCCTCAGCCGTCTCTCCGGTGAAGCATGCGTCAGACATACGACACCGACACGTCCATGCCATGGTGGAGCAACTGCGACCAGAGGACACTATAAAGCTGGTAAGGTCTCATCTCCAAACACGCACTACGAATCAAAGCAGGTCAGGTCAAGTCCTTTCTCTGGTGAATGGCACCCCGATGCAAACGGCCACAGCAGATCAAATTACATTTGGGCCTCGACTGTGAATGTTTCGCACTTCACTCTGCAGTGTGTGGATAATGTGTGACCTCAGGTCGACCGTTCTGTGTTCAGGAACATGACGGTAAACCTCTTAGCCCTCCGTTTGTAGCTCTACTTGCTTCATTGTATTCACTACAGGTTTGGCACTTCCCGGTGATTACACATTCGCCAGGGAGTTTGTCAGTCCGTTGCTGAATGAATTTGGTTGCATTCTAAATGGTTTTATAGCCACGTTTTATTTGACTCATGGGAATTTCACCACACTGAACATTTAGTTCCTTTTCTCAGTTCTAATTGCACGATTAAGCAGCTGAACTGATAAAAACGTCAAAGTGGGAGATCATTCACCACTCCAGGAGAGAATCATCCAACAATTTCTGCACTTGATTTCTGCAAAGCGATGCACATTGAGATAATTTCTCTCTCTCAATTTTTTTTTTTAATTTTTTTAACTCGGTCTCACGTTTCCTGTCTGTCTTCCACTCCCTCGGTCCTCCGTCATGCAGGCGGTGCAGCTGGAGTCGGTCAGCTCGGTTCGAGTCAGGTATCTGATCGTCGTCTCCACGCTGAGCAACAAGCAGGAGAGCATCCTGCTGGGCATGGATTTCCCCAGCTCAGACAGGTGTGTAACCAAGATGCAGGTGTCCTGTTCCACGGAGACTCCGGGATAAGATTTCTGCTTCGGCTTTCACACAATGAAGCTCCTTTATTGACTCCGTGTGTGTCCTCCTCTCCTTGTCACAGTGATCAGTGCACCATCGGCCTGGTCCTGCCCATATGGAGCGACACCCAAGTATATCTGGATGGAGACGGGTGAGAACGACCTCTTTTCCATTCTTCTTTTAAGTGACTGCTGATTGAATTTGGAGTGTAAAAACACCAGCGAGGAGTCCGCAGCGCTGCCGCACAGACGGTGCAGTCCGATGTCTGGGACCATGGCCAGTGATAATCTGAATGAGTAATGGTCTTATTTCTGGAACTGAATCATTCTTCGTAAATTACAACCCAGAACCTTACATAAGCATGTAGGTCATGTGTTTTCATAAAGAAATGAAAGTTTCATGAAAAATGCTTCTGAGTGAACTGAAATTGCAAATAAATTATTCCTTGAAAACGTCAGTAGTTCTCTATTGTGTGCCTACAGTTGACATAATGGCCTTTTCAGCACAGGTTGAGTGTGTAGTTTAAAAGTAGGACTTTATTCTTACAGATGTGATTTTGGTCACCTTCATATGAAAGGATTTAGTAGACATTCTTAGAACCATGATATCAAGAACATTTACAACATCTGCAAAATATGTAAACCTACTAGAAGCCAGAAAAATGGAGTTTTCCCCCCCATATATAGAAGTTATTACAGTTCACTGAAGGACACCCTCAGTATGAGTGTCTAATCACAGACAGGATTCCCTGCCTGTCACACACTCAATATTATTAGAGTAGTCAGACCTTTGAGTAGACGTTCTCTTTGGAAAATGGGCAGAGCACTTTCTCATTGGACATTTCCTGACAGTTGTTGTCCAAAAAATCAAAATCAATCCAGGTGTCCTGAATATAATCAATCATGAGAGGTTGAAGCGGAGGATATCTTTGTTTTTTGTTTATTTCTTTTTACTGCTAGATAAAGCAGCGAAGCATTTTAATCATCGTTTAATAAACAGTAACATTACATTGTATTCGGTATTAAGATTTGAGTCACAGTGAAATTGACAGTTAAAGTTTAAACCGTGTAACATGGTGCAGACACCCTGGTGTGAACTCTCGCTAGTTTTCTGCCGCACACCGAGCGTCGAGCAGCATCCTGTGATCGTTTGAACTGGTGCGACATGCCACCCTCGTCAGACTGGATCGCACTTCAGACTGTGCTAATGCCGCTCTCGTGTATTCACAATTTAGTTCTCCACAATTATTCACAAGAACTGTCGCTAATTTACGCTGAATAACTTCTCTGTCAGACTGAGCTGCGGCCCTGTCATGCATCTTACCAGTATCGCTTCCCTTTTTTTTTTTTTTTTTTTTTTCTCACCTTCCTTCTTCCTGTCCTCATCAGGCCTGTTTATGAGAATTGATCTATTTTGAACTTTGGCTTTTCAGCGGTTTCAGCGTCACTTCAGCGGAGGAGACCAGAATTTTTAAACCTGTGTCTATGCAGACCCTGTGGTGAGTAGCATCCCATAAATCAGTCTGGAAAAAGCCTCCCCCAGCGTCACTGTCGGTCTTAAAACTGAAGCCATCCTCCCCTCCGTGGCTTTTCTCTGAAGCTTGTCGTTTTCCCAGCCGACGTTCTCTTTCGTCCCCTTAAAGGTCGGTGCTGCAGGCGCTGCATGGCTGCTGCGAGCGTGCGGTTAAGGGAGCCGTGATCCCGGGCTCGGGTCTGGAGTGGGTTCAGCACTACCACCAGCACATCGAGTCGGACCGCTTCTGCCTGAACGAGTGGGAGGTCATGAACGACCTGGAGTCTGTGCGCAAAGACAGTGATGGACAGAGGTGAAGCCTCTCTTCGTCACATCACTGCGATATCTTCTGTCTCTGTAAAAAAAAAAAACGCACCAGGGACGCTTGATTTTTGATGATTTATTAAATTTTTTCGTGGTAATAGTAAATTCACTTTGTCGTCTTTGAAGCTCATCAGATCGAGTTTCCAATGAGCAACTCATCAAAGAGCACCTGAGAGACATCATGAGAACCGAAGACCTGGACAACCTCACGTGTAAAATGGTGAGGAGGAGGAGGAGAGAGAAAAAAGGAAGTAGAAGCAGCAACATGTGCATGACAAAAGAAGGGCAATTATAGGGCTGCAGTGTTTGCAGCTCGCAAAATGTTTTCAATAAATGTCTTTGGGAATCTTGGCCAAAAATATCCCTACAAATCCCGATATTTATCACCACCAGAGCAAAAAACAAGTGAGGCAGTTGCCCGTCTGTTCTTTAAAAAGGCCAGGATTTTACACGATGGACCCACCCTCACAAGGATCATCATTTCAGAACAAAAAGTCTTGTTTTTTATGAAAATGGATTTTGTTTTCCAACATTTTCTTTTCTTTCAGTGTTGTCCATATGTCAGTGTTCTTAAGCGAGACAGTGAAACTCAGAATGCAGCCAGTGAAGGTCAACCATAAAAGCCATCCTCATTGGTGTATATGTGTGTGTGTGTGTGTGTGTGTGTGGGTGTGTGTGCGCGCAATGAGCCTCATGAAAGCACCTTGAGTCTCCTGAACCTGGGAAAGATGATGCATAAAGTGACGTTCATTTAACGGACAAACACAAGTTTTCACACATGCCTCAAAGTGAAGCTTTGCCAGCCTTTAGACCCGTTCCTCCTTGCACACGGTTTCTCTTTTTTACAGATACTGGGGGAAAAAAATACAGCAGCTCAATGTTTGTCGTCTCATTTGCCACTGTAGGTGCAGAGTGCACTGAAGACCAGGATCGGGTTTGACATGAGGCCCTACAAAGAGTACATCGACAATGAAATGATGGTCACCATGGCTCAGATGGACAAGCCCTCCAAGATATTTGATTATCTTTACCTGGTGAGTGATCACTGTGTGTGAGTACGCTGTGTTTTACCTCGGCGGCGAGACAGCATTTCTCTTGAACTGGTCACTAAACTGACTGGAGTCAGCTTTCGCCAGGAAGTGTTCATGCCACTGTAACTTCCCCTTTTGTGGGAGATGTGTGTTAACAGCGATAGTACTCTCTGGATGCCTTCCGTCTTCACTCAGTCTGAACCTCTTTGTTTTTTCACTCCATTCAGGGCTCTGAGTGGAATGCAGCAAACTTCGAAGAGCTGCAGAAAAACAAGTCAGTGCTTTTGACTGTGAAGTTCCTGTAGCTCTGTGTGTTCTCATACTTTGTGACGTGTGTCGGACTGATGGAGGCGTTTTGTTTTGCTGAATCGCCACTTTTACTCACGCTGAGTTTGCGTCTGTTTTGTAGCATCGGCTACATTCTGAATGTGACCAGAGAGATTGACAACTTCTTCCCAGAGTCCTTCACCTACATGAACATCCGGGTGTACGACGTGGAAGCCACAGACCTGCTGTCACACTGGCCGGACACGTACAACTTCATCAACACTGCGAGGTAGAAGGGAAAATCTGCACAGCCCGTTTCAGACGGCCCTTGTACACAAGCACACAGCACCACACTTGTAGTTTTTCAGACAATAAAATGCCACTCCAGTTGCTTCTGAAGTTACTGGAAAAGAAAATTCAGAAGAAAAATACTGGTATACATACTCATCCGTGCACGTGTGAACAAACAGACATGCAAACATCCAGTAACGACAAACAGCAATAATATTATGCGTAGAAATTAATGCATGCTTTTCACAGTTAAACAAAATAAGGCAATAAAATATGAGTGAAATTATGAACAATGTATAATAAGTAAGCCACAAAAACCAATAAAGATCAAGTTGATTTTTAGTAAAAAATCCATATTTTTAAGAAGTAATAAAGATATGTTAAAAGTGTGAAATCCTACAGAACTATTAGAAACTAAAATGCAAAATTCTAAATAAGTAGAAGTGTCTATCATGATATAAAGGCTTGCATGTTAGTTCGTCATCAAACTGACATGTTTCTTGTTCTTGTGACTGCTCCGGCTGCCTGAAGCTCAGTCAGGAGGTGAAACGTGTGACACAGTGTACCTCATGGTACTGAAAGGTCGCTCGTGTTGACCATCTGTGTGATGATGCAGACTTCTTGTTGGACACACTTAATTCGTTTGTTGTCTTGAATTTCATCAACAGTGATCTGATTGTATTGGTTAAGTATTCAAATCCTTTGCTCAGCTACAGAACAAGCCAGTTTCCAAAAAAGAAACTGAAGTAATTTTAGAATCTAAATTGAGAGTTAGTTCTTTTATCATGAGACACAAATTACACATCTCTCCCATGTATATGACACTTCTCAGTGTTTACATGTTTTGGTGTGATGTTATAAACTGCCAGACTGATACGGGGAACTGCGTTACATGTTGCCATCAAACAGTCACAGGCTCGGTACTTCTGCTTTGTTTCATCCAACGCCACATGAAAGCAAATAAGCACAGCCGACGAAACAGTGTTTGGCTTATCTTTAGTTTTCTAATCACATTGATTACCTGTTCAGCTGAAGTTGGTGTTCACAAATTTAAGCTGAGCTGTGAAACAACACGAGCACAAAAATCAATTGTGTACAGTTTACTTTTATTCATGAAGAAGAAACTGAGAAATACTGGAAATCCTGACCAGTTGATCAGCCATTGATAAACCGTGTTCATCAGATCATCAGTCTGTTCAGACACAAGCTTTCTGTGTTTCTAACCAGGTATGTTCATGTCCTCCCGCTGCGCTTCAATAATTGAATAAAATCCCTGAAACATTCATCTCTGTACTGCAGGAAGAGCGGGCAGGGTGTGCTGGTGCACTGTAAGATGGGCGTGTCGCGCTCTGCGTCCACCGTGATCGCCTACGCCATGAAGCAGCAGCGCTGGACGCTGGACGTGGCTCTGGCCTTCGTCAGGGATCGCCGGGCCATCATCAAGCCCAACGAGGGCTTCATGAAGCAGCTGCAGACCTACAACGGCATCCTCACCGCCAGGTCAGCTGTGCGAAGATCTCTTGTCTGAAATGATCAGCTGTTTTTTTCCAACATGAAAACTATTGACCCAAATAACTCTTTGGTGTCATTTTCCTCCTGATTCCATGGCGTTAACCACTGACCGGAGAACTGTTGTGTCGTTCTGCCTGTTCATCCATCCAGCCAGCAGCGCCACAGCACACTCTGGAGGCGGAAATCAAGAGACCAAAGACAGAAGTCTGTGCACCAGCCGGACGGAGGGAAAGAAGCAAAACCAGGAGATGGAGAAGAAGACGATGATGATGATGAAGATGAAGAGGAGGATGATGGGGAGGAGTATGATGATGATGATGAGGATGAGGGGCTTGATGTGGAGGGGGAAGGTGAAGAGTGCCCCGATGAAAAAAGTGATTCAGATGAAGACCATGAGGTGATTATTTCCATGAGTTGGGGTAAAATAGTTTTAATGCTTTAAGCATCGTCTAACAACCCTTCTGAAACACGTCCAGGTGTTTGAACATCCAGATCCCGACAACAGCATGGAGACCGAGATGACCGGAGCAGCATCTGGTCCTGTCATCACTATAAATGAACCCGATAAGGTGAAACGGACTTCAAGGATCTCACAGAAACAGGCTCAAAGAATAGATCTGAAGCGTTTTTTTTTTTTATTATTATTCCAGGTTACTCCCAGTGTTAATCGCAGCGGCAGGATGAATCTCTTCTCTCTGATGCAGTCCATCAGTGAGCTGGATGATGACGATAAAGGGTGTGAACAGGTAAACACATTTGTTCCTATTAAAATATTTCAGTTCGTAATAACTTTCTTTAAGAACTTGTTGTCAGAGCTTCAGTTTTATACAATAAATTGACTTAGTGTGTCACATTTTAAAGCCATTTGTACAACAAAGCTGGACATTAATGGATAAAGAGGGCACGATAGAAATCTGTAGTCAGCGTTTACTGTAACCTTACAGCTTCCAGAAGGTTTACCATTCTTTTAAATCTCTTTCTCGGTTCTTTTCAAAGCTGCCTGGCAGTCCGCGGCGATCTCCCGGTCCGCGGAGGCGCAGTCACGCTCGACGGAGTCTCACTCACCAGGGCGGATGTGTGGACGTTTCACCTGAGCCCCGGAGCCTGCAGGACGGCGACCAGAACAAACCCTGAACGATCAAAGAGTTGGAGAAGGGAGGAAGGCGTGGGGACTTCTGGGAATTTGGAGAATGGGGGTTTGGGGGACGACGTCAAAAAATACACCAATAAAAATAGAAGGTTAAAAAAAAAAAAAAAAAAAGCATTGAAGCGTGCTTGGAGAACATGCCAAGGTTTTTATACTTAAGTTTTAATTTATATTTTTCAGGTCTTTCATTACATGTCGGCTCAAAAATCATATCCGATCAGTACCGTGATGCAGTATTGCTGTTCCAGTGAAAACCTGAATATCTGATAGCTGAAGTCTTTGTCCTTTTTTTTTTAATTTATCTATCTTTGACTTGTACATCTGTCCAGCATTCCCTCTTCTCCTCTGTCAACACTCCAGAGATATCTATGCAATAAGCGCTCTCTTTCGCCACCTCCCGTGAATTAAAGGCTGCGTGCTGCTGTCAAACCGCGGTTTGGCATTTTCGAAGGTTTCTCATATCCTGTGTTCCAGCGCACACTGCTCGGAGGGGAGGATGATTTTCACTGTACATTTCCAAGCTGTGCATCCTGTCAGGGCCAGTTTTATGGCACTCACCTGTTTGCCAAACCATGTATTACTATGTGCCAATGATTCTATTTAATTACCGAATCTCTATTATATACTACTGTCACTTTTATTTTTTTTTAATCCAACACCAGGATTGCATGAGTGCCTTCAACCTGAGAATGAGCTCCGACTCTGACTGGTGTTCTGATTGTTCCTGCTATGAAGTGGTGGTGTCAGTCATGTGCTGTTTGATGAACCAGTGTGCATGTATGCATATACTGTTATACTAGCAACACATTACTGCTGATGGCCATGGGTATTTGAGGACCACGTCGAGTATAAACACGATGGCCTGGGTGCATGTGGAGTGTTTTTTTTTTTTTTTCATTTTCTTCCAGCCTATGAGAGCAAACTGTTCAGGGTGTCATTCTGTGTTTATATTGTCACCTAAGGGAGAATTTATTTATTGTAGTTTGATTCATTAGATGCTGATGTGAAACATTCTGAATTGATGCTGGTTTTTTTTTTTTTTCCCCAAAATCCAGTGAACACAAGCTCATTTCATTTAATCTGCATGCTCACCGTTTAAAAAAATAAACAAGGCCACATGCACTTTATAATCCCATAGCACACTGTTCTCACTGCCTGAGCCAACTTCACACTGAAAAAGAAATGATTCCTTAATAAAGCATCCTTGCCATTGTCAAATTGTCTTTACCTCACTGTACAAAAACCACACAGTGAAAAATAAACAATGATACTCCAACCAACCACTTTCTCTTGATTAAATGGAAACAGCTGAAATAACGACTTGCAAAAGCTTTATTCTGAAGGGCTTTCATGACTTCCGCAGATTGTTAATGACTGCAAGACGAGCCAACTTTTATCAGAGATAATTTACAGAAGAACAAAATGAGAACGGTACTGACGACATTTATACAAAACAACTGATGAGGACAGATTAATTCAGGTCCCGATGTATTTCCTCCTGGGTTCACTGAGGATGATTCCTCCTTCTTTCATTGCTTTCCTGAAGGCCTGAACCTGCAGAGAAGAGAAATCAATGAGTGAGGAGAAAAAAAAACCCTGACATGAAGGTGTCTGAACAGCCTCTGCTGATGTACTCACGCCATCGGAGCGGTACGTCCAGGGAATGGCCCGGTACACCATCCTGGTGATGCCGGCCTGCTGGCAGCGATGTGCCAGCACCTCGCCCACGGCCTGACACGCAGACACGCAGTTGGTGGAAGCCAGCTCCCTCTTCAGCGCCCACTCTTTGGTTGAGCAGGAGAGGACGGGGACAGGAGACGTGCTGGAGAAGACCTCGGCGGTGACGTGATGCTGGCTGCGAGAAAACATCAGCCTGAAAGAGACGAGTGAAACAATACAATGAAGACAGAGCGACCTCAAACGGGAGAGCTGTGTCCTCAAACATTTGAAAACTTATTTCCTCTAAATATTCACATCCATGTGATATTTAGGTCTGATTGGAGCTTCACTGCTCATTTGCGATGTTCAGTCAAAGGCAGATTAAGTGGTTTTGATCCTTAAGAGACAAATGGCTCCTTAAACACTTTGGCTGTAGATGTGGTTGTTTTCATAAGGTTATGATGCATCTCTAATCTCACATTATGGCTGCTATGAGTCTCTCTGAAGGCATTTTATGTTTGTCTGTGATAAATGCACATTTGCAAACTTTCCATCATTTTTACAGTCATTGCATGCCTCTGTGTTGACATTTGGACTATTATTGTCTGTTCTTCAGTAAAAACAGAAATATCTTCGACACAGCTTCATGACAAATTAAAACGCACACTTGCAAACACATTCACACACAATAACAGATAAGAACAGTGCAGCTTACTATCCTAACAGCTTCATTTTCATTATGGTCCTTTAGCTTCACTCTGTGACTGTTTGTGTTAATTTGAATGACCCTAAAAGCTTCTAGAATGTAATCAAATCAGTTTCAGGCACTAATTAACTGTCCCCTTGCTTTGTTAAGGTTAAATTATCCATCTCTGAAAGACCTGCTCTGCTGAAATGTTTTAATGAGCATTTCATTGCCTCTGGCTCTGTTCAATCAGTAAAAATCTTTCCAACGTGTGTGTGCGTCTGTGTTAGAAAAGCGCCCAACAATAACATTGGAAGTACTTTCCTGTGATTTTGTCGTAGTTCACGTGTGAACACCGACCTGTGATAGAACTCCCGGGAGGGCCATGTGGTTTTCCAGCCCCGGTCCTTCACCGCCAGGGCCATCTGCTCCAGGTTCCGGGGGTTTCTGTTCTCGAAGGTCGGGTTCACGTCTTCATTTCCATCCGCGCTGGGCTCCGGCTGAGAGGAAGTCTGACTCAAACACCGAGCTGGAAGACAAATAGCAACTTATTTGCCATGAGTCCACAAGCAGCGGATATAAATGAACACTGGACTGAGCTCACCTGTCTGTTTTGTGGTCACATTTCTCTGTATTTGACCTAAAAACAGTCGCAGCCCGCGGCCGACTCCCCGCAGAGACATCCCCTCCTCCTCACCACCTCTCAGCGCCTCCGAAAGAAAAACCGAAGCCCTCTCAAAACTACTCCACTCGTCTGGTTTTCAGAAAAGATCAATACATTTTAAACCCGAGAACATTTCACCGTGACATGGGCGGCGCCATGTTTGACATTACATTCATTTCCGGTTCTAAAAAAAATAGGTAGCACAGAAACAGATGCTGCGTTTTCTGTTCCGTTTCCATGGTTCCGCTGTCTTTAGTGTTACACGATTTGGTTTGTGTGTGTTTTTGTAGATTTAACTTGTGTGGTTCAGCGTGTTACTATAAATCATGCAGGTTTGTCATTTTATATTTAAAGTCTTTCCTTACTGATAAAAACAATTATCTAGCTAACATGCATAGGGAATGTGGCCCATCTCAGATTTTAATGATACTTGGTTTAATGTCTCTTTACATACATTGAAGAAATGGGGATAAAGTCATTTTTTTGGTCAAAAAATTATTTGCAGATGGTAAAATGGCACTTTCAAAATAGGGCCCCTGAATTAGCCATTCTGCTCTGGGTGTTTATCCTCTGGAAGAATCTAGAAATCATCCCAGGTTGGAGAATAGCATAGAATAGAACAGCTTTATTATCATCATACATCACGAAATCGAAGTGGGTGCCACTGGGCAGTGCACTGGCAGAAAAATATAAAACAACAATAAATAATAAAAACAAATGTACATATGAAACAAGTAGGGATGCACTCAGTTAACCGGTTATTAACCGGTTAAAGGCCGTCGGTTATCGTTCATAAAAAAAATTTAAAATGTGCATCCCTAGAAACAAGACTACAAAAGGAGTCCAGATATATAAAGTTCTTGCATATGAGATTTAAGTGACTTTGCAGTGATTATTGTTTTGAATTCAGGAGTCTGATGGACCAAGGATAGAAACTGTTCATCAGTCTGCTTGTCCTGCATTTTAAGGATCTGAGTCTCTTCCCTGATGGCAGCAGGCTAAACAGCTGCTGGCCAGGGTGGGTGATGTCTGCCCAGATCCTTCTCGCTTTACTGATGCAGCGGGAGGTTGCGATGCTTTCCAGGGAAGGCAGAGAGCAGCCGATGATTCTCTCTGCCGTTCTGGTGACCCTCTGCAGAGCCTTCCTGTTCACAGTAGAGCATGCTGGGAATCAGACAGTCACACAGTATGTCAGCACTGATTCTGTGGTGGCTCAATAGAAGGACACCTGCAGTCTTTCCTCCAGGTGGTTTCTCCTTTGCACCTTGAGGAAGTGGAGTCTTTGCTGCGCCTTTTTAACCAGTGCTGCTGCGTTGGCTATCCAGGTGAGGTCCTCTGTTAAGTGGGTCCCCAGGAACTTGAAGGATGCCACTCTTTCCACACACACTCCATTGATGGTTAGTGGGGCACGGTCCCCTCTATGCTTCCTGAAATCAATGACCATCTCTTTGGTCTTCTTAGTGTTCAGCTCCAGGTTGTTTTTGAAGCACCACCCTTTCAACTTCCTCATTTCCTCCCTGTACGCCATTTCATCTCCCCCACCCCACCCCTGTGATGAGGCCAACCACAGTGCTTTTGTCGGCGAACTTTATGATGGTGTTGGAGGGGTGGATGGAGGTACAATCGTGTGTGTAGAGGGCGTACAGGAGGCACTCAGCCCTGGGGGGAACCAGTGCTGAGTGTCAGGGTGGAGGAGTGGAACTGATCTACTCTCACAACCTGAGGTCAGTTGGTCAGGAAGTCTTTGATCCAGGAACACGTCTGAGGGGCCAAATCCAGGTCCACCAGCTTCTTCTCCAGGATGTCAGGGCTGACAGTATTAAACACCGAGCTACAGTCGACGAACAGCATCCTGACATAGGTTCCTGGGAGTTCTAGGTGGGTCAGGGCTGTATGGAGGACAGTGACGATGGCGTCCTCCATGGACCGGTTTGCTCTATAGGCAAACTGGAATGGGTCGAAGTTCTTGGGGAGGCACTCTTTGAGGTGCTGGAGGACAAGCCGCTCAAAGCACTTCATCACCACAGACGTCTGTGCCACTGGTCTGTAGTCATTGAGGTCTTTAATGGCTGTAGACTTAGCACTGGGATGATTGTGGCTGCTTTGAGACAGAATGGTACTTCGGCCAGTGAGAGGGATGAATTGAAGATCCCCGTCAGAACTCATACCAGCTGGTCTGCACAGGCACAAAGCACTACTCCAAGCACGCCGTCTGGTCCAGTAACTTTACATGGATGTACCGCCTTCAGTGCGCACCTTATTTGATGTTCCTAGAGAGTTAGAGACTCGGGGGCTGGAGGGTTGATGAGGTCCCACTGTGGTGTGGCTGGTCTCGATGTCTCAAAGCGGACGAAGAAGCTGTTGAGTTCATCTGCTAACGAGGCATCTGCACTTACCTTTGCTGTCGAGTTAACTTTATAATTCGTCAGCTGTTGAATCCCTTGCCACATCCGCCGTGGGTCGTTGTTCTCAAGGTGAGGCTTGACTTTGCTCTTGTACTCCTCCTTCGCTGCTCTAATGCCTCTCCTGAGGTCGGCTCTTGCTGTGCTGTACAGAGCCCTGTCACCTGACTTGAAGGCAGCGTTTCATGCTTCCAGGAGAGCTCTCCTCTCAGACGTCATCCGGGGCTTCTGGTTGGGATAGACCCGGATCCGTTTGTTCACTGTGACTGTATCCGTGCAGTGCTTGATGTAGGACAACACCGCATCTGTGCGCTCCTGCACTCCAGATGATCGAATACAGACCACTCTGTGCACTGGAGGGGGGTGGAATGCCAAGAATAGATGACTGATTTAGGTCCAAATCATAGACTTTACACCGATTCATGGTCCCATCTGGTCGTCATTTTAAATTCACTTTTGAGTGAGTGCATCCATAGTTTTCATCATCTCAACCAGCCGACCGGACGTGCTTCCAGACTAAGCAGACGTGGCCTTGAACAGTTGGGTGAGCTGACCTGTGATGTAATGTTTTCAGTGGTGATCCTCTGCAGACTGTTCAAGGCAGCCTCTGATGGGCTTCCCGGGATCAGGCCTTGATCTTACAATAGAGTTCCTTGGCCTGTCTTACAACCCGATGTAGTTCGTTTAGCCGTTCTCCAACCGCCCCACAGTGATCTTTTATTTTGTAGGAGTTTGGGGATTTTATTTTTGAAAGCCATTTCAACCAAACACTAACTCTAGCAGTGGCATGTGGTGAAAAATATTCTGGGTGGGGTTCTGCCATATCAAGTCAGTTTAACCATGCTGGTACAGGATGTAAGAATAACTTGGATAATTTTTGTGCAAAACAGCATATTGCTCAACCACAACTTTGACAATTACTTAACTTGCTACAAAGTTTTACCTTTTTATATATGAGGATTTCTTCACAATATTGTATGTCAGCAGTCATGTGTTGGATGGAATTCTAAAGTTTTATGGAGTGAAAAGTTCAAATACAACTCAGTCATGTCAACGAGAAAATAAACGGCAAAGAATAAAACCCATTGGATTCACATCAACATTTTATTTCCATTTCTTGAAAGTTGACTTTTATTGTGACAGACCACAAACTGAACTGTTCCTGAAGCACAGTCTAAACAGTGTCTGAATCAGTAATGTTTCCTTCAAACTTGATGATTTCTGGTGATTTTGGCTTAAATCTGGACTTCCTGAAAAATATCTCTAGTCTTTCATGATTTCATCCATTTGTGAGTATTCCGCTGGTGCAGCAATGAAAGACAATAAATCCATCTTTTCCCACATTTCACAAGAATGAGGCTTCTCGCCTGTGTGAATCTTTACGTGGCGTAACAAACTACTGTGTCGACGGAATTTTTGGTCACGTTTCTAAAGAATGAGGCTTCTCACCTGTGTGACTTCTCATGTGGACCTTCAAATCAAACCGTTGACTGAAGCTTTTGCCATGTTTCACAAGAATACAGCTTCGCACCTGTGTGAATTGTCATGTGGACTTTCAAATCATTCTGTCGACTGAAACTGTTGCCACGTTTCACAAGAATGAGGCTTCGCATCTGTGTGAATTGATATGTGGCGCCACAAAATACTCTGTTGCCTGAAACTGTTGCCACATGTTCCACAAGAATACGGCTTCTCACCTGTGTGAGTTCTCTTGTGGACCAACAAATTATTCCGTCGACTGAAACTTTTGCCACATGTTTCACAAGAATGAGGCTTCTCACCGGTGTGAATTCTCATGTGGACATTCATATCGGCCTGTTGACTGAAACTTTTGCCACATGTTTCACAAGAATACGGCTTCTCCCCTGCATGACATCTCATGTGAACCTTCATATCACGCTGTTGACTGAAACTTTTCCCACATTTCACAAGAATGAGACTTCTCACCTGTGTGAATTGTCATGTGGAGCTTCAAATGACTATGTCGACTGAAACTTTTGCCACATAGTCCACAAGAATGAGGTTTCTCCCCTGTGTGAACTGTCACATGTCGCAACAAAGAACTTTGAAAACTGAAACTTTTGCCACATGTTCCACAAGAATGAGGACTCTCGCCTGTGTGAGTTCTCTTGCGGACCGGTTGCCTAAAATTTTTGCCACATGTTGCATTAAGTATCTTCTCATCAGTGACCTTTAACTGATATTCTTTATGGTCAGTTTTCTCACGTTTCTTCACAAAGAAGCTTTTCACATTGAGCCTGCTTCTCTGAAACATGAATGATGTTCATATTGTTTCTACGAAACACCTTGAGCTTTTTCAGCTTTACATTTGGAGCTGATTCTGAGTCCATGTGTCTTTTCTCATGGTGGACTTCAGAGTCCTGAGAGAGGAACCACTCAGTCTCTGGAACGCCTGGTTCACTCAGGTCACTGTGATCCTCAACAGAAGGAACCTTCAAGGTTTCACTTTCAAACTTCAGAATACATTGTTCTCCCTTCTGGCTGGTGCTGAGTTCCTCGTGTTCCTCGATCTGTGAGGATTTTGTTTCCTCCTGCTCCTGATGAATTTCTGGTTCTTCTTCTCTGATCTGTGAAGGTTCTTCTTCTTCTTTGATCTGTGGAGGTTGTGGTTCTTCTTCTTTTTCTCCGATGTGTGGAGGTTCTGGGTCGTCCTGTTCTAGACAGCAGTGTGCTTCCTGTTTAAAGAGCTGCTCCTCTCTGCAGTCATGATCCTGTTGGAGCTCTGCAAGGAAACAAAAGCAGGAGATAAAAGATGACATCATTATCACAAGAATGAGGCTTCTCACACAAGTGTGAAGCCTCATTCTTGAGATTAGCAACATTAACTCTACAGTCCACCTTAAAAAAAGTGCTACTCCAGCAGTCAAAGTGAAAACTTTCGTTCAAAATTCAAAAACCACAGTCAAGTCCCATTGTTACTTATTGATCATCTTCAGCTGATGATTGATTACTTATCTGGATGAACTGTTTGCAGGTGATGTATTCACCCACCTGCAACATTCTGCTAACTGTTTACTCTACTAGCTGAGGTGGAGGGATAATGAGACATTCTGCTTTGAAATGTTGTCAGGAAATGCCTCTTCAAACAGCATCACCCTCCACAACTTTACTGGGCAGACCAGTGAGGGCAAAGGTCATCCTGGTTCCATCAAGCACGTCTGCTCACAGTGTCCTCATACCTGTTCTGTGTAACTTGATCTGAGGATTCCAGTTGATTTGCAGCATTTTGCGTTGATGACCGATCTCCTCCTCGTACTGAAGCACAGTTTGTTGAAACAGGGTGAATATTTCCTCAACAGCAGCAGTTAGTCTCTGGGTGCTCCAGTCCCTCACAGAGTGGTGGGAATCGTCTTGATGTGATGGATGTGAAGGTTTTACAGTGATGGCTGGATGAAACAGGACAGGAGACACTGAAAATACAAACATTCAATCACAACAAAACCTGCTCTGCTCAGTAACACTGACAGTACCTGTGGTCTTCAGAGGATAAATGGGAAAACTATCTGGATGCAACATGACTTTCTCTGAGCTCTGAAACCTTTGTGGGAAGTTTCCAACATGAGATGTTTCAGACTTTTTTTTCCGAGCAACACTTGAACGCATCATTACTCTAAACGACTTACTGAAATGTCTGGATTGTAAACGTGAAGCGTAAAATCTGCACAAACGCGTGTTAGCTCAGATTGAGTGTAAATAAATCACTTCGTCAGTTTGCAAAAAGCTCAAACGGCGTGTCCTGCTTTCTGTTACTTCACTGTGAACAAGAACTGCCGCTGCAGCCACGTTTCTGTCTGCAAGCTTTAAAATCAATGGAACGATCAGGAGTCACATTCATGTGTTCATTCTCACGTTTCAATACCTGTTCTGTGTAACTTGACTTGATGTTTCCACTCGAGTTGCAGAAGTTTTCTCTGTCGATAAATCTCCACCTCGAACTGGACGATAGTTTGTTGGAACGCGGTGAATATTTCTCCAGCAGCAGCATTTAGTCGCTGCTAGTGATGTTAACCGTGACACCGAAGCTTCGAAGCATGTGTTGAAAAAATGAACCTCTTCTCAGTGGAGCTTTGTATCGGAGCTTGATTCGTTTCCTGATAATCACGTGATCCGTGACGTCTGAAGCTTCATTCGCGCACACCCACGTGACGCTTCAGCCGCTGCTTCACAGGTTTAAAACGCGCTGCAGCTGTTTGTGGGCTGTGGAGGCAGTTTGTGAGTTGAGAGAGAGTGAGAGACAGTGAATATAGATTTGATATGGAGCCTGTGACAAAAAGAGGACGTTCTGAAGTTTGGGAACACTTTGATTTCATTTCATTTCACCCAACAATGGTGTTATGAGCAAATGTGTTATGCCTATATTTTGTTCATTGTTAATGTTAGACTTTGAAATATATTTGGGGTGGTTGGTTGCCAGTTGCAACAATATGTCATATTGTTTTGTCAGACCAAATCCCTTCGTTAAAAAACATCCCTCATTTGTAATTTATTTTTCTAGGTCCAATGTTTGGTTTGTGGCCAGCATCTGCCAACGTCAATTCACTTCCACTATCTCTCATGATACCTAAATAATTACTGTGTCTCAAATGATAAGTCAGCTTGCTGCTGACTTGTTATGTGAGACACAGCAAATGTACTGGTCACTTCAAACACATTCAGTCATACATATGAACACTCTGCTTTTTCATCCCCATCTTTATTCAAGTTGGCCTATGAACAATAGAAATGCTGACATCAAAATATTAGCTATACTAGGTTTTAGTGATGTGGACAAATCATTCAATAATTTAAAAAATGTAATTACTCATACATCACATTCATTCATTCATTCAGCTCTGACACATGACATGCTTTCCTTGACTTTCACCACCAGAGGTCCTTGTTGGGCTCTGATTTGAAAAGCTTCGAGTACTGAACCTTTTTTCAATACAATTGTGTTGAAAGCTTTGTTGCTTCAGAAAGCTTCAGATTGCCATCACTAGTCGCTGCTTGATAAACTCTCTCAGAGCCTGAACTGGACTCACTTTTGCTGCAGGAGACGAAATCTTTCCTCTGAGAGACACAGCAGCACAGCCGCCATGACTTCTTCTTCTCTCACTAATCTGGAGGATCACAAACAGCGTTCACTTCATCCTGACTCCTGCTGGACACAGGGGGAACTGCAGCTCATCCGCTGTTCCATTGGAGCTCTTTGAACAAGTCGTTCTTTTTCTCTTTTTCGATTTTTTTTAACAACTGTCGATTTAATGAGAATAATCTGTCAAACATCATCAAGTAATTAAAATGATAGACAAAGCCTGGAATTTCTCATAAGTTGTACATTTTGCAGATGCTTGGAATAATTTTGGGAATCATCACCACTTGATTAAAGAGTTTGAAACAGATGAAAAATGTAAAGCACCCCCCCCCCCCCCCCCCCCCCCCCCCGAAAAAAAAGAAAAGAAAAGAAAAGAAAAGAAACTAAGAAACTAAATGATTTGGAAAGTTTTATGTGTCTCTGATCATCTCATTAAAATTGGTTTCTCACTTCACAGCACATTCAACACGTTGATGGGCAACATAGAACTATCTACTAATGGCTTTGTTTTCCTGTCAGGATGTGACTGACAAGGATGGGTACAGCAATCTCAGGGGAAATCCTCTGTGTCAATGAAGAAAATCCTCAGCTAAATCTATCCAGTGTGGCAGTTCAATTGGAGGGTAATTTGGTGATCGAAAAACCAGCCGACCTGCCTCAGGCTCTCTGTGTCCTGTTCAGACTCAATTATGCCCTTCCCAAAGTGCATGAGGCATGCATTCAACTTTGTTCAGCAGGTAATGTTAAATCTGGGTGGAGGAGAGCTGGCACCAAAAATACAGACTTTGAAAAAGCAGCTCGCATTATGAACAAAGGTTCTGAAAATCTAGCTACTGCTCCATATAGTAAGTATTAAGTTAGTTAAGTTAGTTTGCAGTAGCGTCAGGAGGGGCGCACCCGTCCTTGTTCAAGTTATCTTTATTAATAATGTTTCTATGCTAAAGCACCAATAAGTGCTCATGTTGTCAGCCTATGACTGACAACAGTGTTAAGCAGACAAGAGTTCATCCTTGTTAAATTGTATGTTTTGAGTGAGTATTTTAGTGACTGTTTACATCTTTTGATTTATTTGATTTATTTGGATCCCCATTAGCATGGCAATGCCACAGCTATTCTTCCTGGGGTCCATACAACATCTTCACAATGTGTCAAAGCAGCCACACACATCCTTCAGGATGAATACACTTGTTCAAACATAAGTAGCTCTGTTCTACTGAACTTTTATATTTAATGTGAACATTTTCTCCGGAAATTTTGTGTCCAGCTTTTTGCCTGCATATAGAGTTTTTATGGCATTGACTTGCATTCACTTTCAATTGAAAAAAAACAACAAAAAACGTGTTTTGGCTGTGTACTTTTTCCCAAATTTTAGTATTGACACAGCCTATTTAAAAATATGAATACAAAATTTATCCACCTAAAATGCCAAGTACAATTGACCGGACACATGAATTGATAATACTGAAGATTTTAAGTTCAATCAGCTTGACATTAAGTTTACTATACTTAAAAAAACAAGAACTTCCAGAACTTAAAATATTTAAGTTTAAGTCACTTGTTTTCAGTGTACATTACTGAACTCTTTTACAGCGACCACTTTCCTCTATTTTTTTTTTGAGTAGATTCATCTTTATTTGGGCTTACAGTGTGTGCTGCATCAGAGGCCTCACCTATAATTGGGTAAACTGAAACCTGCTGGAAACAGGAAGTGGGGCGTGCATGCTTAGATCGGCTCCATATTTTACATGTCTGTCCCTGCCAACAACCATGTAATGACGGGCTGTCTCATTCGGACTGGCGCAAGCGGCAAGGACCCGTTCAAGGTGGCTTTAATTTCTCTGTATTGTGAGTTCATGTGGATAATAGAAGAGTATGTGTTTGGAAAGAACTCCGCCTCACTCAGATTTGGGCGACATCAGCTTCAGCACTCTGATAAATAGATGGAAAATCTTTAATTTTGTGAAGTCAAATAGCTTCTGGCATTTCATGAACAAATCTGATTTGACATCCGTTTATTTGCAATGCTTTCTCACAACATTATAAATTATTCACAAATTTAGGACAGCAAATGATTCTGAACCAGGGCATGAGCACATGTGGCAACCGCTGACACTGCCTGTTGAGAAAATTAAAAACCTTTAAGCTTCTGTTCAGATTTCTTTTTTTTTTAGTATTGACATGCATATATGTGTGAAAAGAGAAATTACTGGTTCAGTAACTTCACATAATAAAATCCCAGCGCGATGAGTCCTATTTAATTCCAACTCGTATTTGATCATTTGTACAGTGTAAAGAGGCAGAAATTAAAAAAGAAAAACTGTGGCATGATGATAGGAAAGAGTATCCGTCGAACAGAAAAGCTGCATAAACAGAGAATCTCAGTAAGGCACGTACAAAATGGATCAATCAATAAATACCTGCTGTGTAGTGAGTTTGGAAGACGTGACAATGAGGGGAAGTATCTTTGGCTTGCGAAAGTCTTTTGAATCATTCCCTGTTGTCATTTATTTTTGATCTTACAAGCTGAAGTGAGAGATAAGACATTCCCTTAAACAGCAGGACAGATCCACCTTCCCTTTTCGTAACGGGTGCCTTCATTATTTAAGAACACAATGAAATGCAAATAATCACCATTGTTTGAGCTGCTGAACGAGTAATTAGGAAGGAGTACATAAAGGCATAAAAAAATTGCATGGGGGATACAAAAGTATATTTCTTTTCTATTTGATATAATGTAGTCGCGATTCATTATAGGACTACTTCCACCAATGCAGAAATAACAGTCAATCATTCATGATGATTATTGTGCAAGTTAATTAAACCATTTCATTGCCTACAGGCAACAGAATACCATTATTAAGACAGAAACACACGTTAACTAAACCGCTTGGCAGCCGATCATATAACAGCTGGGGCATTGATGAGAGCCGAGAAGGAGAAGGGGCTGAACTTGTAGCCGGTTCCACTGTAGAACTTATTCTGAAACTCCACCCTGTAAGAGAAATGACAGTAACATATATTAACAGCTGCTGGCTTCAATCTATCTTTTTTTTCTTCACTTTAGGATCGATCGACCAGTTTGTTGGCGCCGACAGGGGCGAGCAACATTCTCATCCTAACTTGATTCGGTGTCGTTTGTCTTTCATGTGACCAAATAGAAACTGGAAAAATAACTTTAACTAAGAAATTATTCCAGCTAAATGTAATGCTTACTGCTCACACTCATGTAGCTGACTGGGGGATAAGTGTCATACTTAGAAAAAACAAACAAAAAAAAAAAAAAAACAGCAAAATAACCACCACTGCCTGCAACAGTCTGCTGAGTGTCTAGAGAAATGACATCAAGTGTCAAAGTCTGTGCAGGGGACAATGTGCACAGCAATATAAGAGTCATGAGACACACAGAGGAAAGGCCTCTGGGTTATTTACAGAGTCTGACAGCTGGAACACACAGAAACCACAAATCTCTCTTTTTTTTTTTTAAGTGTAAAGGTTTGGACCGTTACTTGTTTTGTGAACTGCGGCTCGACCCAGTCGCCACAATAACACAAACCCTACTTCAGACTTTCAGCGCCTATCTTGTCTCAGCTCTCGTCCTCACCAGTGCAGACGCAGCGCGTGCAGGAAGGCCGACAGTCCCTCCATCACCAGCAGGATGGCGACGGTCAGCGTGGCAAAAAAGGCAAAAATCACAAAGAGCACGGCGGAGCCCACGTAGCCCTGCCACTTCAGAGCAATGCGCATGACCATCACCCACAGCACCTCCGACAGCTCTGTGGACACACACACACACACACACACACACACACACACACAAGTCACAAGGCAGACAGTGGTTGGAAAAAATATCCGTTTGATGTCAGAGAGGAAGAACTGAGTGAGCGACACGCGAGTATGAAGGAGCATGAAGAGCCACTGACGTGCGTGAGCCAGACTGAGAGCCCAGAGCCGGAGGTAAGACGCCGTGTTGGAGATGCATCCCAGGCAGTACTCGATGGTGTGGATGGCTTGGTGCATGAACACGTCCGCAGTGTCAAACTCCTGCCGAACGCAAACAGGATTCATTTAGATCAGACCTGCTGGATTTCGGCCTTTTTTCACAGAACAACTCATGAGTGTGTTTCTCTGACCTCCTCGTCTGCGGCTCCTCCTTCCACCTCCCCCTGACGGGTGTTGATGGAGCCGCTGTCACCCATCAGCGGGCGCCGGTCGTCCTCAAGGCGCTGCGGAACATTAAACCTCTGTCAGGGATCAAGGCTCTCTCTTTAGACATCGTTGTTCTCGCGCGACCGTGACGGGACTCACTACACGACGCCGTCTTCTTGTGAACTTGAAATATTCACATGTGGGTTTCCCAAGCAGGAGGACGGGGACCGAGCACAGAGCCAGCACCACCAGGACCTTCTGCACCACAATCTGCACAGGGCAGAGATGTAAACCAAAACATTAAAAACATGTAAATATAAATATGTACATCTATACCCAATGGTAAACAAACGTGATTTGTTTTAGGAGAAGAAGAAAATGACCCACCTGTCCCTGATAGAGCGGCGGGTTTTCGGCGTTCTCCGTGAAGAGGAACATGTCGATGAAGTGGATCAGGATACTGGGAGCACTCTTGGACTGAGCAGGAGTGTAAGCGATCCACTTGAAGACCACCATGAAGACGAGGTAGCCGAACAGAAACACCATGAAGCAGAGCTCTGGGATCAGCACGAAGAACACGCTGCTGATCTTACCGAAGTGCCTGCGGAAAACGGCGTGAAGCGGAAGAACATATGAAATAAAGAGAGAGAGAACAGCAACAACATGCCGTGATGTAAAGAATCGCTACTTTACCAGTAGTTGAAGAACGACAAGCAGACTCCAAACGTCATGTGAAAAATACCGATGATGACGGACATCTTCATCTTGTAGGAGTTCAGGAAGGTCAGCTTGTTGTTGGCCAGGCCCCAGATCTGACAACCACACAGAAAAACAGCTGCAGATATAAGTGGGAGCAGGCTGGTTTGTTTGTTTGTTTATCTGAAAGAGCGTCACGGTCATACCGGATCAATGCCAAAAGGATAGGCGTTGGTGAAAACCCCAGGCACCACAGGATCCATCGAGAGGAACGGGTACTCTGCCAGCACCGAGGAACTGAGAGAAGGGAGTCAAATAAAAGAGGATGTTTAGCTTACAGGAAATAAAAACCTCACATTTTCCAGAATGAATGAATGCAATGTGCTCACTTCCAAATGTTTTTCTCGAACATGGGGCCGACGTGCCAGGACGAGCTGAACGTCGCGAGGCCTCGGCTGAAGCACTCGTTGTAGATGGCCCCCGTGTAAATGGAGAAAAGGCCCATCAGCAGGATCAGGTATCTCCCTCCAAACATCATCCTCCAGATCTGCAACACAAGAGGTTCGAAGGTGAGGATCCAGGATCCAGCTCCACTGTTCAATGACGCAACCAGAATGTACATGTTCCAATTAAAGATGAGAAACTGGATGACCATGTGGCGAGTGACACCAGCCAGACAAAGCAGAAAAGTACTTCCCAGACAACAATTTGTTCGTGTAAGTGTTCTTTGTTTGAAAATTGTTGTGTGTATATCATTTCATGTTGTTTTATGAGGAAAATGAAAGAAAATTGAAGTTAGAAAAAAAAGACAAACATCTGCACAGCCATGAAATTAATGTTATCCTGAATGACTCCAATAAATCTCAATTCAAACTAAATAAAATCTTATTATTTTCAATTCAGTTTAAAAAAAAACATGTGACTGGAATTTGGACAAAAATGTTTTTCGGTGGAACACACTCATAAACAGACATGGGATGATCTCGGTAATGCTCTCAATAAAATGAAACAAGAGCAGAAAAACAAAGTGATTTTGTTGGAGGACTAAAACTCTCCTCAGCCTGCTTTGTCATATGGAAGTAAGCAAAAATAATGTAATTAAGTACATTCCCTATTAGTCTGAATATGAGGTGAATAGTTATTTTTTCTCCTCCAGATTGTGTCAACCTTTGTGTTTATTTGCAGAACTGTAGTTAAATCCAAAAGATCCCCACTTACTCAGACTTTTTCAGCATTAAATACATTTCTTGGATTGACACAAATCCCTTTTTTTCTTGAATGAACTTACTTGAGTGTGATTTGTGAAGTGTTTAACTGTTCCCTTTACATGTGGATTTTCTCTGATTGCTCCGATTTGCACAAAACAACAAACATGCATGTATACATGTGGAAAGTGAGTGTGTGTGACTGGAGAATCCAGCCTTTACAGGCAGTTGGGTAGGATCGGATCCGGCGCTCCCCAACCCGCATCAAGCAGTGAACGAACGTCCACTGAGTTACCTCATTGGTGTTATTCTTGAGTTTGGGGTCCTTCTCCTCCAGGACCATCCAGAGAGCAGCCAGGGTCATCAGCAAACCGTGACCCACATCCCCGAACATCACGGCGAAGAGGAAGGGGAACGTGATGATGGTGTACACCGCTGCACAGAGAGAAAACACTTCACTGAGGCAAACAAACGCAGGGCTAAACTATATTTATGCGACAGAACGCACAGATCTTTAGATGGGAACTGGCACGGTGGCGTACCTGGATTGACTTCGCGGTAGCTGGCCACGCCGTAAGCATCAACAATGTTCTGGAAACCTGCAGTGAAGGAGTTGATGGGAAACAGAGTCGGGGGAGGGGTGGAGGACGGCAGGCGGTTGTAGAACGAGTCGACCCCACTGCCGCTCTTTCTCTGAGGAGGAGGAAGAAGCAATGAGAAAACAGAGAGGAAAAAAAAACCAACAACCATTTTTTTTGTCCCTGCGGCGCCGTCTCACCCCTCCCTCTCTCAGCGCGCTCTGCAGCTCGGGCAGCTTGGCGGTGGGACACCATGCCTCCGCGATCAGACACTTATCGGTGACTGAAGGGCTGCAGAGGTTCAGCACCATCTGGATCGCCTTGCATTTCTGCACTCGCACCTTCCACTGAGGGAGGACGGCGACGGCTTTCACCAGCAGCTGCTGCAGGAAGCTCTCGGTCTGTGCCAGCACCTGAAAAACCGCAGGCAGGAAGTGAGGGGCAAGACGAGGGTGAACATGATGCTTTGGAGACGGACTGCAAGCTGTATCACTTCACTGAAAGTTTTTCTTTAATGCCTATAGACTAAGGTCCCCATTTTTTATTAAGATGATTTCAGGCTGGAGATTTAAAAAAACCGGTGAGAAAATAAAAGAATTGATGATTGAACTCAAAGGTGGGCCAAAATTCATCTTATAAGTTCTTTTAAATGATCTCGAAAGCTCATTTCTTTCATGTTTTTCTTGATGCAAATACAACTGAGACAGATGTGAGACACTAGGAACAACTGAGACTAATCTGAAACAAAAAAATGTATTTGCAAGGACATTTAGGTCATGTGAGGAAAATGGATAAACGATGCAAAACAATACTGTGGAACGCCTTCCATAAATTCTGCTTTCTTCCTGTGATGTTCCAGTTAAATAACAGTTAAAATTCAAATGCTGATAAGTGATAACTATCATTGCAGCAAAAAGGATACTGGATTGTTACACATCGGCGCAAAACTTACCGATTTGATGTCCTCGATTCTTCCCTGAAGGCCCTGGAGAATCTCCTCTCTCTCAGCACTGCTCTCAGGGTATGCAAACGTCTGAGTGTGGAAGCTTGAAAATCAAAAGAAAGTCAGCTTCAAGACATATCCGGGTGTGGATTTTTTGCCAATTTTATTTTATTTTTTTAATGAATAACCAGATTTCCTCACCAATCGCATATTTTCTTGACTTTTTGTCCGATCTGATCTCCCCAGTATGAGATGAGAAACACTGTCCACTGCACCATTTCCCCCTGTAACAAGAAACAGTAAATCCGTGTTATGAGCACTACAGAATCACTAAGATTCAACATAATTTTCTTCCTCTCTGTGTGACTGAGTTCTCACCGTGTCCGGATGCACCAGTCTGTCCTCCATTTCTCTGAAGTCCACGATAATAAAACCGCGACAGGCCCGCCACAACAAGCGTTCAAACGAGGGGACCTTCCAGGGGTGGACCACTCCGGCCACAAAGCTGAGGAAGAGGAGACGAAGAGGATGAGAGGGCGAGCGCAGATGAAGGCGGGTAAAAACACCGAGCAGACTGTCGTGAGGGTTCTACCTGAGGTGGACATCTTGGCGATTATCAAACAGGCCTTGGTTTTCTAGCGCAGGCGGAGGCGCCTTAAAGACAAAACCAGAAGAAGACATTGTTAGATTGTGGACTAACTTTCCAGTTGAACGGTTAAAGTAATATGTCTTTTATTCACATGTGAGACTGTGAGCGAGTGGGTTTGCGTCAGGACTCCTTGGTACTGGCAGAGTTGTGTCAGCTGAGCCCGAAGGCTGTCTCTGTTCCTGGACACCTGTCGAGAAACACACGCGTGTCACTTGAGACTTTCATCCTCCAGCGGTGGACGGAAAAATCCACGGGGCGTCGCAGACCTCCTTGAGCTCCCGGGCCAGCCTCTCGCTCTCCTCCTCGATGGTGATGAGCTCGCGGGGCTGAGGGGCCGAAGGGGTGGGGCACGGAGGAGGGAGGGGGCACCGCAGGGGCGGAGAGAGGGAGCGACTGATCTCCTGTTCCAGGAAGGCTGAAGGAGAAGAAGAAGATGGAGAACATGAAAAAGAGGCTGAAGCAGTGAATGCTTGGAAGTTGCAAATACAAAGAAGCCTTTCTAACCCTAATTCTACAGTTTAAAAAAAATAAAAAAAAAACAAACATGTAAAGTAGGACAGAACGTGGAAATGTGTATGAAGAACAAGGTAATACTCACTAAAGGTTTTCTCAAGCTCCTCACATCGTCTGACCTCACTGACAAACTTCCTCTGGAAAGCGTTCACATTCGGGTTTAACTGAAACGTCGGGACAGAGAAGGGAAGAAGAGGGTCATGAGGTTACTCATATTCATCTGACTGGAAGAGGAGACGGGGAAATACTGCTTCATGTCACTGACTCAAAGCAGCAGCACTTCACAGGGCGTGCTGCGGAGCCCGGAGAGGGAAGCAAGTGACAGCAAACATGTTCAGAATGGCTTTGATACGAGCCTAAATGAATCCACTCACGTCTCTGAACTCCACCAGGCCCAGCTCTCCCAGCTCGCTGACACAGTTGTAGGCCGAGCCGGACTGAAGGAAGAGCTGCACCAGGCAAACCTCCTCACTGCGAAACATGGAGCCCATAGCTACCTGCACAAGGAAGTTCACAGTCAAACCAAAAAGTGGCATTGTGCAGGAAAACGAGCAAACTTTTAGACTGGAGATCATCCGAACCCTCGACTCAATCTTTATGGATGAGAGATAATCTGCACCTTGTAATAATAACAGGCTCAACAGCCAGACTCTATAAAACCTGGGTTCCCAGGAGAAAAATGCCTCTTATAGAAGGATGGGGTGTGGTTTGCACAAAGCACGGACTGTCTTCTCATTTTCACTTGGTCAGGCTACTTATTCTATGTTCAATCTCTGACTTTAAGTTATGTTTCCGTCTCTTTTGACTTTGATTTTACAACAACTACGGCGCTAACGATATTTGACTGTAATGTTCTGCTTTTGTAAAAAGAAAAAGGAAAAAAAAGTTGAACAAAGTTGTGGAAAAAAAAATCAATTTTTTGAAGAAACGATTCTGTATGTGGTCTAGAAAAAAGATCACAGGTGGTGTCTATTTTCAGTGAGGACAATACAGAAGTCGATGACTGGAAACCGAAGAAAGAGGAAGCGTGGAGTTCTCCTGACTAACGGATAGGTGGAATTTCCATTTCAGCAAAACCCATGTTTCTGCTGCCTCTATTACATTCATCGGAGCTGTGTGTTTAACAGTTTATCATGTTTACTTTGCACAGCATGACGAGAACAGTCACAAGAATCTGTCCTCCAGATTACAAAGCCTTTGAGTTTGGTTTCAGTTTTGAGAGCTGTGCTTTGCGCCGCTGCTGTTTTCTGAAAAACATGAAAGTGGTGAACAACAAGGCTCACAGCGCTGAGCACGGCACTGAAAGTGAATCAACACCTCATGATAAACATGGGACTTTCTGTTAGCTGTCTGTCACTGCATGATCCTGTTGTTCTAACATTAGTGAAGCAGAGAGACAAACAGATCCCAGACACTCACATTACTATAAATAACCAGTACTTGAAGATACTTACAGGTAAGGTGTTTCAACAAAAATGGTACGTGACCTTGATTTTCCTCTAAAAGTCCCATTGAGACTATTTGATCTGCATTTTGTAACCAATAGCTTTATTCTTAGAGCTTTGTATTGACAGGTCAGGGTCACTTACATGTCCCATTTAAACTGAATCAAATGCCTGCTATTGAAAGAGCAATCAAATTAAACTTAAAATTCCAAATACAGATTGGGACAAGTATAATTGACAGCAATACTATATAAATTATTAGTATATTAACGATTATAACTATAAATCAGACTGAGGTCAGTGAAGAAGAAAGGTGTGTTTTTAATGTATGAATGTTGACCTCGGATTTACCTGATAAAGGAGCCAGACGAAACACGACACCAGACCGTTTATAAGCGACTAAAACACTGAAATAAACGCTCTTTTAGCTGGATGTTAGGTGAGGGGGATTCCAGGGAAACTAAGCAGAAGCACATGGGTTTGATTTAAGCCCTGGAAACAACAACAGCCGCCGGATAAGCGCACAAAGTGGATCTGAGAGACCCGCACGGCTCACCTGTCTGCCGCCGCCGCCGTCAGCACGTCCGGGCCCGTTCCCACCGTCGGTCCCCGGAATGTAAACCGGGACAAACTGGACGTTTTTTTTTTCTTTCTTCTGAGATACAGCTCAACTTCTGTCCGCTTCTCACTTCCCGTTTATCAGAGTCACGTTACTGCCGCCTCACGTGACAGAGGAGGACGGCCGTGTTCCGGGTGTCCGCGAGAGCTCGAGGTTGGCTCGGAATGGCGGGAAAACTGTGTTTTTTAGTTTTATTTAGCTTCCCCTCATCTGAAGAGATTACATCTGACTGCCCACCGAAAATTACGCCATACAGCGATGTTGAAATTAAATAGAATATTTTGACCTGATATTAAACAATTTATTATTTTTTTAAGTTTGGGAATCTTTAGTTTATGACAGGATTGATTGGACGAACTTCTAACATCAACTTCTAACAATGGTACATAGATGCATGAATAATGCCATTAAAGAAGTGGTCAGCATGTTTGCCTTGCAAGGATTTCCTGGTTTGAGTCTGGGTTTGCATGTTCTCCCTTCATATGCACTGGTGCATTTGGCATTAAGATGAAATTCAAGTGCGACTGAGTGAAGCCATGACTATGTTTTCATACACCATTCAAACAGTGGAACATGATAAACTTTATGTACATATTCACAGCTTCGGTATACTCGAAATACATCATACAAGGCACTCAGCCTCCATTTTGAATGCGGCAAGTTTGGAGTTCATATGCTTAGGGACTATTCAACTTACTAGTAGTTAATAGGGAGTCAGCCAGTTGGTCTTAGGGCATGGGGGGGAGGCACAGAGATCACAGCTAGTCTTAGGCCACAGAAAGGGAAAATGCCTGCAGTGATGCAAATAGACCACATGGACTGTAAAGAGGCATATAATAACTGCATAGTGCCAAAGATGCACAGCAACCACAGAAATGAATCCTGTTAAAGTAAAACAGCTGCAAAACCATGCACAGGGACCAGAGGAAAACAAATGCTTATTTTAATGTCGCTCTTTGTCATGCTGTAGCAAACATTAGCCTGCTACTTTTAAAATCACAGAAATCCTCACAATTTGAACTAACAAACTTTTCAAATTTATACAGCCAAGAACTTCTAATCAATAGATTTCTGTATTATACTCTTGCAAAACAAATCAGTGTTAAATACTTTGAAAAACGTTCACCAAAACAAAATAGTCTTAATGGAAATGCAAGAATACCAGATGCTAAATGACCCTTGATCAGCACAAACAGGTCCTGAGACCAAATAACCAAGTGACTAATCTATGGTGTTTCCTACCTTCACTACAGAGTACACAGCAATACTTTCGTCAGTCAACGGCGCATCAGGGCAGCCTCTTATTGTGTTTCTACCAGGCATGAAAAGTGTGTGATTTACTGAGCAGTTGTTAAATAAGACATTTTGAAATTGTGTTTGCACCAAAGATCCACAAATGAGAGACACTTGCATGGAAATACAAAAGATATTTTATTGTAAAAGAACAGAGGTGCAACTCATACACAACATCAAGACATGAGGAATATACAAATGGAAAAAAAAAAAAACAACCAATTTTTGAATGGAGAAAAATCAACCTGAGGGATGCCTAAACAAGGGTAAAACTGCAGGAGAAATAAACCTCACGCACATGTTCATCGTCAAATTGACTCTGCATCACTACAGATGTCATTTACCCCTGGAGAAAGTGTAATGAAGCTGCTCTACATCAAGAAGCCATTTGATTAAAGATTTCCATTCTGTATACTTTAGAGGTGTATCATAAGTGCCTGGAAACGTCCTGACACACAATCTACAATAAAATCATTTCTGGCAAACGGGAGAGGGAATTTAGGCTGGCTCAGCATCTCATTTTAACATTATGTGAATTTCAAACATGTTTAACTAAATACGTTACTCCTGCTGTAGCTTAAAAAAAAAAAAAAAAAAAAAAAAAAAACAGTATTTCATGGGATTTCTTCCATGGAATCAAGGACTAACACACTAAAAGAAGCAAAGTTAGCAGTGATTTTTTTTTTCTCTCTCTAAAACTGACTGCGTCCAGGACAGAGGCTGCATCATCCTCTCTTACATACTATAAAATTTGAGGCTTCTGTCCATTCCCGCAGAGGTCAGGAACTGAGCATTTTCTCCAAAGGCCACTCCAGTCACCAATCCTGAGTGATCTGCAATGAGAGAATTCATTAGAAATTTGAAAGCTCGCTGCTTCATGAATTTTTGAACATCGGGACAGAGATGAACGTTTCTTCTGCTCACCTGTGAAGTTGAGGACCTCAGACCACTGCTTGCAGATGTAAACGCGGATGTCAGAGCCTCCGACAGCGAGGTAAGTACCGCTCTGATCAAACACAAGGGACTTCACCTGAAAGCAAAAACAAGAGACAATCGCTCAACACAAGAGATACAACTACACAGCGATTTTCAATCCGATTAGATTCTTTCGGACTGAGAGAACAGACTGTCCTATTTATAATAACACTGAATAAAATGTGTAGGTTTATTTAAATTTCGAAGAAAACCAGTTAATGCATAGATGCCATGATGCTTCACACAGATGTTTGGACGACGTAACACAAGATAATCACTGACATACTGCAAACCCTTAGTTTAATCTCACCTCCAAGCCCTTAGGAGCCATTTCAGGGTATCGGAATACAACTTACTGGTATGCACAAGAGTTACTTCGTTAAACTACAGACAGCAACGGAATTTCAATGAGAATTGATAATTATCACCTCATAGTTGTTGTCCAGTGTGATGGTCTTGAAGTTCTTCAGCTTCCTCAAATCCCACAGTTTCAGAGAGCTATCCTGGGCGCCTGGAGCAAAAACAACAATGTAAAGTTACATTCGAGTGATGCAAGTGCAACTTCTGAAATGTTCCTGGAAATTTTCGGGAAACAACTAAGTGCAGCAGTAAATCAAACCTGTGGCCAGATAGTATCCATTCTCAGAGAAAGCGATGGAGGTGACGGGTCCAGAGTGGCCGGGAAAGTTGGCCACGTTGGTACGCTCCTTCAGATCCCAGATCTTGATCTGAGAGTCGGCCGTGCCGGTGCCAAAAATGAGACCGTCAGGATGGAACTGGGCGCAGGTGAGAGCTGTGGAGAGCCGGCCAGCGGAAACATTAAGTACTTAGCTGACTGTGAAAAAGAGACATCCTGTGTTTAAGTATAGAGACGCTCACCACAGCCAGCACTTTCATCAGTAACCTTGGTGAGGACTCTGCCAGTCTGGATATCAGAAAAGGCCCAGTACTGCAGGAAAAAAAAACTACACTTAGTTTTGAAGAAGTTTGGAATTACAAAGACTTTTTTCCTTCGGTTAATAACTGAAGAATGTGGAGTATTAGCTTTGAAAGCTGAACACACACCTGATCCTCAGAGGAGCTGAGCAGGTAATCCCCGGTGGCATGGAGGGAGAGCCCAGTGACTCCCGCCTCGTGGGCGCGCACCACCTGCACACAGTTCCCTGCTGTGACAGACCACACGCGGATGGTGGTGTCTGGAGATGCAGAGAACACCACAGACTAGAGGGGGAAAACAAATGGAGAGTAGATGAAGGAGATGTAAACAATAGCTCATATTTAAAGTCACTGATCGTCTTTTAGATCACATGGTGAGATTTCAGTTCCTGCTGAAATGACAAACAGGCCAACATTTACCTGAGAAGGATGGTAGATGACAGAGGTGACTTTCTTAGTGTGGCCCTTAAGCGTGGCCACAATCTGCTCCTCGTTCTTGTCAAACACCACCACGTTCTTATCAGCTCCACCTGAACGAGCACAAAACGGTCAATGTCACAAAACAGTCTCTTGACACATCCCAGATGTGAACACATTAAGTATGAGTCAAATCCTACGTACCAGTAAGCACTTTGTTGGTGTCAGAGGGACACAGATCCAGAGCCAAAATACCAGGAACACTGGCACTATGGAGACCCTGAAGGCAGCAGCAGACACATCATTGAGACAATGCACATCACACCAGAGCTTCAAAAGATTCTGAAGGACCAACACTTACAGCGTGTGAGGCCACCTGGCGATATTTGCTGAGATCCTCAGCTCTAACCAGCTCTTCTGGGACAGTTTTTCCTCTCTGGAAAAAGATAAAGCAGAAAAATAAGTGTGAGGGTGGATTGGATACAACACAGAAGAGAAGTCACATCATAACAAGAGGAATATAATACCTTCTTTCTCTCCGTAGTGAGAATGGTGGCTTTGTCTTGGAGCTGTTAATAGAAGAAAATATGGAAACATCTTAAAAGAGTTCTGAGACCAACACTGGCTTCTTCAGGAATACAAGAGCCAACACTTACCTTCTGAATGATCTCTGGAGTCATTCCCACCTGTTCGCTAAGCTCCATCGGCTCTCCACCAGCACCCTGGAATACGAGCAGCAGAGAATTAAAAATAATAATAAATTTAAAAAAAAAGTTGTTTTTTTTTAAATAAAAAGGCAGGAAATTCTGTGATGAGTGATGCTGAGAGTTTTCTTTACTACGGATTCATTCAGTTACTTACTGCTGCAGTAGGCTGAGAGGCAGGGACTGCCTGAGGGGCGACCAATCCAGCTTGGGGTTTAAGAGTGGCCAGAGCTGTGGACGAAAACGACAAGAACGCCATTATTTAATGAGCTATCAGTTCGCTCATGTTGATCTGACAAGTAGTGTCAAATTTATTCAAGCGCCTTCATTCTCTTAAAAAGTAACAGCAGTCAGCTGACCCTCTCTTGCAGCGGTGACCTCTTTGGTGAGTCGAGCAATGACTCTGCAGGCCGCATCATGTTGATACAGGGCGTGTGACAGTTCTTGGCGAGTTGTCTGCAGCTGCTGCCGCAAGGTGAAGCTATGAAGCATAACAGCATCCTGAAACAGAACATTTTATTGTTTCAAATTTCAATTTGAAGTCAAAAAAGGCAAAAACAATTTGAGAATGATTAATATGGCTCATATTGGTTGAGGTAGCTCTGATAAATGCATGTGGCAACGTATTTGTGGTGAAGAACATTTTATCACCAATATCAAAAATGCTTATATTTACAAAAAGAAGAAACCAGGAACCTTAAAGCAGATGATTTCAGTGATTTATTGTGAGCAACTTCTTTGCAGATCCACAGAGATCACAGCACTTACCCACTCATCTTGAAGGGACTTGAGAATGGCCGGAATGCTTGTTGCAGATGGTGCCTTTGGTCTAATAGGATGGGACACTAAATCCGAGAAAGAGAACAAGCACCGTTTATTGGACTTTCCAAAGAACTGATGTAATCTTGTTGTGCTGATGTTCAAGGTTCCTGGGAGAATTGTTGAGAAACATAAAATGGCACTTTTCTACAGAGGCGTACTCTAAATGTAACATGTGGGAGTTTAGCTACAATGCATGTATTACTATGATTCAGGTTCAAACATTTGGTTCAGAATAGATAAGTAAAACATTAGTTAGGGAGGGAGAGGTGGTCACAGTCTACACTTCTTTGTACAAGCAGTTTGGCACATGTACTACCACAAATCTCAGCAATTCATTTCACATGAACTCTTAATATGAGCTGTATAATCAGATGAACAATATAGGGATTCATCAGTGCAGACTGACTAAATCATTATTTTTGTTTTTGAAAAGTGCTGTGAAAATAGTTATTATGACTTGCTACTTATTGACCCTTATAGTAATGTAGAAAATGCAAGAATACAGAGGTTACAGAGCAAAATAAAACTTGCAGTTACTAATGTAACTGCAAGTCAGTAGTGCAACTGTACATTGGTTTTCTATCACGTGTACTTGTCAATAGTTGAATTTCCCAGAATACCAGAATTTTCCAGTTAAGGATTACAGTACCTCTCTATTTTAAGAGTTCAACAAAATAGATAATACTTAATGAACAAAGCAGCCAAATCTAGACTATAATAATCACTGAACGCTTGCACAATAATGTTTTAATCAAAAGCCAAGTCAGAAATTAGAAATTGAGATGTTGATTAGATTTATAAGCAAATGGGACATTTCTGTACGTTAGACCTGTGAATTTATTCATGAATTAACATCTGTAATATTGAAATACATATCCCTCGGCTGGACGTGACCAACTGAAAAGCGTCCTGTGTGCCGATCTGTAGTTTTTACCTTTGATATCTACCAGCTGCTCCTCGGACAGCGGCTGTCCGTTCATCGGGTCCGTCCCATTCTCTGCGATGTACTTCTCGATCAGCCTGCGCTCAAACACCTGGTTGGACACCGGAGAGACGCACGGGTGCTCCGGCACCTCGTTGGAAACTGGGTGGAAGTACAGACATAACTCCGTTACAACAAATCATGCAAACCCATCTGCAAAACGACCCCAAGACAAAACTAGGGGACTAGTTGAAAAGGAAGGCGGCAATGCATGGCCGCTAACGTTAGCCGTGTTAGCTAGTAGCATTAGCGTGCTACTTAGCTAACCTCCACTGCCTCCGTCATTTCAATGAATGCAGATTTACGTACTTGCACAAACCAAAGACATCTTTCCGGCGCAGTCCTAATGGCCTCTTCTTACTCTTGAGTTGTATTTGCGTGGAATCAGAAAGTTATAACCGCTAATGAAGACTTTACTTATGTTTTGCTTGAATTGGAAGTAACACGCTGTCCTTTCATTGCCGCTACAAACGGAGCTTCTTCTTCTTCTACGCTTCAGTTGACTTCAGTGACCACACCGCCCCCTGCAGGCAGGAACCACAGCGGCACAAATGAAAACGGCATGAGTCAACATGAAAGATTAAAATATAGAAATTCTAGGCGTCACCAAGGCAACTTTACTTATATAGTATATTTTAGCAAGAACACAGTTCAAATTCGGATCCAGAGTGATAAATACACAACAAAATAAAATGATTTGTTTTGCTGAAATGCAACAGCAAACAGAGAGGTCCTCAACAGTATTTTTTTCTTACAAAAAAAACTCAAGACTTTTAGCTGTCCTGCAGGCCTCCTGAGCACCCCCCCCCCCCCCCCCCCCCCCCCCCCAGCTTTTCAGTCCACAAAAATGTACTTTATTGAATACTTATTTAAATTGGTGAGTTAAAGATGAAGTTTATTGTTTGAAACATGACATGTCAGTAATGAAAAAATATCACAAGCAGTAGTTTCAACTTGTCTTCAGATGAAATGATACTGTGATTAATATAGTGCCTTGTATACAACATGAACATATCAACAGGCTATTGCAATATCCGGCGAAACATGTTAACTTGTCACATGACTATTACTACAATTGCCTCAAAGGTAAATTCACTACACCTGTAAAATAGATTTTACTTCAGAACAGACGTTTTAACATCATTATTTGCTGTTGAAGTTAGGAATGGTCAAAACAAGGAAGGGTACTTTAGCTAACTCAATATTACTGTACAGTACTTAGAATTTCTCTGTTGCAAACTTCAGTTATCAACACCTTATTTATCACGTAGCCCTAAAGATCATATCATAAACACAAACACACACATAGACACTCAGAAGATACAGTGCAGATCATATTGGTCCTGAGGGTCTGGAGGTAGGTAACAGCAAGATATTTCACAAACATCATCCATCTGTACTGGTATTACTTGAGACAGGAAGGTTCATTCTCAAGTCATGCTTCAGGAGAAAATTACATGAAAGCATTACAAGAGATTCTGAGAACAAACCATGTCAACTGTGCAAAAGGCAAAAGTGAGGTCCTTCTTTTGCATAACAGCTTAAATTCAGCTTGACGTTCTCCTATCCTGTCAGTTTCTCCGCGCCTCGTGTTTCTCCCTCCGCCATCACAGCTCCATTTATAAAAAGTTCAGCTTCTTTGATGTGTAAACGCTGCATGATTCAGACGTGTCCGTGTCCAAAGGCAGTGCAGAAAAGAACTCGTGCGATGCGCTCCATCTTTGTTCATCGCCGTCCTTCTTGATCTGGAATCGGACGCAGTCGTCAGATGAGTGGAGGCAATCTGAAGTTCCCGCCACAGAGATGGAAAATCTGTTCTCCTCACTGGATCTGTCCTGCTAGGAAAGAATAAAGACATATTTGAAAAATACTTACAAGCTAAAACTGAATATTCAAACCTGCTGGTTAGCAGTGAAATACCTCCACAGGTAGATTATGACTTGGAGAGTTTTCAGCTGTTAGTCTCTGCGATTCCTCATTTTCAGCTCTTGGATTCCTTACCATAACAGGAGTATAACCCTGGAAACACAAACAGCAGCACATTTGACGACTGATACATCTCAGTTTAACTGTTTTCACATGGTTGGATGGTTTGTGAGCCTTACTGTGTGAACAGGACTGGCTTGCGGAGTCCATTTTCTTGGTGTCCCAAGCTGCTGAGGATGACTGTAGTAGCCGGAGGGCTGAGGACACGGCTGAGGACACGGCTGACTGTACTCCTGCAAAAACAAAGACAAGCAGACTCAACGCACTGGTGATACAGCATTCAAGGGAGGAAGGCAAAACTCGAATTTAGGAATCACACAGACTTTACTTTCAATAGTTTTATGAATATACACGTCCTAAAAAACATGCATTACGTGTTATACACCTTTATCACACTGAGTGCAACATTTTCTGTGAACACCTCTGAAGGGACGGCTGTCCTCGCTGTTAATGTAAGCAGTGTCATGTTGCCAATATCTGAAGAGCTCTCTAAGTGCTTCAAAAACAAGACCGGGGATGCTTTTGTGGAAATACGTGACGTGGATTTTAAATGCTCCTTCAGCACAAGGGTGAGTCAGACGTACCCAAAGATTTACCACTATAGTTTCGGCGAGCTGCTTTATTGCTCCATAAACTGAGAAGAGCAGAGTTTCTAATACAGCTATTGAATCAAAACATGAGAAGCGTTGATACAGCTCAACTCAATAAAAGCATTTTTTAACCAAGAGGACACTCATGCACTGGATAAAGATGCTTTAAAAATGCAAATCCAGTGAGATAATGGTGAGTTTTTATGTTATGGAGCAGTCGAAGTCTGACTTTTAAAATGATTTGGGAGGATTTAAAACTATTTCCACACACAATGAACATTTAAAAATGTGATTAAGAGAAGATGTGAACAAAAATATGAATACAATACATCGCAGTGTTTGGGTTATTTGCTTCTCACCTGGATGTTGACCCTGGGTGGGTTGGCCTGTGGCGCACGGTTTGTTCTTAACCCTGTGATGATCTGCGAGAGGCTGCAGCTTGGGTAGCGCTTCATGAACAGGATGAAACCGGCCAGTGACACAAACATGCCGGACGGGACCGTTATGGATTTGAGCAGCGCTCGCCAGGTGCCCACCTTTTTATCTGGATGGAACACAGACGCAGCAACGTCACGGATTTTAAGGAACAGAAGCTTCAGTGAGAAGCATGCGAGCAAACGAATGCTGCAACGCACCGATGACCTGCAGGACGGTGGACGACACCAGGTTGCCGTTACCGTCTCTGATTTCGTAGAGGCCGTCGTGCCTCGAGGTCAGTCTGGTAATGACAACTTCGTTAATGGAGCCATTCCTGCTCAGAGAGATGATGCCCCTGTAGCGGAGGTCATGGTCAGTTATCTGGCCCTCGCGGATCAGCTGCACCGGGCCGCGCGGGGGTTTGGGATCGAAAGGGCCGAGCGAGGACTCGTCGGGATATCGGGAAGGGGTGAAAATGAGATGGGCATGAGGGACAGGAAGAAACAAGGGCAGGTTTAGAGACTCCCTGGTGAAGCGTGTGACATTGAAGGAGTGGCCTGCATATCCGTATGCAGAGTCACGAGCAAAACGAGAGCAGGGGAGAATGAAAGAAATGTGAAGGTGTATGAGGGGGCGTCGGGTGAAAAAAGGAAAGATAAATGTAGTTACCACCACTGACAGAGATCCAAAAGTAACAGAAATTGATCGGTCAGCGTCTCAAACGTCTCATGCTGTGCCTCTGCTCACCGCGGACAGTGAGGGTGCTGCGGGACAGCACCTTCCCCTCATCGTTTCTCACTGTATAATTGCCCTGGTCTGCCTGTGTCACTCTCTCCGCCACCCACACCTTCCCCCCTCGCAGCAGTCGCCCTCGGCGCGCGTCGCTGGTTTCGGGGTCTGTCCGGTTCCACAGGATGACCGGCATGGCCTCAGGGGGAGCCCCTCGAGGGGAAAACTCCAGCAGGGAGCCGTTTGCAGGGATACTGTGCTCGAAGTTCTCCCCGTAGTTCTTACGGTAGGGCTTAATGCATTCTGAATCAGGGTGGGGGGGTAAGAAACGAGAGAAAGAAAGAGTTAGAAACAATTCTGTGTGGTTACAGTTTGACCTCTTAAAATGCCACTGTACCCCAAAAATAATTTAATCATTGTTTTTGCAGGCTGTAGTTGTGATATATTGATGTTTAGAACTCAGCAGTTCAATATACTATTTAATAAATTTAGTACATTTGGTTGAAAATATATGGACTTATAAAAATATTTTCTATCTCTGTATTTTTATTGTTGATAAATTCATGGATATGAGTGTTTTTGATTTTTCGATTTTGGAAAAAAAAAAAATAAAACAAAGGACTTAAAATACTGAAATTGAATCCAATGAGAAGCAGATGAGGAACAATTTCTGGTTCCAGTGAGTATATGGACAAAGACAACTCGACACAATCAATTATAAGAAACAGATAGATCCTTTGTACCTGAAACAATCAAGTGAACCGTCTCGTAAGTGAACCCAATGGACAGCTTGTTGGCGTAGAGACCCTGATCACTGTGAGTTACTTCTCTCAGGACCAGCGTCTTATCTCGAGTCCACTCAAAGCGGGGGTCCTTCACCTGCAAGAGAAAAGTAAACAGTCTCACGTTGTACAGTTTGTACTCACCAAAACACCTCTGCAGCTCTCTGCCCACCTAAAGATTACTTTTATTTTTTGACAACTTCGGGAGACAAGTGTTAACTCTTTCAAAAAACAAATTAAAAATGAAAATAAAACGGGGTCACAGACTCCCACTTACAGTAGTTTTTTCCAGGAGGACGTGTCTCGGTCCATCAGGATGGGGTGAAAAAGTCACAATTCGAGATGTTGAGTCCACTGGAAGACGGAATTCCTTCCCGACACAAACTGTCTGGACTTTCTCTCTTTCTCCTGCAGGAGCAAAACACCAACTCAGAAAAACCTCTTGAGATATAATGCCATGCAGATGATTAATGAGTGTTTAAAAGTAGCTCTTTACTCACCCAGCAAATCCCAACCTAGGAGAAGAACATAAATAGATGACCAGTTATCACCAGCAGAATGCAGCTTCGACAAGTGCTCAGAAGGAATTTTGTTATAGGCGTAGTACAGAGGTGTTATGGTTTGCACTAAGATGTAAACTCAGCTGGGATCAGCGCAAAGTAGTGTAGACGATGGATCAAGTGAAAATAAGTCACAATCATTACATACAGGTGGCACTAATATCTTAACTGGCATATTATTTGTTGAGTACATTATTAAGGGCAACAATCATTGTGTTTCATCATGCTTAATTCACCCATCAAAGCAAACAGCTAGAATTCACAAACATGGACAGTTTAAAGACAACTATTAACCACATATTATTGGAATTTGGGGAGAAAAAAAACCCAAAAGTATCTCAAGAAAACCCAGGAGTGCACAACAAGCTTGAAAATCAAACCAGGTATATTTCAACTGTAAAGTGAGAGTGCTGTATTGATCCCTAATGAAACAGTATGTCCAGTGTCCAGGAGAAAAGCTACAAGTTAATCAATTCATAAACAACTGCTTTGTATTTTAAACTAATAAATACAGAAATAGATATTTCTTCATAGCTGGTTAAAACAATTTCACTGGGTAATCTGTCTGTGGAGCTGTCTTTGTTAACAAAGAAGAGGAAATGCATTTAAGTACAAGAGAAACTTGAGGGAGAATAATTAAAACTTAACACCAAACCTTCCTTTGAAAACTTACCCAGAACGAGAGGAGAGATAAGCAGAGCGGCGAGGAGGACACGGGAGGACATTTTCTCCTGCAAAACGGAGCAGATAGTTCCATCTGTAAACATAATTGTTATTCATCTCCAGCCTCCGGTGAAAACAAGCAGCCGTTTGCGACCCGGCTCGTCAATCAGCAGCCTACACGAGGGGGAGCTCACGGACAGCCCGGATCATGTCTGCGGAGACAAAAACCCGCACGGCTCCCTGCTCCCACGTCTTCCACAAAGCATCGCCACTGACACTCATGATGCCCATCAAGTCACGTCCGCTCAGGTGTCCAACATGTTTCCCCGCCTCTCGGTAACCTCAAGGAGCACACATGGGCCGCGCGCCGCCATCTGGAAGCCCACATTAACACACACACAAAATCCCCCAGATTGTGAAAATTCCAGCGCGAACCCACCTGCAGGATGAGGGACATTTGACTCCAGCGGAGGATATTTATGATTGTTTATGTGGATGGGGATAAGAGGATATAAACGTCCTCTGCATAGCGCGCATGCGCACTGAGTCCTCCTGTGTTATGGCGACGCTGGTTCTATTCTCAGCAGCGGATACGAAAAGCGCGTCTCAGCGCCTCAATGCACAAATACGCTTCTAGCTCAAGTGGAGAGCGCGCTTTCAGCGTGCGCCAACATTTGTTCATGAAATAGGGCTTTTACTGAATATTTAATAAGTATTTTTAATTTGCCTATGATAATTGTTGAGCTGATAATTTTCCTTTAGCTGAAATCACTTTTCAAATGAATGCAAACCCCCTCCTACTGGTTAAAACTTCGCACAGAAATAATGCCTAAAAATGTGTAATATATTAGAATAAATTATGAGATAGCCAATAAAAGAAATGTGAACTTGGAAATCGTTAAATTCGTTCTATAATAAGAGGACATGAAGCAACAGAGTGAATTTTCCAGTTACACTAAACCCAGGTTTTACTATTGGCTTGTTAAATTGAAAAGCTCACATTAATTGAAATAGAAATCAATGTGTGATGAATATTACTATAAAAAATAAGACCCTGGAGGTTTGGACCTTCGTCCAGACTTCTTTGTTAAGGGTGGACAAAAGTGTCGACATGAAAATTTTACAAGATTGTCAGTGGTGATCAAATCAGGAGAAGCTGCCTCATGTACAGCAAAGTGATGATAGCTGCACAAAGTTTTTGCAAAATCTAGATTGAGACTGCATGTAGAATTGTTCTACACCAAATACAATTGTCTCATACAGTCTAATGTTTGTCAAACACAGAAATGACCGAGATCAAGTGCGACAGAGAGTGATTTCTTCTTTGTTGAATACCCTGGGACAGTGGAGTGCAAACATAGGACATTTCCAGAATAAATATTTTGTGTTTGTGCGAGTCTCTGTACAAATACATATATATATATATATATATATATATATATATATATATATATATATATATATATATATATATATATATATATATATATATATATATATATATTTGTGCATTATTGTATTTGGTGCCCCCCAAGGTGAAATATTAATAGAATAGAATAGAATAGAATAGAATAGAATAGAATAGAATAGAAATATTTCATTAATTCCTGAGGGAAATCATTTAAAAAAAAAACCTTTAGAAAAATAAATAAAACAAATTGTATGTTTTGAACCGAAGTTGGGAACAATGTCATTTAAAAAAAATCCAGGAACCTTCCGGTTTCAGAACAGTATTGTTTATTTATCCATCTTGCGCTTATAAACATATAGGAATTAACAAATATACTGTATATCTTCCAACTGTCTGATATAAAGGAGTTTAGATTTTAGATCTCTCCAAGCTCACAGACATCATAACTTTGCTCACATTGGGAACGTGTCCAGTCTATGGTGTCCAGTTTGCGCAGTTGTTGCGCAGGATTTTGAAGCCCCGCCCCTTTCACGTTGTCTCCACCCAGAAGCAGCCGCTCATAAACTCCACTGTCTCCTTCAAGGACGTTGATAATTAACAGCGAGTGTTCAGCATTTTCTGTATTTAAAGGCTGTCTTCAAGCATCCTTCGCTTTGAGGGAAAAGTGTGTGACGCCTGACTGTTGCGCCAGCTGAAGCCTCTCTGGAGTAGACCGTCCTCTCATCATCCCTCCTGTTTCCTGTTCGCCTTCTGTCTGCAGGATATGTGGCTTGCGTTGCTGACATTTTCCAGTGTCTTCTTTGGTGAGTTGATATTATTTGTGCAAAGATGTAACATTAGGTATTCCACCCGAGCGCGCTTCAACCATTATTATTATTTATTTATTTTTTTTTAATTATGTTAATTTTACAAATAGCTCATATACAGAGTATCCATCCAGAACCTTTCCGGATCCTATCCTTACATTCACTAGGGAAGGAAAAAAAACACCTTATGTTTTAATTACACTTCCGTATCGTAGTTATTCTGCTATTACTACCTTCTTTATTTGTGACACTGGGAAATACTGTTGTTTCTTAAAAATGAGGATGATATTAATATCAGCGGGTAAATCTGTTCAGGCATCTCAGGTCCTGCAGGACTGTTCAGGAGGAAGACTACAGCGAAGCCGACTGGACTTCATGGTGCATTCAAGTGCAACCCAGCTGCTTATATTCGTTGTCTAAATACGCACAACTGTCATTAATTTCTTCTTCATTTATTTCTGATTCCTCTTACAGGTTCCTCAGTTGTAATTTTCAAGTTGTTTCACTGTAATATTTTTTCTTGGATAAATATTTAACCCGTCCGCAAAACATATTTTGAATTCCAGGCAGACATTAAAAATTGCATTAAAAATGTGAAATAAAATAGTTTTCAGAAAACTTATTCGTTCACTCAGAACATCACATTGATTCAGGACAGTGTGTGGTGACATCCACTCAGGGGCTGTTTGAGATGAGGACAGGTTCAATACACACCTCCTGTTGCAGGGAAAATTGTATTTTCCCCTGTGTGTGTGTGTGTGTGTGTGTGTGTGTGTGTGTGTGTGTGTGTGTGTGTGTGTGTGTGTGTGTGTTCTCTGCACCAATCATCAATCGGTCATCTGGTTGCCCACACGGCTCACCCTCATCTACTTAGTTAATTGATTTACCAGTGTGACAATCTGTGACTCTGGAGCAACCGGGTCTTGATCGGAACTGTCTAATGGATTTTGATGTTTGGCTTATGAAAGACAATGAAAGACCTCATGCTTCTGCCTTGTGTGAGCTGTTATTATAACGTGTGTAACCATCCATCTGGCTTTCATCTCACTTATTCTGTTCAGAGTTGTGATATTGAAAGTAGGTGGATGGATGGTTTTATATCTATTGTGTATGGATTAAGCACGAAACAAATGCTACAGTCCAACCACCTGGAAAAAAAGAAGAAATGCACAAGGACATGCAAAATAAGAATCTGGTGGAGTTTGATGAAAACAATTAGATTTTCTTTGAGAAATCTGCCTGTAGGAGCCATGAATGTTCTGTGAGGTGTATTTTACTGTGAGGGTTTGTTGTTTTTTTTCCATATTTCTGGCATCGTTAGTTATTTTTTTATGATGTAATTTAAGGTGTAATCATACTGAGTATGGCTGTAGCGCGTCACATGGATGGATGTTATAGTGTAATCATCTTTTCACCTGTGGGCAAAGGAGAGAGAGGGAGAGCTGGGTCGCCGTACTTTTTGTGGACTGCAACTTTCCTTGATGGTTACTCATCATGATCGTGACTCATTTCTTTCTTGAAGTTGCTCCACTGCCAGGTCAACAATATATGTATCGGGGACAGATTAAGCATGTAATTATGACAAAAAAAAATCTGTAGTGAAACAACTTGAAAACTGGAACAATAATAAGAATACGTGATCAGGATCTCGTAATTACGAGATAAGCAGTTTTTTTTTCTTCAGTGCATGCAATATGCTTCCATGCTGTCCTGATAAAAATGATTTTAATTAAAACAAATCAAAAAGTAAAACTTTTCAAATGTATTTTCGTCACTAACCTATTAAACATTCTCTGAGCCAGCTCAGTCGATCCACCTCACTCTTCACCAGTATCATTATTATTCATACACTGAATTCATATTGCTTCATTTTACTGTGTATAACTACATATCTCTTTGCTCACTTCATTTTATTGACTAAAAATTACAGTTTGCATTATGTTGAATTTCTTTTTTTCCATTGAAAGTGAGCGATGTTCAAAGTCCTTCAACATTTTGGTTGGGCTTCACACGCACTGATGAAATACTGTATTTTTCATTTATTTTCATCCAGAACATGTTGGGAAAACTTAAGGTGTCACCAGGCTTAATTTGCCACTGCATGCAGCACCTTTTCTCAAGGCTTTATATATTTTTGAAGTCTTTTCATATTTCTGTCTATATTTGCTCACTTTGAATCTTTCCCTTACAGGTTTATGTGTTGGTCAACGCCATTACGAGATTTGTTATGGAAGAGACCTAAGGTTTTCATTACGGTACACACCTCCTCTGTACAAAGGGCCGCTTTACTTCAGCCCTCATAGGGGAGGACCCATGAAGACTCTGATGGATGAAGGAAAGGTGAGCGGCATCTCTGAGCTGTGTCCAGCCACCTACTGAAAACATAAAAGTATTGCATTATTACTGAGATTTAAGACTGTCCACTTTGTTCTTCTTGTAGTCACAGCACCCACGCCTCAGTGTTAGTATTCATGGAGTAATTCTTCAAGATGTGAGAGAAGAGGACGAGGGATATTTTTCCGTCTCACTTTTGGGGAATGAACTCAAGATTATCGACCTTAAGGTCGTGGGTGAGCAAATTATCTTGTAATTGAATCATGTTTTGACATTGGCTAATCAAAACTGATACCTTACTAGACCTATCTATCCATCATCCATCCGACGCGTTTTCAGATTGTGCCCAAGAGATCACCATGGAATATTGGGATTCATTTCAATACCGAGTTCGGCCAGAAGTTGACTTCGTGGAGTTCACTCGTCTTCACAATCTGAAAAACTCAAGTATCCTGTGGAATCGCAAAAACCGTGAGATGTATGCTGGCAGCCGTGGAGCGATCAAAGACAACCTCTGGAATCTCCCCTATCTCACTCAGAAAGACGACGGCTACTATAACTTCAGGGAGAAAAACAACAACCTTGTGTCTCGGATACTTCTGAATGTAAAAGGTGACGTTGAGAGTTCATAAGAGTCAGGTGACAGATTTTAGATTGCTCGACAACATCTGAAATTGTTTTAAACTTTCAAAATGCTCTTTATCCACAGAACGTATCGCAGAGTTAACAGTTTATGAGGACGATCACCTTGAAATCGTGTATCCTTGGCTGGTTCGAATGAAGACTATGACCTTTACACCTGAAGGACAGGATGAACCTGCATCAGTGATGACCGACGGTCGTCTTCAGCATGATTACTGGTTCAACGACAAAATCCAGGCGGTGACTAACGGCATTGAAGTTTTTCGCGCGGAAGGCAAAGACACCGGCACGTTCCGCTTTAAGGACTCCGACGGCAACCTGATCATGGTCGTGCATCTGACGGTGAACGATGGTGAGCAGCAGTGTTTGTTCTCCTGCAAATGGCTGAACAGTTATCATATCACCCTCACTCTTCAAATAATCCATTTTTATTCCAGGTTCTATCATTGAGACTATATCTTTTGTTTCCGTTGGTCTGCTCATCCCTGCCACGATCATGCTCTATTGCTGTCGCTGTTGCGCAAAGAAGCACTATAAAAAATATCACTCTGCTCCTGAGACTCCAGCTCCTCCTGAAGTGGATCATCATGTAAGTATTTCCTCAAATTTGCTTTCAGATGAGATTTTCTGACATAAGGTTCTATTTTTCTATTATGTGTCGTCTCTTTTTTTGATAGCAGGGCGGTGATCAAGCTGCACGCCCAGCTCCACCGTCTTATACTCTCTCTTATCATCATGTGAAAGTTCCTAAATCGCCAAGAGTGACTTCCTCTGGTCCCCCAGTGAGTGTGGCTCCGACGTTTCAATGCTGTAATGTGAATGTCTTGGGAAGGACAGTGGCGGTATGAAGTCGAATCAGAGTATAAGTTTTTATAAAGGTTAAATGTCAGAGATTAATTCGAAATAGTTGAAGCCAAAGAGTTCTGCAGTGAATTTGATTTAAAATGAGATCTAGATTGCATATATTAATTCAACCATTTCAAGTGCATGCTATGGTTTCTTACTTTCTGTTACGAGTTGACCTGCTGGACGGACTGAATTTTCTCTGTCTTACAGGTGTCTGAGCCGGTTATCGTCCCCACTCATCCTCAGGTATAAACACAGACTGCTCTGATGTTGACACAACACACATGCCTTTTCCCATTCTGTTTTCATTTTTCCAAAGCCTTGTGGGAGCTGCGTTTCCACGTCACATTGCCGTCATGCAAAATAGCTCCCTGAGTCTCTTCACTGCGTAAACGCTTTTACTCTACTTTGCAGGTGTATCAGCCAGCGAATGTCATTGTGACTGCTACTCAGCCTGAGGTATGAACACAGAATGCCCCCATTCCCTTAACAGAGTACAGACTACAATCTCTAATGAGTTGTGGCAGATAAATTCTCCTCTGGGTTGAATGAAATATTTCTTTTCTATCCTGTTCTAAATCAAGCTTATTTATTTACTGCTTGTTCAGGTCACACCCTCAGGAGGATGGAAATCCACTCTGGTTCCTCCAGTCAACTCAGACTCGCTCTCCTCAGACTGTGAGCCAGTGTTCAAGCTGAAAGGAGTGGAGTATTCCTCTGCATCCCCCCTCAGCTCAGACTCAACTCTCGCTGACGTTTACACCTCTGACAAATTAAACTTTCGCTAGAGAGCAGGTCAACTATCCAAATGAGTTAAAAGACTGAATGAACTGGGTCTAAGAATGTTTTGACAAATCTGTAAAGCCAATGTGATGGATAGAGCAGATGGGGGAGTGTAGAGCTTTAAAGATCGTATAATCACAACTATACCCACAAATAATCAGGTTACTAATCAGGTTACTAATATCGATATACTGATATGTCAGGATTATGCTGTTACATAACCATTCACAATTAACGGTTTAGGTTTTTTTTTTATTATTCTGATGTGATAGATTAAGTTGCAGCTGAGATGAAGAGCTGAGTTAAGAAACCTCAGTATATCAATCACTGTGCCTGCTAGTTCTTACTGTAATAGTTTTTTTTATGAAAGATTATACTGCTATTTATTAATATTTTATAGCCTTTTCTCAGGTAAGAAGCTATACATCTCAACCAATTTCTTATTTCTGAAATACCTCAGTTTTTACAGTAAACTCTAATAATCAGGGTGCAAAAAAAGAAGTCATCCTTTATGAAGCTGTATAAATATGGAACACATTACTGTTCACTTTGCCTTTTGCTTTTTAGTCACTGATACCAAGGAATGGACGGATAAGCTTTTCTTACTGGTGTAACCTCGTTTATGAGGTTGTCTTTTCATTTCCTATGTGCCTTCAGCTTCTGACACATGAAATACATAATGTATTTTTTGGAGGATAGGAGGCTTTTTCAAAATGTTTCAGTCTGTTTTAAATTATGTTGAATTACGGGCACTACATCTCATTATATTGAAAATTATGTTTGACTTGTTTTTTGTTTGCTTTTTTATATATATCAGAACAATACGCTCCACATAATGGGACTTTAAGAAACTTGTGAAGGTGAATATATCATGGTAAACATTATACCACTGGGCCACTGTACTACATGACAATGTAAAATTTGAATTATGTGGCTGTTTTCAGCTGTTTTTGTGGTGGTCATCATTTCATTTGACTACAACATCTCTTATGGAGTGTAACTAATAATTTTCACATGGTCCATTAGAAGAATTCCCAGTGTGTTGTGGTTAGCTGACACTGTGGAAGTGTTGAAGGATTGACACTGTCACTGAACTGCATTGTATGGTATATATTAGCTTCAAAGGCATGATTGCTTCACGGTTGGGAAATAAAAGTTCTGTGTCATCGTCTTTGTGTGATTTTGCTTTTTGATCCCAAAGAAATAATTTGATCACTCTGCAGTATTATTTGAGTTGTTAAGCTGATGAAATTACCATCCAGTTAAAACTAACCGGTCAAATATCATACAAGGTTTTCATCCTTTGTATCAGTCAAGCTCCAGAAACACAAGATCACTTTCTCAATCTTTACACTTTTCTAGTGTGAAGCCTTTTTGGTTGTTTGTTTTTTTAAATTTGTCTTTAAGTCACCGAGGGCCCCAGATTATTTATCTGACCTTGTGAAGGTCCATCAGCCTTCCAGAGCCCTGAAGTCAGCTGACCCTTGAAGTTCCTCGATCCCTTTTAAAATGCAGAGGAGGTCGAGGCCACTGTACTACATGACAATGTAAATTTTGAAATATGTGACTGTTTTCAGGTGTTTTTTTGGAGGTCATCATTTCATTTGACTGCAGCATCTCTTATGGAGTGTAATTAGTCGTTACTGGATGTAACTCCAGTTCGCCTATGGGCTTTGCTAGTGACACTCCCCTCTCTCTAGCCAATCCACTGAGACTTTCAAAGCTCGACGCACCAATCCCCACCTCTTGATGGTGCAGCACCACGCCCCTCGCCAAGGCTATATTACCGAAGGCGAAGCATCTACAATCCCTTCTTCTGACGTAAGCAAAAAAGGGAAGCAGACAGCTGGGCCAGCAGGTAGGCGGACACGCACTTACTCGTAGAACTGGAGTTACATCCAGTAACTACTAATTCTACTTCGTAAGTGTTAAGCCCGTCTACGGGCTTCGCTAGTGGTGCTCACCAAGGCGAAGGCCGTAGGTCGATCAATGTACTCCCAGCTGGCCTGCTTACGGGATTGGTGCATAAGATGGAAGTAAACAAACCGTACGTCCAGAACGATCGTAGAACTCCCAAAGAACGAGGCGGGCATAAGCACCACAGCGCCACCCAGTCGTGAACAAGCATCGCCACAGCGGCATACACACACGCCGGCCGGGGCAAGGGTAGGCGGGGAACCCCAGTCCACGACCCGCACACGGGAAGCGGCAGCCGGAGCGGCAGCTGGGCAGGAACTAAAAACGACAAGCGTCAGAACTCCTGTTGCCACTAAGCACCGTCTCAGACAAAACATCCGCAAGCCGCGGCAAAGCCAGGCGGCAGGCGGGAAAGCCCTGGCTCGCGAGCCCAACCGGGGCGCGGCGGGCAGGCCAGAAGGGCCAAAATGGTTAAGCGACCAAACTCCTATTCTCGCTATAAACCAACATGGCCAGAGAGTCCGTGCACATATCCAACAAGTATGAGCGCACAAACATGGACGCAGAGGCCCAGGAGGCAGCCTGGCAGATGTCACCCACCGTGACACCCCTGCACAGGGCCGCAGAGGCAGCCACACGACGTGTGGAATGAGCATGAATCTCTGCCGGCGGCGGAAAATTCTGTGCCTCATAAGCATCTGCAATAGTGCTCCCCACCCAGTGGGCGAGATGCTGAGAGGTCAGTGGGACTCCACGCCCCCGAGCTCCAAACCTCACAAACAGCTGGTCCGTGGTGCGAAAGCCAGCTGTACGCTGGACATAAAGACGCAGAGCCCTGACCGGGCACAACCGCAACCGCTGCCGAGGATCGTCCCCAGACGAGCCAGGCAAGGAGCTAAGCGTCCTGACCCGGATCACTCGAGACCGGAAGTCCGACGTGATCACTTTAAGATGAAAAGCCGGGTTAAGCCGGAGATGCACAAGTCCCCCATCCTGGCTGAACACCATGCAGGATGGGTGCCCAAGCCCCCCTCCGAGCACCACGCCGTGAAGAGCTGCCACCGAGACCTGTAGGCCTTCACAGTAGAGGGGGCCCTGACACTCTTGATGGTGGAAATCACTGCTGGAGGGAGATCTAGTTCCACTAGTCTCACCCGCTCAGCTTCCAAGCCAGGAGTCTCCCGCCCAGAAAGGGGCGGGATCGGAGTGCGCCCCCTGCCTGCAGCAGCACGTTGGGTCCGTCGGGAATTGGCCACCGATCCCTGATCGCCAACTAGACCAAGTCTGGGAACCACCAAGCGCTCGGTGTAACGGGAGCTACCACAATCATGTAGAGGTTATATAACCTCAGCCTGCACAGCAGCAGGGTCAAGAGGTGGGTCGGAGGGAACACGTACAGGAGGCCCAGAGGCCAGCTCCTGTGTGCGAAGGCATCTGCCCCTAGAGGGGGCACGTCTGACGACCTGAGCAAGAACCAGAGTGGGCACTGTGCGTTCTCTACACTGGCGAAAAGGTCTGCCACTGGGCATCCGAACCTGCACCAGAGTCGGGCTGCGACCCACGGGGACAGGCCCCACTCGTCTCTGAGTGGGCCTCCCTGGGACATCCTGTCCGCTCCGACGTTGAGAACACCGGGCACGTGACACGCTCTAAGAGACACGAGGTGCCGGTCCACCCACAGAAGGATTTCCGCCGCTTTGCGATGAAGAGGGGAAGACCGAGTCCCCCCCTGCTTGCTCAGGTACGCGACCACTGTGGTGTTGTCTGACCTGACGAGCACATGGCTGTCCTTCAGCCTGGCTTGGAAATGGAGGACGTTCTGCACCGCAGTCATTTCCAGCACGTTGATGTGAATGGGAGTCGAGTCCCAAGCACCGCCCACCGCGTGGTGGTCTGGGGTGCCTCCCCATCCTGCATTCATGAACACCTCGATGTGATGCGACACGCAGCCCAGGGGGACTCCTTGCTTCAGGAGAGCAGGATCCATCCAGGAGAGGTGGTCCTGACGCGGGAGGGGAGGGATCAGGATCTTCCTGCATCTGTCCCACTTCCAGAGTGGAGGTGAGAAAACCACCGCTGCAACCTGCGCATGTGAAGAAGAAGGGTTTGTAGATGCTTCGGCTTTGGTAATATAGCCTTGGCGAGGGGTGTGGTGCTGCGCCATCATGCGGCGGGGATTGGTGCATCAAGCTTTGAAAGTCACACAAAACCGCCACCCACCTCCTTTCTTCTTCACCAGCACGACCAGGGGCTGTCGGAGTGCTCAACTACTCCAGCGCCTAGTATTTTCTGGAGTGCTTCCTCTGTTGCCTGCCCCTTTGTGAATGCGAGCCGGTGGGGGCGTAGTCGGATGGGCGGGGCATCCCCCATCTCGATGTGGTGCTGGATGAGGGAGGTGCACCGGCAGTCTTTGGTGTTAGCCGCGAAGATGTCTTGATGCTGCTCCAGGAGCTCTCTCAGCTGTTGCTGTTGATGCAGAGTTAGCCCGGTGCTTCTACGCTGCCACAGTTTGTTAAACGCCTCGGCAGTCTCAGCAGAGGGGCTGCACGGTGGCGGAGGTGAGGCTGCTGATGTGGGGCAGCCACTGGGGGGGTGGTCTTGGCGAGGCGATGTCTCTGGACGATGGACGTAGTTGGAGACAGCTCTTTGAAGGGGGCGGAGTTCTGCTCTCGCTCGGTGATTGGTGCGTGCTGTTTTATAGCGGAATGAACCTCTCGCTCAGCGGATGTAGTTGACGACAGCTTCTTGAAGTGGGTGAAGTTGTCAGTCTGCCCCACCCAGCAGTGTTTCTCCCGGTCAGGCAAGAGCGGGAAGATGTGGGACCCCAGAATAATGTTTCCTCTGGTGACGTCGATTTTTGCTCTCCAGCGGCTCAGGAGGTCTAGACCGATGATGCAGGGGGCCTGGATATTGGCGAGCCAGATTTCGTGCTTCATCTCCCTGTCACGGTGCAGACGGTCAGCTGCTTCTTCCCCGCCTTGTCAATCTTCTCCCCAGAGACAGTCATCAGCTTGATGTCACTGGGGGTCCAGTCTGCGGAGGGTCGGCCCCCTGTGTCGGGAAGGAGGCCAGGCCGCACTGGGGAGATGGTGGACCCAGTGTTGACGAGGGCGTGGCAGTGTTGATTGTTTACGTGACAGCACAGATACAGCCCTTTTGCGTGGCCTCACTGTCCCACCAGCGGGCATGGATCTTGGTGAGGGATCAGAGTGGGGAGCGTCGCTCCTCTCGTTTCCCGGAGCCTGACTTTTTGGAGTGGGCGCTGGGCAATTTTCTTGCGACGTGGCCCGGTTCGCCACACCGGTAGCAGCAGTCATTTTCACGGCGCCCCCGGTGAGTTGTTTGGGGCAATGTGGAATATTGTGCTTGGAGGACTGTTTCGGTGTCTTCTTCGGCGGTGTGTCAGCCAGTCGACCACGGGGCGGTGATTTGGCACCGACCCACGGAGTGGAGAGGCTCGTCTCAGCTCACTCTGCTTCCCGGAGGATAAGGATTGTCTGCTTTTTAAGCAAGAGTTTTATTGTAACAACAACTAAACCCACTGCACACCCTAGCACCCTCCTTAGCTGCGCAGGCCGCGTCACCCCCAAAATAACCCCCCTGAGCCACGGTGCGACAGGAAATGAACACAAAAAGCACAACAAACATGGCAACAGCACAACAAATAGAAGAACACACCCACAATGAACTGAAACGCAAATGAACCCCACAAAACACATAAATCGACCCAAAACGGCCAAAACAGTCCCGCTTCCCAGAATCCTTTGCGGGAACGGCACTCAGTCCCGGGGCAGCGGCCCCCACGGCCGCTACATTATTATAAAAGATAAGACCCCAGAAGTTTGGACCTTCGTTCAGACTTAAGGGTGGACAAAAGTGTCAACGTGAGTATTTTACAAGATTGTCAGTGATGATCAAATCAGGAGAAGTTGGCTCATTACTGCAAAGTGATGATAGCTGCAAAAAGTTTTGGCAAACTCTTGATGAAGGCTGCATGTGGAATTGTTCTACACTAAATACAATTGTCTCATGCAGTCTAATGTTAGTCACACACAGAAATAACCAAGATCAAGTTCGACAGAGAGTGATTTCTTCTTTGTTGAATACCCTGAAGCAGTGGAGTGCAACCATAGGACATTTCCAGAATAAATATTTTCTGTTTGTGTGACTCTCTGATTCATACGTATACATTGTTTTGCATTATTGTATTTGGTGGCCCACAAGGTGAAATATGAATAGAATAGAATAGAATAGAATAGAATAGAATAGAATAGAATAGAATAGAATAGAAATATTTAATTAATTCCTGAGGGAAATCATTTTTAAAATGTCCCTTTAAAAAAATAAAGATAAAACAAATTGTATGTTTTGAACCAAAGTTTAGAACAATGTTATTTAAAAAAAAATCCAGGAACCTTCCGGTTTCAGAACAGTATTGTTTATTTATCCATCTTGTGCTTATAAACATATAGGAATTAACAAACGTACCTATATGTTCCAACTGTCTAATATAAAGGAGTTTACATTTTAGATCCCTCCAAGCTCACAGACATCATAACTTTGCTCACATTGGGAACGTGTCCAGTCTATGGTGTCCAGTTTGCGCAGTTGCTGTGCAGGATTTTGAAGCCCCGCCCCTTTCACGTTGTCTCCACCAAGAAGCAGCCGCTCATGAACTCCACTGTCTCCTTCAAGGACGTTGATAATTAACAGCGAGTGTTCAGCATTTTCTGTATTTAAAGGCTGTCTTCAAGCATCCTTCGCTTTGAGGGAAAAGTGTGTGACGCCTGACTGTTGCGCCAGCTGAAGCTTCTCTGGAGTAGACCGTCCTCTCATCATCCCTCCTGTTTCCTGTTCGCCTTCTGTCTGCAGGATATGTGGTTTGCGTTGCTGACATTTTCCAGTGTCTTCTTTGGTGAGCTGATATTATTTGTGCAAAGATGTAACATTAGGTATTCCACCCGAGCGCGATGCAACCATTGTTTTTTTTTTTTTTAATGTTCACGTTACAAATAGCGCACATATAGATTCCTCATCCAGAACCTTTCAGGATCCTGTCTTGTCCTTGCATTCACTGAAAAAAACAAACAAACAAAAAAAACTTTTGTTTTAATTCCACTTCCCTTCACTTATCGCAGTTATTCTGCTATTACTACCTTCTTTATTTGTGACACTGGGAAATACGGTTGTTTCTTAAAAATGAGGAATGAGGATGATCTTAATATTTGTGGGTGTTGCTGCTTGTGATTAGCTGTTCACTGTGTCCAGGCATCTCAGGTCCTGTAGGACTGTTCAGGAGGAAAACTACAGTGAAACCAATGGGACTTCATGGTGCATTCAAGTGCAACCCAGCTGCTTTTATTCGTTGTATAAATACACATAACTGTCATTAACTTCTTGTTCATTTATTTCTGATTCTTGTTCCAGGTTCCTCGGTTGTAATTTTCAAATTGTTTCACTGCAATATTTTTTCATGGTTAAATGCTTAACCAGTCCCAAATGCATACATTGAAATACAGGCATGCATTAAAAATGGCATTTAAAATGCAAAATAACATAGTGTTCCTCTCTCTCTCTCTCTCTCTCTCTCTCTCTCTCTCTCTCTCTCTCTCTCTCTCTCTCTCTCTCTCTCTCTCTCTCTCTCTCTCTCTCTCCCCCTCTGGTGTGTGTGTGTGTGTGTGTGTGTGTGTGTTCTTTGCACCAATCAATCAGGCATCGAGTTGCCTGAGGCTCACCGCCAACGACTTAGTTGATTGATTTACCAATCAGTGTGACAATCTCAAGGTCTGGATTGGAACTGTCTAATGGATTTTGATGTTTGGCTTATGAAACACAATGAAAGACCTCATGCTTCTGCCTTGTATGAGCTGTTCTTGTGGCCCCGTTATAACATGTGTAACTATCCATCTGGCTTTCATCTCACTTATTCTGTTCAGAGTTGTGATATTGAAAGTAGGTGGATGGATGGTTTTATATGTATTGCGTATGGATAAAGCATGAAACAAATGCTACAGTCCAACCACCTGGAAAAAAAGAAGAAATGCACAAGGACATGCAAAACAAGAATCTGGTGGAGTTTGATGAAAACAATTAGATTTTCTTTTAGAAATCTGCCTGTAGGAGCCATGAATGTTCTGTGAGGTGTATTTTACTGTGAGGGGTTGTCGTTCATATTTCTGGTATTGTTGGGGATTGTTTTTGATGTCATTTAAGGTGTAATCATATTGAGTGGGGCTGCAGCTTATCACATGGATGGATATTGTAATCACCTGTTCACCTGTGTGTGGGCAGAGGGGAGAGAGGGAGAGCTGGGTCGCCGTACTTTTCGTGGACTGCTACTTTCGTTGATGGTTACTCATCATGATCACGATTAATTTCTTTCCTGAAGTTGCGCCACTGCCAGATCAACAACATTTGTATCGGGGACAGATTAAGCATGTAATTATGAAAAAAAAGTGCAGTGAAACAACTTGAAAACTGGAACAATAATCAGAATACGTGATCAGGATCTTGTAATTACGAGATAAGTTGTGTTTTTTTTCCCTCAGTGAATGCAATATGCTTCCATGCTGTCCTGATAAAAATGATTTATACTAAAACAAATCAAAAAGTAAAACTTTTCAAATATATTTTCATCACTAATCTATTAAGCATTCTCTGAGCCAGCCCAGTCTATCCACCTCACTCTTCACCAGCATCATTATTATTCATACACTGAATTCATATTGCTTCATTTTACTGTGTATAACTACATATCTCTTTGCTCACTTCATTTTATCGACTAAAAATTACAATTTGCATTATATTGAATTTATTTTTTTCCATTGAAAGTGAGCAACGTTCAAAGTCCTTCAACATTTTGGTTGGGCTTCACACGCACTGATGAAATACTGTATTTTTCATTTATATTCATCCAGAACATGTTGGGAAAACTTAAGGCTACTCGGTGTCACCAAGCTTAATTTGCCATTGCATGCAACACCTTTTCTCAAAGCTTTATATGTTTTGAGTCTTTTCATATTTCTGTCTGTATTTGCTCACTTTGAATCTTTCTGTTGCAGGTTTATGTGTTGGTCAACGCCATCGAGAGGTTTGTTATGGAAGAGACCTGATTTTTCCATTCTTTTACAAACCTCCTCTGTACAAAGGGCCGCTTTACTTCAGCCCTCATAGGGGAGGACCCATGAAGACTCTGATGGATGAAGGAAAGGTGAGCGGCATCTCTGAGCTGTGTCCAGCCACCTGCTGAAAACATAAAAGTATTGCATTATTACTGAGATTTAAGACTGTCCACTTTGTTCTTCTTGTAGTCACAGCACCCTCGTCTTGATATTCGTTTTGAAGGAGCAGTTCTTCGAGATGTGAGAGAAGACGATGAGGGATATTTTTCCGTCTTACGTTCAGGGAATGAACTCAAGATTATCGACCTTAAGGTCTTGGGTGAGCAAATTATCTTGTAATTGAATCATGTTTTGACATTGGCTAATCAAAACTGATACCTTACTAGACCTATCTATCCATCATCCATCCGAGGTGTTTTCAGATTGTGCCCAAGAGATCACCATGGAATATTGGGATTCATTTCAATACCGAGTTCGGCCAGAAGTTGACTTCGTGGAGTTCACTCGTCTTCACAATCTGAAAAACTCAAGTATCCTGTGGAATCGCAAAAACCGTGAGATGTATGCTGGCAGCCGTGGAGCGATCAAAGACAACCTCTGGAATCTCCCCTATCTCACTCAGAAAGACGACGGCTACTATAACTTCAGAGAGAAAAACAACACCCTTGTGTCTCGGATACTTCTGAATGTAAAAGGTGACGTTGAGAGTTCATAAGAGTGAGGTGACAGATTTTAGATTGCTCGACAACATCTGAAATTGTTTTAAACTTTCAAAATGCTCTTTATCCACAGAACGTATCGCAGAGTTAACAGTTTATGAGGACGATCACCTTGAAATCGTGTATCCTTGGCTGGTTCGAATGAAGACTATGACCTTTACACCTGAAGGACAGGATGAACCTGCATCAGTGATGACCGACGGTCGTCTTCAACATGATTACTGGTTCAACAACAAAGTTAAGGAGGTGACTAACGGCATTGAAGTTTTTCGCTCGGGAGGCTTTTCGCCAGGCACGTTCCGCTTTAAGGACTCCGACGACAACCTGATCATGGTCGTGCATCTGACGGTGAACGATGGTGAGCAGCAGTGTTTGTTCTCCTGCAAATGGCTGAACAGTTATCATATCACCCTCACTCTTCAAATAATCCATTTTTATTCCAGGTTCTAACACTGAGACTCCATCTTTTGTTTCCGTTGGTCTGCTCATCCCTGCCATGATCGTGCTCTATTGCTCTTGCTGTCACGTAAAGAAGCACTGTAAGGAATATCACTCTGCTTCTGAGACTCCAGCTCCTCCTGAAGTGGATCATCATGTAAGTATTTCCTCAAATTTGCATTCAGATGAGATTTTCTGACATAAGGTTCTATTTTTCTATTATGTGTCGTCTCTTTTTTTGATAGCAGGGCGGTGATCAAGCTGCACGCTCAGCTCCACCGTCTTATACTCTCTCTTATCATCATGTGAAAGTTCCTAAATCGCCAAGAGTGACTTCCTCTGGTCCCCCAGTGAGTGTGGCTCCGACGTTTCAACGCTGTAATGTGAATGTCTTCAGAAGGACAGTGGCGGTATGAAGTCGAATCAGAGTAAAAGTTTTTATAAAGGTTAAATGTCAGAGATTAATTCGAAATAGTTGAAGCCAAAGAGTTCTGCAGTGAATTTGATTTAAAATGAGATCTAGATTGCATATATTAATTCAACCATTTCAAGTGCATGCTATGGTTTCTTACTTTCTGTTACGAGTTGACCTGCTGGACGGACTGAATTTTCTCTGTCTTACAGGTGTCTGAGCCGGTTATCGTCCCCACTCATCCTCAGGTATAAACACAGACTCCTCTGATGTTGACACTGTTTTCATTTTTCCAAAGCCTTGTGGGAGCTGCGTTACCACGTCACATTGCCGTCATGCAAAATAGCTGAATTCGGTCTCTTCACTGTGTAAATGTTTTTATTGTACTTTGCAGGTGTATCAACCAGCGAGCGTCATTGTGACTGCTACTCAGCCTGAGGTATGAACACAGAACGGCAACATTCCCTTCACAGAGGACAGACTACAACCTTTAATGAGTTGTGGCAGATAAAATTTCTCCTGGGATTAATAAAATATTTGTGTTCAGTTCTAATTCAAACATGTTTATTTGTTTTTTTGTTCAGGCTACACCTTTTGGAGGATGGAAATCCACTCTGGTTCCTCCAGTCAACTCAGGCTCGCTCTCCTCAGACTGTGAGCCAGTGTTCAAACTGAAAGGAGTGGAGTATTCCTCTGCATCCCCCCTCAGCTCAGACTCCATTCAATGTGACGTTTACACCTCTGACAAATTAAACTTTCGCTAAAGAGCAGGTCAACTATCCAAATGAGTTAAAAGACTGAATGAAGTGGATGTAAGAATGTTTTGACAAGTCTGTAAAGCCATTGTGACGGATTGACCAGATGAGGGAGTGTAGAGCTTTAAAGATCGTATAATCACAACTATACCGCCAAATAATCAGGTTACTAATATCGATATACTGATATGTCAGGGTTATGTTGTGACATAACCACTCAGTATTCACGGTTTAGTTTTTTTAATGTTCAGATGTGATAGATTAAGTTGCAGCTGACATGAAGAGCTGAGTTGAGTAACCTTAGTATATCAATCACTGTGCCTGCTAGTTTTTACTTTATTAGTTTTTTTTTTTATTAAAAGTAACACTATTTATTAATATTTTGTAGCCTTTTCTCAGGTAAGAAGCTATACATCTCAACCAATTTCTCATTTCTGAAATACCTCATTTTTTACAGTAAACTCTAATTATCAGGTTGCAAAAGAAGAAGTCATCCTTTATGAAGCTGTATAAATATGGAACACATTACTGTTCACTTTGCCTTTTGCTTTTTAGTCACTGATACCAAGGAATGGACGGATAAGCTTTTCTTACTGGTGTAACCTAGTTTATGAGGTTGTCTTTTCATTTCCTATGTGCCTTCAGCTTTTGACACGTTCACCTGTTTTTAATTTATTTTTTGGAGTATCGTAGGATTTTTAAAAATGTTTCAGTCTATTTTAAGTTATGTTGAATTACGGGTACTACATCTCATTATATTGAAAATTATGTTTGACTTGTTTTTTGTTTGCTTTTTTATATATATCAGAACAATATGATCCTCATATTGGGACTTTAAGAAACTTGTGAAGGTGAATAGATCATGGTAAACATTATACCACTGGGCCACTGTACTACAAGACAATGTAAAATTTGAATTATGTGGCTGTTTTCAGCTGTTTTTGTGGTGGTCATCATTTCATTTGACTACAACATCTCTTATGGAGTGTAACTAATAATTTTCACATGGTCCATTAGAAGAATTCCTAGTGTGTTGTGGTTAGCTGACACTGTGGAAGTGTTGAAGGATTGACACCGTCACTGAACTGCATTGTATGGTATATATTAGCTTGCAAAGGCATGATTGCTTCACGGTTGGGAAATCAAAGTTTTGTGTCATCGTCTTTGTGTGATTTTGCTTTTTGATCCCAAAGAAATAATTTGATCACTCTGCAGTATTATTTGAGTTGTTAAGCTGATGAAATTACCATCCAGTTGAAACTAACCGGTCAAATATCATACAAGGTTTTCATCCTTTGTATCAGTCAAGCTCCAGAAACACGAGATCACTTTCTTGATCTTTACACTTTTCCAGTGTGAAGCCTTTTTGGTTGTTTGTTTTTTAAATTTGTCTTTAAGTCACTGAGGGCCCCAGATTATTTATCTGACCTTGTGAAGGTCCATCAGCCTTCCAGAGCCCTGAAGTCAGCTGACCTGCTGACCCTTGAAGTTCCTCGATCCCTTTTAAAATGCAGAGGAGGTCGAGCCTTTACAATCATGGCTCCCAGACTGTGCATGTGTGAGTAGACTCTATTTTTAAATCCCGGCTAAAAACCTTCTTGTTCACCCTGGTCATTGGCTGAGCAGAGTCACCTCTGGATGTTTCAATTTTCTATTTTATTTTTTGGCTACCATTTATTTTCTATATTTAGTTTTTTTTTTTAATTCCTGTTTCTGTCTTGATAGTTTTCCTGTCCTGTAAAGCACTTTGGCCATAGACCTCATTTAAATGTGCTACACAAACAAAGATGACTTTGATAAAAGACCAGTTTGCCCACATTAAATTCAAACATATTTTTATCAACTCCCTTCTCTCACAGGCCCTTACTGGTAGTTCTTGTACAACATACAGCGGATTTATATGAAATGCTCTTATATAGGATAAATATGAACCTAAAGTATTGTGAAGGTGTGTAAATGTTCAAGCAAAAGCCCCCAGAGCAGTGACATCCAACATGCTCTTGTTATTTGTTCTGTTACAGCTCTTTCCTTTCATGAGTAAAAGCACCCCGGAGTCTGAAGTCATTGCCAAATATAGCTGAAGCTGGAGGGAATGCTTGCAGTTATGCAGATTATAAACTAAATATATATTATTATAACTCACCCTCAGTGGGGCATGATTGTTTGCACTAAAGTACGATAGTAGTGTGAGAGTGAATGGTTGGTGGTAGTCGGAGGGGCCGGTGGCGCAGACTGGCAGCGTCGCTTCCGTCAGTCTACCCCAGGGCAGCTGTGGCTGCAATAGTAGCTTACCACCACCCAGTATGGAGCGAATGAATAATGCAATGTAAAGCATCTTTGAGTGTCCGATAAAGCGCTATATAAAACCAATGCATTATTATTATTATTATTATTATTAAAGTCTTTTTTTCCTTTTCAGCTGCTCTTATTCTTTTTTCTTCTGGATTTGCCCCAGCGGATCCTCTTCCTCCTTTCAGATTGCTTAAAGGCCTTATAAAAACATGACATTCCCTTAACTCAAACACAATCTTATACAGTAACTCCTTGAAATTGTCTTGGACTGCAGGAAAACTGCACATAGCAGAATGCAGGTAAGACCTTGGTTCAGCCGTGGTGGTCGTCCAGGCAGTCAATGGACAGACAGAGCATCTTCACATTGTGTTTAGTGAACTCTCAGCTCTGTGGTGCAGACTTGAGTGCAGTCTGAAGGATGGGAGAAGAGGATTCGCCATCTGGAATGGAAAGAGTTGAAGTCCGGATATGTCAAGGCTTTGTAAGAATACAGTTTTTTTTTCTTTTATTAATTTTAGATTTATTTGATTTTGTGTACGGCTACTTGTAAATATGCTTCTGACATCAAAAGTGCTACTTTTCATTCTCGAAATCATAACAGACAGGTTTTTTTTTTTTTATTTCCTGAGTTACTGTGTGCAACAGCTCTGTGGTTTTAAAGGTCTGACCTGTTTTATTAGGCACATATGTTTCCTTCATTGTCTCCACCAAACAGCAGATGCGTGACAAACTGAATGATGGCAGACTTCACAAGAGGCAACAGAAACTATGAGCAGGTTTCCTGTCTCGTGGTCTCTCTCCTGCTTACTTCAACTAGTCTGAATAACTTTGAAAAATCCAATAAACTTTCAAGTTAACTTGCGAATCACCAAAAAATTCAAGGAATTTAATCAATCAAATCAATCAAATTTTATTTCTAAAGCGCCTTCCAACTGCCAAATGGAGCACAAGGCGCTTAACAGAGTAAAACAAAATAAATAAGTAAAAACACTTTAAGACACAAAGTACTAAAAGAGGCTAACGATCCCAACATTGGTTTCTGCCCCTACTCGGTGTCTGTGACACCATTTCCATTTCTTCTTTGAATTCTTTCTGAGGTATTCCTCTTCTCCTGCCTGGCGGCTCCATTTCAACAGCATATGTTCTTTCATCTCTCTTCAGCACAGATACAAACATCTCAACCTGGCTTTTCTGGCTTTATTTCTAAACTGTTCATCTTTTGTCGTCTCTTGATGTGTTTATGTAATTTTTCTCACTTTCTTAAAAAAATAATAAAAAAAGACTGATCTATTAGATGTTAATGTTAATTTATTTTCAACAGTCAGCTGTACAAGACAAAATCACAATCTGTAAGGCCTCTACTACATCTGTAGGCTTTGCCTCCTTCTTTGAACACACATTGTTTCCATAGAGTGAACAGTCCCCTTCCTTCCCTGTAGAAAACAAAATACAGTAAATGAAGAGTAATAGTGCTCCCATTACTATATAGGGGAGAGTGGGGTAAGTAGTGCCAATTTTTACTTAAATTGCCTTTTACACAAGGGGATAACAGGAATGCCTGCAACTAAAATATGTTCATACAGTTTAGGATGTTGTGCATCCCTGGGAGCAATCACTTTGGATCTTAAACTGTGTGGAGAAATTTAGCTTTGGAAAAAAAAGTGGTTTTGTGGCACAACTTACCCCAAGTGCGGGGTAAATTGTGCCATAAGTCAGAATACACTGGGGTAAATTGTGCCACTGATAACTGAAGTAAAAAAGATCATTTTAATATCAAAAATTTAGTGTTTTGTAATGTTTTTTGTATTTTTCATATGGACCAACTGTGTCTGAAATAAAGTTTATATAAAAATGATAATCCTAGATAAAAACAAGACAAATTAAATACAAAAGTACTTGTTTAATGCTTATTTAAAGTTTTAACATCATCAAAGGCCAATTTGCTTCAACAAGGCCTAGCGTCACATGACATCTGCGTGACATGATGGATTTTGATCTGAAATTAAGAATGACTCATAGTTTTAGTGATCAAATGGAAGAATAAGATGTACAATAACAGTAAAATACAATAAAGTCATATATAGTAAATAATCATAAGTTTGGGGAAGTTGTGCCAGTGGCACAACTTACCCCAGGTCCTTTGGCACAAATTACCCCAGGCCCACCATTTTGAAAAAAATGCAACCCCCAGCTGTTCTGAGCTAGCATCATGTTAACTGTATAGACTCATGATGTAGCTTACTAAAGCAATAAAACGTGTGTGAAATGTTTTCAAAGTTTTCTATAATTGTTCAAACACAGCAATCAAAAAACCTTAACCATGGAAATTTTACTTTTGAGGGCAAAAAAAATGTTTTTTGAACTTAAATGTGCTTACCTCTCAAGCCATGTGTCTCCCTTTTTTGCAAGATGAGCGGAATGGACGCCTCTTCAAAAATATGTGGTCACATGACCAACAACTACTACGGTTTTCTAAATAATAGGGGTGGCACTACTTGCCCCTTGGCACAAATTACCCCGCTCTCCCTATATATATATATATATATATACTATAATAATTTTAATAGAAAATAATATTAACGTCATACAGCTATGTAAATATAGGGAAAAATAAGAGTGGATGATGATTTTAATTCATATAAACAACACATATATGTACTTATGTGTGAACGGCAAGATTTAATTTATACAGCATTATTCATACACACAGTAATTCCGTGTTACAATAAAGGAATTTTATCAAGATTAAGAACCCTAATTATAAGCAATTACAATTATGAAATACATTAAAACAAAGATTAAGATAATGAAGTCATTAAAAAAGACACAAATATTTTTAATTCATATAGAGGTCATAAACTAAAAAAATATATATTTTAATGTAAAGTTTGAGGAAAGAAAGGAGTGAGGGTGTAGCTCAGAGACGAAGGGCGCAGGAACAAGAAGCTCCTGAATGTTTTCTTCTTCTGACTGGGAATATTTAGTAAACCTCTTCCTGAGGACCGCAGGGGCCCAGTTTATATCAACATGCACATGGGCCACATTGCAATTTTGGGCAAAAGTCAACTCCAAAACAAAATCCCAAATTTCTTAAAGTTTTCGTAATCCAAGAAGATAACCTCTTTTGATAATGTTCACACATTTTTGTGCCGATGTATTTTTGCGGGACTCTCCGGGAAGCTGTGTTTTCCCGACAGCACCTGAACGCAGCGCGAGCGGACACGCCCGTTGTGTTCCTTCAGTCTGCTGCGGATCTCCACAGCGCCATTAAATACCAATTTAACTACATTTTAATGTTCAGCAGCTCCTCTATTGAATTCATACACCCCCCCGGGGTGTTCGAAAGCTAGAATAAGTCGGAGGAACAACAACACGGGAACGCGGAAAGACTGTTCGTCTTGTTTTTCTACTTTTTAAACAACAGAGGATGAAATTCCTGCTGCTTCTGCTGTTTGTTTCTCTCGTTTGTCTCAGTGAGTAAATATCTTACCAATTTCTTCATAATAACGCGCAGCTTGTGAAGCATGTTTGTTATGCAACAGTTTACTGCAAAAGGTTTTATTTCTTGTGTTTGTTCTTAACCTTGCCGGGCAAGCTGAATTCTCGCGGTATTTGTTCACACACAGCACGAGAATCATGTGAAGCTCGTTGCTGCTCATGTCAATATGGCTTTTGCCAGGTTACTTTGTTCTGTCACTGTATGGAAAGTAATTATCTGTTCCCCCGCCATGAAATGAACATTTCCACTTCCGCTCCTACAGAGTAAAAGAAACAATGTTTGCCCTAATGTTTGTTAATGTAACCATCGGGTTATTTATTTATTTCGATAATTAGTTAGTTACTAAATTAAGACCTATATCACAAGTCACACCAGACAATATAAATATCTTTAACTCGAGATCCATTAAAAACTTGCAGGTATTATAATTTTTGAAATTAGGAAATTATGAATGTTGTTCCATAGACTGACATTTTAGTGGGTTTTGTGCCTCGTTACACACCAAAAAATGGAGGAACAGGAATGGACCTAAAAAGGTACAAAGGGTTTGTCGCTCCAGCTGTACCCTAATGGAGAACAATATTGTACCTCCAAATACAGGTACATTTTTGTACCATATTGTTTGTACCTTTAAAAGAACATTTCTGTACCTCTAGTGACAAATATGTACGTTTATGTAGAGGTACAAAAATGTACCACTTAAAAAGGGACCAATTACGTACCCTATGAGGTACAGATTGAGAAACATGTCAAATAGTACCTTAATGAGACAAAAACAAGCCAATAAAATTACAAAATATTTATTGCTCAAAATGCATTTATTTTACATCAGCTCATTTAGATAAAATCACTCTTTTCATATGAACCTGACCATGTTCAGTGCTTTTCATTTATGCCATGTTCTGAAACACTTGAATTTGAAACAAAAGTTTAACAATTCATAACATGACCAAAAAACAGTCTTAGCAACTCAGTAAAAGGTTGAAGATATGATAGTTTATCTCCAGGACTACACAAATTTGCTCTTGCAACCCCTGTATATAGGCCGTTATACCAAACATCTCAATCCAACATACAAATTGTCGTCAATGGTGTATGTGTCAAGTGATGTATGGTCCTTTTCATCTCCTGGTTTAAGCAAAATCCACTCACTGTCTACTCTTACACGATACGCGTGAAAATGCAAGTCAAAGGACAATGGATGCAAAATTTTGCTGCAAAGAAACCACATAGTATCAATGTTGAGAATGTATTTTATCTGACCAAATACTGGAATTTGTTCCACATGTACAAGATCTAGGGTTAACACATCTCTAACAGCATATTTAACATTGTTTACAGTTACTTCTGACACGCGCTGTATTACTTTCCCTTCTACACTACTGAAGTTGCCACTTTCTTTTAGTGTAGTTTGAAGACATGAGGGTAGAGACGATATTGGTGTGCTGATGCTTCTCCCAGGCACCTGTTCAAGATCACCCAAGATGTTACTATGGGAAAATTCCCAACATTGTTTGAGCTGGTGACGAGTACTCAGTGTCACAGTTATGTTTCTGAAATTTCGACAGTTGTTAGTCAAACTCTTGAAATATTGATGTTTTCCTTCGAAACGCATACACCATAGAGATCTAAGAGGACCATACACTGACATTAGTCTGGCGTAATGAACAAGATAATGACATTTTGGCGTTAATACAGTTCCAAAAACCTCTGTCATTTCAGAAAGAAATGTATGTACAAGCAATTCTAGATATGCCTGGTCATCTTTCCTCACTTTGTCTGCCAAAACAATGTCTGCAATATCTCTGCATAATAAGAACACATGCCAGTATCTGCTCCCAGGTGGAATACGGTGCCCTATTATAAAAGGCAGCAATCTGAAAAGGCACCATTTTTGGGCAGCAGTTCCTACAATCCCTTTATTTTTGAGGACCTGTTCAGAGAATATTACAGGCTTATTGGCCTTGTCATTCTGCCCAACACAAAATCTTTGAAGCTCTTCATTTAGCTCTGCAATACTTATATGCTTTTGTTTGCATGCTTCAACAAGAACATGTTTCATCGTCAGTGGAAAAACTCCTTCCAGCAAATCATGCATTAAATCCGGAGGCAAAGACTTGGTTACGTCAAAATAGTCCAGTGCATCAAATGGACTTCTGCAATGCACACCATACACAGCAGCAGTCTCAACATTTTGCTGGACACACTGGAGATGATATTTGTGAACTTCACTTGTTCGTTGAACAAAGTCTCTTTCTTGGAATTTGTGATTAATTTCTGAATGTGTTGCCATACAGTACCGACAAATTCGACCAGAGTGAAAACACATGCGAAAGCCACCAAACATATGAGCTGACAGATTGTCACCTGAAAAAGTAGCTAAAGCAGCATAAACTTTTTCATCTCTACCATAGACATTTATAATAAAGCCTTCTGTTGAAAGTTGTTTTAGGTCCTCAATCATTGGTTTTAATATGACCTCCATGCCAAACTGTTTCACATGAGAATAACGAACTAGCAAAGCTAAGTGAATATGTTTAAGCTGAGACCGATACTTGCCACTCAAATTTCCAATAGTGTAGTAAAATGCACACAACTTATATTTTGTTCTCTTTGATCCTAAAGGATTTACAATTTCAAATTCGTCTTCATACAAATGAAGCCTTAAAGCATTTGGATGCTCCTTGAAAAATGCATGTTCCTTAAAATAGATAGAATCTCTGTAGTCTGTCAGAGTGTCTGGATCTTTGACTTCATTTTTTTCAGATAAAACCTGATCCCAGACATCTTCATGAGAACAGTACTTTTGTAAAACTTCAGATATAGGAACATAGGAATATGTTCCCATTGGGTTCCCAAGGGAGTCTTTTAATGCATAGTGTATAGGTTCTGTGTAGTCCATCTTGGTCTTGCAGTGTTCTTTTATCATGTATGGGGAACGGACAGCCTCACAGGCTTTATCGAAGAAATCAGGGGAATGTAAAACTTGCTGAAGTTCAGGACATTTTGAAATATCAAAACCACTCTTCTCAAGATGATAAGAGATGAATGCATCATAGTTTTCTTTGAAAAAACTAAGAAGAAATTGAACATCATCAGTAATTTCTTGTTGAACTGATAAGTGCAAAAGATTTTTCTCTCTACATTTTAGGACAAATTTGAACAGATTGTCTCTAAATTCCTCCAGCAGTTTATCTAAATTGGGCTCAACTATTTGAGGAACACATGAATCTATTTCAGAATCTTGCTGATCAAGGTGCAGATTTTGTTGCTCTACAATGGCATCCTCAGTTTGATCTTCAGGATCAGAAGACTGAAAGACAGAGCATCGATGCTTTCTGTACACATGTTTTCTGAAGGATTGGAACTGGGAAAAAGTTGACTGACATTCACTTATACCACAGGTGATACTAAACCCTGCATCATGGGCATGAACGAGCCCAACATGTTGAATCAATTTAACAAGAGTAAAGGTCCTTCGCAAGCACTTCGGACACCGATATAAGTGTGGCATCAGGATCTAGCCTAGTTGGTTAATGATTCTCAGTACAGTTATAGGCAGAGTCTTGTTTCCTTCTTCCACAATGCTGACAATCCGCCTCTGAAGGAAGGTCATGGTGTTTTTCAGCTGTGGTGGGTAGGCAATGTTGAAGATGAAGTACATACTGAAGGCTGTTATGAAGGCTTCATCAAGACCTTTGCACTGGCAGACATCGACTCCATCCACTTTCACCACACTGGGCCTGGGACTGGTCATCAAGATTTTCCAGTCGTTATCCATCAGCTGAATGGTTGGATAGGGTGTAGCAGCATCTCTCTATATAAATGAAACAATAACAAAAAAAAAACAAAAAAAAAAAAACACACACACACATGAACTGGCGTGTTATGGGGTTTATAGAGGATATACACTCAAAAATATAAACACAACACTTTTGTTTTTGCTCCCATTTTTCATGAGATGGACTCAAAGATCTAAAATTCATTCCAGATACACAATATTACCCTTCCTTTCAAACATTGTTCACAAATCTGTCTAAATGTGTGATAGTGAGCACTTCTGCTTTGCTGAGATAATCCCTCCCACCTCACAGGTATGCCACATCCAGATGCTGATCAGACACCATGATTAGTGCGCAGATGAGTCTTATACTGCCCACAATAAAAGGCCACCCTGAAATGTGCATTTTTTTTTATTTTTATTTTTTTGCTTTATTGGGGGTCTGGGGACTCAGAACCAGTCAGTATCTGGTGTGACCACCATTTGCCTCATGCAGTGCAACACATCTTCTTCACACATCACCTCATGTTTCAGCAGGATAATGCACGGCCCCATGTTGCGAGGATCTGTACACAATTCTTGGAAGCTGAAAATGTCACAGTTCTTGCATGGCCAGCATCTCACCGGACATGTCACCCATTGAGCATGTGTGGGATGTGCTTGACCGCCGTATACGACAGCGTGAACCAGTTCCCACTAACAAGCAGGAACTTCGTACAGCCTTCACAGGCCACAATTGACAATCTGATAAACTCTATGCGAAGAAGATGTGTTGCACTGCATGAGGCAAATGGTGGTCACACCTGATACTGACAGGTTCTGAGTCCCCAGACCCCCAATAAAGCAAAAAAAAAGCACATTTCAGGGTGGCCTTTTATTGTGACAGTCTAAGGCACACCTGTGCACTAATCATAGTGTCTGATCAGCATCTGGATGTGGCATACCTGTGAGGTGGGAGGGATTATCCCCCGATGCACACTGGATGCGGTCCGGCTGCGGAACGGCTCCGGTCCGGACACCGCAGCTAATCCGTAGTCATTAAAATCAATGCTGTGATGCACACCGGCCGCGGTCCGGCTGCGGTCCGGCTGCGGTCCGGCTGCGGTCCGGCTCCGGTCCGGCTCCGGTCCAGCTGCGGAGCTCTGGTCTCTTTCTGCAAAGATCCTATTTTTCCGCATGCCGGAGCCCTACAGCGTCAATTCCGACAGAAGCAAGTCGGGCGCCGGAAGGAAACGCGATACGTGTTCCAAAATAAGTCACTTCAAAATAAAATCTGTGTCGTGTTTTTGCCTTAATATTCTATTTTTTTTACTTCTTCTGGTAGAATACAGAACAGACAACGTCATGTAGTCATTATAGGCATTAGAAGAATGAACGGTTTTGCTCTTCGTCACTGCTGAAAAGTCAAATGACTCCAAAATGGCTCAAAACAGCTCTGTGACCGGAGCAGCTCCTTGTTGCCAGATTGGGCGGGTTTGTTCCAAATCAAGCATCTTTTTTGAACACGTTGGACGGGTTGATGAAATGATTATGTGTTCATGACGTGTTTTTTATCATACAAATACGGTTTTAACGTGCATTTTCATCCGAGGCGGTGGTTTGGGCTGCTTTCTATTGAGTAAAACGGGTTTCAAATTGTCTACGGGGGATAACGACACATCTGGCAACCTCCTCCGGCTTGACTGCGGAGACACCGCAGGCGGTGTGAATCACAGTGCTCCGGTGTACCGGGCCGGAGCCGGACCGGTGCCGTTCCGTAGCCGGACCGCATCCAGTGTGCATCGGGGGTCACTCAGCAAAGCAGAAGTGCTCACTATCACACATTTAGACAGATTTGTGAACGATGTTTGAAAGAAATGGCAATATTGTGTATCTGGAATGAATTTTAGATCTTTAAGTCCATCTCATGAAAAATGGGAGCAAAAACAAAAGTGTTGTGTTTATATTTTTGTTGAGTATAGTTACAAGTTGTTTTTTATATCAGATGAGCACGCTGGGTATATAGATGAACAAACTTCTGTGCCTTACAATTTTTCATTTTCCTCCTGAAATCTACTAGTTAGCAAAGCAGAACAATTCAAAAGCCTACCTCTCCCAAAGTGATGTAGTGTTCAATCTTTTCTCTGAAGATGGATGGCAAAAGGAGGAGTCCAGCCCTCAAATCAATCCCTTGATATTAAATGCAAAGGGGAAAAAAATTACAACAGTTCAACTACAACACCATGTTTATAAACAAGATGACTGACTACCTGAATGATCTTCACTCAAGGCATCTTGTCTTGCATCAATGTACTGTTTTGCCAGCGCAGACTTCCCCTGTGCGAGCTGGAGTACACTCGGCAAGACACTGGCAAATCGATCTCTGAAGCGTTTACAGAAGGCAGTTGTTGAAGGATGAATTCTGTCAACCTCCTCCATACACTGTAGAAACATAGACATTATAAATTGAGCAGAATATTGATAAAAGTAACTGCAGGTCATATATTAACATTTTATTTCAGAAAACTATAGGACATATTTACATTTGTGGTAATCGAATGTATAGTTTCTCGTGATAAAGAAAGTGGAATGTGGCAGTTTTTAATTGTAGCAATAAATAATATTGCTATTTTGGCACATTTTTTGCATTAATTTCTTAATATTTTCTAATTATTCTCCCTTTCATTTGTCTGTAATGGCTATTTGAACGTAACCATCAATTTGCTTTGGAGACAATCAATGCCCATTTAATTCTGTCAGTGCATAACAGGGTTTGGTCAGTTTCATTACTACTGTCTAATAATTTCCTATATAAGGGTAATAATACATATAGTAGGATATAATAAATCTAGTAATTTTAAATTGGCTGAAAACAGAATATTTTTAAGTTTGTTTCTTTGAAAACAAGTTTTCAATGCTGAATTTGTTCAATCAACTGTTATCAAGTAGGATACTGCATCATCATCATCGAAACATACATCAAACATCACTTATTAAGCAGTTTATTCTCTCCTTAGTTGATGTTGTCCCACAGGCAAAAAAAAAAAAAAAAAAAAAATCACAAACCAGTGGCTACTGCATCATGCCTAATAGACATTGAATCTATCGCTGTACTTACTATAGCAGGCATCTTTAAGAATGGATATTTGTTGAGTACTTCCTCAACTGGCATCCCTTCCACGATTTCACGTCGTCGCCAGGAGAATGTTCGCGTCATGAGGTCTTTGACAGTGGTCATATCAGGATGCATCTTCCGATACTCACTCTGGAGCACAATAGCATGGGCTTCAACAGATGTAGAATCTTCACCGATACCAATTTCCTTTGGCATAAAGAAAGACAGGGCTTAAGCAGTGGTAAGGAATGACTTCCTGTATTACCTTGTCAGTATAAGGCAATAATGCGGTTGATCTGTAAATGCAACTCTTAAAGCAGGGCTACTCAACCCTGGTCCTCGTGGGCTGCAATCCAGCATGTTTGAGATGTTTCCCTCATCCAACACAGCTGATTCAAATGATCAGCTCATCATCAAGCTCTGCAGAAGCCTGGTAACGATCCTGATCAATTGAATCAGCTGTGTTGGAAGAGGGAAACATCTAAAACATGCTGGATTGCGGCCCACGAGGACCAGGGTTGAATAGCAATGTCTTAAAGTGTGCTATATTATTTTTTAAAGTTGGCTTTACAACATGTAAAATGCATTCTATAAAGATTATTACAAAAAGTCAAAATGTAAGCAATGAATAACACATGGAGATGTACTCACCAATGACTGACTTGGTGGCCTTCGGGACACATCTGAAGATTTGTTGGTTGTCTTTGACTGTTTTGTATGGCCAAACTTCTCCTTCAGCTTTTTGACTTCAGAGTCACTGACAAGTGGGGCTCGTTCTGCTTTAAATTTCCGTTTCAAAGACATGTGCCAAGTGTGCTAGAATAATTATATGAAACATAAGTAAAATCCATGTACACTATGTTATACATGCTAATATATGTTGATGGACAATAAGAAATACTCACATAGCCATTTCCTTCCATGTCTCTCAAAAAAGGGTATTTCATGATAAGAGCCTTGGCAACCTGGGTGTACTCCGCATTGGTTGGATACCTATCACAAAGACAAAGAGTTACTTTTTTGCATATGCAACACACCAATAATATAGCAATAGTACTAAAAAGTTACTTACAAGGTATATTCTGCCATCATCTCGTACAGTACTCTGATAATTTTGTTGCGGAGTTTGGGGACTCTGTGACATGGTTCTTTTGCATCCAGTTTCATCTGGACATCTTTAGGAAACATTGGAATGACGGTCACAATAGGGAGTCTCCTATGAGCTGCTTCTCTGCTAAAATGCAAACAAAGAAAAAAAGTTAGAATTTCTCAAGATTGGCAATAAAACAGCATAATACCACTTAAGTAAAATAAATAAAACAAAATGGGAAAAAATAATTATTTCGTAAAAGATTTTTGCCAAGATCGCTCCCAATGTTAATTTGGCTGGAAAAGGATTTTCTTGGCCACAAAAAGGCATAACTTGATCTGGACCATAAAGTATTTGTACATTACAACTAGTTTTGTTTGTCTTATTTTTTTGTGACATTTTAAAAGTGTTTTGTCTCATTTTTAGGGAGTTTCTGTTTTGTCATTTTTGAGGGTTTTGAGTCATTTTTTAGAGTTTTTCTTCTTTTTTAGAGGATTTTGTGTAGTTTTTAGAGATTTTTTTTTTTGAGAGAGAGAGTTTTGCATCACGTTTCAGCAGTGAAGAGGAAACCCTTTTGGCAGAAACACCTTTAGTATATATGATGGTGTTTCTTGGGGGCCCCAAGCAGCTGCATAGTCTGCTTACAGGCTGGGCTGGCCCTGCAAGTGGCAGATTTTCAATTTAAACAGCATCAAACAACAAAGTTAAAACCCAAAGTGCCATGCTGAAGCGTCACATTACATAACACTGAAAAATATTTCAAAACAAATCTCATTCAATACAATTTTGAAGAAATACACTTGCCTTGCATCAGTAGATGGCAGATATTGGAGCTCTGCAGAAGATGTAGAGGGACAGTAAAGTTCCACTGGTACTGGCTCCAGGGTCATCATCGTCTCCCCCTCCTTATACTGGCGCACAAACTGTTGAAACTTGACTTGCTTCTTGAATGAACCATCAAAGAGGAAGGCGACCATGGCTTCTGTTAGTCCACAATCCACCGTCTCTCCATCCACATCATTTTCTGCGGAGTACAGGCACGAATGCACACACACACACACACACACACACACACACACACACACACACACGCACACACACACACACACACACAAACATTCAGATGAAGCACGCATAAGGGTCTGTAAAGTCAATGTCTTGTATCACGTGCGCTCCTCTTTTTCTGACGAGGCTCCCACCAAGAAGAGTGGCGGTGGCAGTGACGGAGCAGTAGCGGGGCTTCGCTGTCGGCTTCGCGGGGAGCTGTGCTCCGCTCCGCACGCCACGGGCACGAGCAGGCCTGCGCACCGAACCAGCCAAGCTTACGGCAAAAACATAAAAAGACCTAACTCACCTAAGAAGCAGAGATAATAGTACCATGCCACCCACCTTGTACGTGCATAGAAATCCATGTAAAGCCACCGAGTGATACACGATAGGCTGCAGTCTCCCAGTGAAAAGGGCTCGATTAACGAGGAGTCTTCCGTTAGCATGTTAGCTAAATCTGGCTAGCGCCACTGGCGCCAAGTCAGCTAATGTTAGGATATCTTGAGTTAGGCCACTACCGGAAAGCTTTTTGAAATAAAATTTGAATTCCTGTTACAAAATTAATCACTAACATTAACATAAGACCCAACATTTACATTTCAAAATTACAAAGACAATAAATTACAGCTTCTAGTTCAAGTACATTTAGTGGATAGACCGTGTTTAAACTGAAGGGGCCTGGGAGCTGCCTGCACCACAAAATATAGAGCCCCTAAATAACGAAAACAAACATTTAGCGAAACAAAAATGGTGAAAACACAATCCCACCATGATAATGATATTCACTGGTAAAAAGTTATAAAGAAAAAAAGAGAAGTCAGAGTAAATTTAGTAATTTCTGTAACACACCGCCAACATGCTGGGCACTGTTTGCAATTAATCTTACTTCAATTCATATAAACTGAGTTTCGCCAAAGACAGAAATAAGTTCAAATACTTACCCCTGAATTTTCTTGCCTCTTCTTCGTTGACTTTGATGCCAAATTCAGATATTTTTGAAAGAAGTTCTTCCGTGGACAGGGAGCATAAACCACCAGGGCTGTCCGCCATTTTATATTTCTGCCGCGTTTTCTGTGGCTGGGAGGAGAAATGCTGACATCTACTGGTACACTTTTGTACCTTTTACTCCGAGGATCGATCTTGTACCCCTAAAATTAAATAAAGGTCTACAGTAAACCACTTCAAGGGCCATATATGTACTTGCAGGGTACTTTTCTGATTAAAGTACCTTTTAAGTACAAAATTTGACCTTTATTTTTCTGTGTGTAGTTACTTGTTAGTTTTGCCATACTTACAAATAAAACACATGGAGCTGCACTCTCTCTGTCCTGACTATTTCACTAAACTCCTGTTTACTGGCAGCCGACTGCCTTATCAATCCTTTTAAATCTTAAACTGAAGCAGCAGATCAAAAGACGGCAAGGAAGAAAATCGGCACTTTCACCAAACACACTTTTCATACAATTAAAACATATGTAGTTAGGTATCTCTACACAAATAGCATTATGAAGTGAAAAATGTTCCATGGATGTTGTGAATTTAACTGAGATATTTACAGCCTTTTGTCAAAGACGAGTTGGGCTGAGCGAGTCGGTTTGCAGCTGCTCTTTTGTTTAAGCACCGTGTAAACATTTTGATATTTTCATATTGGTATCATTCAGGTTAAACCCAGACAGGTTGTGAATGCATCTCAGGAAAAACACACCCTCAAACACCTCCAGGCAAAAACCCTGGATCATCCATTTTATCGGTACATACAGGTTTTTCAATGCTGACTAAGAAAAACATAAATGTCAACAATGTTTGTTTCATTATCAGCTTTCCTGAAACTTTTTATCGATTGATTAGTTGGAATACTTTAACATGATGTATTTTATTTCTATTCACATTCAAAACAACATCAAGACTTAGCTGAAATTGTAATTGAGTGATAAGCGTAGTGCGATAACCCTCAACAATGAACTTTGCTTCAGAATATTTAGAGATACTAAAAGCTAAAAAGTGTGGTGATTAGAGTATTTATTGAAAACAGTTGTTTAAAGGGCACAAATGAGACTGGGATACTCACAATCAGTCACACCCACACAGGAAACTTAGAGCCACCAATTTAAAAAAAAATAGATGCATGCTTTAATTTAGAGGATGCAGGAAATCCACACAACCACAGAGACAACATGCAACACTTCTCACAGGAAAGCCCTGATCTGCTTGATTATGTTTAGTTTTGTTAACTGATACTGATTTTTTTCTGTTGGATTTCCCCTCTAGGCAGCGGCTTCAATGAGGTGGAATATGGGAAGAGATATGGGTTTGACATGACAGAAAGAGCTCACACTTTGGAGTTCACTCCGAAAGACAGCTGGACTCCATCAGTGCTGTGGAGACGCAGAGACACTCAGGTCGCAGACGGACAGAGGTGGAGGGTGTCTGGAACCTACTTCGAGATCCCCAGTGTCACTCACAGAGACAGCGGCACCTACAGAGTGCTGGATGACAGAAGGAGGAGGCGACTTGAGGAGACGCTCCATGTATACCGTAAGGATCTTTCTGAGTGTTTTTACAGAAGATAAATGCAATCAATGTTAAACTGTCAAACGCAAGCAGCAAACCGACTCAATGATGAAAAACTGACTACTTAAAATAATAAAGATTCGACAGATTTGATCATTTGAAGTAAAAGCTGATGCACACCTTTTAGCAAACTGAGCTGATCATCCATTTTAACACCGTCTTTCCCAGATCATACAATCGAATTGGATCTGAAGTCGGGCCAGCGCATCTACTTCAGTGGTAATGTGGCGAAACATTCCTGCAACATCTTCTTCTTTCCAAAAGCGGGATATGAGATGCAGCTGGTGCATGAGGGCGTTCTGCAAGACGACATCGACAATACACCTTGCAGTGGGTTTTATTTTGAAAAACCCTGTCAGTTGTCAAATGAGAACCCTGACTCGTCATGCAGTGGACATTATGAAGTCAGGGATGAACACGGTGACGTCACCTTGGACGTGTACGTGGAGATGCAGTGTAAGTGCATTTATTCATTGTACTGAACCATTCCCATCAGAACAACAACAACAAAAAAAACATTTTACACTTGCTCTGTGCTTTCAGTTTGTACATTGCAGTTATCACGAAATGCTTCGGTCTGACACTTTATTGAGTGTTTTTTTCATCTCTGTTTTAGCTCAATATCCAATATACTTTGTCATCGGAGGTTTCATTTTGGTCGTTATACTTGTGAGCTGCTGTGCAACGCGACTCTGCTGTGGACGGTCCTCATCGAGGACCAAACCTCCAGCTGTTTCTGAGGCTGTTGTAAGACATAACGAGGTGAAAGTGTTTCTCCCCAGAGGCTGTTTCATTGCCAGTGTTTAATTTCAGTGTGTATTGAAGAGCTGAACTGTTTGTTTGGTCCGTTTTCATTCAAAATGCAGTATGAACAGGAGCCTGTCGGACCGAGACAAAACCAGCTCAGCCAGGCTCCGAGGACACGGCTCGCCGCTGAGCCCTCTCGTACCACGACTGGACCGCTGGTGAGAGCGCAGCTATATTCATTCCATATCACTTCCTTTTACTGTTTAATCGTCTCCAGCTGGATTGTGGTAATTTTTTTTCCAAAGATACAATAGTTGAAGATGATGGGACAAGTTTAATCATGAACTTGATCATGAAGCTTACTTATCCACAACAAAAGCAATTAGTGTTTCATTTAAAATAGAGTTTAGAATGCACATGTACATTTACCACTACTAAAGTTTCAGGATGCCTGAAAAAGGCATTTTGTATCAAATAAATCAAAAAGTTTTTTAATTTTTGAAATGACACTTCAGAAGTTCCACTTTTTCAGTTTTACATAAGAAGTTCACTTTTAATCTTTGTGATTTTTACAGGTTTTCCTTTTACACAATCATTTGTACTTCTACTTAAGTCAAGATTTCAACATTGTCAACTCTCCCGATTTTGTCTTGTTTCACTCTGCAGATACACGATGCTCCGAGAGTGAATTTGCCACCGGCTTATTCTTCGGTATGATCTGCTCTTCTTTCACACTTTGGTGCAACCAGTAAACTAATAATGATCAATAATGGAATGCATGCTAATGAAATAATTTAGTCCTTTTTAAATGGAATGAAGGCAATCATGTTATAAAATAGAAAAACCATAAGTGTGTGGGAGTTGCGTTATATGTTTCTTCGGTGAATGACTATTTACAACTATGCCTCCCACGATGCCTATGTCCGTAAGCTAACTACTCAAAAACTGATACAAAATATTTTATTTTTCAAGAAATCCAGACTTATTACTGGTAATGTATTATTAGAATATTTACTGTGGTTATTCCATTCTGAAAGAATTTTAATCTAATAACAACTGGAAAATAGACAACTCATGAAATTATAGTCAAAATGTCATTACACTATTGGCAAATTATTCCATTACTGATTTTATGACATAAAAATTCTTTCATTATTGGGATTATATTATTGGCTGCTACACATGGACAGACATCATCTTAAAAAGTGTATTTAGAATAGAAATACCACATTTTTAATAAAAGTGGTAGAATAAAAGGTTTTGAAATCAGCCTCTGATGATTCAAGAGGTTTAGTTTGTGGGTTATGTTAAAACCGGCAGAGTAATAGCAAGTATTTACTTCTGCATCAAAATTATGCATTTTGCCGTCAAAAAACGGCAACAATTTTGATTTGCACTCTGATACACACTATGGATCTAAATATTGTTTTTCTTCCAGATGTATCCTCATGTGCATCAGCCAGACGGAGCAGCTGAGCCGCTCTGCTCCGAACCCGAGCCTCGGTTTGAACCGAAAGGATTGAACTTTAACTTCACAGCCCCCCTCGGTTCCGATTCAACGCAGTCCGACGTTTATACCTCAGACAAACTCAACTTCCTTTGAAAGACGGGACTCCCACATTTTGAATTGTGTTCATTGGTGTGATTCTTTTTTTTTCTTTGTTTCAAGTCTTTTGTTGAATATGGTTTGTCACCACTGACCTCCTGGAGTCACTGTTTGAATCCTGACAGGCGATTCAAGCCGTAATGTAATCTGGCACATCAACATGGACAGAATGGTCTCTTTTGTTAAAAACAGCATTTGTAACAAAGAAATGTATCAACAAATATGTCAGCTGAACATGCTGTGAGGAAAAATCTCCTCTCTCTTAGCTACTTCAACAAGCCATAAGTTTGTTTCCACTTTATTTTGCGATCTGGATAAAAACTGCAGCTCATTTACCGCGCATGAGCAGAAATCATGAAGAGTTGCTCTATTTTCAGTGTATAAATGAGGAAATCATCAGCTTGAGTCCTCATAATTCACATCTACAGTTTATCTTTTTTTTTTGACAATCAGTCTACAACCATGAAACAAGTGAAGATAATAATTTACATCTGCATTTTGACACTTTTTTTTATGTACTTTTTAAACCTCCAAAGCCACAAGCCGCAAAACGTGCCTGAAAGATCACAAGTTTAAAGCCAAAGATCAGAATTATGCTGCCAGTAAAAGCATAATTTTTTTTATGGGAGTGTATACAGTCAAAATCAAAATACGTTCAAAGTACTGACAGAGTTTTAACAGTTTAACTGGTCTGGTAGTTTGTTGTAGGACTGGATGCTGAGTGTGTTTTATTATTATTATTGTGATTATTATTATTGTTATTATTATTATTATTATTATTATTGTTTTGGAGTTCTGCAAGTGGTGTATTATTTATTGCAGATCAGTTTGTCCGGTTATATTTTCAGGGAAGAGAATTGCATTAATACACAGCCATGTATTTATTTAAGATAAAGACAGATATATATTTTGATTTGAGATCATGGCGTAATTTCAGTGAAAATGTAGCTCTCTGGGCCACACAGGTGGAGTGGTTACCTTCAAAACTCACAGTGAGAAATTCTCCCTTTTCATTCTGGGCTTGAGTCTCTTCTTGCATGTTTTTAGAAATGTTTACATATTTTTGATCAGTTTGATTAGTTGAGCGTATCTCTGTTTTCTGAGGCTGCCTGCATGACCCCAACCCCCTGCGAGACCGTGGGCGATGTGCTACATGCATGCAGCCGGGGAGGGGCCATGCTCACGCAACCCGCCCCCAGTATCCAACGAGCTGTGGGACTAAAAGCGAGGACGTCGTTGTTCTTGTGCAGAATGTTAGTACAGGAAACATTTCTAAAAGCACTGTCTTACGCTTTTGGCGGTACTCGCGCTGTTGGCGGTACCTCCGCCGTTAGCGGTACTCACGCTGTTGCAGTGTTTCCACTGTAGCGGTGCTTACACTGTTGGAGTATTTCTCCTGTAGCAGTACTTGTGCTGGTTGCGGTGTCTCAGCTGGATTGCGGTATCTCCGCTGTTTGGGGTACTTACACTGTTGGCAGTACCTCCGCTGTTAGCGGTACTTACGCTGTTCGCGGTGTTTCTGCTGTAGCAGTGCTTATGCTGTTGCGGTATTTCCACTGTAGCGGTACTTACGCTGGGTGCAGTTTCTCCGCTGGTTGCGGTGTCTTCACTGATCGCGCTCTCTCCACTGGGTGCGGTGTTATGCTACTCGTGTTGTCTGCGCTCTTTGCGCAGCAGACCGCTCCGTGTTCTGCCCGAGTGGCGACATAGCCTTCCGTTCTTAGTGTTAATTAACTGTGCGGCCGGCGTTTCCAGCCTGCCGCCCTGTCCTTTCCCCACACCCGTTGCTCGGTGTGTGGCACCGCTCCCGCGGGAGCGGCGAGGCAGTCGTTTTCCCCCCACACCCACTTGTTTTGTCGTGCAGGTGGGCGAACGCCCCTTCCCTCGGCTTACCGCACCACCATCCTGGGCACCTGATACTCCGACTGGTGGTGCCACTGCAGAGCAGTGGGGAGCAGGTGGACGCCCCCTTCCCTCAGCCTCCACAGACAGGATGTGGCATAAGGTGCGAGAGAAGGGTGTTCGGCGATGGACGATTTTCATCACGGTGTTACCTGTGGAGCCCCCTACAGGCGAATCACGGCTGCTGTCCCCGTTGCCTTGGTCTCAGTCACCTCAGGGAGTCACTGTCAAACAATCCGTGCATGGACTGTGGCTCCATGCCTATGCGCAGCGGCCTGCTGGGCTGGAGCAGGTCCCTGCTGCTGCTGGGGGTTGCCAGGGGTCTCCCGTTTGTGGCAGTTGCCTGCCACTCAGCGCCCCCCCAGAGGGTCAGGGGGTTGGACTGTGGCTGCCATGCATGATCCGGCTGGGGCCGGCCTGGAGCTCATGCCCAATGCTATGGTGTCCCTCAGCTTTGCATTACCATTGTTCTGGCCTGCTGCACGCACCCGCCCTGGCTGTCGGGTAGCGCTATGGCAGACGGGGGAAGGAGCCGTCAAGCTTCCCTTCTTGGACGGCCTGATGTTCTGCGTTGCTGTGCGGACGGTGTACACCCCCTTCCTGCAGCTTACCGCATCACTATTGTCTGGCTGATTTTGCTAGTGTGTGGTGCACACCCCCCCCGCTTCTGTCGTGATGCCACTATAGAGGCTGTTGGAGGAGGGAGCTGCTGGGCTGTCCTTCTCCTGGGCATGGCCTTAGCTGTGATTAAGAGAGCTTGGAAAGAGTTATCTAGGCTTGGAGTCCAGACGGCCGAGGGGGGCCATTGGTGCTGACGGGTTCGGCCCTGAGCCGACCTGGTTTTCTCTCGGATTTGATCCAAGATAGACGCACCACAGAGCTTGAGAGGTATTATGGTATAGCCTCTACACCAGGACTGGTCTGGTGCCTGTGGCAGTTGGGTTGAGAATTTCCCCAACGGGCTAACCTGTACTGTTACAGCTGTAGATGGCGTGCAGAAGTTTCTACTGGTGAGACTTGTTGAAAACCGCGTGAGTGTGATACTGCAAGAATGGATAACCAGCAAGTTGAGATCTGCTGTGAATGTGGCGGTGAGAAATATGAGTGAAATGCATATTCCAATGCTTGCTGCGGTTTTACAGATAAGAGCTGCGGAGCTGGCTAAGAGTCACAATTTACTGCCCGAGTTTTAATTTTTGGCTGGTTACGCAGACAACCGAGTAATCTAAGAACACCGAGAGAATTAAAGTAATGCATGGTGGTTTTGCATTTGCTGGTTAAAAGGTGATTGTGACTCCTCGCTTGTGCCACAAAACCGGCTGTAGAAGGGAAGCAGAAAGATAGAAATGCTGAGTTGAGAGAGGAGGATCTGTTTTCGTTCACAGCGGCAGCTGTGGAGAATTGACAGAGAGAGAGCGAGAGAGAAGCGGAGTGGATCATATGGAGAATAATGAAGAAATGAAGAGTTTGATATACAGCAGTACAGCATTCTTCAGACACAGTAATTCCGTGATTAACAAGCTAATAAAGCAATTATATTAAGATTAAAAACCCCAATTATAAGCAACTACGATTATGAAATACATAAAAACAAAGATTAAGATAATGAGGTCATTAAAAGAAGAATATATACAGCAATATTTTTAATTCAGGTAGAGGTCATGAACTAAGAAAAATCTATATTTCAATGTGAAGTTTGAGCAAATGAAGAAGTGAGGGTGTCAGCAGTTCTTGTTTGTTCAAGAACGAAGAGCGCAAGAACTAGAAGCTGCTGAACCTTGTGTCTCCTCGCTCTGGGAATATTTAGTAAACCTCTTCCTGAGGACCGTAGGGGTGCAGAAACATGCACATGGGCCCAGATTGTTATTTATTTGGTCAAAAGTCAACTCCAAAAGAAAATCTCAAAATTTCTTCAAGTTTTAACACTCCAAGAAGAAAAGCTCTACTGTTCATAAATTTTTGTTCTTATGATAAAGTAATGAAGTACGGTAATTAAATCGCCTGCATCTTTTTCCGGACTCTCAGGGAAGCTGTGTTTTCCTGACAGCACTTGAACGCAGCGCGAGCGGAAACGCCCGTTGCGTTCCTTCAGTCTACTGCTGATCTCCACAGCGTCTTTAACTACCGATGTAACCACATTTTAATATTTAGCAGCTCCTCTATTGAATTCATACACCCCCCGGAGTGTTTGAAAGCTGGAATAAGTTGGAGGAACAACAACAAGGGGACGCGGAAAGACTGTTGGTCTTGTTTTTCTACTTTAAACAACAGAGGATGAAATTCCTGCTGCTGCTGCTGCTGCTGCTGTTTGTTTGTCTCGTTTGTCTCAGTGAGTAAATGTCTTATCAGTGTCTTCAAAATAACGCGCAGCTTGTGAAGCATGTTTGTGATACAACAGTTTGCTGCAAAATGTTTTTTGTGTTTGTTCTGTCACTGTATGCAAAATGATTATCTGTTCCCCCGCCATGAAATAAACATTACCACTTCCGCTCCTACAGAGTAAAAGAAACAATTTTTCCCCTTAATGTTTGTTGGTGTAACCACCAGGATATTTATTTATTCAAATATTTAGTCATTTAGTGACTAAAGTAAAACTATATCACAAGTCACACCAGACAATTTAAATATCTTGAACTCGAGATCCATTAAAATCTTGCAAGTATTGTTATTTTTGCTTGTCAATATTGAAATTACGAAATTATCAATGTTGTTCCATAGTCTGACATTTTAGTGGGTTTGTGCCTAGTTAGTTACTTGTTAGTTTTGTCATACTTACATACAAAACACATGGAGCTGTGCTCTCTCTGTCCTGACTATTTCACTAAACTCCTGTTTACTGGCAGCAGACTGCCTTATCACTCCTTTAAAATCTTAAATTGAAGTAACAGATTAAAAGATGGCAAGGAAGAGAAACGGCACTTTCAACAAACACACTCTTAGTACATATAAAACATATATGTAGTTATCTCTACATAAATAGCATTATGAAGTGAAAAAATGTTCTATGAATATTGTGAATTTACCTGAGATATTTACGGCCTTTTGTCAAAGACGAGTTTGGCTGAGCGAGTTGGTTTGCAGCTGCTCTTTTGTAAAAGCACTGTGTAAACATTTTTAAAGATGCCATATAAACACTTCTTTAATATTGGTATCATTCAGGTGAATTCCATACAGGTTGTGAGTGCCTCTCAGGAAAAACACACACTGGTACACCTCCAGGCAAAAATCCTTGCACACTGAGTGTGGTAAATTAAGTAATTAATTAAAAACAAATTGTTTAAAAGGCAAAAATGATTTCATAATCCTGCTCAATTTTGCCCACCATGAGGCTGGGATAATCACAATCAGTCACACCCACACAGGAAACAGAGCCACCAATTAAAAACAGGGATGCATGCTTTAATTTAGAGGATGCATTAAATCCCACACAACCACAGAGACAACATGCAACACTTCTCACAGGAAAGCCCATATCTGCTTGATTATGTTTAGTTTTGTTAACTGATACTGATTTTTTTCTGTTGGATTTCCCCTCTAGGCAGTGGCTTCGATGAGGTAGAATATGGGAAGAGATATGGGTTTGACATGACAGAAAGAGCTCACACTTTGGAGTTCACTCCGAAAGACAGCTGGACTCCATCAGTGCTGTGGAGACGCGGGGACACTCAGGTCGCAGACGGACAGAGGTGGAGGGTGTCTGGAACCTACTTTGAGATCCCCAGAGTCACTCACAGAGACAGCGGCACCTACAGAGTGCAGGTTGACAGAGGGAGGAAGGGAGTCCAGGAGACCCTCGATGTATACCGTAAGGATCTTAATGAGTGTTTTTACAGAAGCGAAGTGCAATCAGCACTGTGTCCTGGGAATATTAGACTGTCAAAAGCAAGCAACAAACCGGCTCAGTGATGTAGAACTGACTACTTAAACCGACACTAAGGAACTTTTCAACCTTAATAAAACATTTTAATGTCTTTTTTGATGATACATCGACTTACAACTAGTTGAATGACCCCTCTGTCACGGGCTGAGGGCGTCAGTATTGCTTTCACTTGGATTAAGCAGCTGTGAGGAGGGTGGTAGGAACCCTGCACACTAAAAAACTCCAAATGTGCGGATTGCTTTACGGCATGCATCACATCATGATATAACATTGTTTAGCCACCATTAGATTCATTACCTCGTCGCTATCCGTCCTTCACACAGCCACTGGAAACAAATGAAGGCGAGTTCAGTCCGACAGCATGCCACCGGGAGCAGCATTTTACGACGTCACGCGCTAGTCCTCATGGGAACTGTAGTATTCCTTCATGCAAAACACTACCGCTTTTGTCCACTGGCGCCGCCAAAATCAAAGAAAACTGAAAGTTCCTTAGTGTTGCTTTAAACTAATAAAGATTTGACAGATTTGATCGTTTGAAGTAAAAGCTGATGCACACCTTTTAGCAAACTGAGCTGATCATCCATTTTAACACTGTCTTTCCCAGATCATGCAATCAAATTGAATCTGAAGTCGGGCCAGCGCATCTACTTCAGTGGTAATGTGGCGAAACATTCCTGCAACATCGTCTTCTTTCCAAAAGTGGGATATGAGATACAGCTGGTGCATGAGGGCGTTCTGCAAGACGACATCGACAATATACCTTGCAGTGGGTTTTATTTTGAAAGACCCTGTCAGCTGTCAAATGAGAACCCTGACTCCTCATGCAGTGGACATTATGAAGTCAGGGATGAACACGGTGACATCGCCTTGGACGTGTACGTGGAGATGCAGTGTAAGTGCATTTAATCATTGTACTGAACCATTCCCATCAGAACAACAACAACAAAAAAAAACATTTTACACTTGCTCTGTGCTTTCAGTTTGTACATTGTAGTTATCACGAAATGCTACGGTCTGACACTTTATTGAGTGTTTTTTTTCATCTCTGTTTTAGCTCAATATCCAATATACTTTGCCATCGGAGGTTTCATTTTGGTCGTTATACTTGTGAGCTGCTGTGCAACGCGACTCTGCTGTGGACGGTCCTCATCGAGGACCAAACCTCCAGCTGTTTCTGAGGCTGTTGTAAGATATAACGAGGTGAAAGTGTTTCTCCCCAGAGGCTGTTTCATTGCCAGTGTTTAATTTCAGTGTGTATTGAAGGGCTGAGCTGTTTATTTCGTCCGTTTTCATTCAAAATGCAGTTTGAGCAGGAGCCTGTCGGACCGAGACAAAACCAGCTCAGCCAGGCTCCGAGGACGCGGCTCGCCGCTGAGCCCTCTTGTATCACGACTGGACCGCTGGTGAGAGCACAGCTATATTCATTCCATATCACTTCCTTTTACTGTTTAATCATCTCCAGCTGGATTGTGATAATTTTTTTTTCCAAAGATACAATAGTTGAAGATGATGGGACAAGTTTAATCATGAACTTGATCATGAAGCTGACTTATCCACAACAAAAGCAATTAGTGTTTCATTTAAAATAGAGTTTAGAATGCACATGTACATTTACCACTACTAAAGTATCAGGATGCCTTAAAAAGGCATTTTGTATCAAATAAATCAAAAAGTTCTTTCATTTTTTGAGATAATTACATTTCAGAAGCTCTACTTTTTCAGTTTTACTGAAAGGAATACTCCAAAGATTTTGGACTCTCGCCCTTTCCTTATCATTGACAAAGTTAGACAAGCTCATAAATACCATTTTTGTGTCTGTGCGTCCAGCGGCTGCATCCCAGCTGTCAGCATCGTAGTTAGCTTAGCTCAATTGCTGGAAGTCAATCGGAATCAGAGCCGGACTGACGAAAGTGGACAAAATACTCCTTCCAGTGGTTCAGGGGATGGCGTATTAGCACGTGAAGTAAATCTGAATGGTTATAAAACATTTAAAAAGACATGTTTTCTTTTCAATCCGTTAAAATAACGTTTTGATACACACAGACCTGCGCACGCGCAGTGCTCTGCGGAAGGATATACCGGACCACAGCAGCAGAAGCCATGAACTTACTCAAGATACTTACTTAGTCAAGATTTCAACATTGTCAACTCTCCCAATTTGTCTTGTTTCAGGATGTCTGAAAAAGGCATTTTGTGTCAAATAAATCAAAAAGTTTTTTTCATTTTTGAAATGACATTTCAGAAGTTCCACTTTTTCAGTTTTACATAAGAAGTTCACTTTTAATCTTTGTGACTTTTACAGATTTTCCTTTTACACAAGCATCTGTACTTCTACTTAAGTCAAGATTTCAACACTGTCAACTCTCCCGATTTGTCTTGTTTTGCTCTGCAGATACACGATGCTCCGAGAGTGAATTTGCCACCGGCTTATTCTTCGGTATGATCTGCTCTTCCTACACACTTTGGTGCAACCAGTAAACTAATAGTGACCAATAATGGAATGCATGCTAATGAAATAATTTAGGCCACTTTAAATGGAATGAAGCCAATAATGTTATAACATAGAAAAAACCATAAATGTGTGGGAGTTGCATGATATTTTTCTTTAGTGAATGACAACAACAATAATAACAACTCCTCAAAAACTGCAACAAAATATTTTGTTTTTCAAGAAATCCAGACTTATTACTGTATTATTAGAATATTGGCTGTAGTTATTCTATTCTTAAATAATCTAATCTAATAACAGCTAGAAAATAGGTGACATTTTGACAATAATTTCATGAGCTATTGGCAAATTATTTCATTACTGATTTTCTGACAAAAATTATTTAATTATTGGGATTATATTATCGACTGCTACACATGGACAGACATCTTCTTAAAAAGTGTCTTTAGAATAGAAATATCACATTTTTAATAAAAGTTGTGGAATATAAGGTTTTGAAATCAGCCTCAGACTGATAATTCAAGAGGTTTAGTTTGTGCGTTATGTTCAAATCTGCAGAGTAATAGCAAGTATTTACTTTTGCATGACAATTCTGAATGTTGCCATCAAAAAACTGCAGCAATTTAGATTTGTGCTCTGATACACACTGTATGGATCTAAATATTGTTTTTCTTTCAGATGTATCCTCATGTGCATCAGCCAGACGGAGCAGCTGAGCCGCTCTGCTCCGAACCCGAGCCTCGGTTTGAACCGAAAGGATTGAACTTTAACTTCACAGCCCCCCTCGGTTCCGATTCAACGCAGTCCGACGTTTATACCTCAGACAAACTCAACTTCCTTTGAAAGACGGGACTCCCACATTTTGAATTGTGTTCATTGGTGTGATTCTTTTTTTTCTTTGTTTCAAGTCTTTTGTTGAATATGGTTTGTCACCACTGGCCTCCTGGAGTCACTGTTTGAATCCTGGCAGGCGATTCAAGCCATAATGTAATCTGGCACATCAACATGGACAGAATGGTCTCTTTTGTTAAAAACAGCATTTTTAACAAAAAAATGTATCAACAAATATGTCTATATAAATGAGGAAATCATCAGCTTGAGTCCTCATAATTCACATCTAAAGTTTATCTTTTTTTTGACAATCAGTCTACAACCATGAAACAAGTGAAGATAATAATTTATATCTGCATTTTGACACTTGTTTTTTTGATGGACTTTTTACCCCTCCGAAGCCACAAGCCGCAAAACGTGCCTGAAAGATCACAAGTTGGGCAGCAGACCGCTCCGTGTTCTGCCTGAGTGGCGGCATAGCCTTCCGTTCTTAGTGTTAATTAACTGCGGCCGGCGCTTCCAGCCTGCCGTCCTGTCCTTTCCCCACACCCGTTGCTTGGCGTGTGGCACCGCTCCCGCGGGAGCAGCAGGGCAATCGTTTTCCCCCCACACCCACTTTGTTTGTCGTGCAGGTGGGCGTACGCCCCTTCCCTCGGCTTACCGCACCACCATCCCGGGCACTTGATACTCTTACTGGTGGTGCCACTGCAGAGCAGTGGGGAGCAGGTGGACGCCCTCTTCCCTCAACCTCCAAAGACAGGATGTGGCATAAGGTGAGAGAGCCGGGTGTTTGGCGATGTACGACTTTCATCGCGGTGTTACCTGTGGAGCCCCCTACACGCGAATCACGGCCACGGGCACTGTCCCAGTTGCCTTGGTCCCGGTCACCTCAGGGAGTCGGACAACCCGTGCATGGACTGTGGCTACATGCCTATGCGCAGCGGCCTGCTGGGCTGGAGCAGGTCCCTGCTGCTGCTGGGGGTTGCCAGGGGGCCTCCCGTTTGGGGCAGTTGCCTGCCACTCAGCGCCCCCCCAGAGGGTCAGGAGGTTGGACTGTGGCTGCAATGCATGGTCGGGCTGGGGCCGGCCTGGAGCTTATGCCCGATGTGGGGCCGACTATGGTGTCCCTCAGCTCTCGCACTACCATTGTTCTGGCCTGCTGCACGCACCCGCCCTGGCTGTCGGGTAGCGCTATGGCAGACGGGGGAAGGAGCCATCAAGCTTCCCTTCTTGGACGGCCTGGTGTTCTGCGTTGCTGTGCGGACGGTGTACACCCCCTTCCTGCAGCTTACCGCATCACTATTGTCTGGCTGATTTTGCTGGTGTGTGGTGCACACCCCCCCGCTTCTGTCGTGATGCCACTATAGAGGCTGTTGGAGGAGGGAGCTGCTGGGCTGTCCTTCTCCTGGGCATGGCCTTAGCTGTGATTAAGAGAGCTTGGAAAGAGTTATCTAGGCTTGGAGTCCAGACGGCCGAGGGGGGCCATTGGTGCTGACGGGTTCGGCCCTGAGCCGACCTGGTTTTCTCTCGGATTTGATCCAAGATAGACGCACCACAGAGCTTGAGAGGTATTATGGTATAGCCTCTACACCAGGACTGGTCTGGTGCCTGTGACAGTTGGGTTGAGAATTTCCCCAACGGGCTAACCTGTACTGTTACAGCTGTGGATGGCGTGCAGAAGTTTCTACTGGTGAGACTTGTTGAAAACTGCATGAGTGTGATACTGCAGGTCAACTCACACACTGTAACTCTGACTCTCTCTTTCACAATAAAAAAGTAAATAAAGAAACAGGCCACGATGCTGGGGAGGTTGTTTAGGTTTGTAGAGGACACGTGTTTCTGTTTTGTGTGCTGTTAGTGTTTGTGCTAATCTGTCTGGTAAGCTACAAAGTATTAAACATGAGAAAAAGAAGTGAAACAGCTGGGCTTAGCACGGCATTGCCTGGTGCACTGTCCGATCCTGTTGAAAGTTTTCAGGAACTATTTGATGAATTCACACCAGCCGGGGTGGTCGGCAGGACGGAAGGTTGGAGATTTGTTTTCCCTTTTACTTCTGTTGTGTTTGACAAGACGAAGGCTCTTTCAGTGAAAAAAAGCTGAAAGGTCTTGTGTGAAAGACAGAGAGACCCGCAAGAATGGATAACCAGCAAGTTGAAATCTGCTGTGAATGTGGCGGTGAGAAAGATGAGTGAAATGCATATTCCAATGCTTGCTGCGGTTTTATAGACAAGAGCTGCGGAGCTGGCTAAGAGTCACAATTTACTGCCCGAGTGATAATTTTTGGCTGGTTACTCAGTCAACCAAGTAATTTAAGAACACCGAGAGAATTAAAGTAATGCATGGTGGTTTTGCATTTGCTGGTTAAAATCTGATTGTGACTCCTCACCTGTGCCACAAAACCGGCTGCAGAAGGGAAGCAGAAAGATAGAAATGCTGAGGTGAGAGAGGAGGATCTGTTTTCGGTCGCAGTGGCAGCTGTGGAGAATTGACACAGAGAGAGCGAGAGAGAAGTGGAGTGGATCATATGGAGAATAATGAAGAAATGAAGAGTTTGATATACAGCAGTACAGCATTCTTCATACACAGTAATTCCGTGATTAACAAGCTAATAAAGCAATTATATTAAGATTAAGAGCCCCAATTATAAGCAAGTACGATTTTAAAATACATTAAAACAAAGATTAAGAAAATGAGGTCATTAAAAGAAGAATATATACAGCAATATTTTTAATTCAGGTAGAGGTCATGAACTAAGAAAAATCTATATTTTAATTTAAAGTTTGAGCAAATGAAGAAGTGAGGGTGTCAGCAGTTCTTGTCTGTTCAAGAATGAAGAGCGCAGGAACTGGAAGCTGCTGAACCTTGTGTCTCCTGGCCCTGGGAATATTTAGTAAATCTCTTCCAGAGGACCGCAGGGGTGCAGAAACATGCGCATGGGCCCAGATTGTTATTTATTTGGACAAAAGTCAACTCCAAAAGAAAATCCCAAAACTTCTTAAAGTTTTACCACTCCAAGAAGAAAGCTCTACTGTTCATGCATTTTTGTTCTTATGATAAAGTAATGAAGTACGGTAATTAAATCGCCTGCATCTTTTTCCGGACTCTCAGGGAAGCTGTGTTTTCCTGACAGCACTTGAACGCAGCGCGAGCGGAAACGCCCGTTGTATTCCTTCAGTCTACTGCTGATCTCCACAGCGTCTTTAACTACCGATGTAACCACATTTTAATATTTAGCAGCTCCTCTATTGAATTCATACACCTCCCGGAGTGTTTGAAAGCTGGAATAAGTCGGAGGAACAACAACACGGGAACGCTGAAGACTGTTCGTCTTGTTTTTCTACTTTAAACAACAGAGGATGAAATTCCTGTTGCTGCTGCTGCTGCTGCTGCTGTTTGTTTGTCACGTTTCTCTCAGTGAGTAAATGTCTTATTGCTATGTTTCTTCTCTTAACATAACTTTGTTAAAAAGCACAGACTCGCCACAGCGTTCAAAAAGCTTCTGTACTGACTGAGTGCCACATCACACACTGTACATATCACTCCGCATGTCAAGCTGCATAGAACACAGGAACATAAAGTAGTGCCATTATACCACACATAACATTTTAATGATGTATCTAACCAAACTAATATCTTAGCATCAATACATAACAATTCCTTCCTTCCAGTTTTGATGCACTCTAAAATCATCAAACGAAAATTTACAGTGGCTGTGACTCTTAAATTCAATAACTTTTCTTCTTTTCAAGAACATGTCACATTTTACAATATCAACATTCATTTAACAAAATTATTCGTCTTTTTTTTTTTAACGTTCAAAACAGAACACAGCACTTCTTCTTTTGCTTTTATGCCACTGTTTACAAATCAAGTCTGTCCGGTGGTTTGCGAGCCCTCTCAGGAAATCTGCGTCCTGGAGGCTCGAGCAGGGTCGTCACTGGTTTGGCTATGGTCACTGTCTCTGATGTAGGCAGGGTTTCCACAGCAGTCACATCCGGTGTTGATAACCTGTCCTCAGAGTTTATTGGGACAGAAGTCACAGATTGAGGTGTAGTCTTTTCAGGTGAAGCATCCAAAAGTTGATCAACATGTCTCCGCCAGACAACATTGGGTTCCACACCCACAGTGTATGAAAGCGGTCCAGTTTGTGACAAAATCTCAGCTTGTTGCCACTTGTCGCCTTGGTTGCGATAGTCTCTTGCCAGCACTTTTTGTCCAACTTCGAATGATCTCAGTTTTCTTTGTTGTTGAGTGGGTGAACATTGCTTGTTTGAAACATATTCTCTGATGTCCGGTTTGAGTAGATCCAGGCGAGACCTTAGATTCCTTCCCATGAACAACATTGCAGGTGATTGTCCAGTAGTAGCATGTGTAGTGTTTCTGTATGCCAGCAGGAAGTTTGGGATCTTCTGTTGTAGAGGCACTTCCTCCTTCCCACTGGCTTTCCTTGACTGCTTGAAGGTTTGCACAAAATGTTCAGCAAGCCCATTAGTTGCAGGGTGATGAGCAGCAGATGTGATGTGTTTAATCCCGTTGCTTTTGAGGAAACTTTGAAACTCCTCACTGGTAAACTGCGTTCCATTGTCACTCACAAGTTGATGAGGACATCCAGTGCGTGCAAAAAGCATCTAAAGTTTGTTCACTGTCACAGCCGTAGTCGACTTCTTTACAGGAAAAACTTCAGGCCACTTTGAATGTGCGTCGACCACAACAAGGAACGTGTGATCCAGGAAAGGTCCAGCATAGTCAACATGAATGCGTTGCCATGGAGCGACAGGCCATTCCCATGTGTGTACTGGGGCAGTCTGAGGTTGACACTGAGTTTGGTGGCAACCTGTGCACGTTTTGACCAGAGTTTCAATTTGGTTGTCAAGGCCAGGCCACCACACATAACTTCTAGCGAGACATTTCATTTTCACGACACCCATGTGTCCGTCATGCAGAGAGTTTAAAACTTTGGGTTGCAGTTTGGGAGGCACAATAACACGAGACCCCCACATCACACATCCTTGACACACAGTAAGTTGGTCTTTTCTGGTAGAATAGTCCGAAAGTTCAGAATCCACATGTTTTGGCCAGCCATTCACAGTTAGATCATACACCTTTGAGAGCAGTGGTTCATTCCTTGTTTCTCTGCTTATGTGTGCACTTGTCACAGGAAGCGGTTCCATCTGAAACAGGTGAAGGGGTAAGGCTGGATCAGTAGTTTTACCTGACAGCGGCTGGGGAAGGCGTGACAGTCCATCTGCGTTTCTGTGTAGTTTTGTCCCTTTGTATTCAATGGTGTAGGTATGAGCTCCGAGAAAGAGAGCCCAACGCTGTAACCGTGCAGCAGCCATTGCAGGAACACCCTTCTGAGGATTGAAGATGGAAACCAACGGTTGATGATCTGTAATCAGAGTAAAATGTTTACTATACAGATACTGGTTAAACTTTTTCACTCCCCACACAAGGCTCAAAGCTTCTCTGTCTATCTGTGCATAATTACATTCTGCTGTTGACAAAGAGCGTGATGCAAAAGCGATGGGATGTTCAGAGCCATCAGTCATTTTGTGTGACAAAACGCCACCAATACCGTAAGGTGAAGCGTCGCAGGCGAGGCGCAGGGGCAACTTTGGGTCAAAGTGCGTCAGTACTTTGTCTGAGGTGATGAGTTTCTTCGCCTTTGTAAACGCCTGCTCACAGTCTTTGGTCCAATCCCACTTCGCATTTTGATGCAGCAGTGCATTGAGTGGGTGGAGCACAGTTGAAAGGTTTGGCAAAAACTTGTGGTAATAGTTCACAAGACCGAGGAAAGACCACAACTGACTTACATTTTCTGGCTGTGGAGATTTCACAATGGCCTCAATTTTGTCTTGAGTTTTGTGGAGGCCATGTTTGTCTATTTTGTGTCCACAGTACTCGATAGATTCTTTGAAAAACTCACACTTCTTCTTGTTTGCTTTCAGTCCATATTCCTCTAGTTTTGTCAGAACTCCATCCAAGTTTGCCAGGTGTGAGCTTTTATCTGGGCCTGTGACAATTATGTCATCTAAGTAACATTGAGTCCCTGGGATTCCCTGTAGCACTTGGTCCATTGCACGTTGCCAGATTGCAGGGGCACTTGTGATACCAAACACCAGCCGGTTGTATTGGTAGAGCCCTTTGTGGGTGTTTATGGTGAGATACTTGCGTGCACTTTCATCCATCTCCATTTGAAGATATGCCTGCGCCAGGTCAATCTTTGTGAAGTGTTCACCATTCGCGAGAGATGCAAAAATATCATCAATGCGTGGGAGTGGATATTGGTCTGTGTGCAGTACAGGGTTAACAGTTACTTTAAAGTCACCACAAATACGCACCTTGTCTGAAGACTTTTTAACAACAGCCACAATTGGTGTTGCCCATTCTGACCAGTCCACTTTGGACAGGATCCCCTGGTCCATGAGATGTTGTAGTTCTGCTTCAACTTTAGGGCGTAGAGCATAAGGAACAGGGCGTGCCTTGTGAAACCTTGGCTATGTATCTTCTTGTAGGTTGAGATGCGCTTTAATGTTCTTCATGGTTCCTATGCCCTCACTGAAAACTTTTGCATGCTTGTCCAATATTTGTGATAACTTCTTGTCAGTGGCCTGTTTAGAGTCGATACGCATCGTCTTTATTTCCTGCCAGTTAAGCCTGATCTGCTGTAACCATCGGCGACCAAACAGTGGCACACCTCCCTCTTTCAGTACGAACAGTTCAAGATTGCATGTTTGGCTTTTGTATTTCACTTTCACTTTGAGTTTTCCCATCGGAACAACTTTCTCACCAGTGTATGTTCTCAGCTTTACAGTTGTGCGTGACAGTTTTGTGTCAGGGAACTTTTCTTGGTAGTCTTTTAATGATATGACTTACAGTGCTGACCCAGTGTCCAGTTCCATCTTCAGTGGTACTCCATTCAGTTTAGGTGTCAGCCAAATCACATCAGCATCATTCTCTTCTGTAGCATATAACCCTAAGCAGGCCAATTCTTCCTCATTTGAGCTGTCAGAGTCTGTTTCTGCTACTTCGTGGAGCCTTTGCCCTCTTTTTGTCTTTTCTTTTTCCTTGGAGTTGCTGTATTTTGATTTACACATTTTCTGTATGTGTCCCCTTTTATTACAGTGCCTGCAGTCTTTATCCTTGAACCAACATTCACTCGGGTCATGTGACTGTTCACCGCATCTGAAGCAGGGCTTCTTTGTGTTTCGCTGCTTGGTATAGAGTTTGAACATAGAACGTGCAGCGTCTTTACCATGTAGTTCTGTTGCATCTTTTGCAGCTGTCTCCACCGACACAGCGATCTCAATTGCTCGTTGTAAGGTGAGCTTGTCCTCCGTCAGAAGTTGTTTTTGGATGCTCTCGTTGTGCAGTCCGCACACGAACCGGTCCCTCAATGCGTCAGAAAGTCCATCTCCAAATTGACAGTGCTCGGACAGTTTCCTCAGCTCAGCGATGTATTCCGACACGGACTCCGTTTTTGATTGATGTCTCTTGTGAAACCGGAAGCGCTCCGCGATCACTAATGGCGCTGGATTTAGGTGGCTTTTCAGTATTTGTGTTATCTCCTGAAAGGTTTTGTCTGCTGGTTTAGCTGGAGCAACGAGACTGCGGAGTAGATTGTAGGTTTTTGCCCCCATCACACTGAGAAGAACCGCGGCCGCTCTCTCGTCCGGTATCTCATTTGCGAGGCAATACTGTTCAACTCTCTCCACGTACGTTGTCCAGTCTTCCACCGAACTGTCAAAACTGTCCATATTTCCCAGTATTCCAGCCATATTTTGTTTCTGAATGTCCGTTCACTGTGGCTGCGTCCTCACCTCCTGCTAGCTTGACCACTGCAAAACTTCGGGGTGAGCAAACGAAACTTACGTCCACAAAAACAAGTCTCTCATTCACCCAGTGCATCTGTCGGGTTCCTCTTGAGTCTCGTCGCCAATTTTGTTATGTTTCTTCTCTCAACATAACTTTGTTAAAAAGCACAGACTCGCCATAGCGTTCAAAAAGCTTCTTTACTGACACACTGCACATATCACTCCGCATGTCAAGCATAGATAATACTGCATAGAACACAGGAACATAAAGTAGTGCCATTATACCACACATAACATTTTAATGATGTATCTAACCAAACTAATATCTTAGCATCAATACATAACACTTATCAATGTCTTCAAAATAACGCGCAGCTTGTGAAGCATGTTTGTGATACAACAGTTTGCTGCAGAAGTTTTTTTTGTGTTTGTATTGTCACTGTATGGAAAGTGATTATCTGTTCCCCCGCCATGAAATAAGCATTTCCACTTCCGCTCCTACAGAGTAAAAGAAACAATTGTTCCCCTAATGTTTGTTGGTGTAACCACCCGGATATTTATTTATTCAAATACTTAGTCAATTAGTGACTAAATTAAACCTATATCACAAGTCACACCAGACAATTTAAATATCTTGAACTCGAGATCCATTAAAATCTTGCAAGTATTGTTATTTTTGCTTGTCAATATGGAAATTAGGAAATTATCAATGTTGTTCCATTTTAGTGGGTTTTATGCCTCGTTAGTTACTTGTTAGTTTTGTCATTCTTATATACAAAACACATGGAGCTGCGCTCTCTCTGTCCTATTTCACTAAACTCCTGTTTACTGGCAGCAGACTGCCTTATCACTCCTTTTAAATCTTAAATTGAAGTAACAGATTAAAAGATGGCAAGGAAGAGAAACGACACTTTCAACAAACACACTTTTAGTACATTTAAAACATATATGTAGTTATCTCTACATAAATAGCATTATGAAGTGAAAAATGTTCCATGAATGTTGTGAATTTACCTGAGATATTTACGGCCTTTTGTCAAGGACGAGTTGGGCTGAGCGAGTTGGTTTGCAGCTGCTCTTTTGTAAAAGCACTATGTAAACATTTTTAAAGATGCTGTATAAACACTTCTTTAATATTGGTAGCATTCAGGTAAATTCCATAAGGTTGTGAGTGCCTCTCAGGAAAAACACACACTCAAACTCCTCCAGGCAAAAATCCATACACACACTTTAAGTGTGGTAATTTAAGTATTTTATTTAAAAAAAAAAAAAAAATTAAAAGGCACAAATGATTTCATAATCTTGCTCAATTTGGCCCACCATGAGGCTGGTATACTCACAATCAGTCACACCCACACAGGAAACTTAGAGCCACCAATTAAAAAAAGGATGCATGCCTCAATTTAGAAGATGCAGGAAATCCACACAACCACAGAGACAACATGCAACACTTCTCACGGGAAAGCCCTGATCTGCTTGATTATGTTTAGTTTTGTTAACTGATACTGATTTTTTTCTGTTGGATTTCCCCTTTAGGAAGCGGCTTCAGAGAGTTGGAATATGGGAAGAGATATGGGTTTGACATGACAGAAATAGCTCACACTTTGGAGTTCACTCCGAAAGACAGCCGGACTCCATCAGTGCTGTGGAGACGCGGAGCCACTCAGGTCGCAGACGGACAGAGGTGGAGGGTGTCTGGAACCTACTTCGAGATCCCCAGAGTCACTGAAAGAGACAGCGGCACCTACAGAGTGCTGGTTGACAGAGGGAATAATGGAATCGGGATCCTCGAAGTATACCGTGAGGATCTTAATGAGTGTTTTTACAGAAGGGTCATTCCATGTCAAATCAACCAATATCCAAAAAAGTTCCAACAGCACCACCTTTGATTTCCACCGTATTCAGTCTGTCTGTGCCATTGGGTCCCAAAGGAAGGTCGGAAACAGTTTTTCTATAATATGTGTATGCATTTTGCTTTTACACCCCATTATACGGGGGCAGGTTTAGGCCTACAATTGATGGTCGTCATTCTGGTAGGTATTTCACATTGCCATCATTCTTGAAATATAACAGCTGAAGGCATGAAATTCACAGTATCATCTCATTTTTCACTGCTGATTACAAAACAGACTTTTAGCCCTAGTCTGAGTGTGAAATTTTTTTGGGAGGGTTGTTGTCTTGAAAAAAACTGATCATCTTAATTTCGCCCATGTCTTTATAGCTCTCTGTTTGCCATTCCAATCAGTAAATTATGACTCATAGTATTTCATCATTGAGTATGGGTCTTGACTGACATTTAAGAACCACTGTTGAAGTACTCAGCTGTTTAGTTTGTCTGTAGGACCTACTTTAATTAGCAACCAATCTGGAATTTTGTAAAACTCAACCATATCACCATGTGTGATAAATAGCACCACTCTCAAACGTTTTGCAGTGAATCTTCATATTCCAGTAATAAAAATATCTAAACAATGAATTGGTGTTCTGTCTCCTTCACATAGAAAATCTATGTCAAAGAAAGGCCTGAAAGTGCCCTCGAGCAGCATTTTTGCCATATAAGATATTATTTTGAAGTATCAAATGTGTCATATTGCACCTCGGGAATATCAGCAGATGTTATTAAACCACACTTCTTACCTGTTGAGGCCAACACATCCAGTCTCGGGACACCACAACTATTTATACTGATGTACTTTAAGCTTGTTGTACAAGCTCCTTGTACCAAACCCTCCCCTTAAAGTACATGTGGTTGTATTTCATTACATTTCTGATCCGCCCCTAATTAAAGTAGATCCTGCAGCCACACTAAACAGTTGAGTACTTCAACAGTGGTTTCAGCATGTTAATAAAGACCCATACTAAAGAAAGAAATGCTGTTTTAATACTTTTTTAGATTAAAATGGGATACAGAGGCCTTTCAATCATGGACTTAATTATGACTTTCAGTTTTTTTTTCAGAAATTCCACCCTCCATAACATTTTTCACACAGACTAGGGCTAAAAACATGATTGTTCTGCAACTAGCAGTGAAAAATGAAATGTCCTTTGAATTGCATGCTTCCAGCTTGTATATTTCAAGAATTATGGACCTCTGAAGTAATGACGGCTATCAAATTTAGGCTGAAACCTAACCCCTTATAATTGGGTGTAAAAGCAAAACGTGTACACATATGACCAAAAACCTGTTTGCAACCTTCTTTTGGGACCTAATGGCACACTGAAACTGAATATAATGCAAATCAGAAATGGTGCTGCTGGAACCATTTGTTGAAATGAGATGGAATGACCCAGAAGCTAAATGCAATCAGCACTGTGTGGGAATGTTAAACTGCCATAAGCAAGCAACAAACCAATTCAGTGATTAAAAACTGACTACTTAAACAGATTTGATCATTTGAAGTAAAAGCTGATGCACACCTTTTAGCAAACTGAGCTGATAATCCATTTTAACACTGTCTTTCCCAGATCGTACAATCGAACTGAATCTGAAGTCGGGCCAGCTCATGTCCTTCAGTGGTGATGTGGCGAGAAATTCCTGCAACATCTTTTTCATTCCAAAAACGGAACGGGACATTCAGCTGGTGCGTGATGGCATTCTGCTATACAACATCGAAGACATAGGTTGCAGCGGGTTTTATTTTGAAAGACCCTGTCGGTTGTCAAATGACGAGCCTCAGTCGTCATGCAGTGGACATTATGAGGTCAGGGATGAAAATGGAGACATTGCCTTGGAAGTGTACATGGAGATGCAGTGTAAGTGCATTTAATCATTGTACTGAGCCATCTCCTTAAAAAAAGAATTAAAAATTACACTTGCTGTGTGCTTTTAGTTTGTACAGTGTAGTTGTCACAAAATGCTTCTGTCTGACACTTAATTGAGTGTTTGTTTTGTCTCTGCTTTAGCACAATATCCAATATACTTTGCCATCGGTGGTTTCATTTTGGTCGTTATACTTGTGAGCTGCTGTGCAACGCGACTCTGCTGTGGACGGTCCTCATCGAGGACCAAACCTCCAGCTGTTTCTGAGGCTGTTGTAAGACATAACGAGGTGAAAGTGTTTCTCCCCAGAGGCTGTTTCATTGCCAGTGTTTAATTTCAGTGTGTATTGAAGGGCTGAGCTGTTTGTTTCGTCCGTTTTCATTCAAAATGCAGTATGAACAGGAGCCCGTCGGACCGAGACAAAACCAGCTCAGCCAGGCTCCGAGGACGCGGCTCGCCGCTGAGCCTTCTCGTACCACGACTGGACCGCTGGTGAGTGCACAGATATGTTTATCCTATATCACTTATTTTTACTGTTTAGAACCTCTACTTTTTCAGTTTTACATAAGTAAAGAAGTTAAATTGTAATCTTAGTGATTATTTTTCGTAAGTACCCACCTACAGGCTTCGCTATTGGTACTCCTCTTGGCGCCAGCCAATCCACTGAGATAACAGAAAACTCGACGCACCAATCCCCGCCGCGTGATGGCGTAGCACCACGCTCCTCGCTGAGGGTATATCACCGAGCCAGCGGCGGTCGCAATCCCTTCTTCTTCCTCAGCCCTTGAGACACAAAGAAGCCATTTTTCCTTCGGATCAAGATTCTACATGGATTCACCGGCCCGTGACCAGTCGCCAATGGGCGTCAGGCCGCTCCTGTGGCGCTCCGCTCATTGAGCAGGATCATCATGGGCGCTGCTTCATCTGCCTCGGCTGGCAGCCAGTGGTCCTCCTGCCCGGCCTGCCTCGCTCTGCCACTTGAAGCAAGTCAGCGGCGAGTGGCCTTCATGGGCTCAACCTCTCCGGTTCCCACCTGCGAGGACGCTGCTGAAGACGCCTCTGTGCCCGCCAAGAATGACTGGGCAGAGGTCAGCGGCACCAGCAGCAGCAGCGCCTCGGTGTCGCGGAGGTCGACTCAGAATGACGACTCCGTCTCAACCTTCTCTCGAGCCAGCCGCCAGGACGCCCCCCGCGAGCCTGTGGAGCACCTTGCGGGGCTCTTCACGTCCGCCGCCAAGCGCACTTGCACTGCCGCCGCAGCCTCCGGAGCTGGCTCAGCGCAATTTTGCACTCAGGCTAGAAACTCAGTCGCGGACTCGGTCCCGGACTGCGGTGCTATGCCCCGCCGTGCCATCTTTCCAAGCTAATGTGCAGCGGGACTGGGGTACGCCACTCACCACCAAGGGGGCGGTGAAAGGGGGCTACCGCGAATATTGCTGTGTGGACGGCTAGCTGCGGGTCTCCGGAGTATCTGCTATTGAGGATTCCGTCAGACTGCCTTCTCCCAAGATCCTCCGCCTGGCTTGGCGGAAAGCCCATGCTGCCGTCACAGAGGGACAGTACATGGCGGGCTTCCTGGACAGAGGTTACGGTAGTGGCAATCAAACGTTTGCCCTAGCCAACAATATGACTTTTCTACTGGGCTCCATTGACAAGATATGCCACAAGAGATCCCAGTTATCTACTGATGACATCGAGGAGATTCAGAACACGGCCGAAATCCTGATGCGAATGTGCCGCACCATCGCAATCAATGGAGACCGCGTCATGGCCAATGCACAGCTTGCCATGAGGCACCTGTGGCTTGGTTTCTCCTGACTCTCCGAGCGGGACCAGCGAGGAGTCCTGGGGCTCCCCCTGTCCACCTCTTCTCCTTTTGGACCTGACTTACAGGTCATCATCGAGCCCCTGGAAGCGGCGGCACAAGGCTCCCAGCAGCTCGCCCCGCACCTGCAGCCCCGCCGTGAGTCGCACCCGCAGCTAAGACATTCTGCGGAGCAGCGGCGTCCAGCCCCCTGGAGTTCCCCGGCACCTAGCCAGACCCGGCCGTCTTCCCGCCGACCCTCCTCCCGGGGCACCGACCAGCCAAGATGGTCCCGCGCTCCCGAGCCACAGAGCGCCCCGTCCGCTCGTCCTGCATCTGCTGTCAACAATGTAAATAAAGGCCATCAGGCCCGTTACATCTCTCGAAGAGCAGCAATCCTACCCTCTCCCCGTGTTTGCATGACTGAAGCATGTCGAACTCGGCTGGGCTTTTTCCCTCCCTTCTCTGGCTGGGTGATGAAGCAGAGAGTGGCGAACGGACCGCACACGGAGCTGCCCGGACGCACCGCGTCGCCACCGGCTCATCCTCCACGCTCTCGCCGTGCTGTGGCCATGGATGCAGAGCACAGCAGCGAGCTTGGGCCGCTGGCTCTCCCGCCGTGCGCGTCACGCAAGCAGAGCAGCACCGATGTACTGCCAGCACCTCGCAAATGCTCCAAACTACAGCCGGCCCGGGTCCCCACCGTGGGGCGTCCCGGCCCCGGCGTCACTCATGACAATCCTAGCTGCGTTTCTCCGCCGGCTTCTGCCTGTGTTAGCACAGCGAAGCGTCAGAGCGGCGGAGCTTTCCCGGCCCCGGTTTCCACCTCGGAGCGCCCCGGCTCCGGCATCATTCAGAACGCTCCCAGCCATGTTTCCCCACCGGCTTCTGCCTATCTTAGTTCAGCAAAGCGGCGGAGCCACGGCGGCCTGGGTTTCCACTGATCAGTGCCCCGGCTCCGGCTTCAGCACCAGGGACAGCAGCCCGAGAAACACTGGGATCATGACGCCTCCGCCGGGTTTGCCCCCAACGAAGCGCTGGTCCGTGGCCCTGAAGCGGGTGCCCGCGCTCTTTCGTGGGACGCCCCCTCCGCTGCCCTTTCGCCGGGGGCCCCCCTGTCTCCTGAGGCCAGGAGGACGGGTCGGCCGTCCCCGCAGGCCGTGGTACAGCCACTCATGCTCCGCTTCCAGACGTGGTGTGTTATGTTGGGACCGCTTTCACCCTGGTTGTCCAGGACGCTGAGAAGCGGCTATGCCCTGCAGTTCGCCTGTCGTCCACCTCTCTTGAATGGAATCCTTCGTACGCGGCTCGCAAACCCTGCGGGGATGGCTGCTCTCGAAGCAGAAGTGTCCTCGCTCCTCCGCTGGGGTGCAGTAATGGTGCTGAGCATGGAGGAGGCACACTCGGGCTTTTATTCCCCCTACTTCTTGGTTCCCAAGAAGAGTGGAGGTATGGGACCCATTCTGGACCTGCGGGCCCTGAACGCTCACATAGCCACCAGAAGGTTTCGCATGCTGACACTCAAACACCACCTGGAGAACATTCACCCTGGGGACTGGATGACGTCGGTCGACCTGACGGACGCCTACTTCCACATCCCCATTCTGAGAAGGCACATTGCCTTCCTTCGCTTCGCCGTGCGGACCAGGTATTTTCAGTACACCCGGCTCCCCTTCGGCTATTCTCTCGCTCCCCGCACCTTCACCAAGTGTGTCAAAGCGGCGCTGGAGCCCCTCCGTCGTCGTGGTCTGAGGATCCTCACCTACATCGACGACTGGCTCATACTGGCACCCTCTTACCAGGAGGCAGTGGAGCACACGGCCCAAGTCCTGCAACACATTGAGCTCCTGTTGTTCATGGTGAACCGACACAAGAGTGCGCTCACCCCAGCTCAGCACACAGCTTACCTGGGTTTGGAGCTGGACACGCTCTCTATGACAGCCCGCCTCTCCGAGGAGAGACAAACCTCCCTTCTCTTGGCCCTGAGGTCTGTGATGACCACACCTCTGGTCAGGGTCCGTTTGATCAGGACCGTCCTGGGTTTGATGGCTGCGGCCCACCCGGTGGTACGGCTGGGCCTTCTACACGTGCGCAGGCTACAACGGTGGTACCTCCACTGCTTGGGGAAGTGGGACGGATGCAGAAAGGTCTCGATCCTGCCCCAGGCATGCCAGGATCTCCTCTTCTGGATGGATCTTGCTCTTCTCATGCAAGGAGTCCCCCTAGTCAGCGTGTCGCGTCATGTCAAGGTGTTCACGGATGCATCTCTCGCAGGATGGGGAGGCACCCTAGACCACCATGCGGTGGGCGGTGCCTGGGATTCCACTCCCATTCACATCGATGTGCTGGAAATGACGGCGGTGTAGCAGGTCCTTCTCCATTTCCATGCCAGGCTGAAGGACAGCCACATGCTCATCAGGATGGACAACACTACGGTGGTCGCGTACCTGAACAGGCAGGGGGGGACTCGGTCTCCCCCTCTTAATCGCAAAACAGCGGAGATCCTACTGTGGGCAGACCGGCACCTCGCCTCTCTCAGAGTGCGACACGTGCCCGGGGTTCTTAACATCGGTGCGGACAGAATGTCCCGGGGAGGCCCACTCTGCGATGAGTGGGGCCTGTCCCCGTGGGTCGCAGCCCGACTCTGGCACAGGTTCGGACCCCAAGTGGCAGACCTTTTCGCCAGTGCAGAGAATGCACAGTGCCCACTCTGGTTCTCGCTCAGATCGTCAGACGGACCCTCTCTCGGGGTAGACGCCTTCGCACACAGGGACCGGCCTCCGGGCCTCCTGTACGCGTTCCCTCCAGCCCACCTCTTGACCCCGTTGCTGCGCTGGGTGAGGATGCACAACCTCCACGTGATTGTGGTCGCTCTGGACACCCCGAGCGCCTGGTGGTTCCCGGACCTGGTTCAGTTGGCGGTTGGAGACCCGTGGCCGATCCCCGACGGGCCCAAACGCACTGCTGCAGGCAGGGGACGCCTTCCGATCCCGACCCTTCCTAGGCGGGAGGCTCCTGGCTTGGAGGCTGAAAGGGTGAGACTAGTGGAACTAGATCTCCCTCCGGCGGTGGTTTCCACCATCCAGAGTGCCAGGGCCCCCTCCACTGTCAAGGCCTACAGGTCTCGGTGGAAGCTTTTCATGACGTGGTGCTCAGAGAGGGGCTTGGACCTGGTCTCCTGCGCTATCGGAGTTTTGGAGTTCCTCCAGGCCCTGCTGAACAGTGGCCGTGCTGCATCCACTCTAGCGGTGTTTACATCGGCCATTACAGCGGGTCACAGCGGCTTCGGCCACTTCTCTGCATGCAGTCACCCGCTGGTGAAGCGGTTTCTGCGCGGGGCGTGTCGGCTACGGCCACCCCCAGGCATGTGGTCTCCCCGTGGGACCTCCATACTGTGTTGGAGGGTCTTAAGGGGACGACCCACGGCTGCGGTTGCTGTGCCCGGTCAGGGCCCTGCGTTACTATGTCCAGCGCACAGCTCGCTTTCGCACTACGGACCAGCTGTTTGTGAGGTTTGGAGCCAGGGGGCGTGGAGCCCCACCGACCTCTCAGCATCTTGCCCACTGGGTGGGGAGCGCTATTGCAGCTGCCTACGAAGCACAGAATCTCTCGCCGCCGGCAGTGATTCGTGTTCATTCCACACGGTGTGTGGCTGCCTCTGCAGCTCTGTGCAGAGGGGTCACGGTGAGTGACATCTGCCAGACTGCCTCCTGGGCCTCCGCGTCCACTTTTGTGCATTCATATCTGATGGATATGTGCACAGACACTGTGACCATGTCGGTTTTCAGCGAAAACACGAGTTCTGTCGCTTAACCGTGTTGGTCCCTGTGGCCCGGCTGCCACGTCCTGGGTGGGGTCGCGGCCCAGGGCTTTCCCCACCTGCCACTCTGGCTCTGCCGCGGCTTGCGGATGTTGTGACTGTGGTGGTGCTTAGCGGGACCAGGAGTTCTGCTGCCTACCTTGTTGGTCCCTTTGGCCCGGCTGCCGCTTCCCGTGTGTGGGTTGTGGGTTGCCGACCGGGGGTTTTTCCCCGCCTGCCACTGTGGCTTTGCCCTGGCCGGCGCGTGTGTGTGTTGCTGTGGCGATGCTTGTGCACGTCGCGGGAGGCGGGCGGCGCTTCGGCGAGTGGATACATGCCTCGTTCTGCGGCCGTTCTGGATGTACGGTTTGTTTACTTCCACCTTCTGCACCAATCCTGTCAGCAGGCCAGCTGGGAGTACACTCCGCCTTGGTGAGTACCGTAGCGAAGCCCGTAGGTGGGCTTAGCACTTATGAAATAGAATTAGTAGTTACTGGACGTAACTCCAGTTCTATGAGTTGGTGCGCGCCCACCTACCTGCTGGCCCAGCTGTCTGCTTCCCTTACTTGGCTGAATTCAGAAGAAGAGATTGCGACTGCCGCTGGCTCTGTGATATACCCTCAGCAAGGAGCGTGGTGCTGCGCCATCACGTGGCGGGGATTGGTGCGTCGAGTTTTCTCTTGTCTCAGTGGATTGGCTGGTGCCAAGAGGAGTACCAATAGCGAAGCCCATAGGTGGGCACGCACTTACTCATAGAACTGGAGTTACGTCCAGTAACTACTAATTCTTACAGATTTTCCTTTTACACAAGCATTTGTGCTTCTAAGTCAAGATTTCAACATTGTCAACTCTCCTGACGTGTCTTGTTTTGCTCTGCAGATACACGATGCTCCGAGAGTGAATTTGCCACCGGCTTATTCTTCGGTATGATCTGCTCTTCTTACACACTTTGGTGCAACCAGTAAACTAATAATGATCAATAATGGAATAGACGCTAACGCAGTAATTTAGGGTATTTTAAATGGAATGAAGCCAATAATGTTATGAAATAGAAAATTAAGTTTACAACCATGAATGTGTGGGAGTTGCATGATCTTTTCTTCAGTGAATGACAACAACAAAAACAACTACTCAAAAACTACAACAAAAAATTTTGTTTTTCCAACAATTCCAGACTTATTAATGTATTAATAGAATATTGGCTGTAGTTATTCCATTCTTAAAGAATGTTAATCTAATCTAAAATAGATGACATATTGACAATAATTTCATTAGTTATTACGCTATTGGCAAATTATTTCATGACTGATTTTATGACATAAAAATTCTTTCATTATTGGGATTATTTTATCGGCTGCTACACATGGACAGACATCATCTTAAAAAGTGGATTTTAGGAATATCACATTTTTTATTAAACTTGTAGAATAAAAGGTTTTGACATCAGCCTCAGACTGATAATTCAAGAGGTTTAGTTTGTGTGTTATGTTAGAATCTGCAGAGTAATAGCAAGTTTTTACTTCTGCATCAAAATTTTGCATGTTGCCATAAAAAACTGCAGCAATTTAGATTTGTGCTCTGATACACACTGTATGGACATAAATATCGTTTTTCTTTCAGATGTATCCTCATGTGCATCAGCCAAATGGAGCAGCTGAGCCGCTCTGCTCCGAACCCGAGCCTCGGTTTGAACTGAAAGGATTGAACTTTAACTTCACAGCCCCCCTCGGTTCAGATTCAACGCAGTCCGACGTTTATACCTCAAACAAACTCAACTTCCTTTGAAAGACATTACTCCCACATTTTGAATTGTGTTCATTGGTGTGATTCTTTTTTTTCAGTTTTTTGTTGAATATGGTTTGTCAAGCCGTAATGTAATCTGGCACATCAACATGGACAGAATGGTCTCTTTTGTTAAAAACAGCTTTTTTAACTATCAAATGTATCAACAAATCTTTCAGTTAAACCAGCTGTGAGGAAAAATCTCTTCTCCCTTTGCTATACTTCAATAAGCCGTCAGTTTGTTTTGTGATCTTGATAAAAAAAACTCCAACTCATTTACACACATGAGCAGAAATCATGAAGAGTTGCTCTATTTTCAGTGTATAAATGAGGAAATCATCAGCTTGAGTCCTCATAATTCACATCTACAGTTTCTTTTTTTTTTTTTGACAATCAGTCTACAGCCATGAAACAAGTAAAGATAATAATTTACATCTGCATTTTGACACTCTTTTTTTTGTTGGACTTTTTAAACCTCCAAAACCACAAGCCGCGAAACGTGCCTGAAAGATCACAAGTTTGAAGCCAGAGATCAGAATTATGTTACCATTAAAAGCTTAAAATTTTTTATGGGAGTGTATACAGTCAAAATCAAAATAAGTTCAAAGTACTGACAGAGTTTTAACAGTTTAACTGGTCTGGTAGTTTGTTGTTGTACTGACAGGATGTTGAATCTATTTTTCTTTTTTTTTGCTTTTGCAGTTCTGCAAGTGGTGCATTGTTTATTGATGACCAGTTTGTCTGGTTATATTTTCAGGAAAGAGAATTGCAGCTCTTCACAGCCATATGTTTATTTAAAAAGTGACATAAATCCTAATCTTGTTTGCATTTTTGCTGCAAAAATAGCTTGTTGCCCTTCCATGTAGCTGCATAGAGGTGTGACATACCTGATGATCGATTAACATAGCTGAACGTATTTTCTGAAACTGCACACATTAGAGAATTATCTTTTACATGCTTGTTTTTGCATTTGGTTTAGATACAGTTATTTCTTTCTTTTGATTCGAGATATTGGCCTAATTTCAGTGACTCTCTGGGCCACACAGGTGGAGTGGTTACCTTCAAAACTCACAGTGAGAAATTATCCCACTTCATTCTGGGCTTGAGGGGCTTTTTGCATTTTTTTTAGATATTTTTACATATTTTTGAGCAGTTTCATCTCACACTCCAAAAATATCCATATGAGGTGATTTGGTGCATTGTGTGTGATTGTGGTATGATGGACTGGAGGCCTCTCTCAGTTGTACTCTGTTTTTTTTCCCGGGGTTTGGGTTGAGCTCATGTTCCCCTCTCTCTCTCTCTCTCTCTCTGACTCTCCGGGCCATAACATCCCCACACAGATGAACTGGATGACGCCTTATAGAGAATGGATGAAAAATTCCATCATTCAATGTAAAAACAATTACGGTATTCACCAAAGCACTGCAAATACTTGTATGTATGGTAAATATGTTTTCTTTTTCTTATGTTTCTTCTGTTCTTCTGGACTGCAATGCAAAAGGACTTTTTGCTTTTTCTTCTATTTCCTGCAGAGAGCAGCATTAAATACCTCCATACCTTCAATGAAATCATGTTAACGTTTTCCCAAAAGTGCATTATGGAAACTTGTAACTATTTTGATACACAAACACAAGTACAAAATTGAATTGAGTACACACACTTAAGCATTTTAGCATGACATAACATCATGAATATATTACTGTTTGTTGTGTTTTTTTTTAATGAACATGTGAGTGCATGGCCTTTATTTACTTGTATTGAAGTTGTTGGGTTTTTTCCCTGCACTAACTGGCGTCTCTTTGAAAGGATCCGGTGAGACGTTTCCTCATGGATCTTGTGCATGATTGTCAGTGTTGTTCACACAGGTTTGTACAGCGGATTAAAACTGGCATTACCCTACACAGTATGAGCTCTACTTCTTCCTCCCTCGTGTCTTCACTTGCAGCATAATTTCCTTGTGATTCTCTTAACTCAACCCACCCAACGTCGCCACTGAGCCAATAGCTCAGCCGAGCACGTACATTCCTGCCCGACATGCCAACCGGTTCACGGAACACGCTCAGCAGAGCAGAAGATTAAGCGAGTGTGAATCTTTTGTGTGTTGTAAAGAAGGAAAAAAAAAACAAGAGTTACAAATCTTTTTGTAGCACAATCACCCATTGCTCTCTTATAGTCACTGCTGGAAAAGTCACCACCTCACACTGGATTTATGAGTGTGATCACATGCTGTGCAGCATACCTCCAGACTGGCTCTGTGAGGAGAGCAGAAAGCCCTGCCGCAAAGCTGCAGTAATACCAGGCTGCTGATTCCCACTCTGGTTTAAATGGCTGCAGTTCATGAAAACGAAAGGGCTCCATAATAAATGCTTTAAATTGCCTTTTAATTGCAGCAAAAATATCTATCTTGAGCAATCTTCTCGTTGAGCTTCTCAAGTATGTGTACGGTCGCCATGTGGTCTGGTTTTGGATGATCCAGTCTAATATTGTGTTTTTTAAATTTAATTTACTTTCTGGCCTTTTGGGGGCAGTACAGACAAACTGAATAACAGGAACACTTTGTGAGTTATATAACAACTGTCACAAAGCCAACATCAGCAAAATTAGTGTTTAGCTTTATTTAGAGGAACGACTGCTTCTTCCTGTAGGTTGTTACTGATGGGCTGCTGCTTTGATTACTGAAGATTTTTTCATTGTAAAAGCTTCTTTTTATTGCATGAAAATGGTGAACTAGATTTAAAAACAATACTTGGAAAAACTAAAAGTTAAAAGGTTGAGTGACTGAAACCGCAAATCTCGTTTCAGCACTTAGGTTACACCTTTAAATCCACACAGTGAAAACTCGTTTTGCAATCTGATAATCATTTTGGAATCCATCCAGAGTGTTTCATCCTTGCATTCATGTCAAATCATGATTGTGCAAACACATTTAGCTGTGGCCCCACTTCATCATTGCTTTGGCTGAAGATGGCAGAGCTGGTCACTCAGCGAGGATCATATCTCACCCACTTGGCTCGCCACCGCGCATCAGAGTGGGAGGACAGAGAGTTGTGCTGCTGCTGGCTGAGCCGGCAGGGCTGATGGGGTCAGGTTGATCTGCTCAGGTCAGGCGGAAGTGGGGAAAAGCATTGTTGGTGTGAATCCAGATGAAGAAAATCCCAAAAAAAGCAGAAGCTGTAAAAGAGTTTAACAGTAAATCAGAGAATGTAGCTGAACTCAGGGAGGATCACGTTACTTTTCTGTTAACACAGTTGTACTATGAGGAAATGATCTGCTTTTTAAATTGAATCATTTGTCATTATTTAAATTACACAAGGAAACTATTTTAATTGTTGGGGAAGTAAAGTAAATAATAGGCGTGAGAACGCACTATTTTTGTTTTGGCATTCAGCTGAGCGTAGGGAGCATTACACCTCCTGATCCAAGTTTGAAAAGAGCTGCAGGCCGTTAGTTTAGACATTTCAGAAGAGGGAAAATCTGATTGAAATCATGTAATTCTATGTGAACTAGTGTTGCTCTTGCAACTTTTCATTCCTTTCTCTCAGTTGTGATGGTGTTTGTGAATATATGAATGTGGTTAAAATATCTCTGAAAGCAAAACAAAAAATCATTTCTGATTAAAAATTCCAAAGAGTATTTTATTTTCCCACATTTGACAGTCGTAGAAATCACCGCTGCTATTTTCTTAACCGATATTATCACCGCCACCTTCGTCCACCTGAACCCCTCTCCTCACTGCTCCCCTTTCCTCTTCTCCACCGCCTTCAGCCGGCCCTCCAGGCTGCTCAGCCGGTGCTCCACCGCCCTGGACTTCTCAGAGCCGGGAGTGAGCAGAGTCAACAGGACGCAGCCCAGCACCAGGCCGCCCACCCGGACCGCCGTGACGTCCGCCGAGGCCGTCTTATCGGTCACGATCAGTCCAAACAGCCAGAGCGCCAGGACGGTCTTCACCACCCAGAACGTCTGCTTCACCACGCCGATCAGGAGACGCAGAACGACGGTCAGCACCCAGTAGCCGATGAGGGCCAGCAGGCCCCACTGCGCCACGGCGGTCACGCCCTCTGGGGTGAAGCGGGGCAGCGCCTGTGCCACTGTGGAGGCAGGAAGCACGGCTTAGGAGTTTCTGATAAAATAACAGACCTGGAAACACCTGTCATTTGTAAAAGAGAGTCACTGTTGTCGAGAGTCACACTTACAAAAGAGTGGTTGACAAATTACCCAAAGGAGGAGCCAGGTCTGCATAGTTTCACCTTAAAACTCTCACTCTCTCAGGCAGACATTTTTTCTGTGAGCGACGCCTAAAGCAACACATGCACGCGTTATTAGATACCACTGGACCCTGGTACCCACCATCGAATCCCGTGACCCTGAGGATTTCCGCGACGTAAACGGCGATGACGTTGAGGCCGCTGGCGGCTCCTTCAGCCAAGAAACGGATCACCATCTCCAGAAACTGTGGCGGTGAGAGGAGAGGGCGGGGACGCGTTCAGCATGATCACACAGAGGGAACAATGAAGACGGACCGCATTCTGATCAGACTATGAAACATGCAGACAGGAAGGGGGAAAACAAAAAAAAAAAGGTGCAGACAGAAACTGCGAGCGTATGGACAGCATGGCTAACAGACGGCAGCACTTGATACAGACTTAATCACACGGATCCCACAGTCTGTTAGCACTGCTGAGTTAGATGAAGTGCTGCATTGTTGACTCGGACAGACAGCTGTGCATGCAGTTGACAGCCGGACAGCGTCCCCTTCTCTATTCCTGTACAGCCTCGACTTACCACCCCGCAAATCACACTACACACAGACTTGGGCGCACGGCGCAGCCTTGTCCAGTGAGGTCAAGGGTAGCCCGGTGCGTCGGACGGGGGGGTCTTATCTGCACCTGTTGCGCTACACACAGGCAGACATGTGAGGACTGTGTTCAGGAGTGCAGAGCAAGAATCAAGCATCTGTCGCTCAGTGTGTACATGGAACTTGACAAACCACCTAAACGCTGGTTCAGTTTCTAAACGATAATCCCCAATGCTTCAGCGAGGACTGATCGAAATGTCGCTCCACTGAGGGCGTAATGCAGCTCATAAAATAAAGCTACGAGAATGATTAGAGGATTAACTTTTGAAAGACAATGTTACTCAATTACGACTCACGGCCTCCAGTGAATGTCACAGAAAATCACAAGATAATGAAGACCTAGAAAGAGTGTCGCCTTGTTACATGATATTAACCAGACTATCAGTACAGGACTCAGGTCTTTAGCCTGATGCTTGATTTCACTAAAATACTCATTCTGTCATCCAAGGATCAGGTAGTCCACCACGTCAAGTATTTTACTAGTTCTGACACGGGGAACTACTTCACACTGCCAATACACACAAAAAAATCACAAACTCACACACATATGGTGGCCTGTCATGCAAATATCCGAGTACAGAAGCACATGTGCTGCACATATGGTGACAACTCCACTACAGTCATGCTCCTACTCTCAGCTCTACCTACAGCACATGGGCCAAACCGAGCCAGGACTCTGTTTAGGACACCATGTCAGCGGAGGATGCTGGGAACAGTTTCCTTACCATGGCCATCGTATAGAAGTTCTCCTGACCAAGCAATGACTCAAGAAACAACACTGCACTCTGAGGAAGAGGGAGCCACAAACAGCAGGGTGGAAGCGGGGAGAGGGGTGTGTGTTTGAAGTGTGAGGGGGAAGATATGGGACCAGGGCAGAGAAAGATGAGGGGATCAGGGGGGAGATTAACAAGTGGAGGAGGATGGGGAGAGGGGATGTGTGTGAAGGGTGAAGCGATAGATGGAAGGAGAGGGCAGACAGGGGAATGAGCTGGAAAATTAGTGATTAAGTTACAGTTGAGCACAGAAAAAGAATAATGACATCAAGTGAAGTTAGGTATTAAAAACCGTCCACTTCCTGGTGCAGGAGGGGGGGTTGAAGAAGGGAGACAGTGTTATCAGGAAGGCGGTGCAGTTATACCTCGACAGCTGAGCGGACCACGCTGGTTCCCAGCAGAGACTCCGCGTACCGGTGCATCTCCTGGCAGGTCCCCGACACCACGGTGCCCAGCGTGACGACGGGCGGCGGGCTCTCCGCCCCGGCCTTCCCGGCTTCGGCTGCAGCCCAGCCGGCCGCCGAGCACAGGACCAACACGTAGCGCAAAACCCACTGAGCCATGGCGCGTCCGACTGCGCCCCGCGACACACACACACGCACGGAGGAAGAAGACCGACTACAACAGCAACTACAACAAAAAAAGATAGAGATAATATCCGCGCGCACAGGTCGAGCAGCTCGTGCTGAATGAGTCAGTGGTGAGAGCTTTGGGAAATCAAAGACTTAAAAATGGCTTCTGTTCACGGCGTTTCCAATCGACACGCATCACAATGGGCCAGAAAAAAAAAAAGATATACGGGAGAATGAAGATTCAACCGAGAAATGCAGCAGTCCGAGGTGTAAATGAGATAATACCGCGCTGGTGAATAAAAGCCTCTCTGAATCAAAGCGATCGGAGTATTTAATTAGAAACTTTAGCCGCGCTGCAAATAACCAATCCAGGAGCGCAGCGCCGCTCCGGCATTAACACTTGGCTATATTTGGTAAGAAACCGTTAAAGGCTTACATCCAGCAGCGGGGACAGACCCAACCCGCTGTCTGCTATTATAATTACAAAAAAAAACAACACACAGGTATGAAATGTCCCAGAAAAGTTTCCCCGGTAGTTTTCCGTGGATGAGAAAGGCGGAGACGCGGCGCCGGACACGACTCTCCAAAATCCTCTTATGATTATTAATATTATTATTATTCTGATTCTTCTTCAGCTCTCAGCTCCTCGGCGCGCGACTCCGGAGCTCCTTGTGTCTGTGAACTCGCATCCAGCCCTCCGCTGCCTGGGCTGGATTATGTTGCACAACCCTTAAAAAGAGAAGAGCCCTCCCCTGCCAGCCTCCGCCGCTCCGGTCCGGCACTCCCTTCCTCCAAGCGTTTCCAACGACTGTTCCCGGCGCGCACGCCGCTCACGCACGGCGGAGGAGGAAGAGAGGGGGAGGAAGGCGCTCTGCCGCACGAGGATAAATAGAGATTGGCACCCTGGGATTTGTGGTTCGGGACTCGATCTGCTCATATAATTGCACATTTAGTCTTGTTTCATACATTCATTTCACATTTTGAAGTAAGACTTTCCATTTGTTGCTCTTCTTGTTTGAGAATGACACACATTTAGGATTGTCTTTCTCATTTTAGTCCATATACGGACCCAGTTTGACCTCAAGTGGGCCAAACTGCTACAACTGGGGCATAATGACCTTTGCACATACATTTTTAGGACATCTTCAGATATTTTAGCGTTTGCTTTTTCGTGTAATTACTTCCAAATACATGACAAAATCCAATGTGCTCTGATGCAACGTTCATTGAAATGTGCTCCTTATGCTCATTTTGCAGCATTCAGCATGCATGTTTTAACATGCACAGTATTTATCTGATGTTAAAGCGACTTCATTGATTAGGAGCCACTTTGTACTGAGTTTTCAGCTCAGGACTGAATGTTATGTCTCCTATTCTAACCAAAACACTACAGCACATAAAATACAAATGACAGCTTCTTCTGTTGAAAAGTCCAAATCAGTTTTTTCTTTATTTTTTCAAAGTCATATGATTATTTGTACTGTATTGGACTGAACTGTATCCTTACGTGAATGCAAATTCTGAACACACTTGAATTATCCATTTATTAACTAGCAGAAAAGCAACTTGACAGCAGCCAGTTTGGAAACTTTGAAGATTTCAGAACAATCTGTAGAAAGGACAGTTTAAAAAAAAAAAAAAAAAAAAAAAAAAAAGACTTACAGAATGTCATGAAAACATCATTCAAACATCCAAACGCAACAACGGGAGGAATGTTAATTTCTCACTGTATTTATCATCCTGCTTTAATTGTTTTGAAATGAGTGCAGAGAACATCAAACGATCCAGCCTTTGAGGGGGAAATTAAAACACGTTATGACGACGGACACTGGGAGGAGCTTCAGTCAGTCTTTATAAAAAAGAAAATGAAAGCGTTCCTTTTCAAAGCATCACAAGGCTGGAATCTTCTGTCACTTCACACTACGAGCATCCTGCAAACTCTAGAGGAGGAGGGGGGGGGGGCACTTGAGCACAGTCTGGCTCCAGGCAGTGTTTGTACTGGGCTGAATTGGGGGGGGGGGTTCAGCTTCAGCCGATGTAGATGCGATGGAAGTCATTGGCTCCGAAGGCGGCGTTGCATTTGGGGCACTTCCTCTGGCGGGTGTCGTAGCGCGTTTTGACGCACTCGAAGCAGAAGACGTGGAAGCACTTTGTCAGCACGGCGTCCTTCACCCGGGAGTTGCAGCACGGACACGTGAGACGCGCCTGAGGGTGGGGGGGGACAGACAAAGACACACAGAGGTTTGGGCCGAGCATGGAGAAACCGCCGCCGTCCTGGGGAGAACGGCTCATGACTGGACACAAATATCTGGGCCTCGTGATCAGAGCGAGGAGCGGCGAAGCAGGGTGTCCATCTTTAAAGCACTCTGAATCGCCACGCTTCCACTGAGCCACGTTTTAAACTGCAAATATCTGAGAGCGGACCTCGGGTCTGAGCTACACTGATCGAAAACAAACAACTCGAGTTACTCATTTGGTGTGTAACACTGAGTTTTCCAACAGTTGGCTGGAATAGTAACGCTTTGTTCCCGTCGAGAGCGCGTTTACGCACCACAGGCAGAGACTCAGAATTTATGTTTGAAGATTTTGCCAGAAGGGACTCCGGAGTGTGACTGGATCGCCCAGTAATATCCCCCCTGTTACATGGATTTACATTAAATGCACACAGCAGGCGCTTTTATTTTAAACGAGTGGGAGAAAAAGTAGTAAATCAAAATGTCAAGCTTCTAATGTTAACAGGAAGTGTATGTAGACGAGCTGTAGGCATGTAATGACATGAAATATCAGCTGTTTTAATTATCGGAGCGTTCAAGCTCATTTTTAAGATCGTCTTCAGTGAACTTTACATCACTCTGCAGTTGGACGTTTGTAAAACACCATCAATGAATAAGGAAGGGAGTGCCTTCTGATCGTCTCTACCAGCCAAACCCACCTTGTAGTCATTTATTTCTTCATTTAGGATCTCGTCGCCGTTGCTGATTTTCTCAGCTGGTTTCTTTGCCTTCTCGATCTTCCTCCTCAGTTTGGAGATATCCTCCTGAAAAAAAAAAAGGTCATCATACTTTCATACTTTTCTCCAGATGAATTTGCGGTGATGTGTGAAGAAACGTCCTCTGATCTCCACAATGGAAGTGATGAGCGGATGATTCTGTTTGAGAGCTGGTACCTGCGCTCGTCGGGCGTTGAACGACTCTTTCTCCCTGGAGATGCTGTTCTCCACGACCTCCTCCCGGACGAGGTTGAGCCTCTGCTGCACCTGCTCCAGCTGCGTTCGCACCTCCTCCGACAGCAACGCAGAATCCTGAGCCTAAAGGTTGACCAGCACAGTCTTTATTAACCCTTAGGGCAGAGGACACTTTGGATAGTGTTGGGCAGATGTGTATTTAAATAAATCTTCATCCAGCTGTGCAGTTGGATTAGCAGCAGCGTTCTCCCCGGGTTTGCTCTGAAGCCGCGGCTGCTGGAGGCTAATCGGTGTGTTACCTTGCGCTTGTTCATGTCCAGAGCTTGTGTCCTCAGAGCCAGCTCTCTCTCAGCAGTACTGATGGTGCCCTGGAGGAGGCGCTCCTTATCCTCCAGCTTCCTCACGACCTGCAGCTGGGCATCGACCTGAAAGAGCCCCAGACGCTGTGTTGAGCTCACAGAGGATTTGTTAAAGCATGATCATCTTTCTGTGATAGTGTAATACTGCTCTCAATACACACCACAGAAGGGTTTTACATTCACCATTCTAATAGAACAAACATTTATATTTGTAGCCGTGTTGAGATTAGTAACAATTAGTAGTTGAGATTAGAAAATTCCAGTTGAAACACTGATCGACTGAAGCTGTTTTCAGCGAACTTGTTTGTGAAAACGCGCTCAGCGGCTCACCTGGGTCTTCAGGGTGAGCAGCTGGTCGGCCAGCTCCTCCTTCTCCTCCTTCAGCAGCTTGTGGATCTGGTTGGACTTGATTCTCTCGCTCATCAGCTTGAAGTTGGCGTCGTCCTTCTCTCGGAGCTGCTGCATCAGACGGATGTTCTGTTCCTGCATGTCCTCGAAGGCCTGGCCGGTCACGTCCATCTCGCTCAGCAGCGCGTCTTCCTCCTGCAGGGGAGGCACAAACAGCGGCGTGTCGCAGCAGGTGAAACGCAGGCGGGAAGTTATTAAACGAGGCCGAGACGCCCGGCTCCCACACACACACACGTACCTGCTTGGCTATCGACAGCTTCTTATTGAGGATGTCGATCTGCTCCTCGACGGAACGGATCTTCCTTAACGCCTCCTCATCGGCCATTTTCTTGCCCTCCCTCCTCTCCCTCTCCTCCAGCTCCCTCAGCCTCTGCCGCAGCTCCTCGCCCTGCAATTGACACAGGAACGCTCATAACGTCAGACAGTGACAAAAAGCGCGTGTGTGTGTGTGATGGAAAAGGCCGTCACCTCTGACTTGGCCTTCTTCTCTGCAGCCATGAGCTGAACTTTGTCCCGCTGCTCTTTGGGTGCTGAGCGGTACATGTCCAGCAGCAGCTTCATCTCCCGCTGGGACTCCTGAGCCTTCCTGCAGTCACAGATCAAGTCTTAAACAAAACACTCCAGGATCATCATGTGACACATGTAAAAAAAAAACCAGACAGGATTATGCAATCAACACGGCAACTGTCTTTGAAAACCGAAATGAAAAGAATAAAGCAGGAGATCTCACTGCAGGCAGCCTGTGAATGTTTCATTGGTTCTCCTGATATGCAGCGAGACAAAAGTGGGTGAGAGCCAGAGATTCACAGGATCATAAGACTGGTGCACTCGCTTGCTGCTGCTTCCCTGAAGCCTTTACCAATTCACTAACATCACCACCACCACCACCACCGCAGCAGCAGCAGCAGCAGCAACAACAACAACAAAACAAAATACTAAAGATCAGGACAGTTTCAAGCATTAAATGCCTGTGATTTCACACAGAGAGAGACCCTAAAGAAACAGGAGTTCAATGGTTTAGTTGAGGCAGAAGGGCAAACTAAGAATCTGCATGAAATGCAGCTACACGATACAGAAGGTTTTATATCAGTTCTGCATTATGAAAAAGCCCTGATGATGACAGTTAACTGGTGTGTGTAAGAAGGGAATCCTCTGGTATTGTTAAACACTTGTTGACATGTGTTTGGGAGTTACGGAAGAATTTAAATAAGTAAACCGCCCGCCACGCCCTGAACTCACTTGAGCTCTGCTCTGACTATTTTCAGCTGCTCCATCTCCTTCCTCTTGGACCCTCCGACCACAGAGGGGCGTTCCCCGGCCGACTCCTCCGGCTGGCTGCTGCTCCCAGGCTTCTCCTTCTCCTCCTTCATCATGGCGCTGCTGCTCAGTCCGCTGCTTCTGGTCGGCCTCTCTCTCTCTCGCTCCTTCTCCTTTTCCCGTTCTCTTTCCTTCTCCTCTTTCTTTACAATATCTTTGTCTTTCTTGTCTTCCTTCTCTTTTTTGTCCTCCTTCTCCTCTTCTTTTACGGTTGCCTCCGGCTCTGCGCTGGGCTCCGTTTTCACCGAGGCACCTGCACATCGGAGGAGCAGAGAAGAAATCAGATGGGAAACAAATCGTTTTTCTGAGAGTAAGAGCGACAGTTCAATAACCCGCCGGGTATCTGACAGCTACCTGTGCTGCTGGGTGTGGAGGAGCCGTTGTCGGGCTCCGTCTTGACCGCAGGCTCTCCTGAAACGGCCGGCGTTGACGGGGAAATCGTCTCTTCCTTCACGTCCATTTCTGTGCTGGACTGGGACTGGAGGATGGCGCTGCCCTTCGACGCGCGGACCTACAGGAACAACAGATGTTTTTCCACAGCGACTTAAAGTGCCTAAATGACTCATATTCACTGGACTTCTTCTACGGTAGTGACTTTAAAACACACCTGGTTGAGCTCAGCTTGTGTCTCTCGCAGTCTCAGTTTGTATTTCACCACCTCTCCCTTCATTTGCTGGTTGTGTGTTTGCAGAGTGCTGATTAAGTGACGCATCTCCCTGTTGATTGGACCTGAGAAGAGGAGAAAACGACGGTTAGGACAAAATGTGCACAAAAGCTGCAGAAGTCCGTTAATCACTGGGATTCAGTTCGTTACCTGCTTGCTCGTTAGCAGCCAGAGTTTGCTCGAATTCGATGCGCAGCATCTCGTACTCCTTCCTGACCTGAGCCAGCGTGTCCTCCAGCTGGAACACCTCGGTACGGACCTTCCTCTGCAGAGCTACTTCATCGTTCTGCAGACGGAGGAGATGCGAGTGAGAGACCGTGTGGGTGAGGGGAAGGGATGCCGTGACACACGCTCGCGCGCCGTACCTCCATGTTTTCCAGCTGCCGGAGGCGCGCGGTCCTGGTTGTGTTGAGGCGAGCGCGCGTCTCGTCTAACTGGGCTTTGAGGATCAGAGACTCGTTGTAGAGCACAGAGAACTGGGACTGCAGACAGCGATACTCAGAGGTTTCTTTCACCAAACCCTCAGCTCGACTCATCAGCTCCGCCTGAGAGGAAGAACGAGACCAGATCAGATAAAGGGACATAAGAGAAGCTGGATTAAGTCCCTACTGTTCCTAAATAGTGCTCTATTGAATCAAGACCCCTTAGAAAAGCAATCACAAGTATTATGTGGAATATTTGCAGTGATTCAAACAGCTGAAAAAAATATCTTGACCCAACCAGGCTGTGCTCGAGTGTGAGTGAACATGAATACCAAATCTGAAGACATTCCCTCCAGGCAAACTGGAGACATCATGCTTTTTCTTGGCTGCAAATTCAAGTTAGAAGTTTCAAAAAAAATGTGATCCGATTGTTTAGCAAAGGTTAAAATTAGAAACAGCAGCTTTAAATGTCAAGTGTTCTTATCAAAAGACTTGAGACATAACAATGCTGCGTGAAACTTACATACCTTCATGCTGTTGTTCTCCTGGAGAACATTTTGCAGGTCCTGCTGGAGTTTCTGCAGCTCGATAAGGCGATTGTCTGCCAGCTCCCTGTTTTCCTCTAATTCACTATTCATTTCCTCAAACTGAATTCAGGAAGAAAACGTCAACACAGGTCAGACATGCTTAATATCTGCACAACGTCCAAAGTGTCTTAGCATTTTTCACATCTATACGTTTTAATTGCCATACATTAAAAAAAAATAAGAAATGCACCTTTCTTTTGTTTATGGTGATGGTTCCACACACACTGCTGGCTTCTCCACACACCTTATAGCCTTTGCTGTTTACCTGGAGCGGACGCAGAATGTTAAATCACTGACATCGTAGCAACAAACACCTGACAACAAATCCTCATCTCACCCTCTCCAGTATCTCGATCAGGTGTGCATTCAGCCTGTTCTCTCGCCGGCGGATCTTCTCCATGTCCCACTGCAGCTCCTCGATCAGCACCTGCAGCTCGCTGATGCGCTGGTCGGCCTTGTTAACCGCACGGCCAAGAGCTCGGGTCTGAACGAGACAAAACACGAGAGATCTGACTCTACAAAAAACGGCTGACAGGAACAAAGCAGTCAGTGGGAAATTACTTCCCACGATAGGAAGAAACAAAAAATAAAAGCCTTTCAATTATGTGTTTTGAAATATGATGGGGGTTCACATCAGTCACAACAAACGCTAAATTCGTACCCCGCTGGTCATGTGACTGTACTTCTGCTTCAGGTCCTCTGTCAGCTGCTGGAGACGCTCGTTTTCACGGGTCAGGAGGGAGTTCAGCTTTTCAGCGGCTGACCACAAGCTTCCCTCTGCGATTAAAAGTCACATCATCACAGTTATTCACTGCAAAGACAGACTGGAAAGCTTTCGTTTCATTTTCTTTCACTCACCTACTCCAGAGTCCAGCTCTGCCTTCAGCTGGTCCACAGTGTTCCTCAGACACTCATAGATCTCAACCACATGATTGACCTGCTTCTGGCTGGACTCCACCCTCTCCTGAAGCTCGGCCTCCATCTCCTCGCTGCTGCTGCTGGCCAGCGTGGCCAGGAAAGAGTTGGATGTCTCCCCTTGGTGGCCTGAGGACAAGAATCATTTCTAGTTTGGAACGTTGCTGTTATTAACATCATCATCATCTACTGCCTGGGCAACCACCAGCCCATGTCCATTTGTCCTAACGCCTCAGTTTCACTGTACTGACGGTGTTTTTACCTCTGTCCTTGGCCCTCTCCTGATTGGAGTCTCCATCAGGCTCAGGAGTTTCTGGCTTCAGGCTCCTTCCCTCACCGGTAGGAGACTTCTCAGGCTCGCTGCTTGCTTGATCATATCGTCTGCTGGTCAGTTTAATGTTTTCATCAAACTGAAAAGAAAAGGGCATCGCATTTGTACTTTTAGACCTTAAAAAAGAAGATGAATCCTTAAGATTCAACATACACTTTTTTAATTTCACTCTCTTATTTACCTGGTTCCAGTATCTGTTGAGGATCAGCAGACTGGCATCATCAGTGGCCTGCCGGGTCTCCAGTCTTTCAATTCGCTCTCTGAGTTCATCCTCAATCACCTGAAAAATCACAAGACAGAAAAATAAACTATACAAAAAGAGCAAGACGAGACCAAGAGGAATGTTTTATAATATACAGACATTTGAAAGCAAATATTGGAGAAGTGATTTACCTGTCTCTGATCGAGAGCCTCTCCCAATTTACGGTTTTTGGCCTGAAGAGCTTTGATGTCTTGTTCTTCCTGAAAAACAATTGCTTCATACATGACTACAAGAAGAATCAAAACAGGCGCGCAAGATTAGAAACTTTACACCTTGACTAAAGCTTACAATATGACTACACCATCTGGGCTTAAATCTATTTCTGCAAAAACCCACTGCTTATCTGAACAGTTGGCATGGAGCTGATGGCTGCACGGTGGAAAGAAGAATAAATGCAGGACACTTGTAGTGTCCAAGAAATAAACATCAGGTCTTTAGGTTGAACTAAGCCAATAACACAGACAAAAATAAAGTCGAAACATTCCAGCAATTGGAATTGTAAGAATATCCGGAATGCAGATTTACTTTTAAGAGGTGCAACATGTTTTTGAGAGCACAGACACGCTGAGAGGCGCAAGGCCAGGTGGGCTTCCCATCATTCTCTGAAAAACACGACGTGTAGATGAAGAATGACTCACCGAGTTGGACACCCCTCCTAGCTTGATGACCGTCTCCACGGCGGTGCTCCCTCCGGCCGCGGCGCTGACACCGGGACCTCCGTCCTCTCCTTCCTTCTCCCTCCGCTTCTCCGGCGGCGCACCGGAGGAGGAGGAGGGACAGGGGTCTGCAGGACGCTTCTGTCCCGACATCCTCAGACTCCTGAAACAAATGAGGAGACGAATGAAAGGCTCAGTTAGAATTATGACTCGAGGCTGTAGACTGACGCCAAAATGAAATGCAAACTAAGATGACTGCTTCGATCCCTTTCTGTGTCAACACTGTCCCAAAAGCGACGAATAGGCCAGCATAGCATGCCAGCAGCTTTATAACTCAGAAGCAGGTTGGATCAGTCTATGGAGGCTGAGCTAACATTAGCCGAATGCTAACGGGAGATTCGCATCACATTGAGCCATTATATCATCGATCGCTTGCAAACACAGTGCCACGCGAACGACTGCAAATCACTCAAGTCTTACCGTTTCTATAACAAAGCGGTTTTTCTAGAATGAATCTATGTGTGGATGTTGATGTTGCGGCACCTCACAACCAGGAAACGGAAATGGTACTCTGAAAGGTCAAACTGGAGCTTTCACACAGCGCCCACTGTTGGCAGGAGGATGACACAGCTCCCCCTGCTGGCAGGAGGCTGCCACAGCTCGCCCTGCCAATCTTTATGGCGGCAGCATAAAGAGTAGGAAGCTCTCACTCTGCCCCCTACTGGCGAGAAGTGGTCACTGCGCCTCCTGTAGTTGGGAATGAGACAAAACACAGAGGTCATCTGGTTCCAAAACTGACGATAGAGAGAATATGAGATTTAGGTATTTAATCATCAAACACAAGAGAAAAAAAAAAAAATCCAGAGATTAGCTTAGTCTGCAGAGATGGAACAAAGAATATTATTTATAAGGACGCAAAGTGGAAAAATTGAGCGTTAAAAACGCAGCTTGAAGAATAAACAATGATTCACACTGAAGTAAAAGTGTTAAAAAATCTCAGTCGTCCAACATAAACAAACACAACTCACATGTCCTCAAATAAACATACATTGTTAAGAAAAACACCAAACTTGGTGTCTCCAAATATGTTTAAATATACATACAAATAAAATGCCTCAAGATACAGATATAGACTATATTTCCTATTGTTCCACATCTGAGAACTATTTACATGAGATATCTGTTCTTTTGGCAAAACAAAAACAAAACAATAGTACAGGACCCAATACTATGTATTTGCTTTATTTTGCTATTTAAAAATAAATTCCCACCTGTAAATAAAACGGCTTCACAAAGGGTAACTTAGTTTAAAATCATTTATGTTGTTAGAAGTCCTACATGTCGCTAATCTTCTAAAAATCTGTTGTTCTGTGATGTCCCTTATCCCTTCTAATTAAAAAAAAATCAAACTATGCATAATTTTTTTTCTACTGAGTGAAAATCAAACATCCAAGATAAGAAACAGAGTAAAAGACACATTTTGAGTGTAGTGGCACAAGGCATTGTGGGAATTTGACCTCCAGACAGGGAATCACACAACACACAACTTTGATGATTGAAAACCATGCAAACTGTAACAGCTGATAGCTTCTGGTCAGTTCTTGTCTGTTGGTTGTATCCCCAATAGAAACTACAGATTACAGTATACTGATGTAAAATACTGTTCAAAATATAGTGAGAACAGTGTAAAGCACTTTCAGTTAGTGTCTCTCCCCATTCGATCACACTTATAACTGGATGGTTCAAATAGTGCAGGCAGTGAGTGCATGGAGAACCTGTGGCAAGATCAAAGAACACTCAACACCCCAACTGAAATACTTCTACAGCTTTTATTTTGTAATGAGATGCACATAAATTAACAGATAAGCCACAGTGTGAACATGTGCTGCTCTCATGACACTCTCTTTCCACACCTTATGTACCAAAGACGACACTCATGGACAAAGACTGAACTCTGATCAGCAGTATTTAAGGGTACCTTGCACAACGTGCAGAGTCCATGTTGTGTAAAAGCGGGGCTTGTCGTTATTTGTGAGTTAGAGATCCAGTCCAGTCTGTGAGTTTAAACATCTCTATCAGCTGAGCAGTGGACAAGAGGGAACTCTAACGCTTTGGACCATTTCCAGTGATCGATACGAAAAATATTTATAGATGACGTACTTGTGAGACAGTGTGACGCAAAAGAGCGATACATGATGGCATGAAAACCAGAGCAAGGCTGTGTCTAAACCACACAAACAGGAAAGAATTTAATTATTCATATTACTTAAAACTAAATGTTTATTTTTATTCTCATATTATTTCCATGCAAAATCATCCAAAATCTGAACAAAGGCATGATCTGTTTCACAGGGGTCAAAACTTCACTGAAGGCCTTGAGGCCACTGGCTGGTATGTATATGACAGACACTGAGGGTAGAAATGGCTAAATATGATGACCAATGGTCAAATACACATACATCATGGACTCCATGGCCTAATTTTCCCCTCTGATCATGAAGAAGTCATTCAGTACTTAATGGAAGAATGTTACGACCTTTAGGTTTCTGAGATAGCGATTTAATTAAAAGAATTGAACTAAATAGTCTTTTCTATTGGAAAAGTGAGTTATTATGAGGTGTACTTGGCTGTTTTTTTCTAGAGCTGCCTCAAACAGTCCCTGTAACTTGCATTGTAGACTTGCTTGGTTTGCCTTATAACACTCATCATTTTTAATTTGATTTCCAGTCCAGGCGTGTGAGCAGAGAGAATAATATTGACTGTCCTTTAGATATAGCTCATAGATACAAAATTACGCACTTTTGCAATGCACATTTCCACACAAACCAAAGCAACCTGTCCTGCAACATTGCTCGAGCTCTCATATTACACTGACACACACAAGAAGGTGGAGACATTTCAGAGCAAAATGATGAATGCAAAAGCTGAAGGAAAAAAAACCCTCTAACACAGCATGTTCCCTTCTTGTTTTCCCCCACAGGGCCTTGATATGTGTGAACTAAGTCCACAGAGGAGCCTTGACGGTGCGTCACGGAGGAACACGCCTCTGAGGCTGCGGGGCCAATGGCGGTACCGGGAGGCCTCACGCCCCGCCACATCACCGCACCTCCTCCGCCGCCCCCCAAAACCTTATAAACGGCGTTTCGCCCTCTCTTCGGTCTTCTCTATCAGTTCAGGAGCTGCTAGGAGGCGTCAGGGTCCTTCACCCACTTTTCTCGTCACAGCTGTTTGACCAACCCGAACCAAGTAAGACAAGATTTCACTAATTCAACATCGTTTTGAGTTTAGAATGTATCTGGCGTGAATCTTTTGAGATTTCTGAGCAGGCTTGCCATGCATTTGTAGTTTTGTTTCTCAGTGTAATATTGTTATTTTTTTCTTTCTTCTTTTGACCGAGGTGGTTAGGTTGAAGTAAAATAAATAGGTTATGGATTCTCTTCAGCTTGTCTGCAAAAGCTTCACAACACATCCAGCACATAATTTGGCATAATTAGGTTCCATTGCTTGCAGCAGTTGAAAGTTTTCGCATTCTTCCGATCAATGCATTCCTCTGCAGAGGTGAATCTGCTCTACAATTGAGCCAGACGTGTGCTCACTCGATCAAAGTTCAAACAGACAAGCCAAATATTTACCTGGCCTGATGGTGCAGCGCAGCTCAGACGTCTCAGAGTTTCCTCATACTCCTACTGAGCCTTTCCTCATACGTGCTGCATTCTTGACTGTCTCTTAACACTCGATTAAAAACGTTTTTTGTGTCCATCAGGATGACTCATCAGTTCCCATCCCTGTCACCGGAGCAGAAGAAGGAGCTCTCCGGCATCGCCCAGAGGATCGTGGCTACAGGAAAGGGAATCCTGGCTGCTGATGAATCAACCGGTGAGCCTCGCTTTCTTTAAAATCCACGGTGTCCTGCAGTATTTGTATGTGTGCACGCGATTGAAATGATCCCCTTTTCTTTAAAGGCACCATGGGAAAGCGTCTTCAGAAGATCAATGTGGAGAACACTGAGGAGAACCGCCGCTGCTTCCGCGAGATCCTCTTCTCCTCCGACGCCTCCATCTCAAACAGCGTGGGCGGGGTCATCTTCTTCCACGAGACGCTCTACCAGAAATCCGACAGCGGCAAGCTCTTCCCTCAAGTCGTCAAGGACAAGGGCATCGTTGTCGGCATCAAGGTGAGGCGTCGGGCAGTGTGTAGCAGTATTTAGGCCAAAGCTGAGGTGTGTTGGATCCCCCTGATGTGTTCGCTTTGTTTGGCTCAGGTGGACAAAGGCACAGCTGGTCTGATGGGAACCGATGGCGAGACCACCACACAAGGTAAAACCATTTGTATGTTTGAAAATCTATAGTGGTTTTAGGGATTAAGAATCTGCAGGTTACTAAGGTAGTTTTGTTTCTTCAGGCCTGGACGGCCTCTCGGAGCGCTGTGCCCAGTATAAGAAGGACGGCTGTGACTTTGCCAAGTGGAGGTCTGTCCTGAAGATCTCCGACGGCTGCCCGTCAGCTCTGGCCATCGCAGAGAATGCCAATGTCCTTGCCAGATATGCTAGCATCTGCCAACAGGTAATTCGTTACCGTTTTCTCTTCAGTAAAATGTAACCAGTTTGAAAATATTTTGATTTTAATCAGTCATTTGAACTTCTCTTACAAGAATGGCCTGGTCCCCATCGTGGAGCCAGAAATCCTCCCTGATGGAGACCATGACCTGCAGCGGTGCCAGTATGTGACAGAAAAGGTTTGTGCACTCCCTTTGGGGTGGGTGGAGGGTGGAGGCTTGCTCTGGCTCATGGGATGTGGGCAGAATGAAACCCGGTCTGTCACTTCCAGGTCCTGGCTGCTGTGTACAAGGCCCTGTCTGACCACCACGTGTACCTGGAGGGCACTCTGCTGAAGCCCAACATGGTCACCGCCGGACACGCGTGCACCAAGAAGTACACCCCTCAGGAGGTTGCTATGGCGACGGTGACCGCTCTGAGGCGCACCGTTCCCGCTTCCGTGCCTGGTGAGTGTCGGAGGACCGGTCGGCTTTACGACCAAACCGTTTCAAGAAAGTCACCGTTTAATTTTTGTTTCCTCCATATTTCTTTTCCAGGCATCTGCTTCCTGTCCGGAGGCCAGAGTGAGGAAGAGGCCTCCGTCCACCTGAACGCCATCAACCAGGTGCCTCTGCACCGCCCCTGGAAGCTGACCTTCTCCTACGGCCGTGCGCTCCAGGCCTCCGCTCTCGCAGCCTGGCAGGGAAAAGCTGCCAACAAGGCAGCCGCACAGGAAGCTTTCTGCAGCCGGGCCAAGGTGAGACCCGGCGAGCACGACCGACGCTGTGGAGCTAGACAGACGGCAGAAAACCACTGATCATAGGCTGGTTTTAGTGGACTGTGCACAGAAATGGCTATTAAGTAATGCTTATCTTGTCTTACCCAACTATATAGTGTGGTAAATGATTGCTTCTGAGGAACCGCCTGCCGGTTTTGTTTGGCAAAGATTACCCGGCTGATCATTAACTCGCAGATTTGACTTTGCCCTAAGTTTCTCCCCTCTTATGTTTCCCCTCAGATCAACGGTCTGGCCTCCAAAGGCGAGTACAAGCCCTCTGGCTCCGCTGACCAGGCCTCCATGCAGTCCCTCTACACTGCCAGCTACGTCTATTAAGTACTGTGAACACTGAAACCCCATAATGCACACGGACCAAGTACGACCACCAGAAACTCCTGCTGGTGTCCTTCCTGCCCCGACCACCAACACCCGGGGGGCATTTCTACAATAATGTTGAGCTACTGTTTGTCCACTGAATGAAATGAGTGGAAATGAATAAAAGCAATATGTTTTTGATATTGTTGAAGTTTTGTGTTTTAAAATACACCATTCCATTTGGTAAATGTTTCTCAAAGCAAAAAGAAAGAGGGACTTCCTTTTTTATCAATATTTCTTTCTAGTTGAGACATCAAAATATAACCCACCCACAATCACTCTGGCCTCGCTGTCAAGCGCCACCCCCAGTGATCACAGCTTTATGCAACCCGATGACACCAATATTGAATTTGCTGACTCGGGGAATAAAGTAGACGCACAACTAAACCAAATAAAACTGCTGACATGTATTTTATCCATGTACGGCCATTTAAACGGGAAGCATCATCGTACAGGAGGATGTGTCAAAAGAGCAACAAAAGCAATATAAATATAATCCCAAACTGAAAAACCTCACATGCCTGATCCCAGAGCCCTATTTTTATGTTTCTCTGGAAGTAGAAGAAGCATTTACGTGTCAAACGGCTGTACCTTTTTTTTTTTTTATGTTATGAGCACACTGGGCACAGTTCAGGGGATTTATTTATCAACCACAAAATAAAATAGAAATAGACAAGAACACAAAACACATTTATTGCACCATATAAAGCTAAACGTTTTGAAAAGCAAGCAGACTCATTACATGTAAACATATTCCAGTAAGAATATTTCTCCTGGTCGTGTTAGTGGAAATAAAAATGAAACAAAGCAATGGACAAGGAAGGCTTTGCTGCTCTGACTCTCTCAGAAAGGTTTAGCTGGTCTTGATATTTTTTACATCGTTTTGGCAGCATTTTATTTTCATCTGCTGTTATTTAGATTGTAACAGTTTCTGATAGGAAGCTACAAAGGAATTTAAGACTATGGTCACATTTTTGGAAACAAGAAAGCTTTGAAATAGTGATCAGTAGAAATGATGTGAAAATGTGGGTCGTCACAAACAAACACTTCAATAAAACACTTGAAATTCACTTATAGTGGCAAAATATATGGACCTCTGTTCATCAAAAAAAAAAGTACATACAAAATATTTATCTCTTTATACTTTATCTGGCAGGTTTTAGGGTTGGTGACCTGTTCTGAGGCTGTAACATAAAATCTGAATACCGTACTACTATAATAATACTGTACTGCAAATACTGTAGTAGTTTCCATGAATCCTTCAGCAAACACAGAAAAGAAAATCTCACTGCTGATAAAAAGTCTGTTAAATGTCTCGCTCACATGAGATTCTTAAAATAACCTTCATTTAAAACAATCTGTACACAAAAGCTGAAAATACGGCTCAGTGAAAACTTACATGATCCAGTCAACAGAAACTAAAGACGTTTTTCACAGAGAACAAACAGCTGCACATAGAAATGTGTTAGTGGTTGTAGAATACGTGAAGCAGGTGAGCTCAATCAGACGTCGTTTCACGTTGCTGGTATGTTACCGTCCGGATGGCAACCTGGAGAGAACAAATTTAATGATGGTTGAGAATATATCATAAAGTCAAACTGTGTGAACTGAAATAGACAATAATAAGTAAGTAAAGTAAAATTTATTTATACAGCGCTTTTCACAGATCAGAATCACAAAGTGCTTCACAACAAAAACAAAATACTGTATAAAGAAAAAAAAACATTCAAAAATCATGTAATAAATAGATCAGAGATTGATCTGACATAAAAGCAGAGAATGAAGGAATGAAGAATGAAGGAGCGTCACCTGGGTGTGCGTGGATTTTAGTGCAAAACGAGCGACTGCGCTCAGAAAGATGAGAATCACGCACACACATACAGAGAAGACGAACAACAAGGCTTCGATGCTCAAAATCTGCATCTGAAGAGAAACCAAGACAAACAGAATTACTGAAACACTGTAGAATTATGAATGTTATACATTTGATTCAGAAAAAAAAAAACCCTCAACCCACCATTCTGTTGTATCCCCAGGGCCAGGATCCTATTCTGTACCACATCATAGGAGACGAACAAAAAATGTGTATTCTGTAGCCAAAACAGACGAAGAATCCAGATATGGACACAAGGTACATGGCCAAACACACGGTCACCTGGGAGAGACGGCTGAACTGTGATTCGGTGGATTATTCAGATAGTGTGCAGCTGAATAACAGTGAAAAGATAAACCGAGCACACTTACCATCCTCTTGGACGGATTTCTGTTTGTGTAGATGGACAAACTTCCACAGACAGCAAACTTCAAAGCAAACAAAAACAAATTATGGCACAACATTCCTCTGAAGTTCATATCCAGAACAAACGCCATAGTAACATCTGAGGAGCATTTAGGCGCTGATTGGAAATCAAGAGAACAGGCTGAGGAATAATGCTGGAACTGAAAAATCCAAAGCATGACAGTGAGTGTGTGTTCTTTTGTGTGTCTTTTCTGTGTTGGCGCTGTGATCAGCCTGTCCTACATGAACTCTGCCTTCTCTCACTGTCAGCTGGGAATGCAGTCCAGAGCTGTGCAGCCCTGAGCTGGACAATGCAAGACAGAAGATGCACGCAAAGAAAGTTTTGCAAGCATCACGGTACCATTATTACACACTTACACAAATGATCACAACATGGTATTTGAAATGCAGATCATGTAAGTCAGCAGAGTGCTCCGTACCAGAGTTCCTTCCCAAAAGGGGCCGTAGATTGCGTTAGAGGACATGGATCTTCCGGCGTATGCCAGCTGGAACCCCATCAGCAGCTCGGCACAGCCGAAGATCAGAATGACGATCTGGAAAAGAGGAATTGAATCACGTGTGTTTACTTTGAGCTGCTCAGTCTTCAATACACACTGAATAGCAGTGGGGTTGTGGTATGTGTTACCCCAAGACTTCTGGATTCCCTCTGGAGGAAGCGGTGCAGAGGCTTGTTGGAGTTCAGCATCCTGCTGCTGCTCTCCCGCCCTCCATCCCCTCCTGTGGCTCTCTCTCTGGCTGTTGACTCGCTTTCCTCCATCGCCAGTAAACTACAAGCAGAGTCAGTGGGTGGGAGGAAAACTCAATCTAAACAGATACATTCTCCTTCTTTACTCATGATCTGACAGCTGGCAAACTGTTCAACCATTCACTACAGTTAAATAGAAGAATGTAGTAACACTTCCAATGTCTGAAAGAGTGAACAGAAAACAGAAACCCACCTTTTGGCGGAGCCCCAGTACCAGATAATGCTGAGGAGGGAAAGAGGAAACGGAGACGTTCGATTCCTCTTTTTCTTTCTTTTTTTCCTGAGGGGCGGGGCTTAAGACTGTTTTCAAGGTCCGAGCTGCTGTGTGTCCACACACACTATTAATGTGAGTTTTCTGTGGGTGTTTATTGAGAAAAGTGTTTTTTTAAGTCAGTAAGACATAAAAGACAGAAATGTGAAACGATCAATTTCATATTCCACAAAGTTAAAGATGTTCTTTGAAACAAAAACAAACAAGCAAAAACTAACTAACTAACTTATTAACTACAACAACTGGCCTGAACTTAAAAAAAAAAAAAAAAAAAGATATCGAAGCATTTGCCTAGCTGGAGTAATATAATGGCACTGGAGACAGCAGTGTATTGATAAAACTGATCAGTTTAGTGTAGATATTTTTATTAAGTGTCACAATTGAATTGAAAAGAATGTGATGCAAGAAAAAAGTTTAAACTGCATCAGATGTTGTAACTGTGCTGAAAATAAATATATAAAGTGAAACAATATAATATATAATCTTATTATTGTGTCTATTCTGTTTTACTGTAGAAGCCACAGCAAATAAATTTAGAACGATTTAAGGACCCTCTTCAGGACATGACCTGTGTTTGAACTGGGTCCCCGACATTCAAAGTCAAGATTTAGCAATAAAATGTAAAATAAAAAGACTCAGCTTGAATATTTAATATAAAAATTCTGAACACAAATCTCTTTTTTTCCAAGAGGAGTATGTTTTTGATTTTGTTAAATAAAGAGTAAACAAATTTATAGATTTGTTCTTCTGAAGGCAAAAAAACAAAAAACAAAACACGATGTCCATGTACAGTGTGTTCATTTGATGAACTACGGTGGGTTTTTTTTTTTACCAACACTGACATCTACTGGACAGAATTGATATCACAAGTTTAAAAAGAAAGCTTTTATTATTGATTGACAAATAGAAGTAGCAGTATCAAAACCGCTGCACTGTAAAAACCTAAGTCAGTCATAGAGAATCCAATAAATACACACAATATGCACCACTGATTCCACTTTCACATGTGCTTTGATAATACACAACTCCTTTTCAGCGTTTCACATACACACAAATATGAGCAAAAGTTCATGTGGAAATACTGTATATATTTAAGTACCAAATCTTCAGATATATAATAAATAAAACCAGTGCGTTACATCACATTGAAATTCATCATATCATGGTTACATTGTTTTCCAAATGGCATTTCATGTGAAAACAAACAATTCATCCTGTGTTTTCCCGTAATTGACGTTGCCCCTGCTCATCAGTCTGCATCACAACAGGGGTGAGGTGAATTTCCATCCATCCATCCATCCATCCATCCACCCGTCCATCTACTGCTGGGGGGGCAGTAAATGGTTCTCCAGCAGGAATGCAGCCCTTCGCCTCATCTCTCTTTCACCGTTGTACTGAATGGCTTCCAGCAGTGAAATCCCACCTTGTATCACAAACTCCTCTGATACCTGACAAAGAAAGAACAACATTTTTACATACTGACTGAATTTGGTACAAAGGAAGGAGGATGGTTAATTTTCAGTCTGACTGTGCCTTAATGTACCTGTGAGCTGCTCAGAACCATCATGTACAGGACATCTAGACTCAGGGTCACGATGTCTTGATGGGCCATTTTCAGCGTGGTGCTGAGTGCAGACAGCAGTCCAAGCTGCGCCAGCTCCACACAGAACTCCTTCTTCTTGTGGGCAACATTTGCTAGAGTATTGAGTACCTAAGCACAACATGTGATCAAAGGTCAGGTGGAAGATACCACTGAGAGCATCACCACAGACCATTAGAACAAACAGTATTCTCTACAACTGAAAGTATCAAGGTTTGGATCCAGCATGCACTGACCATGGTGTTGATTCCTTGAGAGAAAGACAGGAGCTGGATCAGTCCTGGGACCAAGTTGAGAGTCAGGAGGGCAGAGCAGAACTCAACAGAGTGAGCTGGAACAAAAACAAAAAAAAAAAACAAAAAAAACATAGGGGACACTGTATGATCGAATTCTGGGTAAATTCACACAAACCAGTGAATATGTGTTTATCAGATTTAACAGAGGTGAGAGATCAGGGTCGAACCTGTGAGGTTGTTGAGGACCCAGGTGGTCTCTCTGGCCAGTGATGGCTCCGTGTGCAGGTAGTACTGGAGGAGAGCGCACAGAGCAACCACGAGATGAACGTCACCCACTTGAGCGCTCAGGTCTTCCGGTGGGCAGGAGGACAGTAAGTTTCCAACACACCTCAGCAGTGGGCAGACAAGCTGGAGAGGACACGTTACAGCTTACTGCCATTCAGGTGGAATAAAGACAACACAGCTACAAGTAGCTTCAGGAATAGCTCTGAGAGCATGGATGAAAAAATATAGTTTACAACTGTCATAAAAAGGAAATTCATCAAAAATAAATACATAGTAAATGTTTAGGATGAATGTTCTTAAAGCAAACATTTTTGCAAGATAAAGACTGACAGTCAAATACATATAGTTTAGTTTTAGATAATTAATTTCAAAACATGAATATGAGGTTTATTTAAGTAAATAAGATATAGACATTTAAGGTGATGCTTGATTGATACAAAGCTAAATATTAATAAGTACCTCAATAAATGTGCGAATTGAAAGACATAAGATAAACCAAACACAAATACACAAACAGAAAGTAATACAAACACACACTGTATTTGAAGAACAATTTTTTTTTTACCAGCTCTAATCCTTCCTCCGTCTTTCCTTCGGCCACAGCACCACCTAGTGACACCAAGAGGGAACTGCAACGCGGCAACGCCCCTTGAGCCAACAGTTCTCTATTATCGGCAGAGCTGGGAAGAGACAGCCATTTACATGAAAAGTTATGAATGTAATATTATATACGAACAGAAACACACACCGACTCCATTTCTGGAAGCTCTCACCTGCATGTGAGGTAGTGTAAGCACCACGCACACTCGATGGCAGGAGCCAGGCCAAACTTTGGGTCAGGCGTCAAGACTGACAGCAACTGTGGCAGTAAGCTGGAGGACAGGACAAACCTGAAAACAGAGACACGCTTGGGTTTCTTGTCAACAATCCATCACAAAATAATGTTTTTAAGAGTCCAGAGTCCAGAGTGAGCTTACGGGATGACTTTCACAGCAGCATCTTTGGTTTGGAGAAGCTGAGAGAGAGTGAAGCCCACAGCCTCCACAACGGCAAGGTTATGTCTCTGATTCTGGAAAGACAGAAAAACATCTGGTAAATGTGTTAAAGCTGAGCCGCTCTAACTGATTTAAACAGTAACAAAGCAGCATGCTGATTTACCTCCATGCAGTTAGCCAGAGCTGGAATGATTCCCTGAGCCAGGAGCTTCTCTTTCACAGCATCACCGTCTGGGCAAATGTTACCGAGAGTGTAGAGACACAGCTCCTGTGTGCATACGAACACACAAACATGGAAACTTTTCTGCATGGTTAAATAATGACTATATCCATGTTGGTATAAACGGAGACACACTGTAAACTTGGTGCTGGGGCCCGACAGGTAGGTGAGCAGGTAGGGGGTGGCGGGCAGACAGGCGGCCGCCACACCGGGGTGGGGAGAGTGGGACAGCTCGTGAAGACACCGTGCAGCCTGCAGACGGCACTGAGCGTCCGAGCCGGTGAGGAGGCCGACCAGCAGATGCATGGCGTTCTCCTGCCTGAACAGGAATGACAAATTCATTGACAGACACAACCCTCGAGACACAAACGCTGCGATTAGCAGCAGAAATTACAATCATACTTTATGAAGGTGAGCTGTGCTGATGGGTCTCGCAGAGCCTTACTCAAGGATTTCAAGTGGGCTCCCTTGTCCAGTCCGCTGTGCTGAAGCCTGTGGAACGATCTGACCACATCCTGGAGACACATGGAATTCACAGGTCAGGAAGGTCTTCCACTTCATTCAAACCGACAGCCAATGTCTGTCGCTCGCCTCTCCTCCTGAGGTCGTGTCCATGGTAACATCTGGCGGCTCCTCATCTTCATTCACCAGGAGTCTCTTGCTCACAAGCTGCTTGTCCCTGCGGGCTTGTCTCAATTCTGCAGCAGAAAGAGCAAAACAATTTACACTTTATACAAATGAAAGTGATCTGTCACCCCAGACACCCTCCGGTAAGCTTGGTCAAATTTAGGGAAATATGTCTGAACCAGTTCACTCATGCTGAATGCAAGTGAATGAAAAATCCTGCATGATGAATATTGTTGAGGATCGTGTTTCCAGTAGGCCACAAATGTCCAGAAAACTGCTTATAATATATATTTTCATTCTTAAAATTATGAAACCAGGCTGAACGGATGGATCTGATCCTGGAGTTAGTGGAAGGGGTTCAGAATCTGGCTGGATATGAATGAACTGTCATCATCCTGATTATGTATGACAAAATTAAACCATCTCAACGTGACGTTACAGTAAAAATTGGCAATATATAATCATAAACGGATAAAAAAAGTTGTGTAATAAACCTCCCTAGTAGGTTCTATACATCACGTGAAGTGTGATTTGGTCAATCCTATAAAAAAAAAAGTGCTGAATTTTTATCACCGGTTATGTTCAGTTACAGAAGTGGCGTTGATCATGATCGATCATGAAGAGGTTGAATGAGTTAAAATGAGTTGAATATGAGACGTAAACAAACTGTCGTTGTGGACGGACGGATTAAACTCACCTTTCTCCTGCTCTCGTCTCTTCAGCCGGAGCTGCTCCAAACTCTCCGGATGTCGACCAGCTTTATGACGAACTTTATTCAACCTCCACATCTGGAAGTCAGTCAATTAACGAAAAAAATAAATAAACAAACAAAACAAAAATATCAGTATCTCTTTATGTTTCGTATTTCGTCACTGAGCGGATGTGCTCTTCTTCGCCGTTTGTCCTGACCTGCTGCTGCTGCTGCGGCCACTGCTCCTGCAGCGCCACCCAGTGGACACTGCTGCCACTGGCCGGTGCTGCAGCTTCTTTCATTCACTCCAGGGCAGACAAACGTTCCCACAACAGCCAAACTCTCACCTTCTTCCATACAAAGAATTCTCAGTCTATGCCAACAACATATGACGACGGGTACTTGTGTCTTTGCCTAATTTGGCACCCTGCTGTTATAGTTTTTGTCAGGTTCAGAGGAAATTGGACATCTTTTGCTTCTTATCCGTCATCATACCGTCACATATTTCTCATTTTTGTATCATGTATGTTTAGTTTTGGTTGCTTTGTGTCCCACTGTGTTGACTGTCCTTTTGTTTGTTCTCATTGTCTCATGCTTTGCATGCATTTAAGATTCCAGACATTTACTCTCTATTTAAAGACATTTCTATCACGATGTTATTCCTCCTCTAGTCACGGATGCATTCTCAGGTGGGTGCAGATGAAACAGAACCCAGGATCCCATTTATCCATTGATATCTTTAGTGCTTTGGCCCTGAATTAAACTGTATGCTCATATCACCCAGTGCAATGGCTCATCCATAGATACGAGGTAGATTTTTTCAGTATTTCAAGTGACTGCCTGTCATCAGTAATTTAAATAATGAGTAAAATAGAAATGGATTTAGCAGTTATGTTGAAGTGAAATTCACTTTAATAAGGGGAGATCCCAATAACCCGGGACTCTTATGACTGAATACTACAGCTTTAACCATCACACTCTAAATAAGACCATTCAAACCATAAACATTAAGTAGAACATTTAACCTTTATGTCTTAAACATTGCAAAAGAAGATTTAATAGCAGTTAATATTTTGGATGATATCCGAATCACAAAATCCATATGTTTAACACCAGAGACAAGAGATAGAACAGGCATAGTTGATTAAAAAACTATGTTTAATTTTATGAAAAAATGCAATGTACATGATGAAAGGCTGTATCAAACATTTAAAACTGTCTTTACAAATTCAAATGCAGAGCTTTGTTCCAATACCAAAATAGTAAAAACAGTCTTACTGTGAATAAATACAAAATTTGTTAAAAAAAAAGAAAAAAAAAAGATTTGCACAAAATGTCTGCATTTTATGGGAAATCGATAAAACACATGCAAGTATACAGAAATAAAACGGCAGGATCAATTTGATAATCTGATTCTTATTTTTTTTATCTATGCTTGATAGTCTGATTTAAAATGATCATAAAAACGTGACATACCAGTTCTTACATAATCGCTGCTGGAGATGTTCAAATAGAAATTCCTGAGACTGAAAGGGGCATTTCTCTCTCCTCCAAATGATCAGTTTATGAATTACACACCAATGGCTTCTGCTGCACTGTCATTCATTTCAATAAAAGATATCGATATCAAGTTTAAAAAAAAAACATAGCAGACAACAATTGTACAACAGAAAACTTTTTTGTTTTTAAAGTACCACAACGAAGGTGTCACTTGATAGATTTAAGCGATTCTTCCAACCATAAGTACAGAAAAAGGGAGAGAAGTCAAAGTGCCTTCCTCCTCTGGTTCAGCAGGGACGAAGGAGTAAACATCCTCACAACTCTGTGTTCTCCAAGGATTTCCTTTTCTGTGGGAAACCACAAAAAACACGATTCATTATTATTAATATCAAAGCAGATCACACCGGTCAGGGAGTTATGAGCCTGTAGCTTGAGGAGGACGGAGCCGCGTTACCTTTTTGTGGCTACTTGAGGCAGTCGGCGTTGCTGCAGCACCTTGACGCGACGCTTCAGGAGTTTCTGGGATCACAGTGGATTTTTTTTCTGAGAAAAGAAGGGAAAAAAAAGCTATTACATTAAACTCAATTCAAACAGTTATGTTTTTTTTTTTAACTTACTTTTCTTCTTGTCTGTAAGTGGGGTCTCCAGGGTGAATGGAGGCAGCGGCTCGGAGTCAGCACAATCCCCTTTCTTCTTCTTCTTCTTCTTCTTCCCTTCAGGCGTCTGGATCGGCTTTTCATCGCTCAAGCTGCTTTCTGTTGTGAACTTGTCTTCAGCTACTTCCTCACAAAACGAGCCATTACGCTCAGCTTTAGCCTTTAACGTCGTCTTTCCTTCGACAGTGTGCTCTTGGGGTTCTCCAGCTGTGCTGTCCCTCTTTCTCTTCTTCTTTTCTTTCACTTGAGGACTTCCCTCGATGTCAACACTGTCTTTTTTCTGTTTCCCCAATGTCATTTCTTCAGCAATCTGCTCTGAATCGACTTTCTCTTCCACTGCTGATGTTTCTAGCTCTAAACTCCCCTCTCCAGCCAACCTCTTTTTCTTCTTCTTTGCTTTCTTTTTCTCAGCTTTGTCTTCAATACACTCACACTCTGCAATCTTGTCATTTGTCAGCGCTGTGCTGTCATTTGGTTCTGTGTTTTCACAAACTTCTTGTTCTGAATTCTCACCATTTATCCTCTTTTTCTTCTTCTTTGCTTTCTTTTCTTCGGCTTTGTGCTCCAGCGTTTCCTTGCTGCCAGGAACCGTTTCATTCAGATCCACCTGCTCTGAAAATCCCTCACCGGCATCAGTCTTTTTTCTCTTCTTGACTTCTTTTTCTTCTGTGTGCGCGAGATTGTCTTCTAGATCATTCATTTCATTTTTTCTCTTCTTGGCTTTCTTTTTTTTCACTGCTGGCTCCGATATGTCCTCGCTACCAGCACTGCTACTTTTACTCTCCACTACATCCTTCTCAGTGTCATTCTTTTCATCATCTCCTTTATTTCCCTTTTTCTTTTTCTTACTCTCCACTGGTCTATCAACACACTCTTCTGTGACTTTTTTCTTGTGCTTCTTTTTCTCCTTACTATCTTTTTCTTTTCCATCTTCACTTGTCTCATTTGGAATTCCTTCCACTTCAGCATCACCCGCCTCCTTTTCCTTCTTCTTCTTCTTCTTTTTTCTGGGCTCAGACGTTTCTTCGCAAACATTTGTCGTTTTTTGTTCAGAAGGAGAGACAGTGGAAGCCGGTGGTTTGTCCTCTGCAGCTTTCTCTTTGCAGGAAGTGGCGTGCGTCGTGTTTATGGACTGGCTCTTTTTGGGTGAACTCGTCTTCGTCGGTGTCGCAGCTTTCTTCTCCCCATCTGCGCCGGCTTCATCCGCCCCGCGAGTCGTCTGGCCGGGAGAGGCCGTTTTTGCCGAGGGCTTAGCTCGGGGTTTTCTGACTCTCTTCTTGGGCGCAGGCGCGGTGGAGTCCAGAGCGTTGATGCTGTCCATCTTGGCTTGGTCAGCCTCTGCAGACAGAAAAAAAAACAAATCACAGTACAGACTCTGCTGCTGTTTTCCGAGGTTTGTTCACGGCTGGTGTCGTCCCGTCAGTTGTCCTGGAGGTGGAAGGAGAGGAAAACGACTGGAAAACGCCGTCAGCATTTCATTTAGTGAAATTAGCAGGTTGACCGTCGACGTCAGCATCTCCACACATCAACAGCTCGCTCAGACACACACTTGTTTTCATACACACACTCCTCCCTACCCGTCATGGTCAGGAGCAGTTTCTTCCACTTCTCTACATCCAGACTGCTGTCAGAGTCCGAACCCTCTGCACCTGCAGTCTTCTTCGTTCCTTTACTCTTTGATTTCTTTGCCTTGACATCCCCGGCAGGTTTCCCTTCTCGTTTTTTCCTTTTCGCTGGAACAGCCTGAGAACATGAAGAAACAGGTGTGTGTGTCGGGTGAAGTCTGAATGCGCCGTACAAACAGAAGCGAACAAGTAGAAAACTCACCTTTTTTGTCTCGGTCTTCTTTGGAGGTTTGTCCTTCTTGTTCGAAGTGGTTCGTTTAGCTGGAAGACAAAGTTTAACAGGAGTTAAACCACACTCAGCAGGTTCACCACGTGTCTCTGAAACGCCCTAAAATTACTGCTGATATTCTAAAGCAGGGATATCCATGATTGCAATGTGATGCAAAAACTCCATAAGCAGTAAATTTGCATCATGTGAAGCAAAAGAGAATCTCTCCGGGAATCCCAGACATGACTGTGAGTCTCTTAAAGAAACAAAATATCAATGGATGAACAAAAAAAGAAGATGCACCTTTGGTTGGTGTTCCTCCGCCTTTTGATTTGGCCGTTTTGGCAGAAGCAGAATGCTTTTTCCTTTTGGAGTTCCTGTCAGGAGAGGAAGCGGCGGACATGTTGTTACAGCAGGCGTCCATTCAGAGCGTTTGTTTCTGAGAATAAGTGCGAGCTCGTGCTTACTTCAGCCATGAACTGTAGATGTCTTGTAGGGATGAAGACAGTTTTGTGTCCCCCTGCTCGAAGACAAGAAAACTTACAATAAGAATATGAACTGATTAATGAAGCTCATTACAGATGATAATACAGAAAGAGTAAAGCAGAAATGTGTAAAGAAGTAGTGTAGTTAAACAGTTATTGTTACAGTACAACTTCATTATAACAAATCATTTCAACTATTAGACTGTCACTGTCGATAGGTATAATCATAGATCCGACAGCCTTAGCTTACATTTAGGATTTTGCGCCTCTCTGAGAGCAAAACACTGATTTTGGCAGCTTACAAACTTAAAATAATTACTTCAATGCAATCTGGTTTAAAAGATAGAGTCACTGTGCAAAAAAACTTCAGGTTCAGATATGAAGATTCTGAGACTTTTATTGAGAGTGAGCAGAATAAATTTTAGTGATAAGAAACAGATCTAACAGAATCCTAAATGAATGGCTTAAGACGGCTTAGAGGCGAGCTGAGGAGAGATAGCAGAGGATGGAGGACATGGAGCTGCAAGAAAACAAGAGAGGAAGACCTCAGAAAAGGCTCAAGGCTGTAGTGAAGGACGCAGAGATGGTTAATGTAAAAAAGGAGGAAGGAGAAGATAAAGCGAGGCAAAGAAGACAGCGATACAATGTTCTTATCCAGGCAAACACTGCAGACGTGTCAGATTTTAAGACAATACAAAACCCCAAAGTCCAGAAAATGTCAGTTTTCATATAATGATGTAATAGATTAAAAACAATCTGCCTAAAAACTGTGCTTTGTTGTTTACTTCTGACAAAGCTGTACAAATAGCCTACTAATTCATGTTTGACTTACATAACCAGTCAACATTAAGACTTTCCGTATTGTTGGCCTGGTTCCAGAAGGTGAGGACATGCTTGAACAAATATGAAGATTTTTCAACTGAAATTGAAGAAGTGAAAGCAAAGAGCAGCACGACACTTATTCAATAAACTATGCAAATGACTTGAGTTGCTTTGAGGTGGGAGATCCTTTTCTCTCCTTGTAAGTTATATCGATATTATAGCCACAACGATCCTCCTCGATCCCACGAAGAGCCCGCCCACCTGCCTGAGTGACTGCAGGTCATAAGCTCTCACTTCAACCATCATGAAGCGTTTTGAGAGAGTGGTGTTTTCCCACATCCAGAGCAGCAGACCGTACGCTCTGGACTCCTGCAGTGTGCCTACCAGCCCGGCAGACCCACCTCAGACTCATCAATGCTGCCCTCAAATACCCCCCTCTCCCACCAGGAAAACAAGAGTCCTCCATCAGGACGCTCTCTGTTGATTTCAGGAAGGAGAGGCTCAAGAGCAGCTGTACCTCCTGAGGAAGTTTGTCTCCAAGGATCTTCAGCGTTTACTAAAGCTGCATTACCTGCAGAGTGTAGTAAAGACTGCTGAGAGCATCACAGGGAAGCACTCAGGATTTACTGTACATAACACTTTACATAACTCTGCAGAACTCTGCTCATGCACTGCATAGTCTCTCTTTTGTTTTATTGCACTGCTCTTTGACTCTTTGTATACAACATTTCATTTTTAATGTTGACATTCTCTGTAGACAGCAGAGAAAGAATTCCATTGAACACTTGTACACATGAGAACCTTGAAACTATAAGGCATTGTCCAATATCATTCTAAATAATAGAGTTCTCAAAGGAATTAATGAAATGTTGAATCTTTGCATTTTAAAAAAATAGACAAAAGCTAAAACGTTCTACCTAAACCAAATTTAAAACATTTTACAAAAGTCCAGCTAAAGTTATTAAAAAGGTCATGCGAGAGGCAAAACTATCACTCTGGGATATTATTACTGTAAATATAAACGATTTCCTCCAGAGTCCACATGTTCACCTCTCATTCGACTACTTTATGACAGATCAGATCAGTCTTTAAACATCATTATCTTCATTGGAGTGACTATCAAGCTTCTAAAGCAGTTTTTAATGGCACAGCACGCGGACCTCGTCAAAGTAAATCACACACAGCAACACGCGAGAGAAGAACCCTGACTCGAGGTCTGGCAGCTGAAACATCGTTGCAAAGTCTTACAGCGCGCGCGCGCGCGCGCGCGTGTGTGTGTGTGCAGTGTCGACCTGTGGGCTGAGCCTCTGGAGCTCCTCTGCAGCTGAGTGGAACCCATGCTCCTTCAGGTGGGAGAAGATCAGCTGGATCAGCTCCGGCTCTGATGCGTTCACGGACATTCTGAGCGAGCGAGGAAAACCGAGCAGCGGCCACGCGGAGCTGGAGGCCGGGGAAACTTGACAGCAGGAGCAGCTAGATCAGGTTCAAACTCAGAAACACTCAGGCACTGGATCCCGCATGTTTCCACGTTGAACTTTCACCGCAGGATGTCGTTCTGCTCGGCGCCGCAATGCACCCTGGGAGATGTAGTTCGTAAGTTGTGGCGTTCAGGTTCACGCTGCAAACATGTAGTATTTACAGGTATCTTTTATAGACGATTCACCTCTCATTAGACCACAGTACATTTACCTTTAGAGACAAGAGACGAGAATACAATGATTTAAATAAGATTTCACAGACATACTCATGTAAAAGTACAACGTGGTATTTAAATAACGTCTCAGAGTAGTAATAACAATGATAATGCACGAAACAGTCCAAACACTGCAGATATAAACATATGGGGGTTTTATGAGGGATTTAAATGTGTTGAGGTTATACCATGTAGTCACAAAGCTCTTGGAAGAGTGAGTTCAGTTGAGAGTGGCTCTCATGAGCAACTAAGAAGAGGAAAAAGAGATTATCGTCTGATGAATGGAGGTGACAGGTGGGATTGTATGAATGAAGGCAGTCAGTGAGATGGAGCTGGAGGTTCTTAGCAGGTTGTTTTATTAATTATGTGCTGTGTAATGACTTTTATAGCAGTTTCTTTTCTTAAAAGGATACTTCAACATTTTGGCAAATTGGCCCATTTAGCGCAATTCCTTAGTCATTTCGAACAGCATACTTAATGTTTTTTGTGAAAGGCGAGCTTTTGTTTATTCTGTGGTGAGTCGAGGAGGGCTTCGCAGTGGACATAATGGAAGTGGATGGTATTTTTGCTTCCCCTCATCAAACTCATCAAATCCACAATCCAACAACCCCCAAACACTTTGGTGGACACGTTATAATCCGCACATTCACTACGCTGTGGAACACCAACAAATAATATTGTAGCGTTATGACACTGAAGCAAATACTGGCAACTACTTTTTCTTTTGAAATCACTACGCCCAGACGCCATATTTAGTAAGTAGTTCCGTCTTAGCAATCTTCACAAAAACAACTCAATCTCATAATTTTGGATTAATATTTCACAGCGTAGTGAATGTGCGAATTACAACGTGTCCACCAAAGTGTTTTGGGGTTGTTGGATTGTGTATTTGATGAGTTTGACGAGGGGAAGCAAAAATACTGCCCACTTCCATTGTGTGAGTCCCGAAAACCTCCCCGACTCACCTCTGGATAAACAATAGCTCGCCCTCACAAAAAAAGTAAGTATGCTGTTCGAAATGACTAAGGAATTGCGCTAAATGGGCCAATTTGCCAAAATGTTGAAGTATCCCTTTAAAATAAAGCATTTTTTTTTTTAAATAGCCTTACTATGTGTTAAATGTAGTTTCATTCCCAACGCACATCTGTTTCTTTTCACACAGAGGCTTGAATCTCTGGTGACACTAAGCAGAAGCGATACTCACACATGTCTTTGTCTTAAAAATACATTTTTCACTACCTCCATTTGAGCTGCTCAAAAGTAAGTTAAGACTGTATGAAAAGTCATGGCAACACAGAATGCCGGGGTGTAGTGTATATGCAGCTGTGATTACAGATGTGAAAAGCTAGAAATAAGGAGAGAGCAAACATGGACCAGAAGAAATAAGACAAATATCCTACAGGTCGCAAAACGAACGTTCCTTTTTCACTTCTTTCTCTTGTGGCTGCAGAGTTCTTGACTCAGCTTTCCTCTTAAATCTATTCATGAGAGGAAAAACAAAACTGATTCACGAAGCCAGACAATCCACAAACTATCCAAAAAAGATTTTCTCATATGAAAACTTGCTTGGAAGGTCGGCCTACAGTCTTCAGGTGTGTTTGAGTAATTATAGTGACTTTATTGTTTTTCTGGTGAGAGAGACTTGCTCAACAAGCCATGAGGGTGTAGATCTGAGAGAGCCTTTGGTTAGATGTTGGATCACACTAGATGTTAGTGGCGGGTAAGCAGAGGGTCAGTCGGAGCAAAACAACCAAATAACAGAGTGCCATTCATTAGGAGGGCAGGAAAGGTAAGTGGTGTGTCCAAACCCAGCGTGAGTGGGTCAGCTTGATTTCACCATCTTCCACAGCCATTCTACCCTGAAACTCAAACATTTTTACACACTTTTGGTTTGGACTAATGATCTGGCTATGAGTTTGACTCAGCTTTTATTTTAAGAGCATTTCTGGTACAGACCACCTAGGTTTCAGTCTAATAAAATAAATAGTAGAATGGGAAGTATAATATTTCCTGAGATTTATTTTACTTTAAACTTCTAAAGAAGTTGATATATGTTTTAACAATATTTTAGACTCTGAAGTAACAACAGAAGTAAAGCAGCAACAACAAGAACTCTATGACTTTACATCTTCTTGCACAAGAAGTGGAACATTTCCTTTATATTTGATGACACGTTGCAGTAAAATGACCTGGATATTTGTACAGGTTACCCTTGTGAATGGACGTCTGTTTTACAGGAAATAAATCTACTTTACATTCCCTCCATTCAGCGACACACATCTGCGCTCTCTCTGCAGGTAATTACCGACAACTACAACCGGAGAGAGGTGTGTCACTGCCTGTCAGCACTGCCACATTCCTACAGTAGTCAATAAGTTACACATTGCAACTTTTTTTTTTTTTTACATGAGAGAATAGGCAGCATGTTGGGAGACTACTTAAAAATAAACAACTATAAATGTAGTAACTGTAGATTGTTCTCTCAATATCTTCTGATTGAATCTCCTCCACATGTGGCTCTGTATTAGAGTCTTTATGAAATGTTGTATTGGACCTGACAGGCCAGGTGCTGCTGCAGCTCCGCCAGAGCCAAATCAAACACATCCTCAGCCAAGGCCGGGAGCCGGCGCTCAGCGCCCGCCTTACCTGTGAGATCCCGCTTGGTGTCACATGATGCGGTGATGTAAAGTATCCAGAAGGAACAAATCTTCATCGCTTAAAAACAAAACCACACAATATCAGAATGAAGAGCTGAACTTTAGGATGAGTTTACTGGGGGCAGCCACCCCAGATCCGCCTGGACAGAGAAGTTTCAGGGTGAGGAGATAGTTTAGCATCTGCTTTTGTACAGTTACTTCTCAAAGCAGTGTAAAAGATGGCTGTGAGGATGGACAAAAACGTCTTGAAAATGTTAATGCGAAAAAAAAAAAAAGATTTTAGCTAAGAGAATCAACAATAGCTGCACTTCAGAAGTCTGAAATCAAACTTCACTGTCTTCTCTGTTTTCAGATAAAAATAGCTCCTGGTCATTAAATCAGAGTAGGGATTAGATTTACATGTGTGTATCTTTATAGTCAGCTGAAACTTTAGCTTCTCCTGTGTTTTCTCTGGCTTTGTGTGGTTTGTGTGAGAAATTCTATGTGAGTCTCTTTTGGCAGTCACACCAAAGAGGACTGCGGCTGATCTACATAATTGCGCCTGGTTTTATAGACTGTTGTTGAAAAATGGTCTAAAGAGAAATGTCCAGCAAGCTGTGAAACAAGGGCACGATTGTGCATCGCAGGAAAGTGACAACCTGAACACACATGGATGAAAGGGTTTGACTTATGGCTGGGGCACAGGAAAAAAAACAAAAAAAAGAAAACTTCCAAGCAGTCTTACTCAGATTAGAAAATCGGGATGAGAGGGGGAGTAATGTGCAGGATTACCGGCAGGGCTACGGTGATTAGAAAGGGGGTAGTGTTCATTATGAAGGGCAGCCAACGTATTCGGTAACAGCGCCTCTTCCTTTAGCCAAAGCCAACATCTGGCAAACGCAGACACTGAGCGGCAGCAGCCATTCCCTCCGTCTCAGCTTCCCCTTCAGCCAATAATTACAATTTGGGGACCCTCATATGCAGACTTTGTTCCTATTATTATATCTTCTAGAAATGACAACATGTTGTGAGTGTGTGAGCAGGTTCGTGAGTGTATGATAAAGAAAACAAAGCTTTTTGAGCTTTTTCGTGACCTGAATTACTTTTCATCAGCACATGGTGTGAAAAAAATTTACCAGTAAAACAGCCACAGCCACACAGACAGGGAGAACATGCAAACTCCACACAGAAAAGCCCCCGGACCTTCACACTGTGGGGCCAGACCATGAACCGTGCAGACCTGTGTTTTATCGTTCTACTCTAATGTAGGAGAAATATAAAACTATATATATTTTTTTACATGTATTTAATTCAGTTTAATTGAATCCAATTTGTCATAGCTGGATTTGTACATTCACATGGGAGAAACTGTAGAATCGGGACGGAATCTGAATTCAAATCTGAGACAGCTATGACACATAGTTAAGTAGCTGCTGTCACATTTTAAAATATCCATCAGGCGTTTAGCAGAAAGGCGAACCAAACTGTGACTGTGTGTGTTTGGCGTGTACGTTGAGGTGACCAGCGGAATGATTAATGACATGAAAAACATGACCTGAGTGGTTTAAGAGTCTGAGAATGCGATCTGCAGACTTGCACTTTAATTTCCACTGAGCCCAAAAACAACGCAGTGTGAGTGCTTCATTAAAGCAGAGTGACCTTTGTTAACGTGTTGACGCGGTCGTTTACTGGGTTCGAATGGTGCCATTCCCGGAACAGGACTGTTACCGCTGTTTAATATAAATAATTTATTTCTTATTCTTAGCTACAGCCTGAGATAAATCCAAACAAATAACCGTGAAAAAAATAGCTTCCAGAGGAGAAATGTTTATTTAGTAAGGGTCACTGAAGTTCTTCAACTTCTGCAACACCAACATCTAAAAATACTGACATGAAGACATATCTTGGTTGATGGTTAAATTCTTGGAGATTTTTTCATTTTTTGGTAAATGTCATTTCAAAAAAAGGAACAACACCTCTGATGCATCTTTTGGTGTCAATAGTTCTTCACAATACAGGATGACAAATAGGCAGATATTTGTGTGTGCTTGTTTGTTGTTCTGTGGTGCTGAGTGTGAGGTGTTGTTGACCTGGCCAGCTGCACAGTTACACCTGTGGCCAGGAGAAAACAGATGAGTCACATCTCTCCAGTGTGTCCAGAGACGCTCTCTTTCCTGAAAGTCACCCAGATATATTAATGACTGTCTGTCCGACTCGTCTCTGCTGCCTCACAGGTGACATTAACCCATTGCTGAACTACGAACCATGAACTAATATCAGCTTCACACACACAAGTTGTGTAACGTGAAGTATCTGACCTGTAGCAACGTTTTTTTTTGGGGCCCTCAGATGTCTTATAGCAGTTCCCTCTAGGAAAAATACATAAATAAACACACCGGTGTCGACCTTCAGGTGCAGCTCAGTTATTTTTTTCTCGCTGTTTCCTGGTTTGACCTGAAGCTTTGAGATGCCTCTGCTGCTGCTGGGCAAACACGCCCAGCCACAACTCCATGCCCTTTGGGGGAGACTCACGCTTCCTTTTGGCTGCCCTGCGACCTCCGTCCCCACAAGTCTTTATATCAACATTTACAAGGTGCGGTGTTTGACCATCCAGCACGTTGAGCAATGTCTGACTCCAGCCAGACGTTTGTTTTTCTCTCTGCTTTACCTTAGTGACCTTGAAGTGTCCAAGAGATTTGGACTAAATTGAAAAGTGTAATTGGACCTTATAGCGTCACTGCAAACAAACAAACTATGAAGTGTAATTCCATAGTGAACACACTGTTTATTAACTTTAAGACCCCAACTTCCTATATATTTTTTTCATATTTAATAAGTTTTACACATTTTTCTGAAGTTCTCCTCAGTCCTAAAGTGATTTTCACGTCACGTTAATCTGATGAGTGTCTCCAGATCATAAACTCTGATGGCCCAGGAGCCGCGATCGGGGCTCAACAGTGCCTTTTAATGTTTTGTAGAGTACTTCTTTGACTCGCTCAGAGATGTTATCAGAGCCTCCCCTCAGGTTGGCAGCACTAATAAAACATTAGGAATAATAAGAGGCTGTTTGTGAGGACTGGGCAGTGGAGTGAGGGAACAGTGTCTCTGACTGTGTCTGTGGGGCCCCGCAGTCGCCCCGGGACTCAAATCTCCCCTTTAAACAACATGTTGGGGTTTTTTTTTTGAGTGAGGGTCTTTCTCTGTAGACCCTCTGTCAGCCGGAGGCAGGAGTCCTCTCTGCTCTCCACTAACCTGTGCAATTTGCCGTGCGGTTTACTGAAATGTCCATGAAGCAGTGGGAATGAAGAGGAGTGTGTGAGGCATGAATCTTTTGGCCGATCTCATGCTTGAAGCACATTTTATATGGAATGTAGCCAAAACCAACAAAACGGTACTCAACAAATTTATGTTTTGTTCCCTGAAAAATTGTCCAGATTTAGTAGTGAGTTCAGTGAGATGTAAAGTCATCTTTAACACCTGGATGTAGTTGAGATTATGTGGATGTGGGTGTGTGTGGGTGTGTGTGTGTTGGGGGGTTGGCGTGATTTCAGCAGTGCAGTAAAGCAAATGGGTGGAGTTATTACAACCACTCGGGAATGAGAAATTCTTTCAAATGAGGCAGAAATATCCAGTGAGGATGGATGCATAGCTTTTCTTGGAGGACATTTAGGATCACCCAGAAGACATCCAACTGCATAAAGGGTCATTTTTGACATCTGTCAAGAGGATTTCTTTTGTTTTTTTTTCCCTCCTAAACTTTGGTACTGTACCATGATTTGAGTAGCGAACCTCAATACTTGTAAACTTGAGTGATCTGAAGAACCTCAGGAACCATGGCAACCGCAGCTCTGACCGGTTTCTCCATGATGAGCCTGCTCAGCCTCGGGTATCTGACCTGGGACATGGGGAGCCCCAACCAGGTAGAAAACGAGGCTGATCAAACACTAACAGACAGGTCTGCTGTCCCACAACCTCCTCACATCATTTTCATCATGACAGACGACCAGGGCTTCAACGACATCGGCTACCACAGCTCAGACATCAGGACACCGGTGCTGGACAAACTGGCCGCGGATGGAGTCAAGCTGGAAAATTACTACATCCAGCCCATCTGCACCCCGTCTCGCAGTCAGCTCATCACTGGCAGGTAGGGAGCTGGTTTCTTGTTGCTGGTTTGCGCTGAACTTTTCAAACAAATTGAAGTGAGTTCTTTGGGAACATTTGATGAGTTTAACCAAGAAAATTTGCAAAAAAGAATAGTAGTACAGCAGCTGTCAAAATGTGAGGAAATGTGTGATTGTTTATTTTTCTTATAAAATAGAATACTATTAACATTTTTTTTCAGTACAACTTTTATTGTATGTAAACTGACTTTATGATATTCTGGATGATCATTAAATGTAAAACTTTAGTGTTATTATTTACACAAATAGCATCTTCAACAAACATAGTTATTTATTTATTTTTATATGCAAAGCACAACAATTCCACTGCGATTTAGTTTGTCCATGTTGGATAGTTGAATATGTACAACTATCCCTGTTTTGAATGGATATTGTTGTTTTGAACATATTTTCGCAGTTTTAATGGTAGATCACGGTATTTTTTATTTTCAGTGGACACATCTAAGCCAGTTGTAAAGTACAGTTGTCTTAGAAACAAACCTATTTATGCCTTTTCAATGGTATATTTAATAATATTTTGTCCCACATATTCATTTTGGAACAATCTTGTGTGTGTTATGCAGTCCGTCTTCTGTACTGTTATTTCCTTCATACTGTGCTCAGTTACACTGATTGACTCTCAAGTGAAATTCTTCCTTCTCTCCATTATCTTAATCATTCGTTCTCCAGGTACCAGATTCACACGGGTCTGCAGCACTCCATCATCCGTCCCCGTCAGCCCAGCTGTTTGCCCTTTGACCAGGTCACTCTGCCCCAGAGGCTTCAGGAGCTCGGCTACTCCACCCACATGGTGGGCAAGTGGCACCTGGGCTTCTACAAGAAGGAGTGTTTGCCCACTCGCCGTGGATTTGACTCGTACTTTGGCTCCCTAACGGGCAGCGTCAACTACTACACCTACGAGTCCTGCGATGGCCCGGAGCTGTGTGGCTTTGACCTTCACGAGGGGGAGTCGGTCGCCTGGGGTCACAGGGGCAAGTACTCCACCCACCTGTACACACAGAGAGTCCGCAGGATCCTGGCAAGCCACGACCCTCACTCTCAGCCGCTCTTCATCTTCCTCTCCTTCCAGGCTGTTCACACGCCTCTGCAGTCCCCCCGGGAATACATCTACCCGTACCGCGGGCTGGGAAACGTGGCGCGAAGGAAGTACGCCGCAATGGTCTCGGCTGTAGATGAGGCGGTTCGAAACGTAACATATGCTCTCCGCAAGTACGGATACTATCAGAACAGTGTCATTATCTTCACGACTGATAATGGCGGCCAGCCGGTGTCTGGCGGCAGCAACTGGCCCCTCAGAGGACGGAAAGGCACCTACTGGGAAGGTGGAGTTCGCGGTCTGGGGTTCATCCACAGCCCTCTCCTGAGGAGGAAGAGGAGAGTGAGTAAAGCTCTGGTGCATATTACTGACTGGTACCCTACACTGGTCGGATTAGCCGGCGGTAATGAATCCCTGACCGAGGGGCTTGACGGGTACAATGTGTGGGAAGCTATCAGTGAGGGAAAGGAGTCCCCCAGACTGGAAATCCTTCACAACATCGACCCTTTGTACAACCGCGCTCGCAGTGGCTCTCTGCAGAAAGGATACGGCATTTGGGATACCGCCGTCCAGGCCTCCATACGAGCGGGCGACTGGAAACTCCTGACAGGGGACCCTGGATATGGAGACTGGATCCCGCCACAGGTGCTCCCGGGCTTCCCCGGCGGCTGGTGGAACCTGGAGCGTCACTCTGAACCCCGCAAGTCAGTGTGGCTCTTCAACATCTCGGGAGATCCCTACGAACGGTACGACCTGTCTGAGCAGAGGCCAGATGTTGTGAAAGAGCTGCTGGCCAGACTGGTGTACTACAATCGCACTGCGGTGCCTGTAAGGTATCCGTCGGAGGACCCGCGAGCTGACCCCCACCTGAATGGAGGCGCCTGGGTCCCCTGGGTGGGGGACGAGGAAGAGGACAACTGGGACAGTGTTTACCAGAAAAAGAACATGGACTGGAAGAGGAAGCTCAAACTGTCCAAGAGCAGGTCATTTTTCAGGAGGCTCAACATGAGGATAATGTCCAACAGAATATAGAAGGACCGAGACTGGCAGAAAAAACAAACTGTTTTGTCACAGATAATTTGAAGATATAGTCATAAAGTCATGATATATCTCATGTATCAAAAAGACAGAAAAATATCTAAAAAATAATGACATAAACTGAAAATGTGATCATGTTACAGTTATTAATATTGTATATAACACAATGGGTGTAACCTGACAAATATGGCAAGATCATCTGAATGTGTTGTAACTGTCGTTCATGTTCCTAAAGACTACCTCTGTCAGTGTCGTGCTTGCTAGAAGATTTCATTCATGGAAGCTGTTTCTCAACCTTTATTTATTGATGTACACTATTTACAGTACAGTAGTAAAAGGACTTGAAATACAGCACAAATCTAACTCTATTTTTTTAGCCACTTGATCTTTATACATTTTCCACAGCTGAGTTGGATGCTTCCCGTCGTGCAGGGCTTCCCAACCTTTTCCCAGAAGAACCACATCCGTAATTACCCTAAAAATTGATAGTAAATTATCATGCCAGAGCTTTAGAATGGGTTTTTAAAGACTTTCAATGAGTTGGAATTGAGGGACGTTAGAGTTTGCATGTTCTCCCTGTGAAGGCGTGGACTTTCTACAAGTCCTCCAGTTTCCTCCAACAGTCCAAAAGCAGTGTGCTGTGAATGGAAACAAAGCACACAGTGACATTTATCAAAGCTATGAAAATAAAAAAAACAACAACAAATGTTACTGCTCTCAGAATATTACGCTATTGAAGGCTTCATCAGTAGAAACAGTAGAGAAGGTCTGACAGGTAAACTGAGCCACCTGAGTGTTTTCCAACCTTCAATTGTTGGATCCTCCTGCATTACCTTTGACAAGAGCTGTGGAGCCTCTCTCTAATTTCTGATTCACTGAGACGTTGAAGCAGTGACAAACACCGTCAGACACAGCCTCTCTCATGACACACACAAACAGGAGCCTGCTGTTTATTTATTTATTTATTTTGAAGGCTCCTCAGGCAATCTTCTGTGATATCTGAACTTCAGATGAACCCCAAGGGGTCTTTTGCACACACACACACACAGACACACACACACACACAGACACACACACACACACACACACACACACACACACACACACACACACACACACACTTTCAATTTCACACTTGTGATTTCAACATAGAGGGCTTTTTTTTTTTGCGTCACGTGCCAAACACGTTTCTTCATGTCGCGCACTGCCGCACACTGTCAACAGGCCTCATTTGGAGAGAGAACTGCAACTGTTTTCAGCTCACTTCCTTCCTTGTTGCGGCCTGCGCTGCCACTCTGAGTGTTTCTTCTCTTTGCTTGGCACATTTAAGGTGAGGATTATAACGGTGTCTATTTTTGGATTTGTTTTGTGGATGACACAGAAGTATGGAGACATTTCTCATTCTTGTGATGTTAACTGGAGGAGCTCATGGTAAGATTATCATCACAAGAAATAAACATTTTGCCAGAGCAGCAGCATGAATACTTCCTTTTTTTTTTTTAACGTGTGTGTTTATTTGAATGTGTCTTTTATAGCATTTCTTCCAGCTGCTGACTCTGAATGTGATGCCACACAGACGTCCCTGTGCTCGGTCACTCTTGGCGGATCCGTCTTCATCCAAGTCATGAGGAACGCCAGCGGACATCGGCTGCAGTGCAAGAAGGAGATCAACGGCACATCCATTAAAGTGTTCACCTTGAGGAAGGAGAAGGTCACGTGGCACGATGAAGCTTCTAGAAACAGAACAGAGTTCTTCATCAACAATGGGACTCTCAAGATCATCAGCGTGGAGAAGGAGGACTCGGGTCAATACACCGTGCAGATCCACACTTCAGATGGCTTACATGTGACAGACGTTACATTTGAACTGTATGTTAAAGGTAAGTTTCAACTTGTGCAATCTAATCTTCAACTTATACTTGTGTTAAAAAAAAAAAAAGCAACATGTCCTCAATTTATTCTTCTTGGTTGCTTTGACAATTGATAAAGATGACAAGTCATTTAAGATATTAAAAAAAAAAATACATAAGAACAATAAAAAAAAATTAATTCTCATCAAGGCAGGTGTAAATCCCACTCAATCAGCACTGATTTACTAACGATTCATTTGCGCTAAATGAGTGAAGAATATTTCTTTGATGTGAGGAAAAGGAAGGGTGTTCTTTAAAGGCAGGAAGCGGTTATGGTTCAACTGCAGCTTTCGGTTTATATATGTTTTTTGTGTCAATTCTGTATTGTCTTACTCATACTGAAAAGATGAAATTTGTTCGTAACTGAAACAAGAAATCATGCCGAAAATCAGTGTGCAAACAGTGGGTACTTGTATTTGATTTAAGTTTAGGAAACTTTTAGTGGAAGTTGCACAACAGGATGTTTTGTTTTTGTTTGTTTTTTTTATCTGAAACAGCAGATTGTTTGAGACTTCTATAAAATATGCCAAATTTTGTGATACATAGCACTTGTCAAGACCAAATGTATTTGATCTAATGATGATTGCAAATGTTATTGTGTATAAATACACAACAACAGGATAACAGGTCAATTCAACCACAACACTCTGGTGAAAATTCGGCACTAAAGTACATTTCTGAATATAACTGTGATCTCTCTTCTCAGAAAACCTTAATTTTATCCTGATTACGGTCTGCGCTACACTGGGTGCCATTGCTTTAGTGGGGATATGTTGTTGCTGTGTGTTCAGAAGAGTAAAGAATCGCAAAAAGTCAGGTAATACTCTGTTGCACTCATGAAGAATAAAGATAAATATCTGTATGTTTACATCACTAATTTTAGTGAATGAAGAAAAAGTAGAATGTGATTTTCTCTGCTTGAACTATGTTGCTTATTTTAAACAGGCGCAGCCATATAAGGAAGAAGAAAAAACCTTCAGAAGTTTGAAGGTAACTGTGCTAAGGGTTACTGCGACGAGAGGAAGAGTCACAGAAGACTGCGAAGTGGAAATGAGAGGAGCTATGAAAATGGATTACATAATAATATAAGATACAATTTCTGAATTGTCCCTTCAGTAATTTGTGTCACATTTTGATGTTACCACATGACATATAATCTCACAGTTCAGATCAGCTTTGTAACTGGAGGAGTATCCAAAACCACAGAATGTAGTTGAAGAGTAAATGGATCCAGTGCTTTAATCCAAACAATAGAACCTCTATATACTTTACATTATCACACATACATTAAAATATTTCAAGACTTTTTTATTCCAAATTTTGTGTTGCTCCATGATGCATTCAGTACAACAGTTTGTGCAGTTATGAAGGTTTTTGAGCATATGAGTTATAAAGTCAGTTATGTACAGAGGATGCATGAATTAAAGACATTAAAGTGATAAAAAATCTGATAATGAGTTGTCATTTTTTCTTTTCTCTGCAGCTTTTCTGTAAAGCTTCAATGTAGACCTTAATCATGTATGATGGTCGAGCTGGGCATTTTTCAGATATAACTCGAATTAATGCAAGCGCCATTTTTTTCTTCCCATTTCCTCTCCATATCATCCTGCACATGGGAACCATGTAGTCTATTATGTACACTGTATTATTTCTCACTGATATTTATATGATAACGTTTCACTTTGTGTATGGATCTCAGGTCTGATGTAGTCAGAAGAGCAGCTGCAAACTGAGGTGAACTATAGAAAAATGCAGATGTTATTGTGAAAAGTTTCCTCAGTGGTCAATATATATATATTTTTTATAGTTTTTCTTGCAGTTTGTTTCACTTCCTTCATTTCTGACTGTTTGGGTGATTTTTCTTTGACTCATCAGATGAAAATTAACCTGTTCTCTTCAGAAAACACACATTCACTGAAATGAAAGACTCCAGAGGCTTTTTCACACTGCTGTCATATTTCTATACTTTGACTGTTGGAGAAAAACTTCAGCAAAAAAACCTCTGCAATGAAACTTTATGAATTCATTGATGAGACTTTACAAAGCATGAATACTGTACTTAGTTACTTCTGGCCAGTCAGTTTAAATGAAGAAGTGAAGCTTATTTTAAGGAATTTAAAGACTCTAAGGACTGAGTTGTTCATTCTGGGAATCGGTGTTGAAATGGAGGTGTCCACTTCAACTTCTTCAGTTCCGATTCATCTGTACAGCAGCAGTGACGACAGTTTCTTCTCACAGCACTTCAGATTTAAAAAACAACAGTTTAACCATTCATATCTCCATGTTTCATTTCTGTGACGTCCGCCATCATTTTTTTTTTTTTTTTGACAATTGGAGAGCATGGTGGGTTTAACTACTAATCCTCATGAGCTAAACTGGACAAAGGAGGTTTTATTCTGTCATCATCAGGAGGGACAAAAACGAAAAGCCCCTCTCAGTTCAGCTCAGCTTGTAACAGCATTCAGAAAGAAAAACACATTCAAGCAGCACAAACATTCTGAAATCAAACACAAGCAAAATGATCAAAGATGTTTTACAACAACAGTGAATGAGGAAGGATGACACTTTGAAGGGTTTCTCATTTAAGACGGTAACTTCCTTGTGTTAAAGAGTGTGATTCTTGTCAGGCTGAAGGACAGACGAAGACATCTCTGACTCCTCGCTGATCAGTTTGGAACCATGAACGCTGTGTTTGTCCTGCTGGTGATGCTGGTAGGAGTCACTCGTGGTGAGAATCTCAAACTTTTTCACATTATATTATTGTGTGACTCCTCATTATTTCGGTGATGAATTCACCTGAAGTTTTGAGAAAATATGCAACACAGAACATTAATACCTTTTGAGATTTCACAATAAACCTAGATGCTCTCCAATAGAATCAAACTCGTCTGTATCTTATGGACGAAAATGATCCTCAGGCATGTTGTTATAAAGACTCTTGTTGTAAAGACAGATTGGACTGACTTCTGTTTTTTCTGTCTGAAACAGGTTTTGTAAGACCATTTCCGTTGATGTCAAATGTGTGAAAATAATGACAAAGCGTCGACACGATGCTATATATGGTGCTGTACCGGCACTACGCCACACCTACATAAGACCTTCTCACGCAAACCATTCAGTCTTCATGCTGCAGTGCTGCTATATTAGGTTTATTTGTGTATTTTTTCTGATTTCTATTGATTAAAACACAATAGAAGACATTAAAGAATTTTTCATTTCAGAAAAAATAGAAATATATTCAGTCTGACAAATTGGGAGAAAAAGAGAAGTGATGCAGCCTGTTGATGGGATTAAACTGAGAATACTCTGCTGTTAGCTGACTGACAACAACCAGAGATGGATTTTTATGGAAGTCAATGCAGCATTCCTTTAAACTACTCAAATTGTTTTAGTTCAGTTTTATTTTATTTGGTTTTATTGTGAAAATTAACAGATCACACACACAGATAAGGTAAACTCTCATCCATTGAGCTTTCAGGTGTTGTTCCTGCCTCTCGAAAAACAAAAGAACATGAAGTAGTGACAGTATTTGTAATGCCCTCATTAGACTAAACAGCAATATACAAATAGAAAATGAACAAACAAACAAACAAAAAAAAAGTAAAACAAACAACAAAAGTGAAAAACACCTATAAAAAATTATCTGTAATACCCTCATATAAGATCATGTACTTGTCTCGCTGCACATCTTTTCTGCTTATTATACAATGGGACAGAAATATCACAGTGGGTGTATGAAGCCAATAACACGCTGTGTGTTCAAACAACAAAAGTCCCTACCACCTCTGTGGGTAAATATATATATATATATATATATATATATATATATATATATATATATATATATATATATATATATATTTATATATATATATATTAGTGTGTTAAAGATCTCAACAATTAAATCTTTATCTAGCATGTGTTGGTTTGTGTGTCTTTCTGAACAGATCACTCCTTGTTTGTCTGTGATTAACAAACACTGGTCTGATTTTTCTCAGTTGTTGTGATTTTCATCAACACACTGTTTTCTCACAGTCTTGGATGTATTTGTTTTAGTCTTTTGCCCAAGATCACCAGAACATTAATACCTTGAGAGATTTCACAATAAACCTAAATGACCTCCAACAGAATCAAACTAGTCTGTGTGTCTTATGGATTAAAATGATCCTCAGGCATGTTGTTATAAAGACTCTTTGACAAATGTTTTTTAGTCGACTTGTAAAGACAGATTGGACTGACTTCTGTCTTTTCTGTGTGAAACAGCTTTTTAAGACCATTTCCATTGATATCAAATGTGTGCAGATGACAAAGCGTAGACACAATGATGCTGGTCCAGCACTTCCCCACACATACATAAGACCTTCTTACTCAAAGGGCTCAATCTTCATGCCTCAGTGCTGCTAATGTTAAGTTTATTTATTCATCTTCACTGAATTCAAAAGATGAAAAGATGTTGGATCTGTTGGGTCTGCTCTGTAAAAGTGTCTCGAAACTACTATGTTGTAATTGGCACTTCATAAATAAAGCTGAATTGAAGTGAATTGAATTGAAAACACAATTGAAGACATTAAGGAAATTTGCATTTCAGAAATTATAAATATTTTCACATTTGGACAATTTCAGAATCAAAGATAAGCAATGCAGCCTGCTGATGGGATTAAACTGAGAGTACTCTGCTGTTCGCGGACTGACAATACTCAAAGATGATGGATTTTTATGGAAGTAAATCCAGCATTCCTTCATATCACTGAAGTACATTTAGTTCAGTTTTAATTTATTTGGTTTTATTGTGAAAATGAACAGAACAAACAACAACAGACACACACACACACACACACACACACACACACACACACACACACACACACACACACACACACACACACACAAAACTGTCATCCTTTCAGCTTTCAAGTATTGTTCGTGCCTCTTCAAAAAGAAAAATACCCGAAATAGTGTCAGTATTTCTCATGCCCTCATGAGACTAAACAGGAATATACAAATAGAAAAAGAACAAACAAAAATTTAAATGAGTAAAACAAACAACAAAATTGCAAAATACCTTCAAATGAAAAGATAATCAGTAATACTCTCCAGTAATCTCGAGTCCTGATTTTGCTCCACTTCATCTTCCTTAAACAAGGCCTTTTTCTTTTCACTTGTTGTTTGACTGAACATTGTTTGAGACGAGAAATACAAAAAAAAAAAAAATCTCACAATGACTGATAGTTTGTTCCAGATATCTCACATTTAGTGCAAGTTGATTATCAGTGGCTTTTCTGCTCCTCATGTATGATACGGGTAGAGGGTTTTTATATCTCATTATGTTTTGTTTCATTTGCAGGTGAAACTCTCTGCGATGGCAGGAAAGATGGAGCTGTGTGTTATGGAGCTTTGGGAGGAACTGTGGTTCTGCAGCTGGTGGATGATGCCTCTGAAATACCAAGATATGAGTGGAAAAAGGAAAAAGCAATAATACTGAAAGTGAGAAATAGTGTTGTTATTAGCAATAAAGTAGATGAAAGGTTTGTCTTCACCCCCAGTACTGGAACACTGATGATCAATAACCTGAACAGGAAGGACAGTGGTATCTACACTCTGGTACTCTTTGATAAAGACCAGAAGATCTCAGAACAGAGGACTCTAAATTTATCAATTCAAGGTAAACAACTTTTTTTCAACAAGTGAAATTAAAGAGTATTGAAGTTATTATTGATCAAATCTGAGCTTCACTCATCGATAGAATAACAAAGTGATTTAATGTTCATCATATTGTTGTACTGTGAATCTTTCCTGCCTTTCATTAGAAACTGTTAGTGAAGAATGTGTGTGATAACACACTTCTGTGTGTGTTTCTCTCAGCTCCTGTGACGTCTGTCCAGCTGACCTCTGAGTGTCTCTCTGAGGGAGAAAAGAGGATCTCCTGCTCCGCTGGGGGAGGGGACAGTCCTCAGTTCAGCTGGACTCTGGATGGACGCAGACTGACAGAGGAGGAGCTCGTCTCTGGTGCTGATGAGACCAACAGTGTGACTCTGAAGCTCCATGTTTCAGGACAGCTGGTCTGCTGGGTCCACAATCACGTCAGTAATGCCTCCAGAACAATGGAGTTAGATACCTGTGGTGAGAGAAAACATGATATAAAATAACTCTAACACACCATCAACCATGCTTTCTGAGCACATGTATGAATGTTTTTTTTTTTGTTCAGGGACAGGCTTCGTATTCATTAACTGCACCTTACCCCATGGGACAAAAATATCACAGTGGGTGCATGAAGCCGATAATATCCTGTGTGTCCCTCCACCTGTGGGTAAGGAGACCAGCATTGGTTCAGTTAAACCAATTTATTTTTGTTTTAATGTGTTAAAAATCGAGACAACTGAATCGCCATTTAACCTAACATGTCTTGGTTTGTGTTCTTTCTGAACAGATCACTCCTGGCTTGTCTGTGGTTTGCTGACACTGGTGGGATTTTTCTCAGTCATTCTGATTTTCATCTATTTTACTTGGAAGAAAAACAAATACAAAAAGAAAGGAAGATCCTCCAGAAATGAGGAAGAGAGTGGATCTCTCTGATTTGATGGGCGAAATAAGAAATCCTGCTTCCTAAACCCACACCTAATGCTGTATTTTTCCATGAATACAATTTGGTCAAAATAATCTGTACTTCATGGAATGTTTCACTTCAGGAACATGTCAATCACAAAACACAGAACAAAGCACAGGAGTGAAAAAAGAAACGTAGACAACCCCTAAAAAAAGACATTAACAAAGTAATTTGCTTCCTTTATGTATTTTAACATTCTCAAAAAGAAGGAGGGAGTTTCAACTTACCTAGTTGACTCCCTGAACTCTGGATACTTATTATTATTAACAAGTATGAAATAATCAATACTCATATTGTTGTTTCTTATCGTTTTTAGTTTGTCAGTCTTTTGTATATTATTATAAATAACAGTCAGTCTTTTTGATGTGTATCTATATCACACACAAACACACACACAAGTTCCATATTTTCATGTTTGTATTCTTCTACAATATAACTTTATAAATAATATAAATTTTCTTTAAACTAACCAATTTTTTTGGTTCTTCCACACTGATTCTCTTCCACAGTTTTACACCACAGATAAAAATAGAAAAAAACTCATTTTGGTTTTTTGAATGTGACTTTCTCTAAAATGGCTTTTACATTATATTTAAAGTCATAATTCACTAATGAGCATGTCAAGGATTCAACTGAGATTGAAATATTTAGTCTGTGTTCATAACATGGATAAGAAAGAAAACCTATGTATTTGATTGAATGAAGATTAAAGGTTTTTAAAATTAATTGAAATTGTTGACTCGCTCTGGAGTGAATTAAATGCATATGGAAGAAATTTTACTTTGTATTTTTATATAAGTTCTGGTTTGTACAGTCATTTTAGTGTGCTTTACCGTTTCTCTGCTAAATGTGCTTTCAATGTAAACATTCAATACATATTAAAGATAAAAATAAGTTCAACTTCAGCAAAGCAAAGCAAGGACACTTGTACTTTAGCATATATTTTTACTACTTCCAGTTATTTCCAACCTCTATCCAAGTCAAATATATGAAGCTCAATCAGTTTCTTATTATCACTGTATACCATCTGTCATGTTTTTTTTTTGTTGCCATTTGAAACAAAGTGAAGTAAGTAATGAAGTCATAATCTGTTAAAAGTCAAAAATATAAAGCTCACTGGGTTTCATCTTATTTTTTTTTTTAAAGAACTTGCGCAGAGCAACAAAATTGTTGCCATCTGTAATGTTTTTTTTCCATTTGCAACAAAGTGGAGGAAGCAAACGGAGCAGTAATGAAGTCTGTCACTAGAGGGCGACCTCATCTGAAACGAATGAGAAAATACCTGGCATCATGAACTTCATCCTATATTTAAGTTTTCAGATCTACACGACAGAAACTCAACTTAGATGTTTTACTGCATTCCATAAAAATGTCTCTGTCTTCCAGAAGGTTACAATCTTTCATCTACAGACAACTGATGTGGAAATATTTTACCAAACAAATGTGGAAATGGTGGAAATGATTTTCGTGAAGGTTTGAAACTGAACATTATTTGTGAAATTAAAGAACTTTTAAAGGTTCACTGTTGTTCTTTTTAACACCCTTTCACATCCTGACTTCAGATGATTGTGTGGCTTCTTTCAGTTTTGATGAACAGTGACAATATTAATGCAAAATTCCGAGATTGAGTGGTTTTTGCGAAGATTGCTAAGACGGAACTACTTACTAAACATGGCGTCTGGGCGTAGTGATCTCATAAGAAAAAGTTGTTCCCAGTATTTGCTTCAGTGTGGTAAGGCTACAATATTATTTGTAGGTGTTTCACAGCGTAGTGAGTGTGCGGATTATAACGTGTCCACCCGAGTGTTTTTGGGGTTGTTGGATTGTGTATTTGATGAGTTTGACGAGGGAAGCAACTGTACCATCCACTTCCATTATGTCCGCCGTGAAGCTCTCCTCAGACCCACCGCTGAATAAACAACAGCTCGCCCTCACAAAAAAAGTAAGTAGGCTGTTCTAAATGACTAGGGAATTGCTCTAAATGGGCCAATTTGCCAAAATGTTGAAGTATCGCTTTAAACAGAATTTGAGCAGTGTAAAAATAAATACACTCTGCTTGAACAAGACACTGACTCTAAACCTGGAGCATATCACCTGGACCTTTTAAAAACCAAAGTCAAACTCTTTAACATTGAATGGGTAACTCTAAATGGATTTGCTGGATATTATTATAATGTATTATATATTATCCTTATAATATACTTGTTTAAGGCAAACTTGGCTCTTTACGGGCAGACGCAAATTACACATGGATTCTTTCTTGACTTGAAGTCTGGAAACTATGTTTATTTTAGACTTGACCGGGGCTCTGTGGAACAGAACTTAATTCTTTGAAAAGTAGCCACGCTTCAACAAGGCCCAGACTCTTAAAATGAGACTTGGGGCTGTTTAAAACACATCCAGTCATCAAAGTGGAGCTACAGTTGTTTCAAACAGACCTGGACTCTGTGTATGTATGCCATCATCTTTACTTCAATCCAGATCCATCCATCCATCTTCCACCGCTTATCCGGACCGGGTCAGAATTCTGACTTTTTTTTTCTCTCAGAAATATAACTTTTGTCCCATAATTCTGACATTTCTGATTAACGGTGTAAAAACAACAAATGAGGATGGATGACATTTTGAGAGGTTCCTCATTTAGGACAGTAACTTCCTTGTGTTAAAGAGTTTGATTCTTGTCAGGCTGAAGGACAGACGAAGACATCTCTGACTCCTTGCTGATCAGTTTGGAACCATGAACGCTGTGTTTGTCCTGTTGGTGATGCTGGTAGGAGTCCCTCATGGTGAGAATCTCAAAGCTTTTCACATTATATTAATGATTCAGAAATAATAATTGTAATGCAGACAAAAACACTGTTGGTTATTGTGTGATTCCTCATTATTTCGGTGATGAATTCAGCTGAAGTTTTGAGAAAATATGCAACAGAAAATCACAGTTTTCATCAACACAGTGTTTTCTCACAGTCTTAGGTGTATTTGTTTTAGTCTTTCGCCCAAGATCACCAGACAAATTAATGCCTTTAGAGATGTCACAGCACACTTAGGTGTGCTCCCTCCAATAGAATCAAACTAGTCTGTGTGTCTTATGGATGAAAATGATCCTGAGGCATGTTGTTATAAAGACTCTTTCACAAATGTTTTTTTGCGACTTGTAAAGACAGAATGGACTGACTTCTGTCTTTTCTGCGCGAAACAGCTTTTTAAAACCATTTCCGTTGATCACACATTTCATATGTGTGAAGATAATGACAAAGCGTAGACACAATGCTATATATGGTGCTGTTCCAGCACTTCCCCACACCTAAAAGACCTTTCTCATTTCTCACTTCATGCTGCTAATATGAAGTTTATTTATGCATTTTTACTTTTAGTTCACTTTCAATTTATTTGGTTTTATTGTGAAAATGACAAGAACAAACAACAGACACAAACAAACTGTCATCCATCCAGCTTTCAAGTATTGTTCGTGCCTCTTCAAAAAGAAAAATACCCGAAATAGTGTCAGTATTTCTCATGCCCTCATGAGACTAAACAGGAATATACAAATAGAAAAAGAACAAACAAAAATTTAAATGAGTAAAACAAACAACAAAATTGCAAAACACCTTCAAATGAAAAGATAATCAGTAATACTCTCCAGTAATCTCGAGTCCTGATTTTGCTCCACTTCATCTTCCTTAAACAAGGCCTTTTTCTTTTCACTTGTTGTTTGACTGAACATTGTTTGAGACAAGAAATACAAAAAAAAAAAATCTCACAATGACTGATAGTTTGTTCCAGATATCTCACATTTAGTGCAAGTTGATTATCAGTGGCTTTTCTGCTCCTCATGTATGATACGGGTAGAGGGTTTTTATATCTCATTATGTTTTGTTTCATTTGCAGGTGAAACTCTCTGCGATGGCAGGAAAGATGGAGCTGTGTGTTATGGAGCTCTGGGAGGAACTGTGGTTCTGCAGCTGGTGGACGATGCCTCTGAAATACCAAGATATGAGTGGAGAAAGGAAACAACAAACATACTGGTTGTAAGAAAGAGTGTCGTTATAAGAAATAACATAGATGAAAGGTCTGTCTTCACCCCCAGTACTGGAACACTGATGATCAATAACCTGAACAGGAAGGACAGTGGTATCTACACTCTGATGCTCTTTGATAAAGACCAGAAGGTATCAGAACAGAGGACTCTAAATTTATCAATTCAAGGTAAACAACTTTTTTTCAACAAGTGAAATTAAAGAGTATTGAAGTTATTATTGATCAAATCTGAGCTTCACTCATTGATAGAATAACAAAGTGATTTAATATTCATCATATTGTTGTATTGTGACTCTTTCCTGCCTTTCATTAGAAACTCTTAGTGAAGAATGTGTATGATAACACACTTCTGTGTGTGTTTCTCTCAGCTCGTGTGACGTCTGTCCAGCTGACCTCTGAGTGTCTCTCTGAGGGAGAAAAGAGGATCTCCTGCTCCGCTGGGGGAGGGGACAGTCCTCAGTTCAGCTGGACTCTGGATGGACGCAGACTGACAGAGGTGGAGCTCGTCTCTGGTGCTGATGAGACCAACAGTGTGACTCTGAAGCTCCATGTTTCAGGACAGCTGGTCTGCTGGGTCCACAATAACGTCAGTAATGCCTCTGGAACAATGGAGTTAGATACCTGTGGTGAGAGAAAACATGATGTAAAATAACTCGAACACACCAGCAACCATGCTTTCTGAGCACATGTGTGAATCCTTTTTTTTCAATGACAGGCTATATATTAATTACCTGCACCTTTTCCAATGGGATAAAAACATCACAGTGGGTTCATGAAGCCGATAATATCCTGTGTGTTCAACCAACAACAGCCCCTCCCTCTGTGGGTGAGGAGACCAGCATTGGTTCAGGTAAACCAATTTATTTTTGTGTTAATGTGTTAAAAACTGAGACAACTGAATCGCCATTTAACCTAACATGTCTTGGTTTGTGTTCTTTCTGAACAGATCACTCCTGGCTTGTCTGTGGTTTGCTGACACTGGTGGGATTTTTCTCAGTCATTCTGATTTTCATCTATTTTACTTGGAAGAAAAACAAATACAAAAAGAAAGGAAGATCCTCCAGAAATGAGGAAGAGAGTGGATCTCTCTGATTTGATGGGCGAAATAAGAAATCCTGCTTCCTAAACCCACACCTAATGCTGTATTTTTCCATGAATACAATTTGGACAAAATAATCTGTACTTCATGGAATATTTCACTTCAGGAACATGTCAATCACAAAACACAGAACAAAGCACAGGAGTGAAAAAAGAAACATAGACAACCCCTAAAAAAGACATTAACAAAGTAATTTGCTTCCTTTATGTATTTTAACGTTCTCAAAAAGAAGGAGGGAGTTTCAACTTACCTAGTTGACTCCCTGAACTCTGGATACTTATTATTATTAACAAGTATGAAATAATCAATACTCATATTGTTGTTTCTTATCGTTTTTAGTTTGTCAGTCTTTTGTATATTATTATAAATAACAGTCAGTCTTTTTGATGTGTATCTATATCACACACAAACACACACACAAGTTCCATATTTTCATGTTTGTATTCTTCTACAATATAACTTTATAAATAATATAAATTTTCTTTAAACTAACCAATTTTTTTGGTTCTTCCACACTGATTCTCTTCCACAGTTTTACACCACAGATAAAAATAGAAAAAAACAAACTCATTTTGGTTTTTTGAATGTGACTTTCTCTAAAATGGCTTTTACATTATATTTAAAGTCATAATTCACTAATGAGCATGTCAAGGATTCAACTGAGATTGAAATATTTAATCTGTGTTCATAACATGGATAAGAAAGAAAACCTATGTATTTGATTGAATAAAGATTAAAGGTTTTTAAAATTAATTGAAATTGTTGACTCGCTCTGGAGTGAATTAAATGCATATGGAAGAAATTTTACTTTGTATTTTTATATAAGTTCTGGTTTGTACAGTCATTTTAGTGTGCTTTACCGTTTCTCTGCTAAATGTGCTTTCAACGTAAACATTCAATACATATTAAAGATAAAAATAAGTTCAACTTCAGCAAAGCAAAGCAAGGACACTTGTACTTTAGCATATATTTTAACTACTTCCAGTTATTTCCAACCTCAATCCAAGTCAAATATATGAAGCTCAATCAGTTTCTTATTATCACTGTATACCATCTGTCATGTTTTTTTTTTTTTTTTTTTTTTTTTTGTTGCCATTTGAAACAAAGTGAAGTAAGTAATGAAGTCATAATCTGTTAAAAGTCAAAAATATAAAGCTCACTGGGTTTCATCTTTTTTTTTTTTCAAAGAAATTGCGCAGAGCAACAAAATTGTTGCCATCTGTAATGTTTTTTTTTTTTCCGTTTGCAACAAAGTGGAGGAAGCAAACGGAGCAGTAATGAAGTCTGTCACTAGAGGGCGACCTCATCTGAAACGAATGAGAAAATACCTGGCATCATGAACTTCATCCTATATTTAAGTTTTCAGATCACATGATAGAAACTCAACTTAGATGTTTTACTGCATTCCATAAAAATGTCTCTGTCTTCCAGAAGGTTACAATCTTTCATCTACAGACAACTGATGTGGAAATATTTTACCAAACAAATGTGGAAATGGTGGAAATGCTTTTCGTGAAGGTTTGAAACTGAACATTATTTGTGAAATTAAAGAACTTTTAAAGGTTCACTGTTGTTCTTTTTAACACCCTTTCACATCCTGACTTCAGCTGATTGCGTGGCTTCTTTCAGTTTTGATCAACAGTGAAGATCTTTGATCACTGAAGTTGAAATGATTCAAACTTTTATCTAGAAACCTACTAATACACAACTTTTCAATACATACTCTTCATTTAATCCCTTTTTCATGCATTTCACATTAAAATGATCACTTATCTTCACAATGTTACAAAGAACTTAAGAAAGTAAAGAAATATATGACAATAATTCAAATAGAACACCATACAAACAAAATCATAACAATGAAAGGCGTCATAATGCCAAACATGTTCAGACAAGATTTAATGGAGCACATGAGAAACATTTAGTCTGTTATTTATACTTTATTATTTGTCACTCACTTATATTTATATCATAATGTTTCATGTATTGATCTCAGCTCTGATGTAGTCAGAAGAGCAGCTATCTGAGGCAAAAAATAGAAAAATGCTGATATTCTTGTGAAAAGTTTCCTCTGTGGTCAATATATTTCAGAGTTTTGCTTGCAGTTTGTTTCACCTAATTCACTGCTGACTGTCTGGGTGATTTTTCTTCGTCTCATCAGGTGAAAACTAACGTGTTCTCCTCAGAAACCACACATTTGTTGAAATGAAAGACTCCACAGGCTTTTTCACACTTGTGTCATATTTCTTTATTTTAATTGTTGAAGAAAAACTTCAGCAAAAACCTTTGTAATGAAACATCATGAATTTATTGATGAGATTACAAAGCATGAATACTGTACTTAGTACTTCTGGCCAGTCAGTGTAAATGTGAGAACTGAAGCTCGTATACACATACATGTATACACACCAACATACACATAAATACATACAAACCCATGTACCCAATTCTATATTTGCTATAATCAGACATTAGTCACTATACAGTGTAAGTTCCTACATTGTTTATATTATAATATAGTAATGCATATATATTATTGTACATTATGAATTAGATCTTTTAAAGGTGCTGTAGGCAGGATTCAGCATCTCCGCCATCTTGCTTAGGGTTACCTGAGCAAGATGGCGATTTGACCCATCTAAGATGGCGATTTGAAACCCAGCACAGCCAATCCTGTCCTGTTTTCTCTGACATAACACCTTTATGCAAGTTAAGCCCCTCCCACAAGAACGTGCGACAAACGCCCCTCGACCAATCACGGTTAGAGCCTCAGGGGCTCTTCTGATTGGTCAAAGATACCTGGAGCTGTCGCGATTCATTTTCAGCTCAGAACAGAGACAGATGGAAACGCTGCGCCCTCGCGGTAGTGCAATTATGCTACACTCCTAAAGGATTATCAATGGATACTCTAACATTTAATCCAAAGAAAAGACAGAAAAATTAGCAGTGACTAGCAAAATCCTGCCGACAGCACCTTTAACATACACCTTCACCCCTGTCTTCATTCATGGAATTGGAAGTATTTTTTTTTTTATATGTTGATTTAAACTAGTGAATATTTGGACTTTGCTTGAGATCAGTCGGTTCCAAAGTTTAACGTCACACACAGAAATGCATAAACTTCTTTGAGTGGTTCTTACTGCTGGAACTTTAAAGTTGCCACACCCCCTCAGACTATGTTGACCTTCCCTGTCTACAAAAAAGCTTTTGAATCTTCATTGGGACTACCCTTTAACTAGCTTTAAACAGAATTTGAGCAGTGTAAAAATAAATACCCTCTGCTTGAACAAGACACTGACTCTAAACCTGGAGCATATCACCTGGACTTTTTAAAAACCAAAGTCAAACTCTTTAACATTGAATGGGTAACTCTAAATGGATTTGCTGGATATTATTATAATGTATTATATATTATCCTTATAATATACTTGTTTAAGGCAAACTTGGCTCTTTACGGGCAGACGCAAATTACACATGAATTCTTTCTTGACTTCAAGTCTGGAAACTATGTTTATTTTAGACCTGACCGCGGCTCTGTGGAACAGAACTTAATTCTTTGAAAAGTAGCCGCGCTTCAACAAGGCCCAGACTCTTAAAATGAGACTTGGGTCTGTTTAAAACACATCCAGTCATCAAAGTGGAGCTACAGTTATTTCAAACAGACCTGGACTCTGTGTATGTATGCCATCATCTTTACTTCAATCCAGATCCATCCATCCATCTTCCACCGCTTATCCGGACCGGGTCAAAATTGTGACTTTTTTTTCTCTCAGAAATACAACTTTTGTCCCACCATTCTGACATTTCTGATTAATGGTGTAAAAACAATGAATGAGGAAGGATGACACTTTGAGAGGTTCCTCATTTAGGACAGTAACTTCCTTGTGTTAAAGAGTTTGATTCTTGTCAGGCTGAAGGACAGACGAAGACATCTCTGACTCCTTGCTGATCAATTTGGAACCATGAATGCTGTGTTTGTCCTGTTGGTGATGCTGGTAGGAGTCCCTCATGGTGAGAATCTCAAACCTTTTCACATTATATTAATGATTCAGAAATAATAATTGTAATGCAGACAAAAACACTGTTGGTTATTATGTGATTCCTCATTATTTCGGTGATGAATTCAGCTTAAATTTTGAGAAAATATGCAACAGAAAATCACAGTTTTCATCAACATAGTGTTTTTCTCACAGTCTTAGGTGTGTTTGCTTTAGTCTTTTGCCCAAGATTAGGGCTGCCACGATTAGTCGATTAATCACCATTATGTCGACTATTAAAATAATCGACGACTAATTTAATAGTCGACTGGTCGTTTTTTTGTTTGTTTGTTTTTTAAATCTTTGTTTTTGTCTCGAAACTGCTGCGGTACCTTCCACTGCCGCGTCTGCCTTTCTGTATTTAACACACATGCGCAGTCGTGTCTGCTGCCATGACACCAGACTGGTATCATGGCTACCCGGCAGCAGCGGAGCTCAAAAGTGTGGGAGCAGTACAAGAAAACGTCAGAGAAAAGTTCAATGCAGTATCTGCAAGACAGAACTTGCCTTCCACGGCAGCACAACTGCGATGCATGAGCACCCGAAATGGAAGCACGTCGTGGCTTGTGCCAAAGATGAAGATTGACCATCGTCTCGGTAAGCTAATAATATTAGCATAGAGGGCTAACTTGCTATTTACTCATAGCTGTCAATGTTAACATTAGCGGTGACGATTTGATTCATTAGCTGCCTTTAGCACACACATTTCATGTTTTCTGTAACATAACAGTGATGTGTTTTAATAAGAAGTGATTTCGCGCTAATGTTTTCTCGCGTTATTTTTCAGAGCCTCCACCCCGTCGGAGCGGATTTTCTCTGCAGCAGAACATCTGCTCTCAAAAGAGAGCAAGCCTGTCTCCAACACATGTAGAAATGCTGACTTTCCTGGCTGTGAACCAGAGCCGTGTGTAGTTTGGGATTATGTAGAGTCAGAGTGTAATAAAGTTCCATACAGTTGAGAACTGAACACAAAATGCACTTTTGTTTTATTTGAGTCAGTGAGACGAAAACTTCAATAATTCCGTAGTTACAGGTGCCTGCCTCATTGTTGCTATACTTGACGCCAAACACAAATTAAGGAATAAAAAATTAACATGAAGGATTTATTTTTGTGTTGTTTAGGCAAGTGCCTTTTCCTTATTTTACTCAAGTATTTGCACTTTGTGGTACACTGTGTTTGTTGCATATTTCAATAAAGGTTTTATGAACTATCATATCAATTATCTTTATTTTTAGTTAGCAATATACCTTAAACACTTAAAGGTGAAATCTAATTATGGTATATATAAGAGTAGGGATGGGTACCGAATTTCGGTAATTTTTTGGTACCGACCGAATTCCCACTGAAGTACCGAGTATCGATTCACGGGAAATCCGTCAGTACCACATTTCGGTACCTGAACGCACCTTTTTTTTTTTTTTTTTTACCCTGAACGCACCTTGACATTATGCACCGGCAAGAGCGGAGGACACGGGTGACGCGGTTATGTGGGTCCAAAATCTTCTAAGTATTTCGACTTGCAGACCGGGAGCAAATATATAATATACCGGGAGCCGTGACACACGGGCCGTGAGAGCGGGCGGGGCGGCCGCTTGTGGCCGCCGGCCGGAATAGACTCCACCGGCCTGGAACACACCGGCCGTTCGGGAAACCTCCCAATGGCCACCCCGCCCCTGTTCAGAGGTGTTCGCGGGAGGAACAAGCCGCTTCTGCGGCTTCTGTGATGATCGCTCCCGCTGCATGTCACTTCCTAAACAACGCTCTGCGCATGCGCGGCTCGAAACAAGCGCACGCATCGAGGCGGCGACTCGACATGATACGTCATCACGCAACAGCGGTCCCACGTGGCTTTTGATTGGCATTATGACTGCCCAATTACGAGTTGGAACCTTACAATTCTGATTGGTTCTAAGGATCCTCCAGTATACCTTTAAAGAGCAACTAACCCCCTTGACAGAGATTTACTCCGCCCCCCTCAGGATTTGAAAAGAGGCGGGCTCGGTGGATTGGAAAAGGGGGGGGGGGGGGGGGGGGGGGGGGGGGGGGGGGGGGGGGGGGGGGGGGCTGAGTTGTTGTGACAGCGCATGCTGGCCGAGCGACTCCGAGCGGTGCGGTGCTCACACGGAGCGTGGGAGTGGCGCAGAGTGGTGCTCACTCGGAACACGGAGCGTCGGCGCTCCTGGGGAGCTCGTCGGTTTTTAATAACCCACCAACCCTACGTAAATTACGCCTGTGAACTACGCTAAATGATCTAACCAGCTCACTCTAATGCTAAAATGATGCTACTGCTAAAACAATGCTAATCTGCTAATCGCTGCGGAAAAAGATTGCTCGCTCTGGTCCGACTCCAACTCGTAGGGGAGGCATCGCTTATATAGGGCTGTACTCGATGACGTACGATGGATGCAGGGGCGTGGGTAATACGTACGTTGGATGCCATCATCCAGCCAATCACAAAATTCAAATGTAATAAACGCTGTTAAACCACTTGGGGCGGTAGTAAGACGGTTTTTGTCACAAAAATAGGATTTTAAACAAATTTGCACTAAATTGTAAAAGTAATGTCAGAAACGAGTAGACAACAATATAAGACATGCATTTATATAGTTTATCAGCAAAAAAAAAGTGATTTGGGGGTTAGTTGCTCTTTAAGTGTTTGTTTACTGTAGAGGTGCCTGGTGCTGCTAATGTGAAACATTTTATGCAGTTATTTATTTTGAAAGTTTTTTGTTACTGTACAGGCAGCAGGTGCAAATGTGAAACATTTCATACAGTTATTTATTTTGAGTCTATTTATTTTTATTATGTTATTTATTATTGTTATTTATTTAAATTATTTACTTTATCCCCACACACATTTTTCTCAAGTTCTATGTTGGAGTTATTTCACTTGATGTTATTGAAGCATAAATGTTCAAAATTCCGAAGTTTAGACTATTTTTTTAAATATACAAAATAACTTTAATTACCAAATGCATACCCCCCCCCCCCTCCCCCCCAAAAAAGTATCGAAAACAGGTACCGAAAAATACCGGTATCGATTCGCAGGTACCGAGTATCGATATCGTATCGATTCAGATGTGAAGGGTACCCATCCCTATATAAGAGCAGCTTCATGGTGGTGCGATAAACTATTTTCTACATTTAATTTATATATGATGCGATTAGTCGACTAATTGAAAAAATAATCGGTGATTAGTCGACTACCAAAATAATCGTTTGTGGCAGCCCTACCCAAGATCACCTTCAGAGATTTCCAGGTAAACCTGAATGACCTATAATAGAATCAAACTAGTCTGTGTATCTTATGGATTACAATGATCCTCAGGCATGTTGTTATAAAGACTCTTTCACAAATGTTTTTCAGTCAACTTGTAAAGACAGATTGGACTAACTTCTGTCTTTTCTGCCTAAAACAGCTTTTTTAAAACCATTTCCGTTGATCACACATTTCAAATGTGTGAAGATAATGACAAAGCGTAGACACGATGCCATATATGGTGCTGTTCCAGCTCTTCGCCACACCTACATAAGACCTTCTCACTCAAACCATCCAGTCTTCATGCTGCACTGCTGCTAATATGAAGTTTATTTATGCACCTTTACTGAATTCTACATATTAAAACACAATTGAGGATTTTATGAAATTTTTCATTTGAGAAATTGCAAATATTTTCACAGTTGTACAATTTAAGATTAAAAGACAAGTAATGCAGCCTGCTGATGGGATTAAACTGGGAATGCTCTGCTGTTAGCTGACTGACAATACACAAAAATGATGTTTTTTTATGGAAGTAAATGTAGCATTCCCTCAAATCACTGAAATAGATTTGGTTCAGTTTTAATTTATTTGGTTTTATTGTGAAAATGACCAGAACAGACAAAACAGACACAAACATACTGTCATCCTTTAAGCTTTCAAGTATTGCTCCTGCCTCTTCAAAAAGAAAACTACTAGAAATAGTGTCAGCATTTCTCATGCCCTCATGAGATTAAACAGGAATATACAAATAGAAACAGAACAAACAAACAAAAAATCAAATGAGAAAACAAACAACAAAATTACAAAATACCGTCAAATTAAGGGATAATCAATCATACTCTTCGATACTCTTGAGTCCCTATTTCGTTCCACTTCATCTTCCTGAAACAAGGCCTTTTTCTTTTCATGTGTTGTTTCACTGAACATAGTTTGAGACAAGAAATCAAAAAAAAAAATCTCACAATGACTGATAATTTGTTCCAGATTTCTCACATTTAGTGCAAGTTGATTATCAGTGGCTTTTCTGCTCCTCCTGTATGATACGGGTATGAGAGAGTTTTTATATCTCATTATGTTTTGTTTCATTTGCAGGTGAAACTCTCTGCGATGGCAGGAAAGATGGAGCTGTGTGTTATGGAGCTTTGGGAGGAACTGTGGTTCTGCAGCTGGTGGATGATGCCTCTGAAATACCAAGATATGAGTGGAAAAATGAAACAATAGTGATACTGAAAGGGACAAGTAGCAGTGTTATAATAAATCACATAGAAGAAAGGTCTCTCTTCACCCTCAGTAATGGAACACTGATGATCAATAACCTGAACAGGAAGGACAGTGGTATCTACACTCTGAAGCTCTTTGACAAAAACTTGAGGATATCAGAAGAGAGGACTCTAAACTTATCAATTCAAGGTGAACAACTTTTTTTTTAAAGTGAAATTAAAATGTACAAAAGTTATTATTGATCAAATGTGATCCTCAATCATTGATAGAATAACAAATTGATTTAATGTTCATCATATTGTTGTATTGTGAATCTTTCCTGCCTTTCATTAGAAACTCTTAGTGAAGAATGTGTATGATAACACACTTCTGTGTGTGTTTCTCTCAGCTCGTGTGACGTCTGTCCAGCTGACCTCTGAGTGTCTCTCTGAGGGAGAAAAGAGGATCTCCTGCTCCGCTGGGGGAGGGGACAGTCCTCAGTTCAACTGGACTCTGGATGGACGCAGACTGACAGAGGAGGAGCTCGTCTCTGGTGCTGATGAGACCAACAGTGTGACTCTGAAGCTCCATGTTTCAGGACAGCTGGTCTGCTGGGTCCACAATCACGTCAGTTATGCCTCCAGAACAATGGAGTTAGATACCTGTGGTGAGAGAAAACATTTCACTCATTTAAATAAATAAAGCGTTTCTTAACATGTTATTTATTTTTATTTCATGTTTTTCTCACAGGCTATATATTCATTAACTGCTCATTATGCAATGGGACACAAATATCACAGTGGGTATATGAAGCCAATAACACGCTGTGTCTTCAGACAACAACAGTCCCTCCTACCACCTTTTGGGATAAGGAGACCGGCATTGGTTTAGTTAAACCCTCCAATAATGTCACATCCTGCAATGAAACTGAGCCTCACAAGAATGATGAGCATTGGTTCATTTGTAAGTGGGAACTGGCCCTGCTGCAGGGAATGGACTGACTTCTGTCTTTTCTGCCTGAAACAGCTTTTTCAGACCATTTCCATTGATGTCAAATGTGTGATGATAATAACAGAGCATAAACACAATGCCATATATGGTGCTGTTCCAGCGTTTAGCCACACCTACAAGACCTTCTCACTCAAACCAGTCAGTCTTCATGCTGCAGTGCTGCTATATTACATTCATTTTTTAATGAATTCTAACGATTAAAACACAACTGAAAAGATTAAGGAATTTTTCATTAAAGAAATTACAAATATTTCCACAGTTTGACCATTTGGGATTAAAAGATACATACATGCAGCCTGCTGATGGGATTTAACGTAGAATACTTTGCTGTTAGCTGACTGACAACAGTCACAGATGATGAATAAATGACTAATCAGCAATACACAAATCATATAAAATAACTCTAACACACCAACAACCATGCTTTCTGAGCACTTGTGAATCGTTATCACAGTGGGTATATGAAGCCAGTAACACTCTGTATTTTCCTACCACCTCTGTGGTGGAGACCAGCATTGGTTCAGTTAAACCAGTTTGTTATTGTGTTAATGTGTTAAAAATCTAAACAATTGAATCTTGATCTAACCTATCATGTCTTGGTTTGTGTTCTTTCTGAACAGATCCCTCCGGGCTTGTCTGTGGTTTGCTGACACTGGTGGGATTTTTCTCAGTCATTGCAATTTTCATCTATTTTACTTGGAAGAAAAACAAATACAAAAAGGAAGGAAGATCCTCCAGGAATGAGGAAGAGAGTGGATCTCTGTGATCTGATGGGTGAAATAAGAAATCCTGCTTCCTAAACCCACACCTAATGCTGTATTTTTCCATGAATACAATTTGGAAAAAATAATCTGTACTTCATGGAATGTTTCACTTCTTATTCATTCAGGAGCATGTCAATCACGAAACACAGAACAAAGCACACAGTGTTAAAAAAAACAAATAGTAAAAAACGGTAAATTTCTGGCAGCTGGGGCGCCAAACAAATACAATGAAATAACAGAAAATTGCTTTTTCATAAAAACGCCATTTATTTCTGTCATTAAAATACAGTTTATAGTTGTAATTTTAACAAGATTTTGCCTTAGTTTGAGGTTGTTTAACGTTTAATTACAAACATTTAATGTTATAAAACAATGAAATTGTTGAATGTGATTCATCTTTCAAAACCAGAACTTGAAAGGGGCGATTCAGGGTGACCGATTAACCTGACATGCATGTTTTTGGGCAGTGGGAGGTAGCTGGGGAACCCAGAGGGAACCCACGCACACATGGAGATAATGATAAAATGATTTTCCCCTTTTTTTGTGTGTGTATTGTAAAGTTTAATTTTACAGTTTATTTCTGTAAATAACTGAAAAATATTTGTGAAATTACGACACACTCATTAACGTATTTTATCAATAAATATCTGTATTTCTAATGGGGTTTCTTTGCAAAAGAAAAGAAATATTGTGTTCTTTAACAGTTACAGGGACTTCTTGCTATATTACATTTGAAATGTAAATTCAGTTTATTTTTGTAAATTAATTGGCATTTTGAAAATACAGGAAAAAATTGTAAAATAAATAGTACATACTGTTTTTTTTTACAGTGCAGGAGTGAAAAAAGAAATGGAGACAACTCCTCAAAAAGATATTAACAAAGTAATTTGCTTCCTTTATGTGTTTTAACATCCTCAAAAAGAAGGAGAGAGATTAAACTTATATAATATTATATAATAATCATATTTTTTGCTCTCTCTTCCACAGTTTTACACTGTATAGTGAATGTGTCTTTCTCTAAAATGTCTTTTAATTCACTCCTGAGCATGTCGACCATTCAGCTGAGATGAAATCATTTTTTAATCTGTGTTCAATGAAATGTATAATAAAGGAATCTTATGAATTTGACTGAATAAAGATTAAAATTAATTGAAATTGTTGACTTGCTCTGGAGTGAATTGAATCATTCGGGGGAAATCTTACTTTGTATTTATATATTTGTGTAGAACTTCAGCTTTGTAGAGTTATTTTAATGTGCTTTACAGTTTCTATGCTAAATGTGCTTTCAATGTAAGCATTCAATACATATTAAAGATAAAAAACAAGTTCAACTTCAGCAAAGCAAAGCAATGACACTTTTACTTTAGAATACATTTTGACTAGTTCCACCTATTTCCAACCACAATCCAAGTTTAAAATATGAAGCTCACTGGTTTTTTTCTTGTTTTTTTTTCTAAATATGCACTGAGTAAGAAACTTGTTACCATCTGTATTTTTTTTTTTTTTTTTTGTCATTGGAAATGTGGAGTCGAGGAGGCAAACGGAGCAGTGCTGAAGTCTGAATCAGTCACTAGAGGGCGACCTCATCTGAAACAAATCAGAAAATGCCTGGCATCATGAACTTTCCTCAACATTCAAGTTTTCAGATCACATGATAGAAACTCTACTCAGATGTTTACTGCATTCCATGAAATTGCCACTGTCTTCCAGAAGGTTATAATCTTTCATCTGTCGTCAACAGATTTGGAAATATTTCACCAAACAAATGTGAAATGTACTGGTGGAAATGCTTTTCGTGAAGGTTTGAAATTGAACATAATTTGTGAAATTAAACAACTTTTTAAAGGTTCAGTGTTGTTCTTTATAACATGCTTTCACCTCCTAACTTAAACTGATTGAGTTTCTTCTTTCCATTCAGTTTTAGTGAACAGTGTAAGACCAAGGTACGTTTTATCAGTTTGATTTCCTGTTAAATTGACATCATCAGATTCCAAAAAACGGGTCATTTTCTCGTTTTTTCGTTTTTTCACAAAACGAAAAAACGAGAATTCAACTCGTTTTTTCGTTTTTCCGTTCTGACTGACAAAATGGATTTTCGACTTGTTTTTTTCTTTTTTGACAGGTGGGCGGGGCTTAACACTTCTCGCTCCTGATTGGCTCATGTTTGCACCGTGCTCTTCAGAGTAAAAGTCTTTACACGATTCTTTCTGACTGCAGCTGCTCCAGCCTCCTGTCAGGACTGCAAATATCTCATCGTAGCTATATTACTACTACGCAAATATGATGACTCAGTGCTTTGCTGCTCTTTGGTTGTAATTGTTGGACTCTGAACTGCATGTTTTCGACTCCTGACTTCATGAAAGTAGTTACAAAAAATGACCAGCAGGAGTCGCCATGTATTGATCTGCTCATCTCTCAGTGTTCCGTGCTCAATGTCTTAATCAATCGAAATGTGAAAAAAAATAAATGTTACACGGTTGTTTATTAGTCAAGCTCTAAGTGGACTGTAGCGTCAATCATCTGTGATCAGTGGAGGAACACAGTGGAGTTCTGCAAGTTGTAGGACTGTTTTCATGTGTTGCCACGTAAATATCATAAATCCAGGACAACAGCTCGCTTCAATACACGTTTCAAACGGTACTTCTGACAGAGAAGCATCATAATTCATTCCCACATATGACATGATCACTTAAACTGGAGCCATTACAGTCAGAATGGTCTTATTGTTGTTATACAGTGTACAATGAAATTGGCTAGTTTCTCTTTTCCAGTGCAGGCATAACAAATATAACAGTGTTTGACCACACTTCCCTTGTTCTGGACAATAATAATGTAAAATCTGAGATGAACATCAGTCCTCTTTATCTGTGCTTGGGAATGGTCAGTATCCTTTCTGGTCGTCTCATGTCAGCAGTGTGATCCCATGCTCTCAGAATGTTGTCATACTGGGTAAAAGTCGGCCTGTGGATTTATGTTGATAAATATAGTACAATAACAAAAAGACCATTCTGACTGTAATGGCTCCAGTTTCAGTGATCATGTCATATATGGTAATGAACTGAGATGCTTCTCTATCAGAGGAACCATTTGAAATGTGTATTGAAGCCTGCTGTTGTCCTGGTTTTATGATATTTACATGGTAAAAATATGAAAATAATATAACAATAATCTGCATAACTCCACTGAGTTAATCCACTAATCACAGATGATGAGGCTACAGTCCAGTGAAGGCTGTAATAACTAGAAATAACCACATGAGATGTTTTTATTTTTCAGTAAATCCACATTTCTATTGATTATTTAAGACATTAAGGGTATAAATTCGGAGTGATGATGAGATCAATACAGGGTGACCCCTGCTGGTCATTTTTTGTAACTACTGGCCCATATGCACGCAACATTTCCGCGTTCTGTCTCAGCTGGCATAGCAACTTCCGGTGCGGCTCGGAAACGGCTAACCCAAGCCTGCGAGCCAGCCTTCTGTTAGGATCTGTTCGAGTGAGCGGCTGCTCTCTGTTGGCTCCAGACCCCAGTCAGCACCGCGCAAAATGCAAGAAACTGAGGAGAGATTACAAAAAAAAAAAAAAAAAAAAAAAAAAAAAAAAAGGATCACAACAGCCGAAAAACCGGCGGTGGTTTGACGCCATGGACCGAATTTATGATCATAGACCAGCGAGTGAAGGCAGGAGGCTGGAGGACAGCACGGCACGGCCGCCCAGCTGAGGTGGCGCTGATGGTAAGTTTTGATGGTAAGCGTGCTAGCTGGTTAGCATTAGCACGCGGCTAGGCTAGTTAGCTTTACACCCAGCTGGACTTCATATTCCATGTAGCATTGTCGTGTTGTATGAAGTGTGGTATGTGTAACGTTTCTGCAGGCGGACAGGAGTCACTTCTGGACCAGGAGTCCTTCTCTGGGCCCAGGGGGGAGAAGGGAGGAGCAGGATGGAGCATCCACTCCACCTCCACCTCCAGCCAGACTGTCCTGTGTTATGAAGCCTCAGCAGCTCTGAGGTGAGCAGCAGCCCTGTTCATGTTGTAGATACTGCAGTAAACCATTCAGCATCCATACTGGTATTCTATCAAGTAAAAGCATAGAGATCCATTCACCACTGCTGCTCCAGCTGGATACAGGGCCCAGTGGACAGCACAATGGATGCAGAGCACTGAAATAAATAAATGCTGCTGTTTCTGAAGCTCCAGTTTGCTCTGTGAACTGTGGATGTTTATGTTGAACAGCTGTCTCTCTCATCCAGTTTTACAGTGAACACAAACTACTGAAGTAACAAAAACTGCTGGACAAATGACAATAGATCATATTGAATCCATTACAGAAGAGCAGTCAGCTGATCGGCCACACTCTGCAATTACACCCTGAATAACATCCAGCAATGTTACTGTCCAGGAACATCTCCACCAGCTGCCACCACAGGGTCTGATGGGTGGAGGCAGGGTGTGGGTGGCAGTGCCTTGCTCAACTGCTCTCTTTCCCCCTTTGCTTTTTAACCAGGAGGAGGCTGGAGCACCAACCAGACCTGACGGTGGTCTTGACAGAAATCCAGGCGTCCGGTGAGCTGGGAGCTGCAGCGTGATGAACAGCATGTCCATCAGGAGGAGGAGCAGGAGGAGGAGGAGCGGCGTCTGAACCTGCAGTTCCTTGAAGGTGAAGCAGGGCAGCGAGGCTGAATGAGGCTGATTTGGCCTCTCAGCAGCAGCAGAGCCAGGCCTTCAGACGTTCCTGCAGCGGGTCTCTCTGCTGGTCCAGACTCCGAGAACCCACAGGAGCAGCTCAACAACTGGTGGTGTTGATGTCCTTTCCAATAAAAACAGTTTTCACCCCATATGTGTCTGAATTCACTGGTTCTTGCTCAACACAAGCACAGCAGTGTTTTTGCATTTAGCATTTCTTTCTAAGTAGTGGTGCTGAATGAAGATGAAATAACTCCATTTGTAAAGGTTGCGTGTGGTGTTTTGAATATTTTACATGGTGATTATCATAAACTTCAATCCAGATAACTCTGCACTGCGACACGTTACAGTAACGGTGCTTTATGGAAACACACTTCAGTCTGACTGCTGCTGAAGAGCCAAAGGTAAGGTGGAGCCAGAGTCATCTACATGTAGGAAGAAGTCAGTACTGATTTAATCCTACTGTGTTACATCTTTTAACACACCTGTCACTATATACAGCCTTATAAAACAATCCTGTTATCAACCTACTTTTTTGAGCTGGCTTCATGTTAACAAGCATGTAGCCTGCACAATTCCTAAGACTAGTTTGAAACTGTAAACCTCCTGACAGAGCTGTCAGAGGAATTTATGAATGTTTCCCAGGTATGGGCAAATCTATGCTTCATATAGAACAGAATAGAGTATCTCACCATGGAGACATTTAGTTATGATGGCTTGAAGAAAACCGGGTGCAAAAAAAATTAGGAAATTTGAAAATAAAGAATAAAGAAATTTAAAAGAAGAAAAGATCAAACTTAATATACAACAGATCTAAAATATAACTACTACTACTAAAATATAACAGGAGCTATAATATGTACAAATATGTACAGATATTTTTAGTGCAACAGAATGAGTGTATAATAAAGTGTCTATGATTGGCGGGATCATAAAGTGACCATAATAAAACAACCAGGTAAAGTCAAAATGTTCAAACATTTTCTCACCTATGATTTTCAATGAGTTTGCCATGACTTCATAATTTGGTGCCGAATTTCCATGACCAAAACACAGCTTCACTGAAGTGGATATTTATTCGAGTATTGAAACATTAGGTGCTGAGCAGAGCTCCTCGGAGCTCCTCCACTCCTCGTCTGATGTCTCCTCCTCATCATCATCTCCACTCCTCTCGGTCTTTCCTTGGCAGCGGCTCTTCTGCTGAGTGGAGTGTTATTTAAAACGCAGCCCGCCTCTCTCCAGGCTGTACTGTACACACCAACTGTACTAAAAATAGTAAACAAACAAAGAAACGTTGATTTGAAATAATAAAAAAAAAAACATTATAATCTGTGATCACCTGGAGATCGAAGTCGAAAGGACACCGTCCGTAGAGGGCGTCCACTGTAACCGGAAGTTTTTTGTGCGGTCTGAGATTTCAGCGGAAATGACGTCACGTTGCTCCGTGCACAGCGCCTAACAATCAGGACCAAAGAGCAGCTAAGCACTGAGTAATTATGTGTGCGTAGTGATAATATAGCTACGATGAGATATTTGCAGTCCTGACAGGAGGCTGGAGCAGCTGCAGTCAGAAAGAATCGTGTAAAGACTTTTACTCTGAAGAGCACGGTGCAAACATGAGCCAATCAGGAGCGAGAAGTGTTAAGCCCCGCCCACCTGTCAAAAAAGAAAAAACAAGTCGAAAATCCATTTTGTCAGTCAGAACGGAAAAACGAAAAAACGAGTTGAATTCTCGTTTTTTCGTTTTGTGAAAAAACGAAAAAACGAGAAAATGACCCGTTTTTTGGAATCTGATGATGTCAATTTAACAGGAAATCAAACTGATAAAACGTACCTTGGTCGTGTAAAAATCTTTGATCATTTGATCATTGAAGTTGAAATGACTGAAACTTATAGAAACCTACTAATAAACAACTTTTTAAGACATATTCTACGGCTGCAATAAGTACATGCATTAAAATGATCCCTTTTTCATGCATTTCAAGTTGAAATGATCACTTGTCTTCACATTGTTAGAAAGAACTTAAAAGTAAAGAAATAATTAAAACAAATAGAACATCACACATAAATGATTTAGACTCAACATGAATAATTGTGAACCATGAAAGGTTTCATAAAGCCAAACATGTTCAGATATGATTGAAATGATGTTAAAGTGCTGATGTGTCTGACCTTAATAAGCAAAAAGTTATAAAGTTAACGCTTTAATGAAAACTCTTCTGTCACTTCAGTCACCAAGCAGCACCTCAGTTTGACCTTCATCCACTCTGAAAAGGTCGGTTCATGGATCAGAAGCTGCCAGAGCATTGAAAGCTTCACAGCTGAATAAAGGAATAGTATCATAAAGATATAATGTGGTCCTGATGACTCCGTTACAGAAGACTTTCACACTTTTTATACCGGTAGAAATGAAATAAAAAGTTTAGTTTCTTGAAAGATTAAATTTAACACAATGACAGTTACTGAGCACATCTGGAAAATGTCTTCAAAGACATCTTTATTTCTATTTGCTTCAATATTTTACGAGTATGAGCTTTTACTGATTACTCTGTGTATGTGTGTGTGTGTGCATGCAAATGTGCACATTGTGACAGTGACCTCCTGATTACTTGAAGCAGATCACATTAGACCACTAGAGTTTGGTATCAAATACAAAGTGTGATATAGTTAATGTTCATAGATGAGAGTAGCCCTGATATATATATACTTTTTTTTCCTGGTTTCATTTCTTAATTTTGCCGCTGACTGTTGTTGAGCTATTATTGGCACAGAGGAGTCTTCAGCATGTTGGCTATTGGTCTCAAATCCTCTTTTAGCAAAGACAGAAAAAGGAGAAATGGTTCTCTTGCATTCTGTCCATCTCACACTCAGCCAATGTGTGGCAGTTGAAAAGGGGAAGTAAAGACTCACACCACCCTCTTGTTGGTCTAAAAATGAGCGCAGCAGCAGACTCCTCTCTGAAATTTCTCTCTTATTCTCCTGTCAAGTAGTTTTGTCCACCTGTAGACTGAAAGGCGCTGGCAGAGGACTGAAGCCGAATATGGAGGCTGTGCTGGGATTGCTGGTCATGTCGCTTCTCGTCTCTCAAGGTGAGATTTCTGACTGGTTTTTAAGGTGGTTCCTTTTTCAGAAATGCTGTTTGTACTGGTGGCAGGCTTTGCTGCGGTTCAATCAGATAAAGCAGAAAAGGTTTCATAGAGCAGAGCAGATACCGAAACACAAAGGATTTCAGCAGTCAGGTCTGCTTTCTTGTACAAACTTAAAATACCATGTGATCTAAAGTTTATTTATTTTAATGATTTAGTTTTTCTCCAAGAACGATCAAAGCCGAGATCAGTTTCACATGGAAACACACTCAATGTTAATAATTGTGATAAATTTTCTAGATAGAAAATAAAAACGAGATCATCAGTTCCAAAAATTTTTTTTGAGAAAAGGTATTTGCCTTAAAACTGTTTATAGTCCAGATATTTAATGAATCATTAACTAAAGTAATACAATGTATCACCTGATAGAGAGAACGGATGATAAAACAAAATAAAATGTTTTACGCTGCATTTCTTAATTTTTTTGGGCTGCTTCTAGAAATAGGTCCACAGAAATACTTTTTAAATAATGATACTGAAAAATAAAACACTGATAATTCCAGTAGTTTGACGTTGACGCATAAAAGCAGAACCCTGAAACAGAAGTAAAGAAATTATTTGGCCGAATATAAAACTCTTTTGAAAGTCTTCAACTAAGTGCTGTTAGTGGAATCCTAACTTTATATAGATTCTGAATGGATTGCATATGTATATTGAAGACATGTCAGGTGTGCTATACAGTAAAAGATATGTTGTTTTGACAGTGGACAACTTTACATGATGGAGTATTCACAGCAGCCTTTCTCCATCTGACAGGGATATAAAGCGTTTTAATCTCTTTTCCACCATCAGGGAAGGAGATAGTGAACCAGCTAGTCAGGTCATCTGTTAGCCTGTCAGCCTAACCAGTCAATCAGCTGCTAGCTGGTTAGTTTAGCCACTCCCTTCAACCAGCTGTTGGTTTCTTCTGTAGCTTCTGGGATGTCCAGGAGCACAGCAAACAGTCAGGATCAAGGAATTTTAGTCCTGGACCGTCCTGCGCTTCATGCCTTGCAGAACATGAATGGAGTGCTTTGTAAACAATGTTAAAAACTGATCATGTGTCCCGATTTAATGTCTCCATGTTGGAGTTTAACAGAGTCTCTTGAATGCATATATTTAAAAAGAATAAACAAGGGCTGTTGTTCTGGAACATTTTGTCCATCTGTAGATGTCCTGGTTAGCAAGACAACTTTTAACCGCCTTTACAGTTTAAAAAAATAAAATAAATAAAAATTGAAGGATACTGTGACACACCACTGACATTGAAGCTGAACTGAGACATCGACACACCACAGTGTGATACACGGCCAGGCAAAAACTAAAACACAAACACAAACCATGAACTGTGGAGCAAGAACCACAATAAGGTACCAAGACATGAAACACAGTGATCCATGATGGATGATGGCACTGGCATCACAACCCAGAGAGAAGACAGAATCCAAACCACAACACCAGGTGTGACAGTAATGATCAGCTGTACAGCAGTAAAAGCTTCAGTGCAGAAGGCTTCAAGATACGAGTCTGCAGAAAACATGGTCGCTCTGATTCTGGCTCATGTTGGACTGTTTGCTTTTATATCTCATTGTGTTTTGTTTCATTTGCAGGTGAAACTCTCTGTGACGGCAGGAAAAACAGAACTCTGTGTTATGGAGCTTTGGGAGGAACTGTGGTTCTGCAGCTGATGGACAATGCCTCTGAAATACCAAGATATGAGTGGAAAAATGAAACAACAGTGATACTGAAAGGGACAAATAGCAGTGTTATAACAAATCACATAGAAGAAAGGTCTCTCTTCACCCTCAGTAATGGAACACTGATGATCAATAACCTGAACAGGAAGGACAGTGGTATCTACACTCTGAAGCTCTTTGATAAAGACTTGAGGATATCAGAAGAGAGGACTCTAAACTTATCAATTCAAGGTGAACAACTTTTTTTTAAAAGTGAAATTAAAATGTACAAAAGTTATTATTGATCCAATGTGATCCTCACTCAATTGATAGAATAACAAATTGATTTAATGTTCATCATATTGTTGTATTGTGAATCTTTCCTGCCTTTCATTAGAAACTCTTAGTGAAGAATGTGTATGATAACACACTTCTGTGTGTGTTTCTCTCAGCTCCTGTGACGTCTGTCCAGCTGACCCCTGAATGTCTGTTTGAGGGAGAAAAGAGGATCTCCTGCTCCGCTGGGGGAGGGGACAGTCCTCAGTTCAGCTGGACTCTGGATGGACGCAGACTGACAGAGGAGGAGCTCGTCTCTGGTGCTGATGAGACCAACAGTGTGACTCTGAAGCTCAATGTTTCAGGACAGCTGGTCTGCTGGGTCCACAATAACGTCAGTAATGCCTCCGGAACAATGGAGTTAGATACCTGTGGTGAGAGAAAATATTTAACGCATTTAAATAAATAACGCGTTTCCTAACGCGTTATTTATTTCATTTCATGTTTTTCTCACAGGCTATATATTCATTAACTGCTCATTATCCAATGGGACACAAATATCACAGTGGGTATATGAAGCCAATAACACGCTGTGTCTTCAGACAACAACAGTCCCTCCTACCACCTCTGGGGGTAAGGAGACCAGCACTGGTTCAGTTAAGCCCTCCAATAATGTCACATCCTGCAATGCAACTGAGCCTCACAGGAATGATGAGCATTGGTTCATTCGTAAGTGGGACCTGACCCTGCTGCAGGGATCCAGTGATGACTGTTCCTCCTGTTGCCTCCGTTTGTCTGGACTGAGAAGTCGCCTTGTATTGTCTGAATCAAATTTTTATTTCTGTCTTTTAAACAGGTGATTATTTGTCCATATTGGCTGGCGTTCTTGCAACATTGGTGATTTTAATAGTCGTGGCTTTACTTATCATCTATTTTCTGAAAAAGAAGCAACACAACAAAACTAAAGGTAATAAACCCCAAAAATTCTAACTCACTTGTTGTTGTAAAGAATTGCTGAAACCCAGAGTTATGTGACTGTAGATTGTAGATTGATGTAAACCGAAGTGTTTGAAACTGTGGTGATAGTAGCGCCTGCAGAGCAGTGAACAAACTGGCTTTGTGTCTTTTCTCGCTGCTGCTCTGCAGAGGAAGACGACGGCCATGAATTAACGTACGCCGATGTTCGGATCGTTCAGCAGCAGAGGCGACCGGTGGGGCACCGGCCAGAACCGGAAGTCGAGTACGGCCAAGTGAAGTTCTCCGAGCGGCCTCGGCAGCCCGGAGCCAGAACGGACGACTGTGTGTACTCTGAAGTCCGTAAAGCGAGATGAGTCTGTTTGACAAGCTCTCTGACCTTGGCAGAGAAAAGCCACACCTGTGCAGACCCCACTAACCATGGCAGCACTCAGAAGGATTTGAATGGTTATAAAGAGGTTTGTTATAACAGCGAGTGGTTTATTTTCTCTTTGAAAAATGCAATTCATTTTAGTTGAAAGGTTTTACTGCAGTCATGATATTCCTGGCTCAGAAAAGGAAAAAAGGAAATCGCAGGTATTTTATCTTTGTGTAAAAAGTTATATTTCACATTTTGTTTCTAATTTATAAGGCTGTTTTATGAATGTTTGCTCTAATATTATTCCTCCCTGAAACATCCGCTGTGCATGTCTATTTTTACACTCTCGCGCTGAGCAGGAAGTCCTGACAGCTTCTCAGTTATGACGCCACATTTATTAAACTTAAAACATCCCCCATCATCAGATGAAGCTGTATTTAAAGTGTGTTAAACAGCAGGAGTGTACAGTATCAGACACATTTTCATCAGAGTGTGTAGCACTTAATCTCATATTTACTGAGAAAGGTTTCCAGGGTACTGTCTTATCTCCGGGGAGATTCACATATGAAGAAATGAGCTTCCATGGCGCAAACACTTCTGCTTTTTGTTTTTTCTCAAGAAACAGATGTCAGTCATTTAACCATCTTTTCAAATGCTTTTTGTTTAGTTTCTATTATTTTAATGTACTTTCATGTTTCTTTGTGAAGCACTTTGAATTGCCTTGTGTAAGAAGGGTGCAATGAAAATAAAGTTGCCTTAAGACAAGGTGGGTGAAAAGATGTCTTGAAGAAAATGGTGTAACTTGTGAGTTAATCTGAATGACCTCACTGACTCACACGGTTTACTGGTCTTAACTTTCCTCAGAATCGCCCATACTTGCAAACATCATCTGCGTCTGTTGAGTACGACTTGTTCTCATCTAATGAGTTTTTTTTCTGAAGGAGAACACCACTAGAAAAACTCAGATGAGCAAACGATTCCGTGGCATTCAGCAGCTCATAAACATCCTTTGTGGTTGGGGGAGGAAAAGCATTTATCAGTGTGACCTGCTCAGAGTAAGAGAGGCGGCTATCTCTAACCAATGTGAAGTTATGGTTTCTTCTATTTATACTTCATAACTTCCTGCTTTCTGGTCCTTTCCTGTTGAGAATGTATCAGCGGCTTCAGTCCAGAGGGATCATCTTTAACAGGTAAAACGTGTGAACTGAGTGAAGCCGGTGGCTCAGTGATCAGGTTCAAACCCCCCCAGGTTGTTATGACTGCATCACGCTCGCATCTCAGAACATTAATGTGGCGTTGCGTTGTGTTTATCCTCAGATGTGTGCCGCTTCAGCCCCGGCTGAATGCAATTGTAGATCAGATCACTTTCAGAAAGCTTCACAGATACAAGGAAAACATCACAGAGTTGAATCTGAAGCAATTCCAGATTCTCCTCGTTGATAAAACATTCAATATCATTGAACAGATGATGAAAGCAGTATTTTCAGCTCGGTTTGCATCTTACACCATCAGCTCATTGCTGCTTAAAATACTAGAGAGTAATGAAATCTTTCGAAGTGGCTCCATCATTTAAATGTGTGAAACCAGAGACATTAAATATTTCTGTTGATAGTTAACTAATCTAAACGTGACTAATCTAAAGTTGTTATTTGCCCTCAGACAGCAGAAAAGCACTTCCAGAGGCCTTCTGATGCTGGATGGAGTCGCTGGCAGAGTTTTGGGACCAGTATATGGGTGTAGGCTTGATCAGGACAGGCCTGACCTTTGATCCTCAGGCTGTCAATGTTTATTTCCCTCAGTAGCTGATATCCCTCTGAATCATGTGTGGACAGCAACCAGTCTATCAATGATAATTCATGGCAAAAAAACAGAACACAAAAAGCAAAAAAAAAAAAAAGAAAAACTTTATTTATATTGCATGAAACTAGGTTTGAACCCAAACTGGACTTCCTCCTATTTATCTTTGCAGTTTTTCTTCCTCTTTCTATAACATTATTTTTAAGTCGTTAAAATTCTTCCTTCTTTCAATTCTTTTTTTTCCATCTTTAATTTTTTTTATATTTTAGTTAGACACCTCTGTTTTAACAGTCTGCTTTGGAACTTAAGTATTTTCTAGTCATGGGTTTAATCTAAAACTGAGGTGGCATGATTGGTTTGATAGAGGTAAAAGGTTAACGACGGTTGACGAGCATCTGACTGATCCGCGCAACTATAAAAGTGTTTATGATCCACGATAGACGTGTGTGTGCGTGCGGTGTGGGTGGGGTTGGGGGGGGTGGGGGTGGGGGGGGTGTACAAGATACCTAAAACTGTTACCGCCCACACAATGAAGAGCAGCGGTGTTAATCATTAATTTTGTAGGTGATGGTATGTTTGAGATTAAGGTTACATAAAGGTTTGGCCAGTAGTAGTTATATTGACGAGAAATTCATTTAAGTGGCAAAACAATACCGCTGTGTTTTGTGTGTGTGTGTGTGTGTGTGTGTGTGTGTGTGTGTGTGTGTGTGTGTGTGTGTGTGTGTGTGTGTGTGTGTGTGGTTGTGAGTTTTGACCAGAACAAAACATTTTCTTTCATTTACCGCTTTATTCAACAGGGTTGTGGGGTTCTGCATGATGTAGGTCTCCAGCCCAGCACAGAACAAACACAGGCAGTCAAACACACACTCAAAACTCCGACCAGCCGCATTTCTTTGGACTGTGGGAGGAAACTGAACAACGTAGATGTAAAACACTGACCGGTCTCGAATAAGGGACACTCTGGGTTTGAGGAGGAAATGCTAAAAACTTCACCATGACATGGTTAATCTGACCTGCAGTCGGAATAACATGTTTAAAGATACATACTGAACATTCTGTGCTTTCCTGTATTTCATTTTACTTTCATTTTATATTAGATTATAAATACATAGAAGTGAGGAGGTTCATGTTTTTCCACTGTGCCAATGTTATTTATTCATAAAAACCCAAGACTTGAAAACAATAAACCACTTCAGGACAGAATATAGTTTGCTAATAACATCATGATTAACATCTTGTTTTACATTCACAGTATTTAAAGTAGAGCTCTTTAAAATAAAATGCTATGAAGGTAAAATAATGTTATTTTCTACTGAAATACAGTGCACGGCTGGGTTGTTGTGTTCATAGTGTTTTTGTTTGGGGAAAACCTGAGTTTGAGTCATGAAACATAAACCAATCGATGAAACCGTTCTGAGCTGCCTATTCTTGAAACAGAACTATTCAAATGTTAAAACCAGCACAAACCAGAAAATATCAACATAATACAAGTACCTAAAATTTCAGAAAAGGGAAATGAAGACATTTAACTTCACACCTTGGCTACCAGAGGACGCACATCTCAAAACCTTGTGGTTTTGCGTTTACATCAGATAACAGGAGCGCATTAGAGCGAGCCATAATTCATCTGCGTAGCTCTGCTTTACCTCTTCCTTATTTTCAACACTTCAATTGAGAAAGATCAAAGTGCTTTAACATTTCTTCGCTCCTTGTGCAGTGCTGTGCGAGTGGCTGCTGCGTTCAGCGGCACAATGACTGCTGCATCACGAGATGCAGGCCGGTTGAGCAATCCGTTGCTTTTTTTTTCAGGATGTGGCTGAATGCTGGTGTCTACAGTAATCATGATCATAGTCCTCGCTCACGTGAAAACACACTTTTATCAGTGAAACCATTGCCTTTAAATATTGCGCATCATTATTTGAACCATATTTCTGGCTTTTCAACCACAGGTTGTTTTTGTTGCTGTCACGGTTGTCTTTCCTGCTCTGTGAAGACATGTGGTCCTGGTGTTAAAAAACACATTTTACTTCCCTAAAAACATGCACACATTTGTAAATTCTGAATCTTCCTCTTTACAATAATTGTGTTTATTTCTTCATTTATTAAGAGAAAGCTGTCAGAGTGATAGAGAAGCCCCACAACTCCTCGCTGTTCTTCCTTCACTGTACACTGTAAATGTAGAAACACGCTCAGAGACTTCTGAAGGGATAAATCACTATTTGAAAGCTGATAAAAGTCTGTGTTTGCACACAGAAGAAGAGTGTTTGACAAGTGCAGCATTAGAAAAATATGTTAATGCAAATAATCATCATTCCTTCACTTTGTGACAAACCAATAAAAAACAAAAAAATATACATATATTTACACATCGGATGCTTCCCCAGTCCTCTACATTCACTCTACCTAGTACTCCTCAGAGACTGTATCCGACAGAATGTTGCTTCCGGGGCTGCTGGGGAGCTGTGCGTCAGTCGGTCCACCCAGCACTGGTGGAGTCGGCGTCGTGGTGGAGGCCTGCTGAGAATGCTGCAGCTTCTTCCTGTTGAGCTTTCTCTCTTTGGCACGTCTGTTTTGAAACCAGATCTTTACCTGATAATCGATAAACAGAATATATTGACACCATGAACATGAAAAAAACAATGAAACAACATAATACATCTGTTTTCAATCATTCTCATTTCTTTATGTATTTATGAAAAACAAAGGTCTTAACAGGAAGAGGGTTTGTGGCCATGATGATTTTGCTTCACAAAGTAACTTTTTCTTCCTCATTATATTTCATTTCTGTTCAGTCTTCCTTGAATACTGGTGGCTGCAGCATCTGCATTCAGTGAGCTTAGATTCAGAAGATGAACACAACAGTAATATAACAGTAAAGCAAGATTGAGCTTTCTACTATTAATGCCACTTCAGCTTCAGGCAGCATAACGCCATGGTTTATAGATCTTTTTCTGCTGAACCACGTCTTTCCACATGAGCTTGTTAAAGAATTTCCTGCGTGCACATAAAGGAAAAGAATCACTGTGCCAAAAGCCGTATTGGTGACGTTAGGTTTATCCATCTGTCAATCTGTTTGTACACTTGCTTTATTGAGTCAGATCACGAGGGCGCTGGGTGAAAGGCAACATACGCCCTGGAAAGGAGTTTTATATTGCAATATCACTGAAAGAGAGTGTCAATTTCATCAAATAAAAAAGTTAAACAAGGAAAAGAGTTTTTAATCTCACTGCATATGTTTCTTTTTTTAATCCTGTACTCTTACGGGAAAGAAGAAGAAGAAGAAAAAAAAAACCCAGCAGATTTCTTAAAAATAGGACTAATCTTGCCAACAGTCTCCCTTCGACAAAACCAATTTTAGAAATTTTAAATAGCGCCAATCTGCTGTGGCACTTCATGATAAAAGGGAAGTCATCTGATCAAATGTAACTGGATATGTTTTGAAAGAATAGCACAGCTTTTATAAATTGATTTATAAGTTCTATTCTCTCTTTTAATCAGCTTTTGCCCAGGTTTTACTCTAACAGCCCTCTGCAGAGGGAGCACCGTGTGTCACTGACATCTCCAGATGAAGGTGCAGCTCCACAATATACTCAAATGTTTTTGTATTAATTCAGAAAACATTGAAACAGTTCCAGACATTCACAGGTGTTTCTGTCATCCATGTTGCTTTCAAGTCTTCTGCTGCACTTGAAGCTTTCTTGTAGTTTAAATCCCTTCATGTATCCTACATTTACCAGGTATTAGTTCTGCTCACCTGTCTCTCAGATAGGCTCAGAGCCATGGACAGCTCGGACTTCCTCCTCATGGTGATGTAACGGTTGAACTGAAACTCCTTCTCCAGCTCCAGTCGCTGGTGGTCAGAGTACACCACTCTGTACTTGTCTTTCGTGCGGGTCTTTCCTCCTGAAACATACAAATTTATGTATTGGTTAAGAAGCCATAAACTCGTATTTGTATGATTGACAGGCTGAGCGTAAGTAAGGCAGTAAATGTGTTTTTTTTTTCTTTTCAGCTCCTGTAAAGCAAACAGAAATCGGTTTGTCAGTGAGTCACACGACGTGCGAGTCTTGGTCAAACACGTCTGGTGCCACGTTCAAGTTCAGGCGCCACTTAAAGCCTCATCAGCTCAATTAATCACACTAACTAGAAGTAATGTAAAGAGTTTCCCTCGGCATTGCATCACTGGCTCTCCTTATCACTGTGAGCAGTGTTTAAATAGGTGTTGACACAGGCAGCTATTCATTGACACGCATGTTTACATGCACATATGCACTGAAAAAAAAAAAAGGTGAATCCCACAATATTGATTTGAAGATTTGCCCAAAGCCAAGGCATTGATTGTGGCAGACCCACAAACACAGAGACATGAGCGAGAACCAAGGGTTGGGTTCGATTCCTGCAGACTTCCTGAACTGCCAGCGTTATCTATCCAGTCTGTCACCATTGTGCATCCACCCAGTGGACGGAGAGGGTGGGGAGGGACACTCACCGGCCTTCACATATATAAGCATAAGCATTATAAGCACTGACATCTCCCAACATTATGGTGGAGGGGACAGGTGAAAGGATGTGCATGCACCCACTCAGTGAATGTGTCTTGCTCCATCTCTGTCATCTGTATCTGAAGATGTGCGGTCATGTGACTCCATCTAATATGTTTGCATGAAGATCTTTAAATATAGGCTGTGGTTTTCCTGTTTAAACATGTTTTAAATATTTGATCAGATCAACCTTTGTCTAGATCTACTTGGGATTTTAGCTGTTGTCCTCTTTGGTAATATGAATCTATTTGTCTTTCTTTCCATTTCAAAAATCAATCCAAGCAACTGCTACGGTCCCTTGTTTTTTCATACTTTGTTGTGTGTCTGAGGTCTCGCGCCGTCTCACCTGAGATGGAGTGTTTGACGGGCTCGTGCACTCTCCTCCGGGTGCTGAAGGGATCCTGTCCGGAGACGAAGTTGAAAGGCTGGAAGGAGCCTCCTCCGGGGGCGGAGGGAGGCCCGCTCAGGTCCGGGGAGGAGAAGCTGACCTGCGGGGCGACCCCGGGGCTTGACCCCTGGAAGCTGAAGGGGAACTCCTCCCGGCCCGTGTACACGTGGTTCCAGGCGCTGGCGGGCGGCGGGTCACCGAGTCCCGGGACGTGATGGTGGTAGCCGGTGAAGTCGTACGGAGGCGGGATGTACTGACTGTTCAGTGACAGCGTCTGGGCCTGCTGTCGGACCGACTGCGGGTTGGCGTACATACCGGCGTCCTGGCTGGACAGGCGGGCGGCGGGGGGACTGTGGTAGACCTCGGTGAATCAGAGCTCGCGCTGGCGCATGTTAGGCCTCCGGTTCTGCTCCCAGCAGGCTCCGGCGCTCCGTCTCCACTCCAGGCGAAGGTTCAGGCTTATTACTGGAACCGGCTACCTGCGGCGCGAGACTACACACCTTTATAGATTTACTGCCAAGAGTTCAAAAGTACCACGGTGACGTCACGCTCTACCTGCGTCCTACCTGGCTGCTCGTGACCCTCGCGCGCGCCGCGCGCTGCGCGGTGGAGCAGCGCGGTGCCGCAGGCCGCAGCAGCTCACTTTAAACGTGAGAGTGTGATTTGATGGAGGAAGTTTGTTGTGAGTTTAAAATCAAAACGAGTTACTTTTAAAATAATGTTTAAACCCACGTTAACCTTTATGAAAATATTGATGATATTTGGTGAATGTTTTCTTACAAACAAGGAGTTCTAAGTGTGGGACCTGATGAAACCCCCTCACTTATGTCCTGATTTTTCTTGACAGCACGTGTCAAAGTAATTTGACGACAATTTCAATATAAAGCCAATTGTAATGATACCTTCTGATGCAAAATACAATGAAATGTAAAAAAAAAAAAAAAAAAAAAAAAAAAAAAACCCTCCTATATCCACTGCATTGTTTATGTTTTCATAAAGTCAGTCTGACAGCATGGCTTTGGTTTTAGTTTGATAGCAATGAGGTTACCATCTTTCCTGGAACTCTCCAAATGATAATTTGTTGGGTTAATGTAATCTGAACATTGCCACACATTTTCCATCTCTTCAGATTAAGTAGATTGAGTCACTCTTCATTATGTTATTGGAACGACATTTTTACTTGTAGGTGCAACATTATTCTGATATTTATGTTCAATAGATTAATCTTTTATGGAATCTAAACCTTTTTTTGTTGTTTTTTGTTAATCTAAACAAATACAATGTAGCTCACTCTACACTGGTCAAATACAGTATGTCAACACAACAACAAAAAAAGCCTTGCTGTATCAACACTGAAAGTAATCTTGTTGAATAATTAAATTTGTTTTTACTAGTTTTTTTTAAACGTTCTGCTCTGTTGTTTCCATTACTTTTATAAGCATTTGTGTGATTTACATTTCAGATGTTCATTCATTCATCTTCTGTTCAGGGCCACAGGAGCCAATCAGCTCACCAAGTCCATTGCAAGGCAAACAACCCAAAATACTCACAGTCATACCTCCAATTAATAATCACCAATTAATCTCATGCTTTTGGACTGTGGGAGGAAGCTGGCAAACTGCAAACAGAAAGGCCCACACCACAGGACCTTCTAGTTCTGAGGTAAGAGAGCTCATCACTGCGCCACCATGTGGGACACTAGTGTACAGAGAAACAGGGAAACAGATAGAGACGTGAACAGCAGGACAAGATGGGAGACAGGGGGAAATAAGGAACAGAGGAAATCCTGACAAATGGTTGAAATGCAATCAAGTAAAATGCAACTGAAAAAAACTTAACTACTTTGTAAAAAAAAAAAAGTTCCATCCTTTATGGCAGAAGGTTTAGTCATGCATGAAGGTAACATCCGGTTCCCACTAAATTTGAATTTCCTGCATCAGCTGAAGTGGCGTAAGCACAGTGAGTAACAGTGCCTGAGCTGTGGTATTCAAGGACATCTTCCTCATTAGATCAACAGCACTTGGTGAATCAGTCTGAATCAGGCTGTATTCACATAGAACAAGTTAGATTAACCATTTAGTAAAGAGAAACTCATTATGCTAAAAATGATAAAACACATTTCTGATTTGCCAATCAAACAGCAGCCTTAGATGACTTGCTTTGAGTGCAGCATCACCGCTGTCTCAGGTCTGATTGTTGTGTTGTGTCCGCTCTTTTGTCTTCTCTAAAGACATTTATTTGATAAAGGAATGTTTTCTGTGATTTTTTTGGAATTTGCTTGGTTGCTTGGCAGGCCGGACTGGAGTTTTTATGGCCAGTTTTGAATCGTGGGCCTTATGTTGACACTCCTACTTCAGGCACCACATCAAATCCAGAATGACCTTGAGTGTGCTGGACAGGCGAAACGATTGTACGAAAACTTAGTACAAAAGATATTTGAATTATTTTTTAAACAAAATTGTGCAGATACATTTAATAGTCAAAGTCAACATTTAATTACGTCCATCAGTACTAAATATAATGATGAGTCCAAAAATCCCTGTTTGCAACTTGTATTTGTTCTGTGATTTTTGTTGTACCAAAAAATGGAAAAATTTTTAATTTGACAAATGTGCTGAAAGATCAGAAACCCTCTCTGCGACTCTCAGCATGTTTTCTTCAGCCTTCGCCACGTTTTCACACATTTAACCTCAGCGCATGGCTGTGATCACACTGTTTAACCATCTGTCATGACTGCATCGCTTCTTCCTCTAGTCAGTCTGAGTTATCATGTGTTCTTATCTCTCTGCAGTAATGCCCTATATGGAAATCTTAAACTGTTTTTTTTGGTAGGGTCATTTTTATGTTGCAATGTCTTCTGCTCTGATGGAGCGCTTCTGGCTCTACGTTTAACAGTATTATATGATATAAGATAAGTGTTAATGGATCAATGGGAAAAAAACTAACTTTTCTCTAAATTTAAAATCTTGTCTTTCTGTATAGTTTGAAGCTGTTGTGACATTGAAATTCAGTAATGAAAATATGTGTTTTAGCATGTGTCACTTATTTTTCTATGAATGTTTTTTTTTTCTCAAGAATTTCACAGGAGAAATCTGTCTCAGAATAACAGCCTGTTGTATTGCTTTTGTGCACCACCATCCCCCCCAACATGCAGATGGACCACACTTTGAGAATTATTGTTCTAAACTAAGGTTGTTAAATTGAGATAATCGGAAAAAGTAATTGTGTTTGTTAGGTGTTCTTTTTGTTGTAGTTTGTCATGATCACAGGAACATTCCAAAACTTCTTCTGAAGCACTTTGAGTAAGTTATATATGTAGAAATGTCGACATATGTGTGAATCTGGCTACATGTAAATTTCTGTGCTAGAGATTTCATTGCATCATTTCATGACATTATGTTTTCGTACACTGATCTTCAAGAAATTGCATATATTTTTCAGTGATTGCCTGATTTGGCATCTTACCCAGGGTGAAGTCGGAAAACAATTGTTTATGAAACAGAGGAATGATTTCATAAGGAAGCAGATTTAAAAAAATTTTGATTTTGAGAGTTGCAGGTAGATAGACTTTTGATACAAGCGTTATTGATGAGATACGCCGTTCCTCCATTTTTTCAGTGTAAGTAGAAGTGCAGGCTTGGTGTGGCCTGTAAGTCACAGTTAACTCTTTTAGCGTTCTGTGTCAGTCTGAAGGCAGACCGTAGCGACTTGAGCAGTTGCAGCATTTTACTTCTGCATTTCTCTTCTTGCAAGACCTTCTAGCTTTTCCTTACACAAACTGTCACACTGTCACTATCTCATATACATCATGTAAATGTTCTCACGCAGCACTGCAGTCACTTCTTCATTTAGCCCCTGATGTCTGTAGAACAGCTTTGAATCCTGAAATTGCACCTCAGAGCTCTTCTAGTTCAGCTCTTCTAATTTGAGTGCGTATCTGAAATGCATAGTGAGTGTAAAAAGTGTATAATAAAAAGTGCACAGTGGGGTTTTGACGAATTCCTCACTGTTCCTTCTCTGCCTCGGGCCTCAAGTTGTTAGTATTTTGTCAGATAATGCTGGGCCAAATTTTAATAATTGAATACATTTTCTCAGGACTATGTGGCGCCTTTGAGTTCAACAGGTTTCAGACTATGTTCTACATTTTATCTTCCTTGTTGAGCCAACAAGTCTATTCAAGGCCATAAAGTGACGCCGGGTAAATTTATCCACAAGCATGAACTTTACACACTGAAAGAAACAGACATCTTCAAGATAAAATCATAACAGTCACATTGCATTCATCATGTCCTCCAATCTTCATTATTCATTCATCCTTCCGGCCCTAATGTTCAGATTAGGCATACATTGCTGCCTTCTGATTGACAGTTACAGTCAAAAGTAGGTAAATGTGACACCTTTGGTAGCTTTCAAAAATGACTGAGAAAAGCAGCAAAATATTAAGTAATATTTCTACTAGAACTTCAGATGGAAGGTCGTCCTCAGCTTGAGGGGCAACAGCTCCATCTGGAGTTCAAAATGGAATAAACAATCAAGATTTATTAAAAAGATCATCTTTAAAATGATGAATTTTGGTACTGTATGGGAAAACAATAGTAGTTGTATAATAACGCTATTATATTTTTTTTATTTATGGTGTGAATAAACAAGGTGAATCTACTGGTAAATGAAAACAAATCATTTATTGAGCTGTAGTTAAAAAAAAATCATATTCTCTTGTCTTTACGAAGTGTAATCTCTCCCATTGGTGATGCACCTTGAGGTTTTGGTGAAATGTTGGTCAAGAAACTCATTGGTTTGTTGTGCTTTTTGTTGTGACTTCAAACTTCCACATGGGGGCAACACTGAGCTGACCACTGGAAGAAAATGTCCAAGTCTAATAAACTACTATCGTTTTGTTGTGCACAGAACAAAGTGAAGTGTTGTGACTCCAAACCAGGCAGGAACCAGGACCACTGTCTCCATCAGGTCAGAGAGCGACACATGCTGCTAAACCACACCTAGTGTTCAGGATTTATCTGTTCTGTAAGTGATTTGAGCCATGAAAAACGTCCATTAATTCACTTCCTGTTTAGCAAATTCAGGCTTGTTTATGTTATTTATTTGAGGTCTGAGATGACATTTCTAAAAGGTCAATTTGAGCAACAGGATGAAAATTAAAGTTTGTTCTTAGGCTCTCATATTGAACATGGTAATACATCAGTTTTTTTCTTAGGGAGGAAAAACATATAAGCGGACTAAACTCAGACATGGGAATGTTTGTGTTTTAGTGAGAAAATTGACTTGGCTCAATAATAATCCTGACTTGGTTAAATCAGGTTAAATCTTGTAAAAAGAAGCAGCTAATTGGACAGACTGCTGATTCTGATGAATTGAGTCTTTTACTGTAAACTAATAATTACTGCTGTTCTCATCTAATGGACAAGGTAACTTTTGTTAGTTTGTCCTCTAATGTGTGTCTTTTTTGTGTCTCCTTTTTGAGGTATAATCTTAAATATAATTATATCACTGATGCAGCAGAGTTATAGAACATATCAGTACAGCTTATATGGATGTGACTCCAGCTCCAGCTCCTTTTGGCTTCATCCATCTTCATCTTTCAGAGGTGAGATGGGCTCGGGCCTCGTATCAGATCGCCCTCTTTCTGTCTCCCTGTTTCTCCCCCTCTTCTAGGCGCCCCTACAGGGGCCCCTGTCAGTTGAAAAAAAAAAAAAATAGACAAACAACAAAAATAGTTGCAATAGCTGCACTGCAGTCTGGCAGCAGTTCAGATCAGCGTTGAGAGAAAACAGTCTGAGCTGCCCAGAGAGGCTGAATGGACTCCGTGTTGTTGTAGCAGAATATTTCCAGGTCCACTTTGGTAAAGACTGAACTGCTCCATTAAGTTGAAAGAATAACAAAATATTGTATAACCAATATAAACCAATAGATGTGGTCGCTCTCTATTGTAACCACAAAATTATGCATAACAACAAATTGTATTCTGCAAGATCTGTCTAGATGGATGCAAAGTTGTATGATCTATTGTTTTTTTTTTGTTTTTTTTTTTGCAATAAACTTTTTCCTAAGTTGCAACAGACACTCATTGCAAGCTCTGAGACACCCCAGAGCAGACTTACTGAGTGAGGCTGGATCAGATTTATTGCATGGAAGTGTTAATTACATAGACAGAATTAGATGGACGTGAAGGAGGGACTGCGCTGGGTGGTGTTGATCTCCTCCTAACTAATAACTGGGACTTCACTGGCTCTCTAATTACTGCTAGCCGGGCTTTTAGATTTACCCTCACAATTAGAGGAGAACATGTTACTGTCCAATTTGCCCCCCCTCCCCTACGCTTCTGTCCGCCACCACCAGCTCTTTAGCTGGAGAAGAAAAGGCCTTCGTCAGCTGCAGAGCCGCATTATGAATTTTAAGCCCTCATATCCTGGGAAAGGTTGAAATTAAGGGGCGATCCAGTAGTGAGAGTACATGTATTTGCATAGTGTGTATATACATGTGTTTGAAAATAGAAATTAGATGAACTAGAAAAGGAAAAGTGGATAAGGACAGCGGGATGCCTTTTTAATGTGGGATGAATTAGAAAACAAAACAAACAGAAAAAGGTTCAGAAGAGACTGTGATTGCAAGAAAAAAGAGGTTTACTGAAGTATTTTCATGTGATAAAGCACTTTTACACCTGAATCTAGAAGTGAGATTATATAAGAACATGAGAAACTGAGACTTCCACGTTTGTGTCCAAAGCCGGCTGCAGCGAGCGCTGCCAAAGCCTTTCTTCTCCCCGGACCCCTCACTCACTCTCTCACTCTCTCGCTCCCTTTTTATTGTGTTTGTTGTTTTATAGAGGGGTTAGATGCGGTCCAGATTGCTGTTGCCAATAGAGACTGTCTCAGTTCACCTCCAGTTGCTCGCCGCTCCATTCATAAACAAATCGCTGCAGCTCGGGACCTCCGAGCCGCTACCCCAAGAACAACAAGCAGAACTTGATCTGTATTTTGAAGTTTTCTCCCTCTGTTTGTCCTCTTGGTTTTTTTCCCTGAAAGTTTGCCTCTCCTGCTCTCCTGCTCCCTCCCTCCTCTGCCTCACTCTCTGCTCCCTCTCAGCTCCACTGACACTCTGTGTGAATCTGTCAGAGTGGGAGAGAGTGTGTGTGTGTGTGTCTGTGTGTGTGTGTGTGTGCGCAGGTCTCCATTGGGAACTTTTTTTTTTTTTAAACTTAGAGCACCCTCTCCAAGAGTTGGGCAGCTTTTTTTTTTTTTTGTGTGTGAGAGTGGAGAGAGACCCCCATGGTGCTGTGATTTGACTAAACAAACAGGCCGGCTCGCTGCGGTACCTCCTCCACCGGACTCCTGGGACAGCAGAGATTAACCTCAGACCGAACATCTGAGGGATCCACACATTTGAAGCAGCAGCCCCTGTAGAGACGACCGGCTGGGAGTCCCTCCTCTGATTTCGCTGCTCTGCCTGGACGGAGAGGGAAGACACCCCTTTGACAGCCGTCTGAAGGTAAGAGGTGTTGCTTCTCCGCCGCTGTCAGGGATTTTGAAGTTAGTCACGGCCGCCTGGCAGCTGCTGGCAGGGACTGGAGACGTGTTTTACAAAGTGGTGAAAATTCACTTAGTCTTCATGGGAAGCCCACCGTGGCCGATTTAATTTCATAGCCATCCGACACAGAGGGGATACGTCCCGTCCCTCCATCTCTGGTGACGCAGGATTTTAAAGACAACCAGGTTGAGGTTTCTGGGTCTGACCATCAAGTCTGTCTTGTTACTGTTTGATAGTCATGTGTCTCTGTCTGTGGTATTTGTTACCCACACACACACACACACACACACCAGTCATTACAATGCGAAAGAGTGTGAGAAACCTGTTCAAACATCAACGTAGCAGTGTCTTGCATCTCTGTACATAGACACCATTTCACTCTTTACACACTGAAACTTTAACACTGTTTATTTTCTCACTGAGCGAATACGCTTGACAAGGTGTCCCCGGGTCTCGTACACACACACACACACACACACACAAACACAAACACTCACCCACAAACACACGGGTCTTTATAGCCAACCTGTTTGTATGCGCTCCACTTTGTGCTTCACTGCTAAAGGGTTTGTTTATACAGCCTCCTTCAGTCACCCTGGGTGAACTGACGGGACTCACCGCTGAACCATCACTCTCTTTCCTCCCCTCTCCACGACTCCAGGAGGATAAATCTTATCCACGTATCTCCACAGAGTTGAGATTAAAAAGCTGTGTTGTGTTACAGACCTGGCGTCATTCTCCTTAACTGTGGACGATTTCAAATTCCAGCTTAGATTTATGGGTTGTTGGTTTGGTCACTTTTTTAAATTCCCCTTATAAACTTTTCATGAACCAGTGACTTAGTCATTTCTGAGTAACCCACAGTCGTGCAGACATAAACGGTCGTTTGAATCACTGCTTTGCGTTCATCACAGTGGAATTGTTTAGAACCTGGAATGAGTTATATTATGGCAAATGTAAGCTATTTCATGGCCGAGACACATGTGGCATGAGTGTCTCTAATCCGCCATATGTTTTGCACCTGAAAGCCTCCCCACTTCCCCTCTCCGCTCTGCTGCTGTGGTTTTTAGCGTGTTTGTTGAGTGCACACGCACGATCTGTGTATGAATGACTTTTCTGCGAAGAGACCATCTAAATGAGCGCCAGTGGTGATCAAAACATCGTTGGCCTGTGTTTTTTTTTTTTTTGTGTATCCTTGCCTCCTCCTCTACATGCGAAGTGTTTGATCTTCTCGTGCTTTGTGACTATTTCGGTCTGGAGCTGTTGTTATAGATGAGCTGCTGGAAAGCTGCATGCATGTCATACCTTCGCCATCAACGGTATTAAACCGTAATGCATTCACTTCATAGTTTCACCGCCAGCTGAACATATACTGCAGGGAGTTTCACAGCAAAAGACCAGATTTACTTTGACAAATCTTTATTGCCAGGTTTTCAAAACATCGTGAAGTTTAATTTCTCCTCTGACCATCGGGGATTTTCCTCCCTGTGCGTCAGGCTGCTGGTATGCGCTGCAGCAGAGCGCTTCTCCCCGGCTCTGATGCTGTGCAGCCCAGTCGGCTCCATTCCCCTGGCCCAGACCTAATCCTTCGTCATCAGCTGTTTCCTGGCGTTCTGGGCTTTCTGCATGCCAGCCGCTATGAGAAAATGTGCTTCACATTATGACCATGCAAAAAACATGCCAGGAGTCTGATTCAGCTCGCATGTGCTGCACAGTTTTTGTATGTAGCAGTTCGAGCTCGGCGGCGGAGTCTTGAAACACGTCCCCCGTTCTCTCTTCCTGTGATCGATCCCCATGACAGCTGAACACGCAGCTGCGGAACAACCACAACATCAAAACTGATGAGACGCTGTTTGGATTTGCATAAACATATTGTGTTGAAGAACATGTTTGGAATAGTCACGTATCTTTTAGCTCTTGTGTTACCACGTCTGCTGATGAGTTCATCAGTCCCTGGTGGTCTATCAACGTCTGACTCATGATTCTTCATTCAGAGCTTTTGTAGGAAACTCATTCCGGCGGCCTTCTGTAGGTCACCTCTTCTTTTAAAGCTGTGTCCAGATTTCATAGTTGACTCATTAATGAACAGCATTAAGTGGGGCTGCAACAAAGCATCCTGTACGCCCGCCTGTCCATCTGGCCTCCCTCTTGTTCCCTCGTTTTTCTCTCCCACCCACTCATGCGGAGCTGTCAGGCAGCTGCAACTCATCTTCAGCCAGGAAGCAGAACCACTCCTGCAGGATGAGGGAAGCATTCACTTTATTCTATTACACTTTTTTGATTACATTTTACTCTGCTGCCAAACTTTTTGAGGGAAATGTTGAATAAAACACGTTTTTTCTGTTAAATCTACACAGATTGGTAAATATTACATGTTTGAATGAAACTATTAATGTATATTCTGTGTGCCATTCCTCATTGTTTTTAAATCTTTTGATTGATCTGTAAAATTAAGTGTTGCTGCACTGTGTCTGTCAGAACTGGCTCCTGTCACATCACCTGATTGAGGAAGAGGTTAGAGAAGACAAATGGCCTCTTGACTGCTTTTTAACAGGCTTAAGTTGAGTAAAACAGTAAATTCTTCACTAGTTCCATGAGGGACAGTCGAGAGTTTCAACAGGAAGTTTTGGTCTCCATCAGAGTCGTTTTAAGCGCTGTGATTACTCACTTGACTTTGCGCTGTCCTATTTCCAACAAAAACACTTTGGAATTGGTGATACAGTGCAGTGGGAAAGGAAGACAAAGAAAAACAGTCTGCTGCTCATACAAGATAACGCTATTCTGCACAGTTGCAAATAGAGAGCAAGTTGTATTTTGTGCCATTTTTGTGTTTTAGAGTTGCTGTGTAAACTTTTCATTAGATTAGAATAAAATGCCAGAGCTGCACAAATGCAATAAATTATCACCTCGTTTTGTGATTCTCTGGGACTTTTCTTCGTTTTCTGCTTCCTTTGTGTTTAGGGAAATGGGTGGAATTTAGAGCCAGTCAGTCCTAATTGTGTTCAGCTGTTTCTGTTTCTTTCTTTTTGGGGGTGAGGATATGTAAGAGTGGAGGGAGTGGAAGTGTGTTTATGCCAGTTTCTCATGAGACCGGGGGATTTTATACCCGTGTTGAGACAGCAGGAAAAGGAAGGTATCGCTAATCATATAGGTGGAAAAGTCATGAGAAAAAGAAACACAGTAAGATATAGTTTTGCTCATATACCTGTATTTACATGAGTGGGCAGTGTGAAAAGACTTACATACAGAATAAGTGTGTGTAACCCGAGAGTTTGATTAGCTTGATTTAAATGACAAAAAAAATGCTTTAGCTTAAATGATCTTAATTATTTTTCTTTTACTCTCATTCCCAGGAGTGAAGAAAAGCAGATCATTAAAGTAAAATCAAAGAGCAGCCACAGCAAAGGCAGCCATGCTACAGCCATACGATTTACCAAGCAGCTCTTTACATCCCCCCACTGCCACTACAAACAGCATTTACAGCTCTGTTTGAAAGGGCACAAACCAAAATCCACAGTCTCCCAAACATGTGTTGCCCCGACATGAGTACAAAGTTGCCTCGGTTTGTGCGATAAGACCTCACAGGCTCTGCACCTAAACGCTGCGCTGAAAGAAGCCGGTTGGAGATATATGAATATAAACAACTGCAGTTTTGTCTGATGATGCAGACCTCAGATGGCTTCGGTGTGGCGTTTAATGAAGTTACGGCTTACGAGTCGTTTTTGCTCGGCAACAGGACTTTGTAAAGTTCAGCGTCCTGCTGTGTGACTGTGAGATGTAGCTCAGGGTCACTCGAAGCGAGCCACAAATCTCGACAAACTACTTATTTCAGCAAGATATTGTCATAACAGATTAGGTCCACTTTACTGCCTCAGTCCGTCACAAGAATGCTCGACACTTGCCAAGAACATGACACATTAGAGTGGAAAAATGGGAGGGAATTATATGGGTCCCGTTTGACTGGAGCTCCTCGTAAATGAGTGTCACATTTAAGAGGCACATGAGTGAATGTGTTAAATAGCAGCATATGGTAAAAAACAAAAAAAACAAAAATAACAGATGATTGCTTTGGTTCTTTCAATCTGCATAGCAACTTTGATTCATTCTCTTTTGTTTTTGATGACAGTTAATACTGTTAATACTGGATAAAGCTATGGTTGTTATTTGCAATGATTCATTTAACTGCTGAAGGCACAGTTGTTAAAAATACAGCAAAAAATTGTGTCTGGGAATTCATTTGTGAGACTGAAGTTTCTAAAAATTTAATATATTTAATTTCATATTAATGAAACAGATCCCCAAGCTTCACTGGCTTTATTTACAGTCCTAGAAGTTCTAATGATTGAAACAGGCTCCATAAACAGAACACTTCCTGTTTAACATACTCTGATATATCTTTTGCAATAATGTGATCATAGTTGATTTTTTTAACCCTTTTTTTTTTTTCTAAACCCACTGTTAATTAATCATTGTTACAGCTCTGGAAATGTATTGCACATGCATCCGTCCCGTCAGGGTCGGTGGACGTCGAGGGCGCCTCGGGTGGGAACAGAGCATCATGGGTCTGCTGCCGAGGGACCAGAAGGTTTCCCTCAGGGGGGATGGTCGCCCCGAGATGAGTGATAAAATTGGACGTTTGTTAAAACAAAGACACACTGGGTCATTTTTTTCCCACAGAGCTTGCCAAATGTCCTGCCGTTCAGAGACCTGTCAAGAAAACCTGGCAGCTTTCTAAAAATCAGCGACAAATATGGCAAGAACATTTATTCTGCGCTGATAGGGTAGAGTGCACGGCTTAAAAAAGAATTCCGCGCCAATGATAGCTCCAGATCACTCATATGTGAGCTATAATTGTTTGCATTGGAAAGAAAAGACTGCTAAGCAGAAAATGTTTATTTTGTAGATCACAATTTCCTGGACACTTCAGCAGCGTAAACATCAGCGTCTGTGACGCAAGACTGTGTGTGCGTGTGTGTGTGCGTGCGTGTGTGTTAGAGTAAGCGTGTGCGCTCCTTCTGCTGTCCCGTTCCGCACTTTGATGTGGCCTTTCCCATATTCCTCATGTCTGCCTGCTCAGTTCGCTCTTTTATTTCCAGTGTCTGCTGAGTGCAGGGTTCATGTGGTCTGCTGATGGTTCGTCATGCCTCGTCATTGGTCCAGTTGGTCTTTGGGTTTGATTGCTTTTGTATGTTTTTTTTTTTTGGTTTTTGTTGTTCTTCGGTCCTTTTTGCTTACGCTTCATTACGTATCTTATTTGGACATTATGTCTTTCCTGCGCACCTCGTCATGTGAGCTGTTTTTCTCTTTGCAGATGCTTTATTATAGCTGGTGTTCAACTCATTGTGGCGTCTCTTGTTGTCTCTGAACGCGGTTTCGTGGTTTTGACGGCGCGCTGTGTCAGTGATGCATCGCTGCCTTACACCCACACATGACCAGAAAATTTTCCCTGTTCAGGAAGTCCAGCTGCACTTGGAGAGGCTGTTTGGAAATCGTTCACCCCTTTTGTTATAGATTACTCTTTTTTTCTGCTTTTTTGCAAGCGCGAGTTTTACGAACTCCCTCGAGATCCGCTCACGCAAACACTTGGCAGCAAACGCGGCTCTGACATGCAGTTCCCACCTCGTCCAGCACTGCTTTATCACTGCCATATGTCCAACATGCAGCTACGGTATATACAGATAATCCCAGGAGTGGGATTACAGGCTTCTGGGGGACTCGCGTTTACACCCCAGCAGTATCCTGAAGCTGAGCGTGGGCTGCAAGCATCCCGCTGAGGTCGACTATAGCGTTCCTGCTTGTTAGCTGGTGACACCACGAGCGAAGCTGGGTTGTTTATGAAAACTCTGAAGGGTCAATCAGCCACCGAATTCCCAGCATCTGTGAGAAAACTTCATACTGAGTGATAACAATTTATCCCTCATGGTGATTACTGTGCCACCACTAACATAAACACGGCTTGTTTTCTTCAGGATTACCAAAGGAATGCCGTATCTTATTTTTAAGATTAGAAATAAAACAATAATCATGTCGGTCCTTTTTTTTTTTCTTCTTTAAACTCTGGAAGGTCTTCTACAGACTCTCATCCTCAGACTGAAAACCGCTTGACTGAAACTGAAAATATTTCTCATTCTGACTCGCTCTTGTCTCCTTGGTTGAAATAACGAGCGGTCCTGCGGTTCAGGGATTAAACTGCTACTTAGTGCTTTGACTGGAGTCCCTGAAGTGATGCCAAAAAGCTTCCCGGCACATTGACGATGGTCCAGATTTCTTTAACACATCTTAGCGTTACTAGTTCACTATTTTCACGAAAGCAAGTCTGTCCTAAAATCTCCATGAGAAGAGCAGTTTTTTTTTTTTTTTTTGGAGATTTTTAAATGCTGTTTCACACGAGAACTTAAAATTAAACATTCCCGTCACACAGTATCCAATCTTGAGTTCTGTGTGTCAGTGTTAACTCTCCAAACGCTTGTCTGTGATCCAGCACAGTGTGCTCCTCTGTCAGGCTCCTCTCAAAGCTCTGTGTTCATAGAACCCCACTGTCTGCCGGTCAACATTAAACCTTATCGTATTGCAGTAGCTAAACATTATTTTTCCTTCATCTTTGAAAGATCTTAAAAAACACCAGCAGTCTTTTGAAAGTAAGAACATTTTCAGTTTTTTTTTTTTATGCTGCTGGACGTAAATCCATATCCTGCAGCAGCCCTTACAGTGCACTTTTTCTTCTTTGTGCATAAACATCAGTAGACGGCCCCGACTGGTCACAAGAAGATTTGTTGGACGTTTCACGGTGCCAAGTGGAACATGCCTTCAGTGTTACTACGCTTGGCTTCTGTCAGTTAGTTATCTCCAGTGATGCTGAGGGCCGGCGGCGCTTGTTGAGCGCTGATGTATTCCTTCCTCGGTGGACGAGCCCGGGTCGCCTGCCGCTGGGGCCCCTGGGGAAGAGGTGACCCCTCCGCTCCTGCCGTCATCACAGTCAGGGTCCCAAGTGTATCGGCGGGCCTGGGAAAGTTCCAGAGGAACACTGTGGGAACGTGAACTGTACGCAGACACCAGCGACAAACAGGGAAAGAAAGGGGGGAGAGGGTTGCTTCTATGTGTGTGTGTGTGTGTGTGTGTGTGTGTGTGTGTGTGTGTGTGTGTGTGTGTTCATATGGATGATGGGGGGGATGGGCGTGTGTGTACTGAATGGAGTGCATGCAGCATTCACTATGTTTGTATAGGAACTACATCTCAGATTTTTTTTTAAATCTCTCTCTCTTTCTCGCTCTCTCTCTCTCTCTCTCTCTCTCTCTCTCTCTCTCTCTCTCTCTCTCTCTCTCTCACTCACCCCTTTTTATTGGAACCAGGAGGCGGGGGAGGAAATGGACCAGTCATGTTTTTGGAGCAACTCGGGAGCTTTGAGCTTTTCGTTTTGGGAGCGGAAGTGCCGAAGGCAGTTAATTTAGGGAGACAACACGTATCTGGTTTGAGTAACCGGATTCGTGTCTGTCGCAAGAACCTAAACTGCCTCCACTTCTGCCAGATTTATCAAAAGTGGCCATAAAAATAAACCTGTCACTTTATATCAGTTTGATACAGAATCGATAAAGTGGTGTTGACAGAATTGTTTATTGGTCGTTTAAAACTGAGAAAACTGATGCTTTAGAGATGAGGGCGTGTAATATTCAACATGTGTTTTGTATTTCATAGATGATGATAAAAAGCCTACTTTCTTAAAATAGAAATCACACGATTAGAGTGGATTATCATGTGTTAATATGTTACATTGAGAAAGATTCCTGAACAAATGTTTCACCATTTTTCCACTGGCTGACTCCCTCTCTTCCTCCTCCACCCTCGCTCTTCCCAAGAGTCACTCTTCCGCCCTCTCTCTCTTTCCCACCCTTTTGTGTACAGGCCTGTGATCCATCCTTAACTGTTTCCAGACGTCCGTGTGCTGGAGACCTTAACCCCCACCCCAAACATAACAACAAACCACCCCTCCCCTCTTCCATCTCTCCCTCTGGCCTCTCGCTCCGCTGTGAAATTACAACTTCAAGGTCTTCTCTAATTGTGGCTGTTGTTAGAGACTGGATGATGGGGATCATCATTCACCTTTGACCTCAAAAGGTGCTGAATCAGTTCTGGGATGTTGATATCACACTGGTGTATAACTCGATACCCCGTTGCCAAACCATAGCAACCTTTCAAAAGACGTCAGTGCACGCCTGTCATTTTGCGTGAATCCCCCCATTTTCACTTCTGTTTATGCCAAAACCAATTGATGGCTCAGCGCGGCTCAAGAATAGCGCGGACGCGGCATTGTTGCCGGCGAGTGTATCGCGAAGCTGCACACAGTGACCCGTTTGTTAGTGGGCAGAATGCCGGTGAACCGGGAACAAAAAGAGCCGGACATTGTCGCTCTGTCCGGGTGCAGCGAGGCGTCCAGTACCTCCAGAGCGAGCCGCGTCTGCACCTCAGACTCTGATTCAGTCCCGAAGGCATGAAAGACTCCAGCCTGACAGCAAACTGGATCTTTTTTGTTTGCTTTCTCTGAGTATGAGCAGAACATCCTGATTCTCCATGTCATTGTCTTTTCTTGAAAACAGATTGTTCTGATAGAAAATGTGATTAAATGTCTTATTGACCTGCTGGTGATCATGAGGGCAGAATCATGATAAGGTCATGTGTAATGGACAGGACACGATGAGTAAAACTTTTGACTTTTGACAAAATTCTGTTGCTCCGCAGAGTGGAGTGATCTGAAAGCGACCACCATGGGGAGGGCGACGCTGTCCGCGCTCCACCTGGCAGTTACAGTTACAGGTAAGAGCTTAACGTCTGCTGATGAAAAGTGAAAATCAGAAAACGAAACAAAAAAACTGGAGATGAGTTTGCAATCAAGCAAAGTGTTTGATGCCAAGCTGAGACGACGCTGCAATACTGCAAAACAGGGACTTTAGCAGAGCAGCTCACATCAATTATAACTTTTTTTTTTTCCAACCAGCAAATTCCAGATCAGAGACTATAGTTTTGGTAGATTGTCTCACTGAATGTTTTCAAAGCTTTTTCCCCTGAAATTTACCTCTAAGAAAGACTGTGGACCGCCTTTGTTATCTGAAAATTGCCAAAACTCACAGTGAAGCCAAATGCTGCAGGACACACCCACTCTCAAAGCAGCGAGCAGAGTTCTGCTCTCAGTTCTAGATACTATATAATTATGGTTTTCTTCAACATGTGCAAATATAGTTTAACAATTTCAGAGCAGGTAAAGCCGCAGGCTCCCTCTGTGATCTTTCTTGCCCCCCAAGTTGGAAACCATTGTGATAGGCACTTAGAAAAAAGGTGTTTGAACAAAATCTATTAAGAGTCCAGACTGTGAGATCATGCAGGGCTTTGATCCAAGGTCAAACTGATGCTTTCAAACTTTCAGTGCTTTAATAAACTCACGTGTCGCCAAATTGTTAGCGCCTCACAGATCTGCTGCAGACTCTTCATATCCTTCATCGTTCGGAGATAGAGCAGGATCTGGCTAACACTGTTGATTTAACCTTTGACTTCATGCAGCCGTCTCTTTGACCTCCATCCTGACTTCTTCTTTTTCACCCCCCGTTCTGCAAACTGCAGCTCTCCTGTATTTCAGCGCTGAACTGTGCTGCCTGGAGATCAGGCCCGCAGACACGGAGCTGGTCCTGGCAGAGGGCGCCTCTCTCACCTTCACCTGCTCCGGCTCGGAGGAGACGACCTGGGACTTCAAGAGGGACGACGTGCCGTACTTCCAAGTGGAACCGCTTCAGAACGGGCGCCCGAGCTACGAAATAGTGCAGAACTCCTCCTCGTCTAGCGCCCTGACCCTACTGAGCGTGAGCTGGAGGCACACAGGCGTTTATCAGTGCATCGACAGACTCACGGGAGAAACTAAGGAGGTGGCTGTGTTTGTCCCAGGTGGGGTTGTTTACTTTTTTCATTTAACTTTGATTCCTCTGTGGGCTCAGGCTGCTTCAGGAAAGGCCCAGCTGATACAAATACATGGAATTTTACTCAAGTGTATTTAGACTATGCAATCTACTGTGAAATCTTAAGTCACTGCTGAGTATTCCCACAATTTAAATAAGTGAAATCCTCTCAGTTTGCTTGTTTGTTGCCAAAAGTTTATTTTCTGTTTGACTTCCACATTTGTTTTCAGCTCGTTGTGAAGAATGCATGCAGACTGAATTAATGAGAAAGCTGGAGCTTTTTATTTGTAAAATTCATGCTTCAGTTAGTCTTTTTTTTGAAAATAAAGATCATTACAGTGATTACTCAGTCAGGAACTGGGACGGAGCAAATGAGAGACAATTAAACTAATGAAACGAGTCGTGTGTGTGTGTGTGTGTGTGTGTGTGTGTGTGTGTGTGTGTGTGTGTGTGTGTCCAGACCCCAGTGTGTTTTTCATCGAGAGCTCCCATGGCATGGTGACAAAGACCAGCGAGGAGAGCACCATCCCGTGCGTCGTCACCGACCCGGCCATCAACGTCACGCTGTACGAGAAGGACACGGAAGTGGCCATCAGGGGCCGGTACGTGCCGAGCGAGGGCTACAAGGCCACGCTGGAAGACAGGACCTACGTGTGTCGCGGGGAGCTCAACGGGGTGGAGAAAGAGTCTCAGGCCTTCTACGTCTTCAGCATCGTGGGTAGGCGCTCGCGTTGAGATTAAAATGCCAGGGTTTTATTTTTTACCTTGTGTCATGATTTTAATTGAGTTGCTGTTTGATTAAATGGTGTCACCGTCATCCTCTCACCTCAGTCCCGGACGCCATCGACGCCTACATCAACGCGTCCAAGACGGTGCTGAAGCAGGGCGAGCCGCTTACGGTCAACTGCACGGTGCACGGAGTGGAGCTGGTGTTTTTTTCTTGGGATATCCCCAACGGAGAGGTGAGTAGGAGTGAAGAAGAACAAGTTCTTTTGTTGAGCTTTCTCTTTGTAATCTCTCCAAGGCCTTTTTCTTCACAGAGGCCAAATCGTAACAAGATGTAGAGACACACCTCGGTTTTCACCCGTGTGTGAAATAAGACTCGCCGCACATGCTGTGATCTGGGGAAGCGGTGGCTTTGCTGAGTTTATTTTTTCTATGAACGTCAAGATCATGTTTCCTTGTTTCATGTTTGGCGTAAGACATTCGGATGTTTCGGATGCTGCCATGTCAGTTGAGGAGGCAGCTTTGCCTTAAGTACTGAACTCTACGTGGTGATTGGACTTCGTCTAAAGGATGCAGAAACATCGTCACTACAATTGTGGTATTTCGTTCTCTCCTCCAGGAGGTGGAGGTGGAGCCGCTCACAGACGTTCTGTCTGCCATGAACATGCGGTCGTGCCTGATCTTCCCTCTGGCCACGGTGGCCCACAGCGGAAAGTACGTCTGCCGCGTCCACGAGGGTGTCCAGGACCAGACAGCATCGGCAAGCGTGAACATCACGGTGCTGGGTGAGAGAGAACACACACACACACACACACACACACAAGCACACACACACACACGAAACTAAAACAAACCAATGCAGCACAGCTTATTATTGGGTGTCGCTAACATAGAGTAGACTGCTTATTATGTCAACCTTTGCAGTTTCAGGTGGGAGAACTGTTCCTTTTAAAGGAAATAAAGATCAGCTCTGTTTATTTCTGTTCAAAAAAGTGTGAAATAAAGCTTGGACGTGGTGTGGATGCCCCGAAACATCAAATCAGGGGCTGCAGCAAAGTTAAATTTAGATTCAAAGCATATAAATGTTTGTATCACCGACGTTTAACCTAAACATTAACATGTACGGTAATAAGTCAGTCGAGCTGTCATGCCTGCAGTAGATAGAGAGCCAATAAAAGCAGGGTTCATCAGCCGGAGCTTTCTCTTCCATGCTCTGTCTCCTGACCGTCACTGAATGCATTCTGGGTCTGTGACTGCTTACTCTGTCTGCACTGAGGTGTGTTATGTTTATGAGAGCCTTGAATAGCTTCGTCCTCCATGTTGGAAGGCGCCAGGAGGCCACGACAGTTTAGTAGCTTTACTGAACATCTGAGTGGAAAAAAACCATCATGTCTGCTCACACAGACGCACCAGCGTTCAGTTCACTGTCATCAGTAAAGTCACTTATAGAGAAGAAATGCTTTACTGTTTGAAAATTCACTTTGAAAGAACAAGACTGCTCATTCTGTCTTCTCATTGATTTTAGGTTTTGTTTAGTTTTTTTCTCTGTTTCCTGCATATCAGTTTGTTGATGGCATGCACCTGTCTTTGGATTAGAAAATGGTTTTGTGGACCTGAAGCCTTCCACGCCTCAGAACACTTCAGCCATGCTGCAGGAGAACGTGGAGCTGAGAGTGGAGATCGAGGCCTACCCTCCCCCCCAGGTCCGCTGGACTAAAGACGGCAGCCCCATCAAAACAGACCGAGCCATCATAATCAGAAAAGAGCATGAAATAAGGTATCGCTCTCAGCTTTTCCTGAAGGTGCACTACGTAACGCACACAATCTCAACACTTCAGAGGCTGTGATGAATTTCAGCACTTTAGCAGTGACGGGGTGAAAACCTCTGTAGGCATTTCTCTCATCATTCATCACCCGATAAGGCCTCCACTGGGAGAAACACAATCCTCTCTGCAGGGAAGGATGCCATCATTCATCACACAGGAACCATAAACACCAAATACCTGTCACAACTCACTAAAGTCTTTCTGACTAATGCAGAACATTTGGGATGCAGCGTCGTGCGATCGAATATTTCCTTTTGAAACTGACTTGACAAAAAAAAGCAGACAATCCTTTAGAAGTAAAACTCTGGCTGCTGCCATAAATATTAAACCTTGTAATTTTAAGTTTTATTGACAATGTCAAGGAAGTAGTTCTTCAGTTAAGTTTAGTTTTCTTAAGTTTTTCGTTTCTTCTTCATCAGGTATGTCACTATTCTGACCCTAGTGAGGGTGAGGACGGAGCAGAAAGGTCGCTACACTGCTCTGGTTACCAACGGCGATGACACGAAGCAAGTGACCTTTGACCTGGAAGTCCGAGGTGAGAGGATGTGCCAAGAAACAAAATTATTCATCTATGATGGGGGTCGTTTGTGTGAATGTTGTATTTGAGGAAAGAGTGAAACCGAGGACAGATTTTTGTTTTTCGACCCGGTCGGCAGTGATTAATGGCTGCTCCACCCCCCTGTGTGTAGTTCCCTCTCAGATCAGAGACCTGACTGACCACCACCTCCCGGGGAAGAGGCACTTGGTGACCTGCGTAGCCGAAGGGGTCCCGGCCCCAGAAATACAGTGGTACAGCTGCGACAGCATGCACAAGTAAGTCACGCCGCCTCCAGTCCATCACTGGAGTGTCGCTGCGGCAACACTAGGGGGCTGCCCTCACACACACTTTTATTTTAGTGGAAGATTTAGAGCATCTGCTTTGCCTCTGCACTGCGCTCCCTGTTAGGTGCAGCAACCAGACCGCGGCGTGGCAGGCCTTGACCTCCGAGTCGGAGGGCCTGAGCATCGACACCGACGTCAGCTACAACGAGACGCGCAAAACCAACTGGGTGCGGAGCCAGGTGACCTTCGACAAGCCGCAGCAGGTCACCGTCCGCTGCGAGAGCGACAACAAAGCCGGAGTCGCTGACAGGAGGGACGTCAAGCTGGTGTCCAGCAGTGAGTTTCAGAAGGGGAATGTCGTGTGTTACTGTCTTTAATGTTTCCCTTTGGGCTTCGTTCCCTCATTATATTTTGCATTAATTGGCATTTCTCTCTGCTTTTAATTATCAAATACTTAATATATCAAACGTGATAAAAAATTAATTTGAAATTGCAATTAAATGGTAAGATTTTCTGCTTTAAATTCAAAATTTCTTTATGTGCATTCAGGAAAGCTTATTCCCATCATATTTTTAAATTACGGTTCATATCTAAGTGACACCTAATGAGATCTTTCTATATGCTTTGTAATAAAACATTCTAAAATGTGCCTGTTGCAGCGCTGTACTCCCAGGTGGCAGTGTTGGCCGCTGTCCTGGCCTTAGTGGTCATCGTCATCATGTCCATCATCATCCTCATCGCTGTGTGGAGGAAGGTAAAATATTTCATCTTCACATCTAGTGCATTGTGATTAAAGTATAGTGATTGAATACCTTGAAATGTTATTCCTTCCCCTGATATTTATTTTTAATATGGTCCCAGAAACCTCGCTACGAGATCAGATGGAAGGTGATCGAGTCGGTGAGCCAGGACGGACACGAGTACATTTACGTGGACCCCATCCACCTGCCGTACGACTTGGCGTGGGAAATGCCCCGAGACAACCTGGTGCTGGGTGGGTTTCCTCTCAGAGGCCCAGAGGTCATCATGAGAGCAAAAGGAGTAAAACTCTTTCAAATCGTAAAAACATCGGCTAAACAAGATTTGAGCACATTTTCCAGAGAGTGTCTGAGGGTCACGGGGTTGCTTTATTTATTTCAGACGGAAAAAAACATTGTAAAATTAAATGATTGTGTGGTTAAAAACCATGAATTATTTTATTAAAGTACACTAAATGGAATGGAGTACATGTTGTGGAGACTAATTCTAATTATAAAATCAGCTTGCAGCCATACTAGATATTTTGAACTGAAAACCTCTAAACTAGTCTGAGAAGAGTTTTATTGCCTCTCCGGCCCAACAGTCATTAACGACAATATCCTATAATGAAAAACACTTCAGGAAGTCTGACGTCAGGCTGAAAGTCGCCCCTCGCAGAGAGACGGAGCCTGTGCAGCGTGAGAGTTGCGGGGGATTTTTTTGGAGGAGACGGGGGGTGTTTGGTTCAAGTTCTCTGAATTCACAGCTCCGCAACATTTTAAACATTAAACATTTTTTTTCAATGTTATTTAACTAAAATCCATTTCTGCCTGCTTTAGCCATTTTGATTTCTTTTCCTTCTGCATGGTTTTATCCATTGTTGCCATTTTTAATCATTTTTTTTATCATTTTGCTCGTTGCAAAATTTGATTCAGATGTGTAATAGTGAATTAAATGTAAATAAAAAATTGCTTTTTCACATATATTTTCTGAAGGCTTTAGGGAGTGACTGAAGAGCCTCTCCACAGCCGGGAGCTTCAAACCACTTTATTGCCTTTTTCTAACAAAAACATTTTTCATCTGAAATTTCATTACATAAATTAAAAATAAAACATTTTCAACAATCAGCTCTTCAGTTTGCGCAACTAAAAACGGGGTTCTACCACATTTAATGAGTCTGAACGGGCTCATTGTCGTCAGCCTGCTCATTAGCTGAATGGGAGCCGACAGTTCAAACTGAACCCATCAATAAGCGGTTGTGGATCTGTGGGTGTTTTGAGTTCACGCTGAAAATACTGAATGAATTGTCCTAGACTTGGTTCCATTTGTCCTTCATTCTAAAGCTCCTTTTAAGCTTTAATTTCTGATGACGCGCCGTTCGCCGTCAGCTGCTCCCCTTCAAACAGAACACCTCCCCGGCCGGCTCAGTCAGGCCTCTGTTCAACGGCAACAATCTGTATCTTCTTTATAATCTGCTACAAGCAGGTTTCTGATCGGCTTCCCCTTTAAAGACTACAATGGAAAAAACTGTTTGCAGGCATATTACGGTGAATAATAAATGTTCTCTCTGGGTTCGAGGTCTAATGTGTGCCCCATTCATGCTGGATCCCACTAAGCCCGGCTTTGTCTTTCAGGTCGCACTCTTGGATCGGGAGCGTTTGGCAGGGTGGTCGAGGCAACTGCGTACGGTCTCACACACTCGCAGTCCAGCACAAAAGTGGCGGTGAAGATGCTGAAATGTAAGACATGTGATGTGACAACGTGGCGGAAAGCCGTGTGCGTGGATGTGAGCAGCCCCGCGGCAACACCCCTGCATGGCTGTCAAATATTTTGACACCGGTGCCATGTTCCTGTGCAAAGAGCTGCGGCCCGCTGGGCTTTAGTTCGGTTGCCAGTCCGATTCAGACCTCGGCCTGCAGGTCACCGAGCAGCTTGGCAGCGACACAGTTGGTGCCGCTTTCTGTACTCTCCATTCTCCTTGTTCTCACAGCCACCTCTCTCTCTCTGCCCCTGCTTTTACACAGCTCTCTCTTTCTCCCCTTCTTCCATCCAGCTACGGCCAGGAGGAGTGAGACTCAGGCCTTGATGTCAGAGCTGAAGATTATGAGCCACCTGGGGCCTCACATCAATATCGTCAACTTACTGGGAGCTTGCACCAAGCATGGTGAGCACATGGCGACTGTGTATTTGTGCAGTTTCTTTGCACATTTGAATGCACAGCCGCCAACAGTTGTAGTGTCCACTTAATATATACTATTTTCAGGTTTCTTTGTGACTGTTGACTGTAGTTTTTGCAATTTCAGTTTTAAAACCTGTTAAAAACAGTTGATCTGAACAGCCATGTCATGCTTCTGAGTTTTTGCAGTGTTAATTTCAGATTTTGTTTGAACAAAGTGGAGTTTTACATACAGTATAATTAAATATACTTTACAATAACTGAATCTTCAATGCATGTGTGCTCAGTGCATTTGTTACTATGGTTCTTTCCAACTATTCCTCCTGCACTGAGGAGGAAAACTGACCACCAGGTCCTGGAAAAACATGAATTCACTTGTAATTTCCCTCCGCTAATCTCATGACATAAAGTACTCTGTTTTTAGTAAGTTGTTTGAACGAGAGAGACTGAAAACACGGGGTCGACCTCTTGACTGTGCCTGAAAGGTCTTTGCAGAGAAGCAGATCTGCGGTTCGCCGCAGAGATCAACAGACACCATGAAGAACAGTAATGTCAAAGTTGTAATTGCTCCTTGTGGTTGATGGAATGATAAATGGCTGACCTGCTTTATTTCAATCCAGCATTACTTTAGTAAGCAGTTTTTCATGTTTATTTAAATCATTCACTTCTCCACACCTCTTTTAAACCCCGGCAGTGTTGCCCGGGCCGCGTTCAGAGAGGCGACAGTGCCACCCGCTGATCCACCGAGTTGCAATCATTTAGAAAGTTTTTGCAAATTTCTTCATCAAATATTTGCACAATGTGAGGAAATTCTGAGAGAAGTATTTGTGAAACTTCTCATGAAGTTCTTCCCTCTGATTCCTCCTCAGGGCCTCTCTACCTGGTGACGGAGTACTGTCGCTATGGCGACCTGGTCGACTACCTGCACAGGAACAAGCACACCTTCCTGCAGTACTACGCTGAGAAGAACCTGGACGACGGCTGCCTCATTTCCCGAGGAAGCACTCCTCTCAGCCAGAGGAAGGGGTGAGAGACAGGCGGCTCTCAGAGCTGCACAAAAGACCATTTAGTCCAACATAGAGACGGCTTCTTCATTAGAAATCTGCTGCCACACACACGAATACACACTGAAATAGCCCCTGATATATATATATATATATATATATATATATATATATATATATATATATATATAATATATATAATATATATATATATATATATATATATATATATATATATATATATATATATATATATTATCCACATATAATGTCTCATTTAATGAACAGATATGGATTCATGCCAGCATAGTGGGTTTCTTGTTCACACGTGTTGTCCCTCCAGATATGTGTCGTTTGGAAGTGAGAGCGACGGCGGCTACATGGACATGAGTAAAGACGAGCCCTCGGTCTACGTTCCCATGCAGGAGCAGATAGACGCCATCAAATACGCAGACATCCAGCCGTCCCCGTACGAGTCTCCCTACCAGCAGGACCTCTATCAGGAACAAGGTCTGTGTTTCCCAACATGAGGGAAGAGTCACTTTGACAGTAACAATTTGAAATTGTTATTATGGAAATTAAGTATGAAAAATTCAGCGCGATGAAGAGAGGAAACACAGAGGATTGAACTAAACGTACTTGCAGAGTGTGTGTGAGGTCAAAGGTCAAACACCAGATCTCTGTTTGCTAATTTCGAAGGAAGTCTGTTCGAACTGAAGCTGTGTAAAACAGCAGCGCAGAGTATGAAGAGATCGGTTGTTTTTCAGTTTCATAAGAAAATCAACACAGTTAAGCTTGTAATCGAAGACCCACAGAGCATTCAGAGGCAGTCTGCGCTACGTAACGTGCATGAACCTCGTCTTGGCCCATGTGGTCACAGGACGACTGGAGTTTCCCCATGAAAACTCGACAGTGTCTCCATTCATGAAGAGTTCACCACGTTCTGCTCTTCCCCTGCTCGTCCCGTCCAGGGGGCCACCGGCCGGACCTGGTGATCAGCGACTCCCCCAGCCTCACCTACGACGACCTCCTGGGCTTCAGCTACCAGGTGGCAAAAGGGATGGAGTTCCTCGCCTCCAAAAACGTACGATACCGTTCTGAACTTTTTAATTGATTGATTGACTCTTAATCGGTGGTTTTCATAGTGAGAGACGAGCGTCTCTATTTGGAGGCGGCAAAGCAGCAAAAAAAGAAGAAAAAAGCCTTTGGGGGTCAGTGGGATGCCTTTTTCCACATTTTTCCTTTCAGTCTGTGAGAAGAAGTCATCAGAAGAAGAAATAATGCATCGTGCAAGATTTATTGAAATGACTGAAAAACCATAAACTACTTTATTATAATCTGTTCTTTAAGACCTAACAGACACTTTAAAACATCTGACTGCAACAAGAGGGGTAATATGAGATTAAATATATTGTTACTGTGGAGCTCAGATCCTTTCACAATAAGTGTTGGTGGTTATTTCTCACATATTTTAAAAATCCCTCCTCTAAATTTAACAAACTTGACGATTTAGCTGATCGTTTAGTTTTAAAATGAGAGAAAATGGCTTCTCTGAGCCAGAGGAGAGAATTCTACACAAATACTTGAGAGGAAAACAAACAACAAGCATGTTTCTGTTATGACTAACTTGGAGCGATCAAAGGTCCTCCCACATTTTACATCCTGTTCATCTTCTCCAGATATTTAAAACTCGTGTTTTCATTGTTTTTTCAAAGTGTTGCTTAAAAATAATTCCCAATTTATGCTCTTAGTTTCAAGCAATGGAACCGAATGTACTGTGTGCAAAAACCAGGATATCCTGTAAAGGGCCGTCATGTAAAATCCACTTAATGTGAGATTTTTTTTTATTTTCTGTATAGAAGGTAGAGTTAAAACAAAGCCAAAATATTTATCATTATTACCATTATTCCATGTTGAGGACAGATGAAAAGCAAAGCTCTGTCAGCATCCTGATCGCTCACTGCAGTGATTCCTCTGCTCTTCCTCCACCGCAGTGCGTCCACCGCGACCTGGCTGCCAGAAACGTGCTGATCTGCGAGGGCAAGCTGGTGAAGATCTGCGACTTCGGTCTGGCCAGAGACATCATGCATGACTCCAACTACATCTCTAAAGGCAGCGTGAGTGAGGCAGCTCACAGACGACTCTACATTACATCCCGTCAGATCCATTCAGAATCCGTCTACTGCGGAAGTGAACCGCCTTTGCTGAGTGTGTATTTTCTAAAAAATCTCTTTTCTTTCATGTTCTTTCTGTGTTTCCAGACCTTCCTGCCCTTGAAGTGGATGGCACCAGAAAGCATTTTCCATAATTTGTACACCACTCTGAGCGATGTGTGGTCATATGGCATCCTGCTTTGGGAGATTTTCACACTGGGTTAGTTCAGACATGCACATGTTAAACACACACGCTCACACACTGAAGAGGCTATGAGCACAACACAGGAGCGATGTGTTCGCTCGCTGCGGGCAGTTTGTCTCATCTCTTAATGTGCTCTTCGCCAAACTGCTGCGGACGCTAGTTCTTTGTTTCAGTGATAAAAATATATGTGTCTAAAATGAAGCCTTGGCAAATTTGAAATTCCATGTCTGATGGAGAGAGCATACCAGCCTGTTTGAAGACTCGAACGAGGTCAAAATCTTATTAGCCACAGTCAAGCTTCAAAATCAGCATTTCCTTGCTCAGGGTATTGTGAGCTCTCTCTTTTTCTTTTTTTTTCTTTGAAAAACATGCTTCCCACGACTTTTTGCGACTATCACGATGACAAAAAATAAACAATTTTATTGCATATGCGGCACCGTTTGGATCGTTGGAGAACAAACACAATTCGGCCTCTGTGAGCGATCTCCAAGGCTTCTCTGTCTGGATCTGAACTTCACTGGACTTTATGGGTCCACGTTCTCGCAAATCTGGAGAAGAACAAGTTCTGTGTTACACAACCCAATGCGGTTTATGTACTTTGTCCTGTTCTAGTCGTTAAATAAAAAAATTTACGTAATATACTAAAATTTTGGGTTGAGACAGTGAAGTCCTGTCTGCATCACTTCCGATGATCAATTCTGCAGTGGATTGATTTTATACTGGATTTCCCGCCCTTTTCGTGACTTCCTAGATGTCCCATGAATCTCTAGTTGTTGAACAGTGTGAAATGCTTTCCACAGGAGGAACTCCGTACCCTGATTTGCCCATGAATGAACTCTTCTACAGCGCGCTGAAGAGAGGCTACCGGATGAGCAAACCCGCCCACGCCTCGGACGAAGTGTAAGCACCACGCTTTCATTTTCACCAGCTCTTTGTTTGTCAGAACAAGAGACGAACTTCCCCTCGTCTCTTATGCCACAGCTATGAGATCATGAAGAAATGCTGGGATGAGAAGTTTGAGAAGCGGCCCGAGTTCTCCCTGCTGGTCCACAGTGTGGGGAACATGCTGACGGACAGCTATAAAAAGGTAAACGAGAGCGAGAGTTCACCCGACGTCTCGTTCCACACTGCACCGATCACCACGCTGCCTCTTCTGCTCAGAAATACAGCCAAGTCAGCGACAACTTCCAGAAGAGCGACCACCCGGCGGTCGCTCGCACCAAGCCCCGGCTCTCCTCGCCCTTCCTGGTGGCCAACCCCTCGTTTGGCTCCCCTCCTCACGCCCCCCGCTCCTCCCCTCCGGACCCCTACAGCCAGAGCTCCAGGCCGCGGGACTTGAGGGGGGAGGCCGACACGCCGGACGCCATCGCCTCGTACAACGAGTACATCATCCCCATTCCTGACCCCAAGCCCGAGGAGGTCTTCACCGACGAGCCGTCAGAAAGTCCATCAAGGTAGAAGTGCTGCAGATGTTGAAAGGGAGGAATATGTATGAGGGGAACTGTGTTTTCCCCTCCGCACGCCCACTCGTCCAGATGTTGAGCTGAGACAATAGCTGGATTATGTCCACGTGTTTTTACAGCCTATATAAACACGCAAAGGCAAAAGATTTTCACTGAGAAATGAAGGTTTAACCGCTGACATTTTAGGGATCTTCAGTTAAATAAACTGAAGAGGTTTTTTTTATTTAATCTTAATTGTCATTATTCAGATGAAAATATTTTTTTTTCTTTCTTTTGTTTGTGTTTTTCTAGTTCAATAACCCGTTGTTTGGTTTAGGAGGGAATCCAACCTGTGCTTGGCAGTTCTCTCACATATCATGAGTAATATTAGAAATGTTAAATAACATGTGCCGATGCGGTTCGGGTTTTAGATCTTCCTCTTCCTCACTGAGAGAAAACACAGAAAGACTGTTTGTCCAGGATCACTGGATCATTTTCCGGCAAGTGGTTTTAAAACCAGCTCTGTTACTTAAGTTAGTCAACAAACACCTTCATAAATCTTCTAGAAAATTCACAGTTATTGGCTTAAACTGGATTATTGTTCATTAAGCTTATCAGATTTAGTGTTATTAGAAGATATTTATGCATTGTATTCTTTAAATGTATTTTAGCATTATTAACCTGCTGAAACCAAGAGGAGATGATGGACGATCTGAGTGAGCTGTGTCTTGTCGCCCCGTCGTCCCGCAGCTCTCTGGCCCTGGAGGAGGAGACGGACTCCATGTCTCAGGACACGGCCGACACCCTCCCGGAGGAGGACCGACTGGAGGAGAGCAGCGAGAGAGACGCCCTGCTGGGCTCCTCCGGGACGCCCGAGGTGGAGGACAGCTTCCTGTAGCCTCGCGGGGAGAACGGAGGAGAGAGAAGACAGCCCCGGTCTGGGGATGACGTGACTCGCCTGAAATGTAGCGGAATGAGACTGGCAATCTGTGTGTTTCCTCTCAAGAAGGGATGTTTTTACACGTGTAGCAGTTGTGAAGCATATCATTAAGTCTGATAGTCAGTTTTTGGAAGCTTGTCATAATTTAGATTGGTACTCACACTCCTACACACAAGTAGTGACGGAATCACTGTCATTTTGTAATTCTAGTGACAAATTTAAGAGATGTGTTCATTATAGGATACATTTAGCTTCTTTTTTGATTTAATTATAGATTCACAATTTATACCGTCCACAAGGATTAGTGAAAATATATTGATAGATCATTGAAGCGGGTGTGTTTTATCTGAAAAGGTAGCTTGTATCTTTTTATGTACATTATAACATGATTAGGAAAAGCAACAAGAAAAAAAAAACAATCAAGAACAAGTTCTGCATTTTGTGATAATCACTGACATTGTTTAAGAAATGTTCAGATATAGCTTGTTAAAGGTTGGAAATTGAATCTATTTTGCTTTTTTTGTTTCTTACCTTGAGCATAATTGTGTTCTCCCCCAGGTCCTGAAATGCAGACAGTTTCCTCATGCACTGTTTTAACGTGAGATGTATTCTCATTTTATTCTCATGGGCCATAATGTCAATGTTTTTTTTTTTTTGTGTGTGTTTCTAATGAGTTTCTTGAACTTTTAAATCCTTTTGTGTAGGCTCTGTTCATAGATCTGTGCCAGATTTGCACTTTATCTAGAAAGAAATATGTACTTCTTCATATTAAAGATCTCCAGTTGGGCCATGTGACGGATGTGAGGCTGTCTCAGCGCTCAGCACATCCCTTTTTCTGTGAAGACCGGTGACTCTCACAAGTGAAGATAGAAACTACAGCGTATCACTGCCTTGACACAAGATGGCACACATGAGTGCCTCTGGACAGACTCGTGCAGCTATTGTTGCCTGCAGACATGAAGGGCTAATTGTCCTCAACACCTCCCCTTCGCCGCCGCCTGTAAAAACAATGTTTTCAGTCTGTCGTTTTGCTTTGAATCACATTAATCCAGACGTTCTGCAATAACACGTAGTTTCACCTTTTAAAAGAACACCTTGTTATTCCCTGCAGCAGTTTGTTGCTCAGTGTAAAAATGCACAAAAATCACTGTATCACAAGCTATGGTACCAAAGCTCTTCTTAACGTTTACAAATGTATTTTTATATGTGTCATTTTATATGTTGTAAATGTGACAATAAATGTGTATTATCATAGTAAAAAGAGATGCCTGTGTGTGTTTTCTGATGACATCTTTCGTCGACTGTATAGAATATGTGTCCATTTTCTGATTTCGTTGTTTCTTCCGCTCAGTTTGCCGTCCAGTCGCGCTGTCAGCTGTGCGACTGTCGTCTCGCATTGTTTCCCCTGCAGCAGGACCGATGGACCGATTCGCCTCACCTCAGAGTGTCTCTGAGTATTGTGCCCCACTGTAGCAAATTGACACTGACTCATTAATTTGCTGAGCATGATACACTGATCCGCCTACCACACACACACACACACACACACACACACACACACAGCCCTCTCCTCCCTGCACCACTTGGTCCCTGAAAGTTTTCATGTTTGCGGTGTGACGTCTGTGGTGAAAAGACTGTAAACAAGCAGAGAGGAGAAGAGGGCAAAAGCAGCGCAGAAGGGGAAGAGGGACTCTGCTGTCAGCTGGATGCTCGGCGCTCTGTTCCCTGAGGAGGTTATTTATTTATTCCTGTGATCAGCTCAGGACATCTGCAGGTGAGTCATTTCAACCCACACCTGATACGATGCGACATGTCAGCAGTATTTTAATATGTTTCATGTTGATAGGTGCATCAAATGCTTTGAAAATCACACATCTGAGGAAACTGGTGGACTTTTGTAACTTTTCCCATCAGTGATGTCTAAACTTCTTTTTTTTTAACATGTAATGTGTATTTTGGAGCGTATGTCATAACCAAACAAACTGTGAATTGCAATTTAGATATTTTCGTTTTCTTTCACTTTTAGTAAAAATGTTTTGTTTCTCAAAGGATTTCAGAATTTCATCCCTACGCTTAAGATATTGGAGACAAATGTACTGACTGGTCAGAAAAGAGAAGTAAAGGAGCAGACAGAGGGATAACTCATCATCTGAGGATGTATTTTTGTCTTCTCTTTTTTTCTCGAACACATTCAAATCAAAGAGTGTAGTGAGCAGCGCGCTTCAGGCTGCAGGTCTGTGAGTGGATCCGGGATGCAGTCCTACTTCACACTGCTGCTGGGCTTCGTGGCCTCCTCTGCATCAGGTAGGCTTCACACACACTGCAACCTCAACACCTGCCAGGATGTTTCTCTTTGATTTTTTTTTTTTTTTCCATTTGCTTGAGAGTATAAACATTTGGCATTAAATGGTATGAAGGAGAGATAAATCCAGCTTTAGTTAATTGATTCTTTTATAAGGAGTGTCACTGATTTCTAACTGTGAAACATTAATAACATGAATAATGTGAAACATAAATCTATGTTTATTATGTTTTTAATCCTTTTTCTTAGAGTCATGCTGTTTTGCCCAGACTGTGTCTGATGAGCAGCGTTTTGGCCCGAGCATCATGGGGTTCATTCTTGTGATATTTCTCTATATGGCTGTTTTTTTTTTTTTCCTGCCCACTTTAAAGCTGCTCTGACCATCGCATATATCACCCATCAGACACGAAATTACAATTTCACATATTTGCATTTGAAAACATAAAAGCGTGTTTGGTTTGGGTTAATTATGGCTGAATGAATTAGCTTTGCTTTCCGGTGGCTTAATGCTGACACATAATCGGCGCCATTGTGAGGCTGGGACAGGAGTTTATTTTCATATTTGAGGACTTTGGTGAGAACAATTGTGGCTGGTTATGCCAGTGGGAGCAAAACGCTGACTGCTCCGAAATATTTTCGTTTCTCCGAGTGATAAATAACTGTCATGAATCGAAAATAATGCTGAATATAGAATCTCAGTTCTGCTTCGAAGGTCAAACAGCATCTAAACACAAGCAGAAACTTTGATAACCTTCATGGAAAGTGCTAAGATTTCACTAAAAGGGGGAAGGTTCTGCATTGCTGCATTTTTTACAGCCTGAGTTCACATAAATCTTCCCTTGTCAATAAAATAAGCAGAGAATAATGGTTTTTTTTTTATTATTTTATTTAAATAATTTGCTTCATCATTCCCTCAGGGCTAAAGTCTAAAGGGATTAAAGAAAAACTAGTATTTCCACATTCTGTTCAAGTTCTATCTGACAGATTGGCTTTTGACACCTAAGTCTAAATAAATATTGTAACTGTGACTAATTCGCTGCTTTACATTTTGCCTGTTTTTGTTTGCAGTCTTAAGCGAGACATGTTGTGAGAGAAGTGACAAACTAACAAACTGTCACAAAGCAGAAGTGACAAAGTGCTGATCTTGATTGGGATTCTTCACAGCGCGTTTAGTGAATTTGTAACCTGTGGATCAGGAGTTACACTCGGCTCTTCGGTTGATCATAGCAGCTGAAACTGGGGTCAAATAATGTGAAAAAAATAAATTCAATTAAAGTTAAAACAAAAAAGGTGGAAAAACTAAAACATCAGGAATGACTATAAAGATAAAATTTGACAAAAGGTTTCTCAAAGTTTGTCAAATGTAAAAATAACCAGAATGTCCAAAGAGTCAAAACCACTTCAAGAGCTAATTAGAAACGCTAAAAATCACCCCAAACAGCACAAAAGATGCCGAAAAAGAACTTAAAACTGCGAAAGTGGCTAAAAGCACCTAATAAAGCTAAACCATGAGAAAATGTAAAACAAAAAAATGGACAAAATGTTTTAGAGAGTCAAACTAAACAGCTGAAATAAAACCATTGAAATTCCTCAAAACTGCTAAAAGAGCTAAAATGAAAAACTTAAACAGCAAAGGTCAAAGTCAAAACAAGGAAATGGAAAACACACTTATGATCGGGTAATATCGCTTAAAGACTGAATCCCCCAAAACAACTTACCGTAAGTATGGTAGAAAGCTTTGAAACTATGAAGAGATTTAATGAAACACATTTCAAGTTGTAGTTCTGACATTTTTATTTTTACTTACGAGCCGCGTCTCCTCATTTTAAAGATTTAACATGTTTTGTAGCTCAGATGAATATGATTTGGTGGACAGTTGCATAAATGTCATAAATGCTGCAGACACGTGTATGAAAATAACCTTCTGAAAAAAATGTGACTCATACGATGAACCGTGGAAATGAAACGGAAACTGTTGAACAGGCAAAGAAAAATACTCACAGAAAGCAGCACAGTGACAACAAAGAAATATGTATTTTCAATTAATGAATCCTGAACACAGATTTGAGTCCCTCCCCACACTGTGTGTCTTTTTCTCTCCTTCTGTCCTCGAACCCCAAAGCCAGCAGCAGAAAGCTCTGCAGGTTTCTCTTAAAGGGAATTTTTCCTTTCTGCTCGTGTGGAATTGTTTGGTTTTCTGTAAAGATGCCTTGAAATGTCTGTGTTGCATTTGGCAGCTCTATGCAAATAAAACTGAATAGAGCTGAATAAATGAGGGTGTAAATCGTGTTCTCTTTCCTCCTCAGTGGAATGGAGGTATCCGGTGATCAAGATGAACTCCGAGGTGGTGGTGGGCTCGGAGGTGGTGGTTAACGCCGGGAGCCCTCTGGACCTGAAGTGTGAGGGCGACGGGCCTGTGGACTGGCAGACCAGGCTGCCCAAACACAGACGCTTCGTTTCTAAAGGCGGCGGGAACGTCCGCACTCTGAAGGTGAAACGACCCTCCGCCGAGTTCACCTGGACGTACAAGTGTTTTTACACCGACGGCCCGCAGCACCTGACCTCCGCGGTGCACGTCTACGTGAAGGGTGAGCGGATGCAGGAGAGTCGTCCAGAGGAGGCTCTGGAAAAGTTTGAGTGTTTATTACGATTTCTTCCACACAAATCTGACATGACAGCGTTTTTTTTTTGCAGACCCAAATCGCCTGTTCTGGACGGACAGCACCGCCCTGCTGGTGGTGACGAAGGAAGGTAACGACTACCTGCTGCCTTGCCTCCTGACCGACCCGGCGGCCACAGACCTCAACCTCCGCATGGACAACGGCACCTCCGTGCCGCCGGGGATGAACTTCACCGTGTCCAGGCACCGCGGGATTCTGGTCCACGGCCTCCACCACAGCTTCAACGCCGACTACGTCTGCACGGCCAGACTGAACGGCGTGGAGAGAAGCTCCAAGGCCTTCTCCATCAACGTCATTCAGAGTGAGAGCGCAGGGCTGATGGAAAGTAGCCAAGGATCCGCCTCTGCTCTGACGCATTCCTGCGTGTTTTCACTTTGGTTTAGGGCTTTGGTTTCCTCCGTACGTCTTCTTGGACACAGACGAGTACGTGCGCATTGTTGGAGAGGAGCTGAAGATTCGCTGCAGAACGCACAATCCGAACTTCAACTACAACGTCACCTGGAAATACATGACGAAGACGGTCCGTCGAAGGACTCCTTTGACGCTCGGGCTGCCCTCAGCGATCATTATTTCAAGTAGGATTCTCGTTCTGCTGTCTTTAGAAGCCGACAATAGAGGAAACGGCTCACTCCAATGGAGAAAACAGGCTGGACATCGTGAGCATCCTCACCATCTCCGCTGTGGACCTCGCTGACACTGGAAACATCTCCTGCATCGGGACCAATGAGGCTGGTATGAACAGTTCAACCACGTACCTGATCGTTGTGGGTAAGTCACCAGGAGGCAAAATCCTCCAGCCTGCATTGGTTGATGGCTAAAGGTTTAACACATTGATCACTGTCGAACTGAAAGCGTCTCTTTGCTGGTCCTTGTTTTGAAGACAAGCCCTACATCCGGCTGTCGCCCCAGCTGTCCCCCAAGCTGGCTCACAAGGGTCTTTCACTGGAGGTGAATGAAGGAGAGGATCTGGAGCTCAACGTGCTCATTGAGGCGTATCCCTGCATCACAGAGCATCAGTGGCACACCCCGACGTCTCCCAACACGTCCACGCAGGAGCAGAAGTTCATCCGGTACAACAACAGGTACACCGACAATAACGACAATAACAATAACGTAGTTAGGAGTACCGGCACTACAGTTCAAACGGTCCAAATATAAAGTGCACTACAGGAAAGGGAAGTTAACAAAAGCTGTTTTCTGCATTTTGCAAAAAAAAAAAAAAAAAAAAAAAAAAAAAGTTTGACGGGGAACACGGAGGTCATCATATTCCTCCGGTCATGAAACTGCTTTAAGGAAGAGAATAGTGTCCTCTTTTCAAGATGTTGACGCGCTCAGCAGTGATGCATAGAGTCTGTCTGTATCGAGGCCGCAGAATTAGTCACATCTGGTTTGGTAGACATTCCTCTTTTTCTATGTTTAAAGATGCCACTACCCCCCCCCCCCCCCCCCCCCCCCCCCCCCCCCCCCCCACCACCGCCATCTTTACAGATATCACGCCACACTGCTGCTGAAGAGAATGAACATTCAGGAGCAGGGCCAGTACACCTTCTATGCCCGGAGTAACCTGGTCAATGCGTCCATCACCTTTCAAGTCCAGATGTATCGTAAGTGGCACCAGGACCGCTGCTGAAAGCTGCTTGTGCATGCTGTGAAGAACAAAGTTGCTTTAGAGCCCGGTGATCTGATGAGTGGTTGTTTCTCCTTCCGGGTAACGGCAGAGCGACCCGTTGCCGTGGTGAGGTGGGAGAACGTAACCACACTGACCTGCACCTCTTTCGGTTATCCCGCTCCCAGAATAATCTGGTATCAGTGTTTCGGGATACGACCCACGTGAGTGAGAGCGGACGTCTTTAGCAAGGAAGTTTTATAGCCGGGGTCTGTTTTTTGTAACTTTTCTGAAATGTGTGTGTGTGTTACGGTGAGGCAGGTGCAATGAAAACACCACTGGGCTCCAGCTGGCCATCCCCCTCCAGGCTCCCACCGTGGAGGTGCAGAGGGAGGAGTACGGGGCGGTGGGAGTGGAGAGCGTCCTCACCGTGGGACCCTCCAGCCGCAGGATGACAGTTGAGTGTGTTGCCTTCAATGTGGCAGGAATGAGCAGAGACACTTTTGCCTTGGAAGCTGCCGGTGAGCATTTGAACTTCAGGCTGACCTCTTAGATCCTCGTGTTTCTCTTGTCCATGAACTTGCTGGCATTGTGCAAACTACGGATCAAAAATTCACACCAGCAAACCTCCGCATGTGCCACATTGTTTGTTTGGAAACCGTACAATAGCTGTGCTCTTTTTTCAACTGGACAGACACATTCTTCACGTCCACACTGACTGCAGCGGCGGGGATTCTGGCCATCCTCCTCGCACTGCTGGTGTTTCTTTTATACAAATATAAGCAGGTAATGATACAAATCAGACAATGTGGAAAGAAAACCCCAAGACATGTCAATATCTAAAGCCTTAAAGTGTCTTTTTTGTTTGTTTTTCCCCTTCAGAAACCCAGGTATGAGATCCGATGGAAGATCATTGAAGCGAGAGAGGGAAACAACTACACCTTCATCGATCCCACTCAGCTGCCCTACAATGAGAAGTGGGAGTTCCCTCGAGATAAGCTCAAACTAGGTCTGCAACATAAGTTACCAGGCGCAGTAACCGCTCCTAAATATTTGAGGAGTATATTTAGATCCAGGATTTTACAGAGAATCTAAAGCCACGCTGAGAACGTGTTGTCCGTGTTTCGTTTCCCTTCAGGGAAGATCCTGGGTGCAGGTGCGTTTGGAAAGGTGGTGGAGGCCACAGCCTACGGTCTGGGAAAGGAGGACAATGTGATGCGTGTGGCGGTGAAGATGCTAAAAGGTTTGTACAAACAAAGATAATGATCGCTCACTCAAGCAAATCACAATGAAAGAAAGAGTCAAGAAAAGGTAACTGACTGTATGGTGATCGTCTGTTGCGTTTCAACAGCCAGCGCTCATTCAGATGAGAGGGAGGCTCTCATGTCTGAGCTGAAGATCATGAGCCACCTGGGTCAACATAAGAACATTGTCAATCTCCTGGGAGCCTGCACCTACGGAGGTCAGACAGCGAAAAACTGTCAAACTTCTGTTTTCTTTCAAGTCGTTTGTCTCCAGACACATACTCTGTCTGCGAGAGCTCAGGGCGGACTGCGTTCTCCCTGCAGGGCCGGTGCTGGTGATCACCGAGTACTGCAGCCTGGGTGACCTCCTCAACTTCCTTCGCCAGAAAGCAGAGACGTTTGTCAACTTTGTCATGAATATTCCTGACATTCCGGAGAACGACTACAAGAACATCTGCGCTCAGAAGCGGTTCATTCGCAGGTACATCAGCAAACATGCAGCTTTATGAACGAAACGGGGGCTGCTTATAAAACGAATGTTAACTGTTTGTATTCATCTCTCCTTGCTGTAACAGTGACAGTGGGATCTCCAGCACATCCTCCAGCAGTTACTTAGAGATGAGACCAAGTCAAATGCCAGATATGGAAACATCAAACGCCTTGAACCAATCTCCTGGTAAGAAGTAAACACTGGCAGCGCGATATTTAAAGGAACAAGAAGAAGAAATGATTAGCATTTTTATTTTCTGCATGTGGCCGTGTCTTTATTTTAGACCTGGTGTGTGAGGAGACTGGAGACTGGCCTCTGGATATTGATGACCTCCTGAGGTTTTCATTTCAAGTTGCTCAAGGCCTTGATTTTCTGGCTACTAAAAATGTGAGTAACCGAACCACTGGCCCAAAGAATCGAAAATAAAAACAGCAAGAAAACAACAAGAAATTGCGTGCAGAAATTAATTAAAAAAAGACACCAACTGTCATATAAAATATATGTGTGTGTGTGTGTGTGTGTGTGTGTGTGTGTGTGTGTGTGTGTGTGTGTGCAGTGTATTCACAGAGACGTCGCAGCTCGAAATGTCCTGCTGACCAACCAAAGGGAGGCAAAGATCTGTGATTTCGGCCTGGCGCGAGACATCATGAACGACTCCAACTACGTGGTTAAAGGCAATGTGAGCGCCTCAGTGGAGCAAGCTGTTAATCTGACGACACCGGCGATAGATTGATTCTTTTCTCAATCTATATTTTGCTCTTTCCTGTGCGTACGTGAAGGCTCGCCTGCCCGTGAAGTGGATGGCCCCGGAGAGCATCTTCGACTGCGTCTACACCGTCCAGAGTGACGTCTGGTCCTACGGCATCCTCCTGTGGGAAATCTTCTCTTTAGGTCAGTGCTGTGAAAGTCACCAAACATTTATATGTGATTTCTGTTTACAAATTATGTTTTCATAAAAGTAAAGGAGCTTCTTTAAAGGAAGGTGATATCTCGCTCAATTAGCACTGTGTTACTGTGGCGTTGCTGTGTGACATTAGCTGTGAACACTGTGAGAATCAGTTTAATTCAGGATTTACTCATTAATCTCAGCTGAAGATACATACTGGTACATTACCTGAAGGATGATCGTCTTTAAACAGGCTGTGATCAATTCCTGACTGATTAATGAACTCATTACAAGAAGCATCAGTAACAAATCTATAAACAAACAGACAGCAGCAGACGGGGAAACTGTTTAAATAGACATGATCCCTGTGCTGATGTCTCAGGTCGTTCTCAGATAAAACCTGGAGGGGATGTGAAACCGAAGAGCAAAGAAATCATATAGGCCCCAAATAGGCCCCTATAGTCCTATTCATACTGGACTTTTAAAGACAGTGAGTCATGTTGTTTATAAAACCAAGCTGAAGACACATTTGTTCATTGTTTCATTTGACTCTGAAAATAAAATTTTCATGTGTTTGATCTGTTCTAGAGTATAGAGAACTCAAATAGACACTCAGCTGAAAGGTGTATTTTCCAACTGGGCTACAAAAACAACAAAAAACAACACACTCTCTTCAATGGTTCGTCTGTTCGTTATTGCTCGCAGCGAAAAGCTAGCAAGACTTTAAAGAAAGTCACAGTCGTCTTCTGAGATACAGTCATTTTGAACATGACGGCTTAATGTGAGCGGAGTCAGAGAGAGACAGCGGCTGCTTCACTCGACGACTGTCTTCATTCAAGACAGGAGTGATTAATAAATGTAACTGCATGGATAAAATAATGAGTAAAATCAGGTGCGTTATGTTACTTTCAAAAATAAAAGCATACCCCCCAGCACTGGTCAGATCACATATTCATGAAATCTGTAGACAGCTGCATGTTTTTCTTTCACGACTGGCTCCGCTGACAGCATGTCGTTGTCTGCCAGGTAAGAGCCCGTACCCCAGCATTTCCGTGGACTCCAGATTCTACAAGATGGTGAAGCACGGCTACCAGATGGCCCAACCGGACTTCGCCCCACCTGAGATGTGAGACATCCGTTTTTCTGTCCGTCTGACTGCTGTGCTGCGTTCAGAGTCACCTGGTTGTCCAGTTAATTGAAGTCATTACAGCTGTATAATGATGGTCGATCGTTAACATCAGACAGTTGAAACTCGCCAAACAAAGAACCTTTTCTCCTCCGGCGGTATTTAAGATCTGAATTAACCGACACACGAGGTGACTTCATGAAGCACCTCCATTATCACTGATTTTTTTTTTTATTTTTCTTGCTCTGGGTTATCTTCCGACTCCATACTCATAACTAAACAAGCCTACACAACTTAACAAGGAATGAGAAAATAAAGGGAGCGTTATTCCCAGCCCTCTCCGACGGCCCGGACATCTGTGTGCCGATTAGGCGTGGCTGTCACACCACCCGGAATAACTGCACTGTGGAAATGGCCGGGGCTGAATCTGAGTCAGGGCCCAATCATCTGTTGTTGTGCTCTGAGTCAAGCCTCCGTTCTGCCTGTTAGCCACATGATCTCCGAGCCAGGACGCCATGTAACTGCTATTTCATGGCGGCCAAATGAAACTGGAGGGGCAGGGCCTGTTATGAACGGGTTTCTCTTCTCCAAGTGCGTCATCGCGCGCCATAAGCCTCTTCTTACTTGTCCAGTTTGGACCGAAATACCATCTTTACTTTTATATAATGTTCGACCATGAAGGAACATGGTTCCAGAAATAAACCCCTAAAAGATGTCTGCTCTCTGAGTCGGTCCCGCTTGTCTTTCAGCTACTCGATCATGAAGATGTGCTGGAATCTGGAGCCGACCATGCGCCCGACGTTTAGCAAAATCACCCAGATGATAGGGAGGCTGCTGGTGGAGCAGCCAGAGCCGGAGCAGGTGAGTGTGGCGGATCCGGCCCTCTTCCATCAGGACCGCTCCAGAAACAACGCATGTGATGAACCAGACAGAAATGCCCTCAGGGAGCGATGGTGTCTTGTACTTTCACGGAGACAACAGATTTAGCTTCGCTTTCAATCAATTACATTCACTGTTTCTTCTTGTTTTTTTCAGTTTAACAAATTTTGGGTTTTGCTTCCCAAAGAGATGCGATCTGTTTTCAGCACTAATATATAAAATACTGCTTTCAGTACACATCTCCAGCATCCATACAGATGAGCTGAATATATATATATTTTGAAAGTTTTCTCACATCCAGTCTCACCATGTGGCCGATGCTTCTCCACAGCTAATCTACCAGAATGTGGAGCAGCAGCAGGTCACAGAGGGTGAGGAGTGTGACGAGCCCAAATGCTGTGACGGCCCCTGTGACCGGTCTTGTGACCATGTGGAAGAGGAGCAGCCTCTCATGAAGACCAACAACTACCAGTTCTGTTGAAAAAGTCCTCTGCGCCAGTCAATCGATGGATCCACCGCTCGTCAACAGGCACCAGCAGACTGGGATCGGCAGCGGTTCAGCGGGGAGCCGAGTGTCACATCTTGTTCCATGAGCAGGAGAGTCGCCCTCTCAGCACTTCTTTTTTCTTTTCTTTTTTTTTTTTCTTTTTTTTTTGCCTGTTGCTCTCCAGACAGACGAGCAGCTGTAGCGAGCATGTGACTCCTGTCCCTGCAGACCGTGACTAGAAAATGCCATGTCTAACAGCGCCTGCAGTCATGAAAGGAGGAAACATGTCAGGAAAGCACACCAGCCCTCTGAGCTGTACCTTTCCCTGATCATTACTCCCTGACAGACTGTTCATCTCCCATGTACTCAAGGTATAATCTGTAAGCTTAACCAAAGAAGAATCTTCTTTTCTTTTGTTTTGTTTTTTTTTTTTTGCGTGTACTTAGTTATCTTTGTTTGTGTTTACTGTTTGTTTTTTTAAATTACTGCCTCATGAATGTTTCCTATTCCATGTAGTTGAAACTCCGTTCTGTCAGCTGGTTTGCTTCCTTGTCATCCGTTTGTCGCATGTGAGGTTTTCTCAGAGCAAGTCACAAACACTGGACATAAACTCCTAACTGGGGCTCTGTTTATCCTTTCAATCTGCGTCCTGATAACCAAATGTAAAATGTTCTTTTCGTTGATTTAAACGTGAAGCCACAGCGGAGGAGGCGAAGAATGGCGGGCTTGTTTTGCCTCCCCGGGCGCTGCTCGCGGCCGTTCTTCTTGTGACACACTGGAGTGGCCGTCCGTCGGTCACAGCATGTGATTGTTCCACTTCGATTCAATTAATTTTGCCAGTGTGATTTAGGAGCAGGGAGATCTGTGGCTCCATCAGGGATCAGATAAATCATGTTTTCATGTCTGACAATGTGAAAGTTGAAGTGTTTGTGGCACCATTTCTTCCTCTCTTCCTTCCATTTAGAGCTCGATGAGTGTTCGTATGCAAGCTTGCCCCAGTATCAGCGTGTAGCAGTCAGCCTCCACTGCCAACTCCATGAAGACTTTCCAGCTACATATAAGCTACAAGAGCGATACAGACTGCAGCATTTGTGTGGCGTCAGGTGTTTCACGTGTGCTTGAGCCTGAATGAAACACAAGTGGGATGTCTCATATTGTACATATCTCATAAATCAAGAAGTATCTTTATTTTCGCTGAAATGTCGTAGAGTGGATAGTAGCACATCCACCTTCCATATATCGAGTGTTTTTTTTTTTTGTTTTGTTTTTTGTTTTTGTTCAAATGAGACAATCAGTGCAAATGCTGTAGATTAAATCACTGAAAATTGTGTTGAATAAAGCTTTACCACTGAAGTTCCAGACAATCAAAGGCTTTTTTTTTTTTTAAACTAATTCTCTTTTTTTTCATCTCATGGTGCTCATTGAGTGTGTGTGGCCCTTAAATTAACTTCTCTTCACTTCTTGTTTTCTGTGGGTAGCATCCAGTCTGCATTTCCTCCTGAACGTTTCCCACAGTTATCTGTCGGCGTTGCACAACTCCGAAATCTTGGGAGGGAAGTGTTAACGCTGTGGCCGATACTGTCTGTTCGCTTTTCTTTCTTCTTTGTGTGATTTCAGCAGAAAGTCCTCTGTCTGTCTGGAGTGTGGCTCGGGCTTGTTTTCATGCCGGTACGAACCGTGTGTACGTTCGAATCTCTCCCCATCGGCTAAAAGCACAGACTGAACAACACGAGCTTCCCCTTTCTGTCGATATCAGCTGCACTGAAACACCTTCACGTTAATTTCTCCTGCTCATTATGTTGTATTGGAAAAAAAAAAAAAAATCACATTTAATCAGATTAATATTAGAACAGTTCAGCTGTGTTTGGTAAACTGGATAAATTAGATTCATTTACGAGAATCAGCTACTAAATACTTTAAGAAAACATAAATACATTAGGAGAAGATTGTTTTCTTTAATTAATTCTCAATTACACAAACAAAATACGGCATCCCATGTTGTCCAGTGTTGTTAAAAAGTAAGCGAAGCTGTTTCAAATTCCTTTAAATCATCAAAATGACTCCTCTTTTGTAAGAAGTCTTTACACAGCCAGTCCTTCATAGTAACTCAAGAACATTTTCAAAGTTATTCAACAGTCGTTTCACACATTTTTACACACAGAGCTGAAGTGGAATGTTTCACATCTTTAAAGTCAGGAGACACGAAAAACAGTTCAGCTTTCTAAAGATATTGCAATAATTTTTAAATGTCAACTGAGTGAAAAAAAAGCGTCTGATTAATGCGAGCACAGACAAATCTCTGTATTCTCTCTTTTTTTTGTTGTTGCATCATTGGAGTTTTAGTTGCTTCACAGACCAAAGTCAGGTTTGATTCTTCGAGCTGGAAACTTCTGGTCTGAAGTTTGCATCTTCTCCCTGTGCTTGCAGGGATTCTCCTGGACTGAAGCGTAACCTGTAAAGTGAATATACTGAAGATGATCACGATCGCATGTTTTTTTTTCTGCATTGGCTCCGAGACAGCCTGGTTAATGTTTAACAACCCATCCTTCATTTGGCGTTTCCTCACTCATAGTTGGAAAAAGCAGAAATGGATGAATAAAACTGAGTAAACAAAATGTTTTTCACCGGAAGAGAAGATTTGGATCATTTTTCACGAACTCCACTGAGCGACCAGCTCTGCTCCTCGGCGCAGGATCCTGAACGATGTGGCACCATTAGAAATGGAAACAAAGTCTTTTCAGTGGCATAAAGTTTATTTTCAGAAAGCAATGTTATAACAAAGCAAATTTACCGAAGGCAAACTTTGTTCATTTGTGTAGTTTCCATTTACACAACTGTTGTGACCTTTGACCAACAAGAAAGTTGCAAATGTCTTTACTCACAACAAAGAGCGGGCAGATTGCTGTCAGCTGCTTTCTCAAAGTGGACGGGTTCACGTCAGGTCAGACACCTGACTGAGTCTTTGTTTTCATCAGTTTCCCTCAACTGGGGGGAGCCCAAAGGCCACAAGCTAAGGTCCGATATCACAATATGATATACAGTACGGCTTACACACTCCGTCATCACATGGCTAAAAGGAAATGTCAGTAATAAAGGCAGCAAGTGACATAAAGATCCATGGTTAAATACTGGCATTAGGAGCTTATAGTAAGAAATCAATCATTCTTTCAGTCACTGGAACATAAAGGTGCAGCCCTCTAGTGTGTCTCACTCTCATATGTTCTTTCAGAGTATTTTTTTTTTCACTCATGACATCTTAATGGCATAAAATACATTCAGTCATTTCAGAGTTAAGATTCGGTCTCCATTCTCTCCATGTTACTCTTATTCTCACTTATATTAAAAAAAAAGACTGTTAAAAGTTTCTTTCCTCTGTTGGTTGTAGGAGATAAAAACACTCGCTCCTTTAGATTCCTTCAGTCAACATTTAACACTTGGCACGATTCTCCACAGCTACAAACAGTTCACGTTTCTTAAAATTCAGTCCATCTCAGACACATTTAGGTTGCGTCCGCTACAGACACGTCACACTGAATGAACAGTGAATAAAAACAGTGAAACACTCGTCCGGTGTGAGTGCGTCTTCGTCACTCCGCTGATATCAACCGTTGTCGGGCAGGACGACCTCGTACGTCTCCACCCCGTCCTGCTTCGCCGGTGCCTCCGGGCCGCTCCCCTCGTCGTCGCCCTTCTCCGTTTTGATCTGAGCCACGCCCAGCCGGTACAGAGCGTCCCGGATCACCACCTCCCCGGGCTGGCAGGCCTTCACCACCTGGCTGATCTGCTGACTCACGATGTCTCTGCTGCTGAGGAAATCCACCAGGCGGTTGTAGAGGTAATAATAGGCCGTGTTGTTGAAGACCATGGCTTGTCCCCCGGCGCCGTCCTCCGTTTCGCCGTCCTTGGACGCGTCGGTCGTTTCTTTCTCCCCGCCCTCCGTCCCCAGCTCGGCCACCAGGCCGACGTAGGGCTCCAGGTCTCTGCACAGCTCCATGGAGTGGTGCTCCGGACCAGCGGGCCGCCGGGCCGCCGGGGGCCGAACCAGCCAGCAGGAGGGCGATCTGGTGATGGGGTGAACCTGCTGGTTCTCCGCCGCCAAGGACAGGTCCACCCTGTACGGCTGCTCCTGCAGCTCGTCGCATGAAACGAGCTAAAGAGGAACAATGGGGCTTAATCTGAGGCATGTGACAAAAATAAAAAACACGGTTTTACATGTTTCACACGAAATAAATCTCAAATGAAACCTTTAAAAAGGGATTAATAAAAGATAAGATCCTAATTATTTTCCCTCAAACGAGAATTTATGGAGCAATTATCTTTGAAAATATCCACAAATTACCTAGTTTTATTTATTTGCAGCATCATGTGTTTAAATCAAAATGAATCTTCTCTCTTCGTCTACAGACTTTCTCTTCAGATAACAACAAACACAAATCCAGAGGATTGTGTTAGAGCAGCAGAAGTGGAGGCGATGCACCAATTAGGCCGACTCACTCTCACAGAGAAGGCAAATCTGCTCGACCACGAGTGAGACGCGTAACGAATAAAGAAAGAGAAACTCTGTGTGCCTCGCTGCGAAATGAGATTAGAGTCGCCCACCTCTGGCTTCTCGAAGGGGTCAGAGAAGCAGCCCTGGTTCCTGCCCCACATCTGGGCTGCCAGCTGCGGATACTGCATGTCGGCGCACAGTGCCACCTGACGGGGGCAGTCGCACACGTAGACCGGAGGCCAGTAGCGGGAGGACAGCAGCAGGTCCACGTGGTCTCGGGCCGTCTCGCCTCTCACCAAATACTTGGAGGAACACACCACCTGGAGAAGGGAGGACCGTAGTCTATTTGGCTTTGTATTTTTTTTATGTTATTTTTTTTTCAAAAACTGCCCTAATACACACTGATGAACGTAACAGTCAAAGTTCTTCTACCTTATGGGGGCAGACCTTGGACAGCTTGCCGGCAGTGAGGTGTTCGGGGGGTTGTGGCGCGGTGGAGAGGCCGCTATGAACGAGTGTGTAGAAAGAGATCAAAGAGGCCAGCAGCTCGGCCTGACCCAGAGGGAGACAGAGAGAAAGGATTCATCAACATGGGACCTTTGTATCAACTAAATCAAAGCTCACACGTAAAGCATCCTCCAAAGAAAAAAAAAAAAAAAATCCCCAGGAAAATGGGGGTGAATAAAATACAAGAGTTCGTTTGTGTTTGCAGCACATCTCCCGTTCCCCAGGCCTCATGGACACACACCTTGGTGGAGCCCGGGCTGACGGTCGCTCCGCAGCGGTCCAGGATGTTTCTCAACTCGTCCTCGGTGTGATCTTCCATCTGGTTGAGCCTCAGTTCGCCGTCGTGAACGAGACGAACCAGAACCGACGGTTCTCCTGGAGGAGAAAGGTTTTCATTACTCAGCGAATATCAAAGGCGTGCTGCTGTTTCCATCTTCACGGTGTGATCGTGCACCGTCTTTCTAACACACAAAACCAGGTGTTTTGTTCGAGCGAACGCGCACCTGAACCCTGCTGAGTCTGTGGCAGGACCTTGTCCTTCTCCGTGTTGATCACCACGGGGCTTCTCATCAGAGGGGGGGTGAAGGGAGCGATGATGGAGGCGTCCACCCGTGTGATGGGGATGTCCGCGGGAAACGCCGCTTGCTCGATGGCCTCGCTCTCCATGGTCAGCCAGAAGTCGTCCACGTGCACCTCGTCGGGGACGGGCGCCTCAGGCCAGGTGAACTGCGGAGGCGTCACAGAGGAGGGACGTCGTCATCGAACTGCGGCTGCAGCAGCGTTTAGGAGGAAGCAGGCAAATCAGCAAATCACCTCCACGTTTTTGAGCTCCAGCACGTTCTTGGTGTGCCGCTGAGCGATCTCCACTTTCGGGGCGACGCCGCAAACGCCGCAGATCATGTCGTTGTAATCTCGCACCGTCAGACATTCGAAGGCCCAGTAGCCACTCAGCAGCAGCTCCTGAACTTGAGATGATTCATCTGGACTCAGAGAATGGACTGATGCAAAAAGACAAAGCAAAGATCAGAAGAGAGAAATCACCCTGTGACAGATATGTCTCATTTGAAATGCCAGACGCCACACGGAGAACGCATTTCCAGTCACACTCACCAGGATGACTGGGGGCGTGGTCGAGCACAGTCCCGACCGCCTGAGAGGGCGACTGGCCCAGTCTGATGCCGGCCCTGATCTTCAGGAACAGGTCAATGCTCACGAGCAGTCTGTTCCCGATGTTGAACAAACCTTCAGAGAGTCAGTGAGTAGATTCACAGAAATATTAAAAAACAGGTCAAACCACAGCTGGACAAGGAAGACACAATCTGTTCTGGGTCACACCGAGTTTTACAGCTACTATGCTCGACATCCTGATTATCAGAATCTCTAATCTGACAATATTCAGCGTTCTCAGAAAAACTTCTGGAACATTTTGAAAATAAGTGGAGTAAATAAAGAGGAAGTCTTGGGAAAAAGCACCATGTTCTGGAGTCTTTGATGAAATAATAGCTGTGATGCCCCCTTTTGATCAATCACGGTAAAACAGCAAAAGTAGTTTAAGAGAAGTATATCCTTATTCTTCTATTCAAGGATTTAACAAATGAATATTATCATTACTTGTAATTAAGCAAAGTGTAGAGGACATAATGCTGTCAGTAAAAACTCTTTGTGGACACGTATCTATTAGGTTTACCTGGATGCAGGTCGGTGAAGCTGTGCAGAGCCAGACACTGAACGTTGAGGCACACTTTGAGCTGCAGAGACGCTGTCTGCATCAGGGTTTCAGTGAGCAGCCAGCAGTCCTCCTGTCCTGCCACAGTACTGCAACAAACACACACAGATCAGGGAAAACAGACCACCACACGGTACACACACTAAAATTGGGAGTAAGATAAGTAACAATGCAGCCGAATGAACCAGAACCAGCAGAGGCCCAAAACAAAACGAAGCGACCTTCCTCCTCTCACCTCTGGCTGCCTTTAAAGAGAGGGTAGTTGCACAGAGCGCAGTGAGTCGCTGCCGATTCGTAGAACTGAGGCCAGCCAGACTCAACGAGCGTCTCGGTCTCGTTGCCGCCGTCCTCCTGCTGCTGGTCGCTCCGTTGGAACAGGACGATCTGAAGACGGTTGAGCTCCTGAATGAGCGTTAATGTTTCCTGCAGCTCGGTGTCGCTCTCAGGAATCTGCAGGGAGCTGCGCAGGAGCTGCAGAGTGCTCTGGCGCTGGATCTCCTTCTGAGCGGGACTCAGGGCCTGGTATGGATCCAGCAACGACTCGGACTGAGGAAGGAAAGGCAAACATGCACTTTTACACATTCACACATGTTTATGGAACAGCTTGGGGGTAGCAGTTAATAATTAAAAACCATATAAATTAAAAATGTGGAAATATGAGGGGTTTTTTTAAGAGAGATGCAGCATATCAAAACATTTCTTACAGTATTTTAAATAGAAACATTAAGATATTTACAATAAGTAAGTAAAACACAGCTCTTTGATTATAATGTTGAATAAAAAAACATCTACAGTTTCATTATAAGAGGAACATTCAGGTTAGTGATGTTTGTCCTACTTTTAAACTTCCCAAACGTCAGATAAATCACAGAGCACACTGCAGAAAGCAGCAGCGACCTTACCTTCGTGGCTTTACTCTTCTTCTGCGTCAGCTCGAAGCCACATTTGGGGCACAGTGCAGGTTTGTGTCTGTTCTTGTACATGTAGTCACAGGACGGGTTTCTGCAGCGGCCCCTGCCCCGCGCGGTGGATAGTCCCAAGTCCTGGGACAATTTGGAGGATCATTAATTCCACATAAATCCAGAGACACATCCTGGGATGAGATACGGCAGCTTGCTAGAGTAATCATACTCCTTGAACCTTTCCACATATTGTCGCATTACAAATGAAAAACTGGAAAGTGTTGTGTTTAAAACTGTAAATCCCCTGCAACGTCAAGGGGAATTAATACTTTTGCAAGCCGCTGCACACTCTGACCAGTAGAGTCATTGAGGTGAATAACCATAAGGATTATACTCACAAAGCTGGAAACCGTTTGCCGTTTGAAAGGAACAAACGACAGAACGTTCACAATCTTGTCAGTCTGAGAGACAGTCTGGCTCGAGTCTGCTGAGTCCGGATCCTGGACAAACAAAACATGAGAGAATTGAATTAAATGATGCTGTCATTGATCAAAACCTGTCATTTTACGACATTTATTGATATTATTGTCATCTCTACAATTAGAGTGCAATTCTGTGTGTGTGTGTGTGTGTGTGTGTGTGTGTGTGTGTGTGTGTGTGTGTGTGTGTGTGCTAACCTGTGCAGTTGTGGCTGGGACTGTCAGGCCGAGCTGCTTCAGAGTGCTGGGTTTCAGACCTGAGAAACCCTCTTGAGGCGCTGAGGTTAGAAAAAAACGACCACATGAGGTGAGAGCAGAAACCTCAGAGTGCTCTCACTGAAAGTGGTTCTCTCTACTGTAAACGTGAGGCAGCACGTGTTAATGGCAGCAACTGAATGCTCTACACCTTCAAATCACTGAGTAAAAATAAAGGTTTCTTCCTGCTTTACGTCAGCCTTGTTAGTATAATAATGGGTGAAATTAAATGTACCGTACCAGAAGCTGATTTATTGCTGTTTGCACTCTGAATTTTTCCTTTTTCTGGAAGGACAGTAATGAACTGAAACAAAGTCCGGCCTGAAACACAAACACCAGCAAAAATGCAACTCTGTGTGTTAACACCTTATTTTTAACACAAAGGGGGGAAAAAAAGTGTTGTTTCACCTGTATTATAGCAAGCAGGAAGGATGGGTCTCATGGGCCTCTTCTGCAGGGCGGTGGTGCTCCTGTCCTGACCCTCCACTACGGCAGCTTCAGGACTGTTTTTCAATTGTCTCCTTGATAAAGGAGAAAAATCCTGTTATGTAAGGTACAAACTGTTTGCAAGACTTAAACAGCTGGTACAAATATATACATCTATTCATCTACCTTCTCTGCTTTAATATATAAACTACTGTTCTCTCAACACACAGTGTTAACGCTCCCATCTGCAGATGGTGAAATACATCATCTGCAAATACATTATTTCACTCCCTTGATCATCAGCTCTGAAAGCCAGTTACAGTAACGAAGCTGTTCAGACTCACTGAGTTTGAGCCTGTGTCTTGATGCTGCTGCCCTCTGGTGGCAGCCGAGCTGAAAGTGCACGGTGCTTTTTGAATCCCTGCTGACGTTCTTTGCTGTTTGCAGTGATGTTTATTTTAACATCAGCGTTACTCTTCTGAGGGGGAGGAGGAGGAGGAGGAGGAGGAGGTGGTGGTGTTGCTTCAGAGCTTTGATTCGACTTGGATTTCACCGTCTGTTGCTTCTTTTGATCGGGAGCTCCTTTTTCTTCTGTCTTCTTTGCCTGATGCATAAATACAGATTAAGGTAATGACATCGTGTTTGAATCAGCATGTTTGAAAATAAAATACACGACACTCACCGCAGGTATCCACTTCCCGCCTAAGTGGTTCCCGCATTCAGGACACGTTGGCGGTTTGTGGCGGGTGACGTACATGAAGGAGCAGCCAGGGTTCAGACACCTCCCGTGACCTCTTCTGGTATATGTTTTTGCAGACTGCAGAAAAAAGTGGAAAATATTTAGTAGCGTCTCCAAACACCGTGACATCTCCAAACTTCCAGGGCTGAATGTTCAAACCAGACTGGTATGGTGAGTGCTTACCATTTTATATGAAGGTTTGGTGGTTTGCTCCATCCCACCGCCTACAGAAACCATCATCAGTGGGCCCACAGTGTTGACACTCGCCAAAGACTTGGTCTCAAGCAGATTCTACAGTTACAGAAAAATGAGAACAACACTAATTATGGTGAAAAGGGCTTTTACACAGTTTTCTGAAGTCCCACTTGTATTTCACTTCAAAATATAAGTATTTCATGTAGGAAAAGAAGGTTTTACCTGTGTTGGAATGATGGTTACCACCTGTGCAGTGTCGCCCTGTGTCTGCGGCATCACTGCCCCACAGGATTCACTCCTGGCAGCTGCTGCCTCACTTCCTGTCTGTGTGCTCACGTTTGCTATTAGGTCAACCGAGGCCTGTGAGACGTAGCGCTCTGTGGAAGACGATCCTTTGACTGATATGGAGGCGGAAGATGGGGGTGGAATTCCCTGGAGGGCCACAGGAGGAGACGTGTCTGCAGTTTCCTCTGCTATGCCTTCAACAACCATGGGGTGCTCTGAAAGTTCGATCTCCTCATCCAGTCCAAGAGGCGTGAACTGGGACTCCGGGGCTGCAGATACCGAGGGCATGGCGCCTTCAGCAAGGCTGTCCAGAGACTCAGTGCTCGGCTGTGACTGGGAGCCGCCGGGCTGGTGATTGGAGGAGGAGCAGCCTTTAGACAGGACGTAGTAGCTGGCTCTGGGTAGGATTTTACGGAAACCTGGAAGATCTTTGGAGGGACTAAGAGAAGACTGGGAGAAAAGCACAAAGTATTGAACAAAGTGAATTTAGTCAATACCGAGAAAAGGATGCTTCTTAACAAGCTAATGTGTCAATTAGTTAACTAACTTCACCTACTGTAATATCAGGATTTATTCTTAGAAACTTAATTCAGGAGACAGATATACGACCTCAGAATTACATATGAGCATGAGCACCTTTCTATTTTATTAAAGGGCTAAAAGAAATTGAAGGAGCAAAATCTGTTGGTACATTCTGAAAAGACTGAGCGGAGGATGTAACTTACTGTATCCATGCCTTCCTTCTCTAACTTGGCTTTCTCCAGGTAGTAGCTTTTCTCTGCCACGCTGAGCCTTTTCCAGCTCTCACTGATGCGTTTGTTGATCTCTGATTGCGGCAGATTAGGGACTCCCAGTTGCATAATCTGGTGAACATCAAAGTAGTATAGAAGGTAGGCAGACCTAAAAAAAAAATTAAAGTCAAAACACATTACTCTTCCACATCAGGGTTGCTACCTGACAAAAAAAGAAGACGTTTCACAAATTACTTTCAGCATCAGTCAGCACTCAGAGGAGTGGCTATGCAACCCTTTTGATGGTGATTTTACCTGGGCTTTTTGGGTCTCTCAGCATGATCTTCTTGAACCTTGCTCTTTCTCTTCTTTGGGGTCATCGTCTCTATTTGGGGGTAACTGCTCTCCACCTCCTCAGTCACTTTCATAACTTCAAACATCTCCAATTTCTCCATGTTTCCTAAAGATCGTGGACTCTATGAAAGAAAAAGGCCAGAGATGAGTTATGTAGTGTCATGTATAACAGTGGATAGCCCCGCCAGCCTGCCAGACACCTGAAGATCCTGCTGCTGTATGAGGAACCTGCTAAATCAAGGAACTGAAATAGAAAAACTCAAGCTGTGCTAAATCATAAACTGATATTAACAAGCTGAGCTGTCAAACCCCAGATTACATTCATTCCAGTGGGGCACATTATTCTAAAAGGTTTTCAGATATTTGAATTTTTAAACTGTCTAAATTAGCAGCAGAAGAGTAGTTAAAAAAGTCATGAAAATGTTTATCGATACTTGAAGGTAAGCAAACTTTATTGTGGCCTTGGGCCTGATATGATGCTCATAAACCAATGTGAGTACAAAATATCAATAAAGCCTCAAATCCTTTGGAGGAACTTTAAACTTGCATCTTCCAGTTTCTCGGTGCAGGAATGTAATAGTTGACGAGTTCTCTGTTTTCTGTCTGCTGCAAAATACATCTTAAAGGTGATGGGTGCGATCCACCTATAGCGCTGTGCAAATAATGGATCCTTACTAGGGTTTGGGTTTTATGAAAAATCAACACAATGCGCCATCGATTACATTGCCACCATTGCATGCTTACTTTGTACAGGCGAACTATGGACTAATTTGGGCAACTGAACTGTACATCGCGACAAGTCGCCCAGATGCACATTACATATTAACTACATGGCTGAATATGTTGTAATATATTGGGAGACCTCAGTCCCACCACCTCATAACGGAGCAACTGCAGCTAGTAACTAGGGTTTGTTAAACTAATAGGAGTAAGTGTCATTCGGGCTGGTCCCGGTGCATTTGGCTCAGTAATAGACTGTACCGATGTTAAAAACCCTGCTTCTTCCGTGATCTGACAGCAGGTTTAATGGCGTGTGTTCATACTGCCTGCACAGTCCGCCCGTTGTCCAATGAAATTCCTGCTTATTGAAAACCTTACCTACGATGACCCGACGCTCCGCAAACTCCGCAGAACGATCACGACGACTCCCCGGACGAGTTATGCAAAGTGACCACGATAAGTAGTGCTGAAAAGTGCCAATGCTTCATGATAAATACAAAACAGAAAAGTGAAAGAGATCTAAAGTAGCTCCGTTTCTTGTCGCCTTGCAAGAAAACATGGCGCCTTGTTGCCATGGCCTTCGACCAATCATAGTCCAGAATAAACCAGTACGGACCAATCACAGAGGACGTTTTTGACACGTGAAAATCACTTGTGCGTCGTGTGGATCTATGGCGTGGATAGTGCTGCTATTGGCCATGCGAGGGCGCTGTTTCATCTTATTTTAACCATTATTTTTACACTTTTCGTATAAGTTTCATATCTATCTATCTATCTATCTATCTATCTATCTATCTATCTATCTATCTATCTATCTATCTATCTATCTATCTATCTATCTAATGCTGAAAGACAGGAATATTCCTTAATTGTATCCTGTTCTATTGAAACAGTAAGAAGATGAACAGCCAGCAACAAACTGAATACAGTGAAGTAAGAAATATTTATGCTTCCCACTTTTACATTCCATTTCTTTTAATGTTACAGGAATCCTGTACAGCTATGTAATTTCTTAAATGCTTGCCAGCCTGTTGACATTTATTTGGTCCGTTTTTCTTTCTTTTTTTTCTGCTCTTTTCTAATCAATAAAATACAGCAACACTAGATCATTAAATAAGCAATTAGATAGTGAAATCATTGGATGGGTTTTTTGCATAAAAGAAATAGGTATTTTCAATGAATTAATGGCACATTTAATATCATAGACTGTTATTATATCACACTGAAACTACAGTACGCTTATTACGCGCACGTTGAATCGCCAGTCCGAACTAATCGAGTTGAAGCAGCAGCAGCAGCAGCAGCTCAGGCTAACTAAGCAATGCCAGATCTACTCGCTCAGAAAAAATGGCGGATGACAAGGTGAGTGAACCTCTCTGCTCTGCCTCAAAATGTGCTAATATTGCCCGGTTGATCAATTGGCAGCAAGTGCCAGAGAAGTCGGTGTGATGGTTTGTTTGAGTAGCAGGCAGTTCCGCGTTGGGCTGCATGAGATCGGGGAGCATTAGCTGAGAAACGGGTCGTCCTTTGAGCTGCTCGGAGGCAGAAAACTTCCAGAAAACTGTTTGAACAGGAAACCGGCAAGGGCTGAGAAAGCCCCAGGCACAGTTAAATATAGGATGTTTTTTCTCATGGGCTGCTGTTATTTCAGGATCCTCTGAAACAGTTGAAAGATCTAACTCAGCTTAAAAACCAACTGGAGGAGATCCAGAGGAGAGTGGAGAGTGAAGTTTCAGCAGGACTTCCACAGGTAAGTCTTCATAAATGTCCCTGAGTGGAGCCGCTGGAGGTGTTTCCAGATGTGCTCTCTCTGTTCTGGCAGCGAAATGTGACTCTACCAAATATTGTTACCAATTCCTTTTGTTGTTTCACCCCGAAGTCTCTCGTGTGTCTGGACAAATCATTGACTCGTTATATAATCAGAACAGTATCAAAAATGTAAAATGAAACGTCGAAGAGAGAAATAAACAACAGAGCAAATGATTTATGATCCAATCATGAAGAGACACCAAGTCACCAAACTGAGTCACAAAGTCTAAATGAATGATACAGAATATCACACAAAATGATTACAGTACATAGCAAACACCACGGTGCCAGATGGAAATCACAGAGATCCACGTTGATGCAGGAAAAAGACCTAATAATTACTAATTTACCAAAAAGTAACAAAATATAACCAGTGGAATTGCTTAGGCCACACAATGAATACATAGAAATGTCTGATCACCAGCAAAATGTCACAAATAGATGGAAAAGTTTGCACAAGTTTATCCATTTTTCAGTCTACCTTCCTTGGTAGACCTGATATTAAGACCTGTGTCATAGTTCTATCAAGCTCCTGGGATAATTCATCATTGCTGTGTTCATTGTTTTGTTTTTTTTTTTTCTGTATCATATTCCCAGTGGCTCATATTAATTTTGTTGTTCTCGTAGGGAAGCTCTGTGTTGGGATCGCCATTTCTGAAGGGCTTCCTGGCCGGCTATGCGGTGGCCAAGCTACGCTCCTCGGCCATCCTGGGCGTGCTGCTGGGAACAGTCACTGGCATTTACGCAGCTCAGAACTATCAAGTGCCCAACATTGAAAGGACCGTGAAAGACTATGTGAGCAGTTTGAAAAAAGGACCCAAATAATTTGGGCTGACTGCTGGCTTGGCCAGAGACGTAATGAGCCACGGCTCACTGAGAATTCACCACTGATGTAAACTGGATTATGGATATTTTCCTTTAACTGGAACTTTTCTTGGGACTCACAAAAACAGACTTTTTATTTACTTAGATTTTCATTTCAGGCTCTTTGTTTTCTTTATATTGTTCAATGTCACACATCGTTTTAAACCTTGTGATTACGAGTGTTTGTGATTTGGTCCTTCACATTTCACAGCCTGTTTTATATTAGCTGCCTGGAGCAGCTGTCGAAACCCATTTATGGTCATGCCTAAAATCTGCAGTATTTCCTGTGATGTTTCCATACAGCTTTATTTCCAGCAAAAAATCCAGCAACAGATTTATATAGAGAAAAGCTTAATCCAGCATTTTATGAAAAATATTTAAATGGTTGAGATTTACGTTGAAATAAGTGAGGATTTATTTTGCAATACAAATAGTGTTCAGATTAGTTAAACATAAAGAGTTTATTTTGTGCCGTTCACGATGATCGTCATTGAGAACGTGGGGCCTGCAGCCTCGGTGAAGGTGAGAAGCGAGTGGGTGAGGAAGATAAAGTGGGGTGTCCTGTTAGGGCTGATGGTCCTTATCTATGGCTCTCATGCGCCTCTCATCACACTCACCAAAGTCGAAGGTCAAGTCCCTTTCAGCCCGTCCTCGTGTGTCGTAATGATCGAGTTAGCTAAACTCCTCATCTCTCTGGCCACCCTTGTGATAACTGGCGGTACGCCGGCGCTGCATTCACCTCCGCGCTTCGTGCACGTGGCTCCCTACGCCGTCCCCGCCGTACTCTACGCCCTCAACAACAACCTGGTTGTCCTCATGCAGGCGTACATGGATCCAAGCTCATACCAAGTGCTCTCGAATCTCAAAATTGCCTGCACTGCTCTGCTGTACTCGCTCTGTCTGGGCAGGAGGCTCCGGCCCGCTCAGTGGCTCGCCCTGGGGCTCCTCATGTTCGCGGGGGTGTGCCACAGCTACAGCAGCCTCGATCTAGAGGACAGTGAGAATGCAGAGGAAGGTCCCAGGCTTCATATCACATTGTGGGGGCTTTTCCTGCTGCTGCTGTACTGCTTCGTTTCCGGACTGGCAGCAGTTTACACAGAAATGGTGCTGAAGAGCCAGAGGCTGCCGCTCAGCCTGCAGAATCTCTACCTCTACATGTTCGGGGTGGCCGTCAATTTGCTGTGCAGTTTATCCTCTCTAGCCAGTGACAAGAGCTTTTTGGAGGGCTACTCAGGAGCGGTGTGGGTCATCATAGCAGGCCAAGCAGCTAATGGACTTCTGATGTCTGTGGTCCTGAAGCACGGCAGCGGGATCACCAGGCTCTTTGTCATTTCCTGCTCCATGCTGGTCAATGCTCTGCTGTCTTGGGCTGTTTTAGGTTTGCAGCTCACTCCGTTCTTCCTTTTACCTGTTGTTATCATTGGTCTGGCAGCTTACCTTTATTACAGATAGTGAAGTTTCCCAAAAATAAAGAACAGAGCTCATTTAACTCCAGCAGAGCGCTCATTATTCTGCCAGGTATTATTTTATCTCCTGAGATTTTCAGAAGTGTTTCTTTTTTTGTTTGTTTGTTTTGGGTTGGGGTTTTTTTTTCCACATTTTATTTATCTGCCTTCTGAAATCTAAAGTTTTAAATCTTTTGTTCCTTTGAGAATCTGAGAAGAGCGTTGATGGTCTTGAGAAGCGATTCCCAGTTTTGAATAAAAAATAAAAATCAGAGCCGTTCTGTTTGACACTGTTGCAGTAAATTATTATTCTTATGCAGGTAGATAATATATGTAAAGATAAACATTTCTGAAGTGCTGCTTTCGTGTTGTTTTCACAGTTTTGTGTCTCATCCTCTGCCAGCAACGTAATAAAATGTTACACAGCATGTTATAGACCATTAAAATGTCAAACATCTATCTATCTGAATTTTATTTCATAAATTCCACATCCAGTTCATACATCGACTTCTATCATGTGTTCATTGTTGCTGGGATTTCCGGTCGGCCATCGGATCGCCTCTGACAGCCAGAGCATCCTTTAACTCTCCAAGTGCTGTGAAAGGATAAAAGAACTGTGAAATAAATACACCTGTCAGTAATGTGATCGTCACATGTTGTGTAAATGTACGCTGACCTTTACAGAGTTGTTTATTGTCGGCCTGCAGTTGCTGGTTGTGTGCGGATAAGTAGACGGCGTCCTGCACGGCCTCCAGCAGCACAGCTCTGTATCTGTCTTCTGAGAGCCTCCTCTGCTCCTCACTCACCTGACGGAACACTCTGAACACCTGGACAGAATGATAAGGAACATTTTCTGGACGTGTCAGAACATTTTTCTCAAACACATCAGCTGCATATGTATGAGACCTTTTTTCAATATTCATTTCAGCAACATTAAATAGTTTTATTGGTCACTGCAGAGCTCTTTTCAATTATAATAGCTGATAGTTAATAACTGCCAACCTTTCACTTCAGCCTGAGGAGAAATTACACACATAACGTATGTCTGAATACTGATCAGAAGACAGCTTATTCAGGAATGCTAATCATGCATTAAAACAGAAAAAAAAACTTTTTCCAAAGTTTTGGAACTGAAAGGTAATTAATGAAAAAGAACAAATTAAAAGCTATTTAATATGCTATGATGTAAAACCACGAGTGTAATATACAAGGCATTTGAAGAAAATAACACTTTTAAAGGCTTCTTTATAGCACACACTTACAGTAACCACATAGCTGGTGTGTATTGTATCTGCAGCCAGAAACTACAGCTTGGAGGAGAGTGTGATTGTCGTCAAATATTGGAGTCTCACACCCTGTGTGTGAGAGTGGACAGCATAACAATAAAGCTTATTTCATAGAAAAAGTGAAGAATTCTATATAGAATATCTAAAAATATGATAGGCCAAACTATTTCTCTACTTTATAAAACCAGGTGTTTGAAGACTGAGGCTATATAATTTACACGCTGCACAGAGTGTAGTAAATAAACTTTATCAGTGTGATATTTTATTTGCCTGATGTTTCGTTTGAAAAACCGAACTCCCACCTGCAGGCTCTCCTCCCGTAAGCAGCGCAGCTCCGTTTGGTGCTGGCGGTGCTGATCCTGCAGGTCTCTCTCGGCCTGCTGGGCCTCAGCTCTCAGGGCCTCGGCCTGCAGCACCAGGATCTGCCTCTCTCTGGTCAGCACCAGCAGCTCTCTCTGAGGACCCTCCGTCTGACAAAACCAATGGATGAAACCTTAAAAAAAAAAATGCAAGGTAATAACAGAATTAACTTGCAAATGCAGTGGTTTTCACTGCCCACCATAAATCCAGCCCTGCATTAATTCAAACTGACTCAGCACCCTCGGCTAAGATAGATCACAACCAGAATAATGTTAGCAACAGTGTATCTCATTATCTCACCGGCAGCTCTTCCTGCGCCAGGTCTCTCTCCATCTTCTCCACCTCCTCCTGAATTAATCTCCCATGATCGTCCTGAAGTTGCCTCCTCCGCTCTTGTGCTTTGTTGTGTTCCAACTGAGACTAATCATTAAATTGGCAAAATAAACGTCTTGGTGTGGGTTGAACACTCCAGCGCATGTAAATCTTATTCAGACGTTAAAAACATTATAGACCGGGCTTTGTGAACCAGATGTATTCAGTGGTTTGAAAAAGTACACAAACCCCTTCACTTTTCACTCTTTTTGTTCTCTTGTTGACAAAAAGCCTCTGGAGATTTCCAAGGCTTCCTCCGTGAGTTTTCTTGCCTGACCAAAATAAGCCAGAAAATGTAATGAAAACTCTGCATAGATGCTTGGAGCCTGCTTGCTGAATGACCTTTTCAGAAACGCTCCATTTCCATCAGGCCGGTGCAGGAGATTGGCTCGGTGAAAGCTGCTTTTGAGCGAAAGGCAAATGTTGAGTTTTGAAAGTTTCCAAATCAATTTCAAAAGAAAAACTTGAGAGAAGAAGAAACTGAATTTCATGTCCAGAAAGGTAAAATTTCTTCTTCTTAGAACATCTTGGAAAGACTTAAATAAAGAGAATCCAAGCTGTAATTGCTGTCACCAGTTTACCTGTTATAAATAAAGAGTGTGTTCAAAGAGAAGGGGTCTGGAAATCATTAAAATACTGTTTTTGATGCTGAATATTTCACATGTTACCTGCTGACAGAGAGAAAATGTGTCAGTTTCACTCCTCAGCGTCTCTTCTCTGAGCGTCTCCTTTAACTGCTGGATTCTCCCAATCCTCTCCTGGACTTTCTCAACAGGCCCTTTTCCTTCTGTTAATATGAGAAACATTGAGAGTGCACTGGTTGATGCCATTGTTAGTTTTTTTGAATTTGCTGTCTGTTTTACCTTTGATATGCTCCTCCATCTCCTGTCTCAGCTGGTCCTGCAGGTATTGGATTGTCTCTGTGCTCCCTCTGTCGTCAGTCTGTTGACCTCCAGGAAACTGTTGACTGATGCTTGAGGACTTGCAGTTCTGCCAAATAATTGCAACATTTCAAGCTTTGAGTTATTTCTACTACCAACATGCTATTGGTGATAATAGTTTATTCAAAAAGATGGTGTTTGGTGAAGAACAGGAGTCGAGGTTGCGACCTTTAATTTGACTTTCATCCTCTCTGACTCCTCTCGTCTCTTTTCCCACGATTGATTCTTCACAATCTGTTGCCCAGATAACAGAAGACACTTCCAGCGATGGACTCAGCCCTGACGCGAAGCACGACTCGGTCTTATCGTGGTATCAGTTACCTGCAGGTTTTGAGTCAGCTGGGCGAGCCTGTGAATGCCGTGACCTTCGCGTTCCCCTTGTGACATTATGGCACGTCTGAGTTCAGCGATGCTATCGCGGATCTCTCGCTCGGCCGCCCCTGGACTCCACCGGGCAACAGCAGCCTTAGTTACCATGCTCCTCGCTCTCTGAGCCAACTCTAAAGCAGCCAGCGCTCGGTCATCTAAAACAGCTGGAAGCAGGCAGAAGGCAGAGTTTCTCTGGAATCCGTCCGACTCCCACGGTTATTCTGATTTCCTGCGGTTGTCACCTTGAGTGTTAATGCAGCAGATGAGGACAGTCCTACTGTTTCCTGTTAGGGCTTCATGAAGCAGAGAGTGGAGGAGATTACTGCCGGTCATGGCGACAGGATTTGGGATTTGATCCACGACCTTCAGCAGTGGACTGACTCTGAAAAATGAATTTTTTTGTTGTTACTGATGAGCCTGGAAAATATGTAGCAGAAGATCTTAAAAAGCTTTGATCATACAGATGTTGTTGATGTAAGAGGAAAGTTATATTGCCGTTACTGGTGATTTGACTTGCCTAAGAGGCCTTTTTCACTGCAATCTCACTTATTTTAGCTCGACAAGCACAGGCAGGTGAAGCCGGTGAGTTAGCAGTCACTCAGGTTTACTGCTTCACTGACAAACATCCAGCCTGTGTACAGTCCAGCCTCTTAATCATGTTGGTATGTGCTGTCAGTGCTCAGCTCCTTCCTCCACTCACACCCTCAACTCAAACACCGCCCTGCCTCTCATCACCCACAACCGCAGCTTCTACTGACAGCCTTTCAAAAGACCCCGCCCCCACCTGGCATCCACCTGTGAGCCGTGAATCTGCAGCCTCCCCTTTCCGGAGAAAGTCGTCTTGTTCTCTCTACGACTCTGACAGGTTTTAGTGGAGACAAATAAGTCAAGACAGCCAACGTTTCCACTAACAAGTCAATATGTCATGGTTCACAGTGCTGACTCTGACATCTCTGTGTGTTCAGAAAGTCCATCTGTCTGGATCAGGACGCCAAACTCATTTTCTTCCACGTACAGCTCAGTTTTATTTGGACCAGTCAAATGATTAGAGAATGACCAACTAGGTCAAATATTCCTCTTTATTTTGGTTTAAGAGATTAGAAAAATACACATTTTCTTTGAAATATAATTAATAGCATATTCAGGATTGTGTTAATAGTTAGTTTTTGTACGGTCATGGACCCTCTGGTGTTTTTTTTTTTTTTTTTTTTAATTAGGAAAGCCTGACACCCCTGTTGTATCTGAATCCACTTCAGGGTTGTGGGCAGCTGGAGCTGATTCAAGCAAAATCTGCAGATTTTTAGTCCATTAGGAGGCAAACAAAGACAGATAGATAGAAAAACAACCCATAAACTTAGGCTCATTTAACCAACAGGCATGATTTAGATTGTGAAGGAAAGCCAGAGTCTTTGGACCAAACCTGTACAGGTTCAGAGAGAATCTGTAAATCCCGGACAAAGAGGTCAGAGCAGCGAGTCAAACTGGGGTCAGAGTGTAAACCAGACAGCCACTTCCGTCCAGACCAGGAAGTTAGAGGCTCAGAGGCAGCCTGAGCGAGAGCAGGGCTGCTTGGGGGTGATTTCCATGTTTCACCGTGTGACCGACCCTCTGAGGTCCGTCCTGGTGGCTCCCCCCGCCAGGCCGAACAGCTGCAGTCTGCCGCGGCAGACATCTGACTCCAACGACCCCGGGTGGAGTTTCCACTCCAGAAGCACTGAGAATAAGGAACTGCAGCTGTGAACACACACGGCAAACCCCGAGCACGTTCGTCAGCTTCAGGAGGTTTAAAACTGACCTACAGTCTCCTCTCCCCTGTCTGCACGTTCAAATTAAATGATTTTATAGATTATACAGACAGACTTCATCTGATCTGTGCCTGATTTCGACCTACCGGCTGAAAATGGAGGCTGCGCTGGTCTTCATAGTCTCTCTGCATGTTTCATACAGACTGTAGGCTTCTTCTGCTGAACACACACACACTTCACACAAACCCTCGACAAAACTAAGAAAAACAAGACGGAGATCAATTATTTTTTTAACTTTCACTATAAGCATTGGATTGGATGAATTTTAAACATACTATTCATAAAAAAAAGATGGAGAGTGAATTTATGCCTACTCTCCAAGGACTGGATGTGTCACCAGCTGCAGTGTGTGTTTGTTGCGGTTCAGGAGGTCCACCGCGCTGCCATCTGGATAAAACTGACATTGACAGACATTCGTTTTGACCAAAGCATCACCCCTTTATCACATTTTGTATATTTTTACTATCAAACAGAATGACAAACCTGAAGAAATGACACAGAGATGAACAGGTCCTGTTGTACTCGTGACGCCATGCAGCTAAACACATTTGATAAAAACTGAAACACAAAGTACAAAGTGAGATTGATCGTTAAAGTAAAACACATGTCAATTTCAGGTGTAAATTGTTTCCACTCCACCTGTGTGACGATCCTCTGGTCAATCAATGCTCTAACGGTGTCGGTGGAGGCCCCAGAGATCAGCAGTGCTCCGTTATACCCGGAGGAAATGGACTCAGTGAGGGGCTGCAGCAGCCCGCAGTGAAAACTCTGAGCATTCATATTGAGATTTTCGTTTCCAGAAATCACATTATGGAGAAATGATGTTAGAAAAAAAATAAAAACAATAAGATGCACGTAGAGGAAAATCAGCAGGTGGAAGCTTTGTTTACCTCTATATCATCAACAGCGACAACTTGGTCAAATGAGAAAGATTGCGTTGCCTGTGTGAAATGAAAGAAATCCACACTGAGGCAGGAAGAGCAAATGAATAAATGCTGAGTGCAGCGCGTAAAATTCAAACGGCTTTACCTCTTCCTTTGCTGATTTGTAGTCAACTCCACGGCCTCCCTCACGAATAACCACACAGTCTTTATGCTCTGTGCATTGGAGAGACATTTAGATGAAATCCCACCATGACTGCATGGCAGATTCACAGCTATTTGTCCTCGCTTTACCTGGATCTGTTGAAAATACAACTCCCACTCTCACTGGCTCTGCTTCCTCACGTATCTGCGGAAACATTAGTGAGAGAGGATTTGAAAATCTCAAAACATTTCTCTCTACTGGTGCAAAAATATGTCAATATACTGATGTGGTACTAAGAAAATATATACTTACAAACGCATTTATGTCCTCACTGGCCATCCTGAGCTGAGCGCATGTGGAATGAAGCCACCGACTCACCTGGATTGCATTACAAGGGCCTGAATTATTGATCAGTGAGAATCTGCTTTCACTGGTGTCTGTGGTCAGGGATCAGTTGTCTGTCCAGGGATGGACAGAGGTCACATCCGAGGTTATGGAGAAAACCTTTTATCATTTTATCATATAGATGCAAAACAGTAAGAGATTCAGTTGATACAGCAAGTTTCATAGATTTAATGGCTGATTGTCTTCAAATAAAAACAATTATCAACCATAGTGAGACGATTCCGATACAGCTCAAATGAAGAAATGTGATACTTTGTGACATGCTTTAGCATTATAATTAACATTTAAAATGCCTTTGGCTAAGAGTTAGCTTAAATGCATGAACAGGTTATTGATATTATAGTTAGGATGATCTGGGGCTGCATGTTGTTCCTGTGCGTGGATCAGTCTTCTCCATGTACTCTGGTTTCCTCCCACAGTTGAAAAACATGCATGTGAAGTTAGCTGGTGACCGTCAACAGCCCACAGCTGAATCTGATGTTGAGTTTGTCTGTGTATCTGCTCTGTGATGGACTGATAGGTATACTACACCTTGGCCTTTAGTGAACTTGGATCACTGCCACAAACTCCTTAGTTTCTGTTTCTTTTCAACATTTATTCATATTACTGTATTTCCAGGCCGATGCAGAGTTCTACATGCATGCAGATTGTGTGAATCAGAGCAATTTCAGTTGAAAATATTCCAATAATGATCACTGAACTCATACAGACCAAAGATGTGTACTCCGCCGCCTGACTTCAAAATAAATCCAGCTTAATGAAACAGCCCTGAAGTCCTGAGAGCTCAGGTATGACAGCAATGTGTGTACGCTAATCACTAAACTTAAGAGGGAGTAACAAATAAAGGAAAGAATTAAATACGTTTTATATGCAATAAGTTATTTTTTTGTAAAAAATAACTGAACTATCTCCACTCCGAGAAAACTAGTTCGTACCTCAATGCAAGTAATAATATCGATTACCTTTCCTAACACCGTCATGACTAATCATTATGTTTCGGTAAACAGCTGATAATTAGGCCAAATCATAACATTTCTGTCAAGAGTTCTTAGATAGAAGAACCAAACCGGGTTGTTTTCAACAAAATGGGATCAAACAGCAAAGCTGAGGTTGTGTCAAACTGCTCGGCTTCACATGATTCAAAAGAGGAATTCATTATGTGCGCCCCCTGCTGCGGCTCCTCCTTATGTTCTGCCTGGGTTCTGCATTAGGATGACGGCCCCACGCTGAGCGGAGGCCCTCCATGCAGCAGACCGTCCAGGCTGGCCCAGTGTGCTGCAAAGCCCCAAAGCCTGGAAACAAGTGGACTCTGTAAGTATGAGTCAGATGAGGTGTCTGCTGCCGAAGTGCCAGTGAGCCTCGGAGCAGCAGGGAGAACAATCACAGGGAAGGAAGGCAACAAAAAAATATCAAAAATATCCGATCTGGAGAAAAAAAAAGTTCCATCATGCACAGTGGGCCCAAAAATATGTATTCTTCAGATATGAAGATTTTTGTGACATGATGTTTTGAAGCAAAGTGGGAAAACTGTAGGACTACTCTGAGAACAGTCCATTTGATTCAACTGTTTATATCTGTAAATGCAGCAATTCAAGTTTGTATTTTCATTGAAGAGTCACAATATATTCCATAAAGGAGGGTTTAAATATCTAAGAAGGATGTCCCTACTCCAGCTGAAGTTTATAGTTCAGTGTAGTTTTACAGTTAAAATAACAAATTCTGCTCTCAGTCCGTCCCAACACAGAGAGAGCAGGTCAATAATAAACATCAAGAGATAATAACATTACATTTTCACTCCCAGCCAGTTCAGATGAAGATTGTGAAAGCTGTTCTCTATATTCAGTGTACATGTGAGACCAGTGTTGTTTATTTGCACCCCTACAAAAGGAGGATGTGTGTAGTTTAGGTCATACAGAGGGATACAGCGTAACTCCCTCACTCACAAATGAACAGTCAGCAAAATTCAGATGGGCAAATCTGTATGAACAGCTTAACCTGTCGTAACAATCCTGGCAGGGATGCAGAAGCTGAAATATCTGGTAGGAGCAATAATTCCACCAGTCAGTGAAAACAAACACAAGATTAACTGATATAGTGAGAAACACTCAGCTGTCGTGCTCCATCTTCACCCTGTCAGCAGCGCTCAGCCGTATCCCCAAGTATGATAACAGTCATGTTTTAAGTTGGATTACTAATATATTTCCAGGTTGTGGATGCCCCTCAAAACATCAATAAGGACTTAAAGACACTGTATCACACCACATTTATCCAGTTTATTTTCCTGTTGGCAAGTACAACAATGTAGACTGCAGTGCCGGAAAAACTTTATTCAGATGTTAAAAACAGAGCCCCTACATTTCCATCTAAAGATAGGTTTACAAAAAAAAAAAAAAAACTTTCCCGAACCCACCAATCCTTCATGGTATCTTCTCATTCTTACAATTCTCAAATCATTAACCCTGGTTTTTATTTGTGGTGATCACATAATAAAGATTGAATCAAACGAGAGCAGCGCGCCTCTCGGGAGACAGAGCTTCCCTCCAGCATGAAGAGTCCACAGTCCTGAAGAGCCTCTTCCAATCAATACTGATTTCCTCTCAATTCAATGACATAAAAGTTAGTTGATATGCATCCAACATGACCGTTCAAGCCTATCGTGTCTCTGAATAAAATCATTCGGGTCAACTTTCTACCTGCCACTTCCGCCTGTAATGTTAGTTGATCTTAAACAAATGTTGATGACAAAAAAGACATTTCAGGGCCTTTACTTAAAGTCTGGATAGTAAAACTGTAAATGCAGCTCAGCTGAACTGGTCCTTTAAACAAACCTTACAAACAACCACGGGAAACTCTGACATGGTTAAGCGTTAGGTAGAGTTAGTTAAGAGAAGGCACTGCAGGTTGGATTAATGCATGCTGAATTAGGCTAATTAAGAGTATATGCACTTATCTGTAACAGGCTATTGCCGATTTATTTTTCAAACTACATGCTAAATGACAAAAATCAAGGATTCAGGATTTAAATGCAGCTAAGCGTCAATGTTAAAATGCCCAATTTCTCATGTTTGCAAAGCCTGTAAGGTGAAAATCCACATCTTGCTTCAAACATGATGTCATCCGATTCCTTTAATCTGCAGGGGGAAAAAAAAGAACTACAGTCATGTGGTGAATGCTGCTTGTACACAAACACATTTTATTGACGAGGGTTTTGCATTATTGTTGATTAGAACAGTAATCAACATCCTAAAAAGATCTTATCTTTTGCGCTCACCGATAATGATGTCAGATGTGGCAGCACGGCGAAGACCTGAGGGTAAAATGAGACAGAGTTCAGTTGGGCATCATTCTTGACAGTTTGGCGAGGAGAATGAGCGACCCCCCCGCTGTGTCCATACCTTTGCATTCAGGTCTTTGGCGGGACATGGTGTCCTTGATGGCGGCTCCGGTCTCGTCCACGCACCAGCAGTAGCCGGTGGCGTGCCAGCACTGCATGGGGTGGTAGTGACCCTGCTCGTCACACTGGGGCTTGAAGGAGCCGAACTTGCCGACTCCGGTTGTTGCCTCAATCTGACATTTGGTCTTGATCACAGGGACTAAACCAATGAGAGGAATCAAAATGTTAAAATTAGATATGCAGCACTTTCGGACCTAAACATTTACACTGTATTTTAAAGAAATGCAGCATTTAATGTCACAGCAACAATATCTAGGACAGCACATCAACTGAACATTAAAGTGCAAATTAAAGAGACTTACAGTCTGGTTTAGACGAAGGAGGCACGGACTTCTGATGGGCTTTTTGGAAGTTCAGCAACTGACGAATCAAGGCCTCCAAGCGCTGAGAAACACGCAACGTGACATTAGGTCTATGTAAACTGTTCTTGTCGTCATCAGACCGTTCTAGCGTGACTCCCCACCTTCCAGTCAGTTTCATTCATCTGCTCCTTCAGACACTGCATGTTGGCCAGGAGAGTCTCGTTGAACATGTTCAGGTTCTGTTCAAAACACGTGAGCAGCTCAGTGATGAAGCACAACGCCATGTGAAGACAGGCGGGTGAGAGGAGGAACCATCATACCAGCATGGCGTCCATCAGCTGCTTCTCCTCACTCACGGTGGCAGTGTCCTTCTGTTTTTATCAGAAAGAAGAAGAAGAAGAAGAAGAAGAAGAAGAAGAAATATAGCAGCTATACTTAAAGGTATATTTACAAATTAGAGTTGTGGAAACTTACAGGCTGAGGTGGTTTGGAAGGGGCGGCGTCCTGATCGGGAGCGAAGTCCATCAGCAGGCTGTTCATTGGCATCTGGAGCTTCATTGGAGTTTTCACTGAAAACATGGTGTTATTATGAACTGATTAGTGTATGGCTGTGTTTCAAAAAAGAATTGAAACAGGAAGGATGCAGGAATTAGTTACATGTCTTTTTTTTATCTCCTCTCTCTGAATCACAACACTTTATTTGATCCATCCTGTTTTCACATCAGCTCCTTCAAAGTAAATTCTAGCTTCTACACATGTCCACTCCAGGCAGATCACGGCTCTTGTTATTAAGATGATCCTGTCTCTTCTTACCTTGAGAGGTGCGGGCCAAACCTCTGCTCAGTCTGTCAGAACTCTTCTGGAGACTCTGAACCTGCTGCCTTTGATCGAACACAATGTAGGCGGTGAAGAGCTGGCTGGACACGAGCAGACACACCAAGGTCGTCAGACCGGCAATCTTCAGCGCTCTGCTGTTGGAGCCCCTGGAAGAAAGATTAGGGAAAATAAAATATAAACAATATAAAACAGCAACCAGTGAGCTGATAAACAAGACCGATCACAAAACTGTTAAGTTTTAGAAAATATTCCTCAGCTTTCAAGTGACTTCCACTCTATTGTTGCTTTTAATCGGAGGCATAAAGTTACAAACACCAAGTCAGAGAAAAGGAGCTGCTGTTTGTAACTTCCCTACACGGCTGCGAGGACTGCTTGATGTGCTAATGGAGGGGAAAAAGCCGTCGCTGTACAGAAAACGTAAATGTAGAGTGTAAAGTTTCTCCTGAGCGTCTTTTCATCCATCTCTTGTTTGATATGAGGACAAGCTTGTTTGTCTCATTGGAATCTGACAGTACGGCAGGATACCATGTTGCTGGTTGGTTATTACTGTTTTTCTTGATTTTATTTGTAATTTATAACACTGTGTATTTGAAATTGTAACTTTGTAACCCCTAGGACTCCCTTGAAAAAGAGGTTTTTAATCTCAATGGGACTTTCCTGGTTAAATAAAGGTTAAATAAAATAAAAATAAAAATATTAAAATGTGAAGGCAGTAAACTCATGTAGCAGCTTTCCCTTTTCCCAGCTGCATAAAGAACTTGGTTAATGTCTTAACTGCCACAATGTAATGAAATTATATAGTTTAAAAAAATCTGTTACATAGGTGTAAAACAATGAATTATCAAGTCAACCAATTTGTACAAGTTATGTTCTGTTTTATAAGCAGTTTTGCTGCTACTGGGTGAGAACAGACAAAAATGTGTGGGGAGGGAGCGAACGCAGAAAGAATCAAACATACAGGCCTATTCACACACTTGTGAAAAACACCATAGTGAGATCCTCCATCAGTTATATTTGCACCTATTAATATCTCTCCAGAACCACAAAACTGACGACCGAATGTTCAAGACTTCCGCAATTCAAGTGCTGTGTTTTTATTTAACTATTTCATTAAATATATGCTCTCTGAATATTCAGATTGTAACATATATAAACAAAAATTAATGAAATATCATCATTAATAGTGGGACTATAGTTACTTAAATGCTTTTGTAATTAGTAAATATAATTGTATCTACAGTAGCCAATAGCAGGCGGCCATCACTAGTTGCTAGGCAGAGTCCTTCTGTTTCTGTACCAGGAAGTGCATGTTCTCTTTACTAATGGCACAGCTTCAAAGGAAAAACACGTGAAAAGTGATTTTATACTTAATATTACCAACTCCACATCTGACATTTAACTGGCATTTAATTAGCAGTAGTGATACTATCAAATGTGAAACATCAAGTGTGGAATTCGTTTACACATGTACTACATGGTTGACTGGATCAAAAAAAGAAAAGAAAAAAGTAACTTAAAAAGTAACATTATTCTTTGTCACTACACACCCACAAACAATTTAGTATACCTTTATTGCGGACTGCTATTAAATATGTCATCTCTTTGCCCTGAATAATCCACCAATAGAAACAGCTGCATCATCTGTTGACAGGCAGACGTGATGGGAAGAGGAGTCCATCTGACTAGACTTGATCATGTAAATATATATTCACACATATACATGTATATACAGATGAGGAAAATACAACAAACATAAATGCAATTTTAACAAAACTAAACTTACTAATTAGGCTGTTCAATTATTAAACAAAGTCTGGAAGCCCCGGCTTAACTCAGCAACACAGGAAAGTTGAACTTGATGAACAAACTGCACCCGATTGATACCTCTGAACTGAAGTCGTTGGTGCAAATCCCTCTTACCCTCTTGGAACTGCAGCGGGGGCAGTGAGCTGTTCCTCACTGCCTGTCAGGTGCTCACGGGCCAGGGCATCGTCCTCCTGAGAGTGGGCCATTTCACAGCTTTTCTTCCAGCAGCACGCTCAAGGAAAGCTCCACCAGACACTCAGCCTCAAACCCGAGTAAGAATGAGGAAGGAGCGGAGGAGCAGCTGGTAAAGTCCGGGCAGATAAAACTGCTGTGGGACGGATCGACTGAGCTGCTCTGATTGGTCAGATTCACAGCATCACCTGTTCACAGAGGCAGAAAACTGAGAGTGAGCTGTGGGGAGAACCACTTCACCAGAGAGGTCATCACGAGCCTACATTTGATTAAATTAACTTAAATAGATCACAGGCATCACAAAAGTCTAAGGTGTTATGTATGATCAAAAGTAAACTTTTATAAGCCTTTTTTTTTTTAAATCGGTGAAAATGCTTCATTGTGGGGGGGGAATGACTGCTACACGAAACACAGCAACACACAAGCAAGACTTCAGATTTACTTTCCTAAATCCACCAAAATATTTAAAAGAAAAAAAAGTTCCCAAAATCCCAGCCAAAAAAAAATCTAAATGATATCTTTTGGATTTTTTTTATATAATAAAACAGAAATATTGACTGAAATCATGATTTAAATAACTTGATCACTCTAATTTTTTTCACCTGGAGTATTTGCTTATTGTATCCGAGTTATTTTAACATTTTCACTCCAAGGTTGAAGAAAGTAACAAACCAGTTTTAAGAATGTAATGTATGAAGTATGAAACACAAATATTATTTTCATATAAAAAGACTCTGGGAAAAACAGCCGCTGCTTCAAAAACTCAATTTGAGAAAAGAGTCAAGCCGACTGCTCTTATATCACATCCATGTTCAGCAGCAAGTAACATACATGGACCATATATGGGTCAAATTTACCTTGGAATATTAATGGATTTATTATGTAGTTAATGATTTGTGAGACGTTTCAAAAGCACCTCCACTTGACCTTTAACCCAAGGCCGTTTCATTTTCAGCTAGATAACAAGGAGTTGTTCTCAGAAAACTTCTACCTTTACCATCTTTCATTTCTATATCACAGCCAGCAACCCCTGAAAAAAAAACACAAACGTTCTGAAAGACGTTGAAAAAAAGATCCAACTACTGAAAAATACAGTGGTGTTTTATTTGCAAATTAAAAAGCACCGACAATATTAGTTACACTGTAAAAATTATTGACAACAATTACAAATCTTTATCATACAGTCCAGGAGATTAGTACCGTCGTTGCTGTTATGTGTTTTCACTTAATACTTTATATGGAGAGACTTGGTACCTTTGTACAATAGTTGGCAGTGAGAGGACATGAGTGGGACTAATCTCAGCGAAAACACCTCCGCACGACGAAAAGATCCAAACTCCCCTCAGGACAGCACTGACAGTTCACACTATGAAAATGAGCCGATGGAGAGTGTAAACCCAAACACATTCAATAATTTAGGTCTACTCAGGATTCTGCATTATGTACATTACAAAGTCAGGAGATAATGGACCAACGTGTGCATCGTTACACCGGGACGTTGTACAAAACTATTGCAGTTGGAGCAGCTGTTTATCAATGCCTGACATCTATAGTTGCAGTGGAAACTCCTCGACCGACAACCCAACGTCTTTTACAAACAGTCTCACGAGGAATCTTGTTTGTTCACCGTTTTTTGTTTTGTTTTTTTTAACTGATAGATTGCTTTTTCCTCCCAAAATAAAGTCCTCTTTGTAAATGACATAAAAGAAAATGAAATAAACTATACAGATTTGATAAAAAAAACCTCACTGCTGAGATCAGATTTTGACATGCGCTGCTCTCCCGTCCCTCCGGCGTGCTTCGTTAAAACGCTAGCTTATGAAATTGTTCACAGATTGGAGTAGGAGCCTGTTTGTTAGTGTGCTTTCCAGTAAGTTCAGAAATGATCGTGACTCGAATGCCTGAAACATTGTGCTTTCAACTTCCACTCATCGGTGATCATTGCAAAACTGAGCCAAAACAGAATAAATACCTCCACTGTACATCCGGCCTACATGGACACAACGGAGCTAAGAAGTTTAGTTTTGGTACATTCTACAATAATGCGTTGCCTTCAGCATTATAGAAATGTTAAAACAAGATCAAAGGAAATAAAACGTAAAACACAAACTTAAAGAACCCTCCGAAGTCCACATGGTAATAGTTTAATGAACATTCTTCCCTGGCACTTGTAAATGCGATAACTAGGTTCTACCAAGGCCTATCATGTAAGGCTACGACATGCAGCCCGAGTCAAAACTCCACACGTCCCGTTCCTCCTCTCAAACGCGTCTATCGAGGACTCCGATCCGACGTCTCTCCGTCAATCAGGCTGCGATGCTTTTAGAATGAAACGTGTGTTTCCTGCGTCAGTGAGCTCCGACAGCGCCGCTCACGGACGGAGCGTTACGTCTCTTTGCTTCCTGCTCCGAGAACTGAAAATGAAGGCTGCTCAAGCTTCAGACGCTTTTTTTTTTTTTTTCCCCCTCCTCCTTTAAGTTCCCAGAAGAAGTTCATGTGGTGAAAAGTGAGCTCGATTAAGAAGAACAGAGATGTGATTATCAGACACCGCCGGCTCCTCGTGTGGATCGCCGTCTCTTCGGGACATCCGTGTCTCTGCTCTGCTTTGTCCACTGTCGTCCTGTTTTGGAAGATCGCAATCAGGTTTTGAATCCTCGTAGGAAAATCCCATCCCTGGATGTCGACATGATCCAGTCTGCGTCAAAACCGCCGAGGATCTCCGGTGCTTGAGGCCACGTGGGGGGCGGGGCCGCCGCGGGACAGAGCAGTGGCGGGGGGGGGGTGGAGGCGTGGTCGTCCACCTGCGGGCGCTGCTACCTGGTGTGGACCAGTTCCTCCCGGAGCCAGCTGGGCAGCGGCTGGCCCATCCTGTACAGAAGCTTGGACAGCTCGATGTTGTGATCTCGATAGTATTCCCTGAGGAACCCCTGCGACTGAAAGACAAATGGACACGAAAAAATTAGATCAAAAACAAAGCTGAAGCTCAGTGAAGTAAATCTTCAGAAGGACGTCAGATCTTACCTCAGGATCCATGTCAGGGTATTTGCGTCCTTTACTCTTTCCCAAACACTTCGTCTTTCCTCCCTCCACCAGCTGACACCAAAATCCTTTCTTGGGGTCAAACCTGCACGAAACAGAGACCACAGTGTGTCACGCTTTCACCCACGGGAATCTGGGATTAACAGCTAGTTAGATGAAGTAATAAGATGAACAGACGCATAAACATAATTCTTAAATACATTAACATCAACCAGTGCCACAAGATGAACTATATCTTCTCCAAAACACAATGTTGAAACTGTAGTTGCATGACTGTCGTTCCCTTGAGCAGCGTAGCTGATAAATTCAGTGTAAAGTTCACCTAGTTAGATGTCGGTGAGCCTTTATCTCGAAGGTAATTTTATGTAATAAATAGAAATGTAACAGAGAGCAGTGAGCTCCGAGTGCATTTTCAGTTTGTTAAACAAAAGTGGACTCTAACAGCGGATTCCTGCTGGGTGGGAGAAATTAAGTATTCATATTTGCATTTGGATGTGATTTCTAACCACTGAGTGAATGATGCAATCTCCACACCACCTCCAGGAGAGGCAGTTAAGAACAACTCAACGAGAATGGAGGTCGACAGGGGGACACTTACGCCAAGATCTTGTGGTAGTTGATAACGTTGGCAAGGCTGAGAAACTTCTGGATTTTATCCATAATTGAGGCGGGCTCGGTCTTCAGCATCTGTCCGTCCAAAACCAACAGCTGGGCGAGACGCAAACAGATAAATATCAGAGCAGGAGCAGTTGTTGAGAACTGTAAGAGCAGTAATACAATCTGAAAACCCCATGTGGCGGCGAGCAAATCTGGAGGGTCGGGGTTTTCCTAACATGAAAAAAAAAAATAGGTAAATGAAGGGTAAAAGATAAATGTAATAAATTTAATTGGAAAAGAGTTTTGGGACATTTATAGAGACTATGTAATTCAAATGATGAAGTGGCTTTAGAGCAAAAACTAAAGTGTAACAGCTGCAGATTATTAAAAAACTTAATAAGGCGATTCCAATTAGTGTCGACTAAAATGTCTTAAAAAGTCCAGCATTCAGCAGACTAAGCAAGATAATCTTGATTTATCTTCTTTAAAACATTCAGTAAATTGTTCAATGCAGCTTGCAAAACACTTTTCTCTTTTTTCCATTGCTCCCCGGCGCCACATAAACACTTCGCTGACTGTCCCACCTGGCTGGAGTGGTAGAAGTTGAGCCAGCGCTCCAGGTGGACGGCGTACCAGCCCGGCACCAGACAGCGGTTCTGGAGGACCCGCAGCTTGACCGGAGCGTCGTGGCCCGCGGTGATCACGTCGTGGAAGGAGTACTTCAACGCCACCGGGTCGTCGTGGGCTCTTTGGTGCTGCGGACGGACAAGAAACGTTAAGACGGAGTCAAGCCTGCGACCGCAGCAGAGTGACTCGTGTTCAGGGCGGCGGCCACGGACCTGATACCAGGAGTAGGCTCGGTCTGCCGGGTTGATGAGGATGGTGATGATCTTGGCTTTGGGCAGGAGCGCCGCGGCCCTCTGAGCCGCCACCTCAGAGTCAAAGTAGTTGGCACTCTTCTCAAAGTAGTAGTCTGAACTGGTGTTGGAGGGCAGAGGGAAGTATTCCATATACCTAAACACAAAACGCAAAGCGTTACGAGCAGCCAGAGCCGTTATGGATCGTTTCTCTTCGCAAAGAGGAGGACAATTTGTCTGTTGACTGTGTGGGTGATCGACCATGCACGGCACTGCGGCACCGCGCACACAGGAAAAAACATTGTATAGTGTTGTAGCGCGTTGTTATTTGGGCAGCCCACTTGCAGATATTTCCAAGCTGCTAAGTAAATTTAGTTTTGGATTATTTTCAGGTGCTGTGACGCAGGAAGCTTCGCATTAATGCAGGTTGAAATCAATCAAACCTTCAGGAAAATCAGATCTGTTTATAGCAGCACTCGGAGGGGGATGTAAGCACTGAGCGGTGCTGTTTTTTGTGAGATCTTGAGTTATAATTTGAAGCCAAATATTACAGTGAGACGGAATGAGCTGAAATGTATGCGAAGGTTTGATTTCTTCACCTGTACTCTTTCATACAGACACAGAACACAACAGGATGCCAGATGTGGTTGATTTATGTATTTTAACTACAGAAAAACACAAATTGATTTTTCTCTTTAAGTTACAGCACATGAAGCACGATGGCCTCCAAACGCATCTGTTAAACTAAGATAAAAAGAAAAGTTTGAAGTTTAAAGGAAACTGGACCATCGAACGAATAAAAAACACAACAGATATTGAGATATATCCTTTGATCAATATATAAATAGTTCCATGTTGAGAATATTTCTGGGGGAAAAAAAAATCTGATCTTGCAGCTGAGTGTGAGGATTTCCCACCAGTCAATGCCTCTGTGATAGTTGTGTCCATTGAAAAACTGGATCTCCTCGAACGTCTCCTTGCTGGGGTAGTTACTGGTCAGGTCGGGGTGCATGCCGAGGAACAGGTACAGAGCCGTCGTCCCTGGAAGGAGAACGTGTGCACAAAAAGATGAGAATTCGAAGGAAGAAACACCCATAACAAAGAGAAGACTGTGCAAATAGGGCTTAACATAATCAAAATTAAAAATCTCATCAAATAATCATGTAAAACACACCATGTTTTCTTCTGACTGCCAGACCCCATTTTTCATAGTTTCTACCTTCGTCCTGTAGAGGGGGTTAAAGCACTGTCCCACCTGTTTTCTGAGGCCCGATGATGAGCAGCTTGGGGAAGCGATCACATGTTTTCTCCTTTGACCAAATGTCCTTGTGCCTTTTGTCCTCACAAGGATCCTGTAGCAACCCGCACAACACAAAAACAACCGTTTGTACCGAGTGTGGCTCCAACAAGTCGTGTTAGAAACGCCAGAAAAAGTCAGTTTGAATCTTCACCCACGTGCACGTGCACGTGCACACGGATGAGGACTGTGTGTAATCACCTGCCAGAGGGGGTCTCTCTCAGAGGGAAACAGGCTGAAGTACTTGTGAGCCAGCTGAACGGGCGGCAGCGTCTGCATCTTCAGGTTGGTCCAGGTCTGGAGGAACATCACCAGGCTTTTGAAGGTGTACAGGCCGAGGCGGTCGTTCCCATAGTTGGACAAGTGAGTCATGAAGATGCTGATCTGGTAACGGGAGAAAAGAAGCCATGTCAAACCACAGTGAAGATGTCAAATATCTCAACTTCATCCAAAACAAACTGCACGTTTGTTTACATTCAAAGTCAATTTTGAGCTCTGAAATTATAATTCTTCCTCTTGAAACTAAAACGACTTCTTAAATAACAAAAGCTATAAACAAAGGAGTCAATCTCATCCATTGGATGTGAAACTCAGCAAGAAAGTTACAGAGAAATGCACTCAGAGGAAAGCAAAATTAAAAAAAAAAAATGACAAGTTACAAAAGGAAAAAAAGATGCAACCTCACCTGATTCTAAAAGGACAGTAATATATTTGAAATATGATACAAAACACAGATTTTCATATCATCCACAACAAAAAAAAAAAAAAAAAAAAAAAAAAAAAATGTGGCCACATTCAAAACATTTTGAACATTGTGTTTTGGCTCTGATGAAAGGCGCTCTCACAGTGGTGCTAAAAGAGAGAGCGCGATGCAGACATCACCGTGTGAGTCACTGACGACTCATTGTCCTGTCTCTTATTTAAATTTCAATTTGCACTAGCAGTTAAATGGGCTTCCAAGTGTGCAAGACAAAAGCAGCGCCCGTGCGAATGTGTAATTGACTCACAGGGTTCAGCAGAACGGTGAGGAAGAGCTCGCCTCCATTGATGAGCTTGTCCAGTTCGTTGGGGCTGCCTGGGTAGTCTTTGTAGAAGATGGTGTGTGTGAACAGACCGCATGTCTGTCTGGGCAACACCTATGATATAATAAACACAAAACCAAACGGAGAGAGGAAAATTACAGACTAACACTAAATAAAAAAGGATCACAAGAAATGCATTCAAACACACACAGAAACACACACACACACACACACACACACACCATCGGCCCTCCACTGAGAGTGGAGCGGAGCTGTCAGCACTCCCGGCAGTTACCCCACACATTGTTTGCTTTCAATAACATTCATATTATGCAGCTCATCTAGCCAAAGCAAACCCCTTATTCACTCAGTCTATATGGAAATTCATGGAAATGCATTTACAGTTTGGAGTGTCTGGAGGACTGAATATCAATCATCAGTAAGCAGTGGGGACCGGCCATTCAGGCTGCGCTATCTCAAGGACGGGAACGGAGCCGGGAGACCACACAGGCTGACTGAATGCCAGCGCTACAAAGGAACCGGACTGAGGCTGCACTGTTTGTTATCTGCACTGAAGGTCAACCTGGGAAAGAATTGGAGAGGAGTTTTTTTTTCCCCTCTTCTTTTGAACCTCTTGAATGTAATCTATTCAACTTTAATTTTGCTCTCATAACGGTATTATTGGCTGCCCACTTGGCATGTGAAGTTGAAGAAAGAGCTGGTTCTCTGCCTGTTGACATTTCAGCGGGTTGGTTGCGAGCCGGCGCTTTGCTACGCTGTTGCCAGAGACGTCAGTCTTCGTTACGGTGCCAAGGCGTGCTAGGCAGGAACTACTCAGACAGGTGTCTCACGCAAGACTGGCTCACTTGACTACATTATCATCTCCCACGCCACGGAAGAATAGAGCAACGCGACGGGGCTAATGAGACGGCTGCCTCTTTCTGGGTTTCTGTTGCCTCAGTGATGAACGAAAATAAAAACTGCTCATCTTCAGGAACGGGGCTTAAGAAAGCCGAGGTGGAGCGGAGCCAGAGCGTGATGGACAAACTCAGAACGGAGAGAAACCGGCGGCGGGAGAGACACACGCAGCCGCAGAAATAATTATTGAATGAAGGATAGAATATGCAGATGGAGGAGGAAAACCTAAAATGGGATTACAGGCTGCAGTGTACGTTGAGAAAGCAGAGAGGGAGAGAAACCAACAGACCAGAGGTAAGAAGATAATGAGGCTGTTTGAAGAGACGCCTTACGCTAATGCCGCTGTGGATGAAACCTCGCCGGAAGCGGGCGGGCTTCAGGTGGGGGTACTCCTCCGTGCTCGTCACCTTGATGCCCCACACCTTCTTCCAGGCGTCGTACAGCTGCATGTGAACAGGGTAGACGCCCGAATGGTGGGGGGCCACAGCATAGCCCATGTTAGTGGGGATGCCGTGCTCCTACAGGGGAAAACAGGAGAAAGAACTCTGGTTAATCATTCAGAACTTAACAATGACGAACACAGAAAAGACAGCGACACATGGAAATAATCCATCAATGACGTGTGTACAAATCTAACATGCAACCTATTGCTCTGAACAGAAGACCTTCCCCTTAAAATGACTCTTTTTTTTTTTTTTTATACCGTTAAATTAAAACAACGCCCCTGAACAGCTGGTGTCCTCAGTCCAGAGTGTCCTCGGCCTGCTCCTGCCACAGCCCGTCATGCTCGCCGCCATCCAAACCATTCGTGGTGTAACATTTAAAACCTCTGAATGGCTTGTTAACAACAGCATCCAGCGCTTGTAAGCCCCCTCGTCACTAAATCACCGTTTACTGCATGCACCTGACATTTGACCGGTTCAGTCAGGAGTTCATGGATCATGTCCGGAACGTTCCTCCCGTTTCTGGAGGCTCCCGCTCCGTTTGTTCAGGAGAACTCTGCACAACACCAGCAGCTGAATATCACACCCCTAAGAAAAGGTGACTCCTATTTTAAAAAACACTGTTCTATGTTTAGAGCACACAGCGAGAAGAATCCTCACAACAACAAACACACTTTCTGCCCCTTTTCTGCCCAATGTCTATATATTCGGAAAAACCACTGTTGATGTGTGCAACATGACATCCGATCGTACTTCATTTAACCCCTCAGATCAAAAACAAGGTAAACCTGCTTGGCCACACTGAGAAACAATCGCTTTTTTGTGTATGGCCAGTCCTAAATACAATCAAACAAAACACAAAACATCCACAATGAAAAAAAAAAAAAAAAACATTGCCTGAAACGGCCGATTCAAACCAGAGTGACACGATAAGAAAGGACAGCTCTGATCTCAGCGTTCACCCAAAGCTGCGACGTGACATTTGTCCCCCCATGACTCACCATGGCAAACTTCTTGTTGAGCAACATCTGCTCGGCCAGCACGGACTGGTTATGGAACAAATGCGGCTGCATGTGACTCCACATGTGGGGAAACCACCAGAAATCCTTGACATATGAAAGCAGCAAGTCATCTCCCAGGTCCTCCTCGTCAGATCCTGAACAGGGAGAAAAGGTCAGTTAGGGAGGGAAAGGAAGAAGGAGGAGGAGGAAGAGGAGGAGGAGGAGGAGGAGGAGGAGAGGAAACAAGGCATTCGCAGAAAAAAAAAAAAAAAAAGATAAGGGTGACAGGTTAAAGAAAAACCTGATAAAAATAGAAACCTAAACTGTTAAAAAAAAACAAAAGCATGCTTGAGTCAGCTGGGTGGAAAAAAAAAATCAAATGAAGTGTTACTACCAGTAACAATTGAACATATTGAATTAGAGAAATCATTTTAAAAAATCAAATCTAGCATGTTTTAATCCGTTTTACTTCTGATCTCCGCATGAGCGCACAGTACCAACAAGTCCTGCGTCTTACCAGCGTGAAAGAATTTCCCTGAGAAGCCCAGATTGAAGGTGAAGTTGGGCACATGGGTGCGCAGCTCCCTCTGCGTCTCCAGCAGGGCCTGAAACAGTGGGAGGAAAAAGGAGGGTGAGTCAATGCACGACGCGCTCAAACCGGTGCACGAGCGCATTAATGAAGGGGCGTCGACACCCAGGCGGTCGCGTGCCCACATGCATATTTCATCCCGCAACTTTCTTACGGTAAACATCTAACATGAACTCCCAGCTGCCTCACTCTTCTCCGTCATTCCGTTTGATATCTGCCTCTCCTCTGATTCGGGTTTTTTGTTTCATTTGATCTCCTCACTGGATGAGACTCCCAGCACACACCCCCGTCTCACTCTCTCACATTCCTCCCGTCTTGTCAGGGTGTGATTCGTTCCTAAAAGCTCGCTGCTGCGCTGCCAGTGAGGACGCCTTGATGCCTTTTCCATAACTTTTTCTTATACCCTCTGCCTCCACATGTGAGGGGAGTCTGTTCTGCTCTGAGGGGACGCGAGCAAGGAGCTTTTCAACAGTCTTTGTATGTCTCTGGGCCCCTGAAATATTCATTGCTGTGGAGCTTCTGTGACAGTGCGAGCGTTGGGGCCTGTCAGCTTTGAGCAGCCTAGTGGGACGAATGCATTCAGAGAGAGAAGAGGAGCAAGAAGAAGGGGTTTCTGTGTGACTGGCAGGGGATAGCACATGCTATGTGTGAGGCAATTTTTACATTTTAGCAGAGGGAGGGACTGTTGAAAACACTGGGTGATGAATAGATAAGCGAGTTTCTGGGAAAAAACTTATTTTTTCCCCCGCTCAGAAACACATGCACAGACTCACCTTTACATCAGGCACCTTCATGCGGGTGCCCTCCTTGCCCACGAATATGTCGTCTATATCCACCAGGATGTAGCGCTCCAGGGACAACGACAGCCTCTTGCCCGTCAGGAAGGCCACCGCGTCCACAAACACCAGCTTGTGAAGCCAGAAGACCAGGTTGTTCCCGAACAGGACCCTCTGGATGCCGTCGTGCAGCCCCAGGTCCTGCACCACCGACGGCAGCAGGGCCGCGTTCTGCCCCATCGACGCCACGCTCTCGGCCGACTGCGTCTTGGCCAGCAGCACGGGCTCGTAGGTGGAGTGGTTGGACTGAAACACCGTCCAGTCGTCCCCGGGGAGAGGACCCGGCAGGGGCTGGCCCGACCGGGTGATGAAGAGGAGCGGAGACTTGGGGTTGACGGTGCAGTCCTTCAGACCCAGGTTGGAGTGCAGAAAGAGGGGGAAGCCTTTCAGCTGTGCACTGAGCAGACTGTTTTCATTGGCCTGAGCAACACGGAGACGAGAGAGAGAAGGCACACAGATTCATCATAAATCAGAGTGATGAAGACAGAACTGTATTGGATATAATTCCCCAATTTCTCCAGTCATGTGTGAAATAAGGAATGTCAGGCCTGCTCGAATGTGAAGGCATGAGGCAGCCTCTACCTGCTATGCTCAATCTGCTACGCTCCCAGATTGCAGTGGGAATGAATAACCTCCCGCTGTGTCCTTCATGATTTCAGACTGAGGGTTCAGTGACGACTCATTGAAATCCCCCCCCCACAAAAAAAAAAAAAAAAAAAAAGTCATTACCCAAATCTTGTCTACTTTTTCTCCCACTTCAACTTCTCCAAGTCTTACTTGGAATTTCACCAGTGCATGTGTGTGGGTGTCCGTGACAGCACCAGAGAGTTAACTCTGACACGCACTGCGTGGCGTCCATGTGATCGCTACTGATGTTTATCTATTGTGATGTGCAAACCAGAGCCTGAAGTCCGCTGCACTTTCCTAACCATGTTCAAGGATAAGGCCGTTTTACCTCGCTGTTTGGTAACACTGATCCCACAGATGTTGGTGTTAATATGATAAATATTGCAAAAAAATAAAAAATTATTTTTCTCTATTTTAACATGCAAGATTTATGTTTTACATTACCATAAATTAGACCTGCACACTTCATTAATTTATCCATTTAGTTAACTAAAACGTTCTTCACAAAGAAATAAAGGCATGCGGTCCTACAGAGTGTTCACACATGTGTTTGTAGTTAAACAGATTCTCAGAGGTTTATCTCTGAAGACCAAACCGAGAAAAAACAGAAATGACAAATCAAGATAGTCAGCTTAAGGGGGTTAGAGCAGCATTAAACCGCACCGTCAAAGTCAATTACAGACATAAGAGTAGATGAGAATTCATTAAATGTTTTACAAGTGAAATCCCCGACAGATGTGATGTATTGGTGACTGTGTCCAACGTCTGACAAGTTATCAGAAAAAAAAGGAAAAAAAAAAAAGCCAATATTAATAAAATAATGTTCAGGACATTTTAGAATAAATTGGACGGACTTTAAAAAGATCTTTAAACACCAAGCATGAGAAAATCAAATTCATTAGACAAATATTTCAAATGTATCTTGTAAATCAGGCTTTTAAAGATCTCTGGCTTCAGTTCTTGCTGGGGGAAATGCTTCAGATTATAATTAAAGATATTCATGCAGGATCAGGCTGCTTGCCGAATTTCCTTCAAAATGTTTTTTTTTTTTTTTGCACAGATGGATCTCCGATCTTGATACATCTGCAATAAGCCGAAGCCGTACAGTGGCTGTAAACGTATATCGGTGGGGTTATACTGCAAAGCTGCAGAGCGACTGGGTCATTGGGATGCACACCCTGGTTCTCTTCTCCTCTCTCGCAATAGATGGCAAATCCCACCAGGTTAACCTTCACCTACACCGCCCGGCATCTCTGCACCACCATCCACGCTTCCACATCTTTTTCTATATTCTCTCCATGGCTCGGAGACGGTGATTAAAACAATAAGACCTGAAAACTGGCCTTGGGCAAACAGGAGCATCTAGGGATTAGAGGGTGAGGGAGGATGTGCGAGAGAGAGAGGGAGAGAGTGACTTAAAAAGAAAAAGGATGGAGAAAGAAAGGAAGAGGCAGATGACTAAACAACTACAGAGACCAAAACAAAACCGAGAAAGCAAGGAAAGGGGAACGAGAGAGCGGGGAAAAAGAGTGAAGGAGACAAGATCGCAGAATAAAGAAAAACAAGAGACAGCGAAAACATAAGAAACACATAACACAAGACAGCGCGTTGGAAATGAGTGATATTAAAGCAGGCAGGTCCTTCCAACTCTGTGAATCCCATCTCCTTAGAGACGGTGCAGCCAGATGGACAGGGCAGAAGGTGTGAGTGAGAGGAGGGTGGTGGGGGTGAGGCGGGAGGACGGCGGAGGGAGGAGTGTGGTGTTGTCCTAACCTTGAAGAAGCCAATGATGCCAACTCCGTATTCCACACAGTACTTGTCCAGCAGTTCTCGGTTCCAGGCGTCCAAGTTGACATATTTCAGAATGTTCTCATAAATCACCAGTGTGAATCGCCCTCTTTCTTTGTCCGTCAGTGTCGGCATGTCCCCTTTGCCAGGAGAGATCTCGGTCCGGTACCTGAACCGGCCGGACTCCAATATGGCCACGATCTCCTGGCCCAGCTGAGAATACTGGCTTTCCACAAACACTAGAACCACGGGGTCTGTCCTGGCCCCTGCCGGGTCCACCCCGGGGCCCCCGGGGACATTCCGCAGCGGCAGCAGCCGGGAGGGCGTGACCCGTGGGTCATCGGAGTCTGCGGACGCTCCCTCCGCTCCGGACACGCCCCCTCCCGACGGCTCCAGCTCCCGCTTGACGCCATAGAGGAAGTAGGCCGAGATGAAGACGCTGACGGTGCAGAAGAGGAAGAGCAGCAGCAGGGAGGTCTGCAGGGGGAGGAGACGGACCAGCCGACGGAGGCGCGTCACGCATCCCAGCATCGTCTCACGCCACGCCGCTCCGCCCCGCTGGCCCAGCAACACGCCTTGGGGACAGTCTCTTTCCTTCCCGGTGTGGGTAGAAGACGGCGAGCAGAGATTATTCACAACAAAGTCAGTCTCGTCACCGAGTTAAATACGAACGGCGTTGAGGTAGCGGCTGCAGCGGCTACTGGAGAAAGAAATGACACGCTCTCACGTTGGCTCTCCCTCATATTGCAGCACTGCTTATGTCACCATGGCAAAGAAATAGGGGGCCTTGGACCGCTGGTACACACTTATGCCTCTGAGGGAGCGCCGCCAGGCCGAGTCACTGGTGGAGAAAGATGATGGAGGACTCCATCACCTGTCCATCACGCGAGCCTGTCAACCATGTCCTGGAAAGATTCCGCTCCGCTCTTTTGATTGGAGAATAATCTCTTGAGGAAAGTAAGGCCACGCAGGTCATCTCAGCAGCACCATTCCCTCAGGATCGGATCTTCTGACCTAGAAAAACGGCAAGACAGAAGAAAATAATGGTGAAAATCTAACAGCGCAGCATCAGCTTCTATAGAACAAACGGCATATCGCACTCTTTTGTTGTGTGGGCTTCGCGCTGAGTGGGAGACGCGCGTATCGCTGGTGCCAACACTCAAAAAGTTCACTCGAAAGTAGTCCTTGCATTCACCTACACAATGTGAGAGCTGCCAATTTCCCCCCCTACACACACGGACAGAACCCCTATGTGTGCGAATCACGCACACACGCGCACACACACACACCAAAAAAAAATCGCTCACTCACTCACTGGTTCAGCCTCCGTGCAATCAATAGGCAAAATGTGAGGGACAACAAAGCTTCGGGGCAAGCCAATTCCCAATCCGGCCCGACTGAAATGTGTGGCTGCATACGAGTGAAGCCATCAACCGCGGGGACACTTGCCTTCTATTTTCCTTGAATCCTCAAAGCATCGGGACCAAAATGTAGCGCAAGAAGAAAAGCAAATGGACAGACGGAAGGCAATCCAAGAGCGGCGCGTGGATGACAGTGAGAGCGAGAGAGAGAGAGAGAGAGCGACAACAATAAGATCCTTTACTCTTGGAGACACTCCCTCGCCACACTCCATATACATTTCTATATCCTCTGCAGACCTGACATAATATGCCGGCCCTTTAGTCAATCTCCATCAAGCCAAGTGTGAAAAGTACAGGATGCAGACTGAGAACGGTGTGAGCCAGTCACTTACAAAAACATCATTTCCCCATTTAGGGTCCTGGTGGAGAAATGAGACAGAGCATCATTACCTTTGCATGGAAATGCTCTGACCATTAAGCTGGAGAGCCATTGCGGTGCACAGACTCGCACTTCCCTTTTATAAAACCCCAGACACCACATTAGAGTCACATCCCTTTCAGACCAAAGTCATTAAACGGTGACCACCAAACCCATCAAGACTCTGACGCAAATGGACATAAAATAGACGTAATAATGCCATCAAGGGTTTATTAGCATCACAATAGAGTAAGATTTAATTAAAGGTGCGTAACATTAAAATGCAAGAGTGTCCATACTATTCTGAGCAAACTGAATACCTTAAGAAGGTCAAATGAAGGTTTATCCACTTCATTATTGCTAATAAAGGAGAAAAAAAGGAATCCTTGATCACTGAAATTATCATTTATGTGCACACAGTCCGAAACGAGGAAAATCAAGCTCACTCAGTGTCCCTTCAATGTAATCAAGGTCAGCGTTCTGGCAAGTGTCTCTGCTCCCTTCTTGCCTTCCAGATAAGCTTAACAGGATGCCTTAAATCTCCCTGTGAGTGCTGTGGCAGAAATCACACTTCTTTCTCTCTGAGTCGTGTCCAACTTTCCTCTTCATAGGGATGCAGAGTCTAATGTAAAGAGAGGCCGTGAAAGAACAGTGGGCGTTCAGAGGATGTATCACAGTGCAACAGACAAAAACCAACAGCCTTGGTCACACCACGATCCCCCGGGTGCCCTGTTTGTTCATTTCTGAGGGAGCGAGGGGTTCGTGCCACAGCATATCAAAATATGATTAGCCGCAGGAAGTGGCTCCTGCTGGAAATAGTGAGGCTGAAGAAAGAGCCGGGGTGACAACTTTTAACACAACACACAGGCCAAAACATTTTTTCAGGCCTCTTTGGCACAAGACTTGTGATACCACTTAAAAAAAAGAACCTTGGCCGCAAAGTTTTGGACTGGAAGATGATTTACTAAAATACTTAAATGACATTCAGTTATGTTGCACATCTAATTCCAATCTACTCTGTTTAGAATAGATTAAGTATTTCTGTTAAGACTACCAGAGCAAATCATGCTGACTAATGGAAATGCATGTTTTTGTTTTAATACTCCTGTGTATTTCTTTGCAGAGTGTGCATGTTCTACCTGTGCAAGAATGTCCTGAAAGCATTAAATCTGAAATTGATTGTAAATATAAATGGAAGTGCGCATGATTGTCTTCCTCTCTGTGTTACCCTGTGAGGGAACAACTCGCAGTCGCGGGTGTCCCCCACCTTTGCTCACAGTCAGATTTGAACGACTCCAACATCCTTGATTGGATGAAGTGGCAAAGAGGATGGGCAGTTTGACATTAAACTGCAATGAAAAGAGGCAATCTACCTCATGTAACTCTGCTTCTCTGAATGCAACAAAATCACGTGATCACGGGACAAGAAGCAATAAACATTTTATCCTAAATAACTCTCATAGTTTTGGCGATATGTTTTTTTCAAATTCTACATTCCTATATAAGACACACTGTTTACAATTCTGACATAACATGAAATCAATAACTAGGCAATTAAAATATACATTTTCCATCTGTTAGTTTCATATATTTGTGAATCTGACTCTGGAAAAGTCTGCATAAAGTCGTCTGTGTCAAAACTCTCAGCACTTTGCTGAAACATACCAATTTGTATTCACATTTCTGGTTTTTGTGCACAAATGAGGGGAAGCACAATAACAACTCCAGCTGTAGTGGGCTGTCCTCTAAGTCGGAGTGTGCGTCGCCTAAAGTAATTTTCTGTTAATGAGCGACCTCAGAAAAGACATACTATCTTTGGCCGACATCCGCAGGGAGGCAATAAGCTCCACTGTGACTCTAATGACACTGTTGACATGACTTGAGAGCAGATTTAAGGGTGACACAACACAAACCGAGCACAGGCGCAGACAACTTCGCTCTTTGGCCAATTCACAGAGGAGATGACCGCCTCCCAACGCTGCCCTTCAGACGGTGAAGCAGAGCGCTCCAGATGAAAGAAGCAACGGAGGGAGAGCGAGGCGAGCTCAGAGGTGGAGTAAGAGCGCATCTTACACAGGTAAAAGGACAGCTCAAGGCCTCTGGATTGAAGCAGCGGGATCAGGAAGGAGGATAATACATTAGATTATGATGGAGATGAGGGTATGGCACTGACTGAGCAGAATACTGGCTAATGGATCTCAAATGTCCACGCTCCCATCTCACCTAATGTGTCTCCGACTCTATGCGCTACCTAAGAAGAAGCCACGATGCAGCTGGAAACGTTCTCCTTTCCCTGATGTAATAAATGCAAAAATGCAGAAGAGGAAGAACGGAGAACATGAATATTTCATGCTGTGCAGAAGCTGATGAGCGGTATAGCCAGCAGACCTATTGGTAAGGTGAAGAACAGCCAAAAGGTTCGCAGACACCAGAGTGTTTCGGTCTGCCAAGGATAGTCAGTGTCTTAACTCATGCATAAAGGAGAGGCAGATGGGACTAATGCATATCCCAGAGCCAACCTTTTCATTCTCAATGATGGCAGGAGCTAAAGCTGGATATGAGCTCTGTAATTGCACACGAGGACTAAAAAGTATCCTTAAAAAAAGGGTTTGTAAAGAGATACAAGAATTAGGAGGAATGGAAGACAAAAGAAAGTTTTTCCATCTACTGAAACCTTGAGAAAATTCAGCTTGGTGGGAGAAATTAGCAGGACTATTAACCCAAAGGGTGGCCATCAATCTTAAAGCTTTGAAAGCCTCAATTAAAATATTTCCCTCATTATTTTACAGCAGCTGAAACAAGACGACGGAACAAAGTGGAAGCATAAACAATAGCAGGTGACGGCCAAAAGGACAGACTAATACTTTTCCCTCAGGGTGGGTGGTCACTCAAACCTGCTCGCTCTGCATCACGGGAAGGTTGCCAGAACCATACTGCTAGATTAATGAGAGATCATGAGGAACAGGGGGACGGAGGCTGCTCTTCAGCTGTAACAACGCTCTGGATAAACAACACTACGGTCGGCCATATGTAGCCTCACATGCAGCCCCCCCCCCTCCTCGCAGACACTGCTCTGGCACTCCTTCTAAAGTGTGAATAAGGCCAAGTGTCCAAGGGATTTGTGTGGAGAGTCAGTATATTAACACTGTCGACCGGAGTCTGACTGCCTGTAGGTGATCCCTTGGACAAATAAACTTTTAAAGGAGCGTCAGACCCTTGCAGCCCCTCAGGGTCTCGACAGTGCCCCCCCCCCTGCTGCTCTTCTCCCCAATCTGTCCCCTTGCTCCTGACTGACAGAAATAAATGATGACCCTCTGAGCTCGATCGCCACAGGCCTTGGCAACAGCACGCTCTCCTTGGAAACATTGGAAATGCGTTGTGCTGAGAGACGTGGAAACCGTTGAAGAAAATAGAGCGAGGACAATAATCTATAGGACTCTCATCAAAAGGCTGCCATCACAGTTGTGACTTTTCAGTCTTTGTGTGTTGATATGGATGTGCCGAAGCCACGCGAACAAAGAGCGAAGAATGACTCGAGAGACTATTTGAGGATCCGCCGTTTTCATTCAATGCTGAACGTTATTGCTGAGCCTTTGTTCAAACACTCCTGCCTTTGCAGACGACACAAAACAAGGTTAGGGTTACAATATGAATTGCTTGAGCGGGCCATGGGTCAAGGTTAAATGGGTTAGAGTGACGCCAGTGTAATCCCTAATCTATAATCCTGTTAATCTCAGCACTGCAAACAGTACCAAATGTGCTTATGCCAGCTCTGTTACTGTGCAAGATGCCTTACAGGGATTAAGAAATGAGACACAATGGAGTATAGAAGAATGTCAACAGCATATCGAGAGAGAGGTTAAAATCTAACTCAACACAGCTTTTTTATTTATGTTTTTGCGCTGAATATTTATTCAGAAGACTTTACATAAATCTGCATGTAACATACTCAAGTGCATTTTAGAGATGTTGACCGTCCACCGTTGCTGGAATTGGAATGCCCCACCACAACCACTAAGAAGTAAAGCACAGGAAAATTCTGCATTTGCATTCAGCCCTCTCCCCTTTCTTGTGAGAGATTAAACTTCAAAAAGCAAGAATTTTCATATTTCTTTTGAAGCGCATCTAAAGCAACAAACAAGCACAGAAGAGGAGCAGGGACTCGCCTTCTTTAGGGGGTTGCATTTTATACGGCTACACTCACAGGTAACCCCCCCCCCCCTAAGCCAGCCTTGGCACTCATCAATACAGAATCAATCAATCTGAAAAAATTTGAATTGCATTTTATGCATTCATTGTGGTTGCTGCGATTAAAGGCTTAGGCCGTGAAATAGCGTGGAACGAGGCACCGTATCCTCACCCCAGTTTCCGCCTCCCACCATTCCGCCAATCTGAATGCACAAGCAGGCGGCTTCATTTTAGCAGCAAACATTTACACCGACACTTCCCTCTCCCTCCGTCTCATCAATTCATTTCATGCCACTGCGTGAAGGACAGAGGACTCGGGAAGCAAATGTAGTTTTGCCTTCTAATTCTCCAGAAAGTGACTTTCAGACCATTTCCCTTTACAAAAAAAAACAAAAAAAAAACATGAGGCTGAATTATCACATCATTTTTCAGCACCTCAATTTACTGTTTCCAAGACTGAGGCAATTTCGAGGGAGAAAAATGCCTTTCCTCAGTTTGCCTGTGCTCCTCCAATTACTTCTCAAGGCCCTACTTGAAGACCTCGATCCCAGCACTGTCATAATTGAAATGATTGCAATGTTATTCTTTGACACAGTAATGGGACAAAGAGGGAGAGAATCATCTTCAAATAGAGACAAGGGAGTGCAATTCTTTCCTGTGAGCAATTATGAACAGAATGGGAAGACAGTGCAAGTGTGTTCAATGACAATTAGTAAGAACTGGTGGATCTCCGTAGCATGGCTATATTGTAATTTCAGTACCAGACAGAGCAAAAAGCCCACCCTCACACTTCCATTAGCGAGATCATGTCAGATCCCATCAACACAGATATCATCTCCCAGTAAGATAACCTGAGCAGGCACAGGCATAATGCCATGATTACACATTCATATTATGTGGGGACGATTAGGACAGCGATGAATAAAAACAAGGAGAGCGGAGAATAAAATATACATGGCACTCCGGAGTCATTTTCATCTCGGATGGGCTCCCAAACCTGTCGTATTCTTTAGATCTCAAGCCGGAGCTATAGGGACCGGGGGATCTGAGAGCATCAGGAAGTGTAAAATGGATTACTTCACAGTGGGAAAAGCAGCGCAGATGAGCTGCGGCAGGCATGGGAAAAGTGTGGCGGGGTGAACATCGAGTGGGGAACGGCCAATAGGGATGCGTCTGACCGAGATGCGAAATGAAGAGTTTCCTCAAAGGTGTTACTGCAGCGGACGGCGAGGAAGCGCGGCAAGAATACAACCAACACCTTTTGTCAATGTCCTCCATCACCTGTACATAAACACGCCTTTGTGCTGATAACTACCACAGAATATCTATTCATAGACACTGCATCAGTTACAAGCACGGGGACGCTGGCATTGTTCAACAACTTTATCAATAGCGGAAATTTCCCAAAGACGGTCAAATTAATCATCCTTGTTTGCAGATAATAAGTGACCCAAAGTGTCTCTACAATCTCATCCATTTGATTACTCTGTGGACACATTAACTAAACAATGATCACAGGAGAGGAGAAAGAACTGATTAAACCAGAGGAAGGGAAATAATTGACCTCACTTGTGAGATCGAGCACATGATTCCATGTTTGAACAGCACAGCCGACCACTGGGCACCAACTGCAGGAGAGGTGATTTCGTGGGGTGTCCCATTAAAATACATAATCATTTCCAGCATTTGTCCTTTTTTTTTTAATGGGGTGACGTTAAGCATATGGATGTCCTGCAAGGTCGAAGATATATTTGCAAAATTTTCATGCGTGGAAATTACAGGAAGGGCTTTCAATAAGTAACCCTCGGGCTCCTACAAAAAAAAAAAAAAAAATAATAAAATGCACACTTGAGAGAAAATAAGGGGAGCTCACTCTATTGGATTTCTGAGGGTAGAAATAGGTTTGTAGTGCCTCAGACAGCCAACGCGCAGCAAGAGGGAGGTGGCGGCAGAGGAAGGAATGGGTTGGTCATTTATCATTTTTGTCAGTCCTGGTAGGAAAAGGAGGTGGGGCAGGGGGGCCTTTCATATAAATTGAGTGTAGGTGGAATCAATGTGGCGTTGTTGGTGAAAGCAGGGAGGGGCAGGGGAGCCAGATCAATGCTGGTGGGAGTGACTGTTTGTTCCCATTGTTTATCTACTGTCATCTCGGGACGCTGCTGAAGGACAAGGGAGCACGGAGGGCAGCGCAATGTCTCCATTGGGACAGAGGATTCATAATGGGTCTCTCCTTATACACACAATACACATCACTCGAGGTGAAAGTCACACTCCTCGTGTGTGTGAATGTGAGAGCGAACGTGGGAGCTGGGGGTTCTGGGTGGACGGGCTAAAGGAGCGATAACAGCACTTGTCAGCGTCGGTTTCAGGCTGCAGGGCCTGCCGATCAAATCAAACGCCCATTCAGCTGAGGAAATCTAAGCGGAGCTCTGCAGAAGGTCTGACGAAGGCACAACAGTTTTATTAGGACTTTCACACCTGCAGCAGAACGGCAATAACAGATTTGCTGACCTGACGTGAACCAGAGACGCTATCAAACAAACAACACCACTCCTGATGACCACGGACGAATAAAAGGAAACGATCAAACCAATAATAAAATCCCCAGGCACGCTGTAGCGCGGGCTGTGGCACACACGCAGACACAAATAACTGTCTGATCTGCTCTATCAATCTGGAAGAGAACGAGGGGGGGAAGCAGCTGACCTGAGGCTGCAGAAGGCACGAGTACGATTCCTCCGCGTGAAACGACGACGAGCTAAATTCTGGAGGCCGCTTGGTGGATTTCAGGTATTATGAATCCCAGGGGAGCCCTTCCTCTCCTCCTCGCTTTCTCCCCACTTTTTACACCTCCCTCTTTCCTCTCCCCTTCTTTCATGTCCAGATAAGAAACGGCCCGCACTGATCTGTCTGTGATTCGTGCAGCAGAAACGCGTTCCCATGGGAATACCACAGTGTGGAAGAATAGCTGACACAAGAGATGAGATTCTGTTGTGCTGCCCATATTTTTGCCTGCGAGATCAAAGAGATACGATTTTTCCCTCCTGCATGAAAACACACTTATAATCACCAAGCTTGCTTCGCGTGCACAATCAAGAACCGCTGATAAATGGCTGGAAGTGGAAATTTGTCGTCAGTGTGTAGTTCTACATAAACAAACAGTGCGCACTTGACACGCGCCCCCCTTGCGATAACTACGGCACTAAATGTGTAAAAACTGTGACTGCGGAGAAATAGCCAGCTTTGTGATTAGCTTATCGCAATAACAATAATTACACTCCCAGTTGTAGGCCAACTCATGAATCCTATTACAAATCCAGAGTTTTTTTGAAATTGAGCCTCAGCTCCAGCTTTTCTCTTCTCTCTCTCTCTCATTCCTTCTCACCATAGTTGTGGCTCTTTAAACCACCGCAGTCATGCTCCGCTATAGTCACCCATTTTCCAGATTGGCAGCATTAACACCGAGTGCTTTCGCCGTTTTCTCCATTCAAATCGGGATTTCATAAAGCACATTTTAAGAAATACAAAATGACACAATGTGGATGTAATTCCGGGGCATGTTTGCATTTACTCCATGTGAGAAAAATGACTGAATCTAGAGGATCAAGGACAGTTACGAGATTGTTCCTGGTTTGAAACGGCTGGCTGATAGAAGCCTTTTCCTCTTTCACCTGGCTTCCTCTCATAATGGCTTTGAATTGGCTGCAGTTGTAAATATGTGAGTGACTGTGCCTCTGTCTGGGTGAGCCCTGTGATGGACTGGCAACCTGTCCAGATTGTACCGTGCCTCTACAGCATCGACAATCACCCAGAGATAAGGCGGGACAAGTTTCAGCTCACTGCGGCACTCAAGAGGATAAAGCAGACATGAGAGGATTGAGGAATAGTGAGCAACGATGGCATCCATTCAAAATTGCATTCTAACAACATTCTAATATATTTTTTTTTTCAGCCAAAAAGTAAATTATCAACCTTAAAAAAATCAACCCACTAAATGGAAAAAAAACAAAACAAAACAAAAAAAGGTCATAATATTTTGTGTAAAGTCAAGGAAAGCCCATGATTTAACGAAATAATGGTGGAAATGAACACTAAGCCCTTGAAGAGGCTCGTCTCAGCCAAGCGTAGACATACTTCCACGGCTGAACGATGGGACGCAAGGTAAACTCAACAACCGTTGCCAGGGTGACTCAGTTTTATGATGGACTGACAAAAGGAAACTCGGTGTTTAAAAAAAAAAAAAAACTGATGACATCTCATCTCATGCTTAGCCAGAAGGCATGTGGGAGAGTTTGGATCAGATCTGAAGTTAGTTTTAGAAGAGACCAAAAGAAGTTTATTGGCCGTTAGACTCGGCGCTGTGATGTTGGGTGCAAACCAAGCGTGGTGGTGCCATCTTATCCTTTCACCACGAGGATCAGATCTCTGCTGAGGCTCACCTGCTGCAAGACTCTGCAGAAAGCGCCGCTTTTGTTTCTTTAACATGGAGAACAGAAAGTCCTTCACGTGTGTTTAAATCGGAGCCTTCAGGAGCAGCGCTGAGGTTAAGTGACCTGTTTTTAGAGGCCACAACACGCCGGCTGCAGGTTTGTGTGTAAAACTGAAAAATAGACTTGACACCTAAAATAGTGCCATCAGGCTCGGGTTGTGGCTGTCACAGGAAGTGGGTCGCACGCTCTCGGGCTGCCTGTTGACGCGGGCGCTCCTTTCTGGACTCTTCGGATTCTGAGCCGGCACAATGTCAAGCGAAGGGCCAGACGGCGGCGTGCACTGCAGCTTCCTTTGCCAGTCTATAAAATAGGTACTCAATGATGGCTGAGAGAGCTGACCACTGTTCAGCAGATTATCAAGCATGCTGTATAATCACAGAATGGGCCTCAGGAACACCGTCTGGCACCGTGACAGAACAAGGGGAAACACCTGACCACAACTACACTCAAATCTGTGACCTCCTGCTGCTCAAACAAAGCATCTTGTGATCAATTCACTCAAATCCTAAAGAACATGTTATTACTGTATTTTAATAGTTGTCTAATTCCGATGCTTATGTTTAAATCTAGCTTGGAGTTACTGTTAATATTTTTAATTCGGCTTTTGGTTAGATTCTATCTTTAAATACACCTCTTGTGTTCTTGTGACAATGATCATTACAAGAGTGGTTCAAAATCTGAATCTCCCTCACGATTAATAAAGTATCTAAATGCTGTGCTTGAAGCTAAAATTACAGGAGTGAAATTTCCTATCATGGCCAATATGAGTCAGGAGAAAGGCTATTTTGTGGATACTGATTACATTTTCAACTGTTTCCTGTTTAATTGGAAGCATTTTATTAATTAGCCATGTGATGACAGAGATTTACTCACAGCTAGATGCGTCTGATTTTGGTTTAATAAAGATCTCAGAAAGCCAAAATCTGAGTCAGACATAAGACCAAATAGGGAAAACAGGCACACACGGGACATGGGACGGCGAAATGTTTCTATATAAGTAACCTGTTCTTCAAGTGTTAACTGGGTCGCGCCTCTTTAATGAGACGAGCAGACGTCCCGCTACACTGACACCGAGAACCAATCAGGTAGTTTCAGCAACATGCGAGAGTGAAAGCAAGCTACCTTCAGAGACACATGTGAGGCGGAGATGCTGCGCACATGAACACTCCAGACTACCGACAGCCGGAGAAGCTCTAACAGCAAGGAGAGAGGCTCGGACGAAACTCTGGGTTCATTCAAATTTACTGTGCTCAGTCAATGTGCAGGTAAAGAAATATATCTAAATTAGTCTGTTACTTCAGTTATACTAGTAAAACTAAGTAAACTGCACCAATAGTTCATACGCAATCACAATTCAAGCTATTTCATTAGACCTGTTTCACTTTCAAATTCAGAGGCATACAACTCATATTTCATGGACCGCATACGCCTCCGTCGGACCTCACACTTATTGCATTTTTTTACAAGCCCCAAATTTATTTTAAAAGAGTTGAAAAAAAAGAAAAAAAAAAGTGCACACCGAAGAGAAACACTGTGGCAAAGAGGATTTCAGATCAATGCTGGCAAAAGCCTGTCACTTCTCAGGCTGCGAGATATCTGCAACATTCAGTATGCATGTTTTCACCAGCTCTCTCATGCTAATCCAACACTGCTAGTAGGAAGGTAGCGATCTCTCCCTGCTGCATCCTGCTGCAATCAGCAGTTTAGTTCTTGGTTCCCCGTTAGGTTTAACCATCCTTTTATTTTATTTAAATTTCTGGCCGTATCAAAAAGAGTGTATTTATTGATTGCTTTGTTCTCTTGTTATTTCTGAATGATACAAGGCCGACCCTCAGGCTGAGCTGAGCCTCGGGGCAGACGGCCTTGACATATATGTTGAAATGTATTAGTGTTGAAAAGCAAACCCATTATTTAGTGAAGCTATGTCATAGAAAATTCATTCATTCATGATGAATGAATGAATAAATATATCATAGAGATCGTCCATTGTGGGTGAACACTTTTCAAGGAATTGTCTTCTCCTGGTCTCTTCTTCCTTTTCCCGTAAGTTTGCCTGCATTCCCCAAAATAAACACAGCTCTGCCAAAGCTCACTGTCATCCTTTCCATAGCTTCAGCCTTAATTTTTGCCGCCGCTCCCGACTCTATTTCAGCGCCTTCGCTGTACCTGCGATCCGCCGAGCCGCGTTCGCTTCCTCTGTTCTCGTCGTGGACCAGAGGGTGAGGCATGTGTGGGTGTCACGGAGCTGACAGGTCTATCTGGGCTCTGTCTACTGTGCTGGCTATTCCCATTTCCCCTCCTCACCGCCGCCTCTACAGCTGCTGTGTATCCGACTGTGACACCACACACACACACGCATATCGGCTTACGGGAGGGGGGTAGCTGGAGTCCGCGCGCAGGGTCAAGTCCTTGCAGGCCTACATGAATGGTATATATCTCCTGGAACACAACACACTAAAATCAAAACAATAGTTCATTATTCTTTTATAGAGGGATGCTGGGGAAAGGCGGGCCGTGGAGGGAGAGTACACACATTTATGTGGTAAGAGAATAATGCTTTATCCTGTCTATTCAAGGAAGCCTGTGAGGGTTATAGATTTAACGTCACCGTGTGGCATTGTGCAAGCAAACACACACTCAGGCTGACAGTTTAATGGTGTGTATATGTAGATGTGTGCTCATGTGTGTGGGAGTGTGCTCTCTGATCAGAAGTGGGGTATGGGTCCCAACACTAAATCGGAAAAGCAGACTGTCACGGAGCGCGTTAGCCATGTAAAATCTCAAATCCGTCTCCTGCCACCCCATCCATAGCAGGCCAGCAGCTGCTAATGTCAGTGCGGTTCAGGCACACGCCGTCACCGTAAACCCTATGTAACACATTTCTCATTTGATACGCCTCTCAGTCATTTGCTCTCCTGAGCACACAAACAGCCGTCGCCACTCTTCCAGGCATGCACGCGCACACACACACACACACACACACACACTTGGACTGTAACATACCAAGGTGCACACAGATTGCGGCTGCTTCTTCGAGGCTGTAATCAGCGGGGAGAAGGAAGTGGGGGTGAGGAGTAAGCTGATCCAGTCGTGAGGACCAACTCATCCGTCACTCCGGCCAAAACATCCCTGGTCCCACTGCTATCCTTCACCTCCTGAAGGGAAACTTCCAATCAGAGGGACAGATCAATACACCCTAGCCTCAGGATATGAGGCTCGAAAGCCAAGTAGAAGCACTTAAGGAGAGGGAAATCCGTATCGATTACAAAGGGTTAATGAAACCTTGCTGGCTTCACTTTTTTTTGAGACTGAAAATGCACAACTCCGTCAGGTAATTGATACAAATCTATAATGTGCGCTTTACCGCAGCGCTGCTGAAGATTTAATACAAGTGTATCAAGGTCCCCGGCCTTGTGTTTGGATACTTAACATCAAAGGTGACATCAGGTAGGATGAAAAAATGATAATGGCTCCTCAGCCGGAGCGTAGCACGGTGCCACAATGAATCAGCGCAGAAGGAATTAGATGGCCAGGAAAAACAACAACTGGTGAATCTTTCATCTGCACCGCGAGTAAAAAAGTACGGTAAGGTTCAAGGGGTGCCACGACATCTTTGCTCCGCTATCAATTATTCAGCGTTGCCTTTTCTTACCCTTTAATTATACATCAATGTTGGAATAACAAAGGCTGAGGACGCTCAGTGTGTTCCTGCTTACAAAGGCCGTGACAATGAAACCGGATGGGGGAAGTTTAGCCTTTAGGTGAGGCCTGGCGAAAGGCGGAAGCTCCAGGGCCTTCGGGCTGCTTTCCCCTGCTGCCAAGCTGTCATTTATGATGTGTCCGCCTCACCCACTGTGTGATCAGAGATCAAAGGGTTAACTGAAACCCTGGCCTATAGCCCTGCGCTTACATTATTCAGCAGCTTGTTACAACAGCCTGTTCCCTGATCTCACACACAGGGAGACCGAGCTGGACACTCCGGGGAGGGCAGCGCTGGGGACGAATGGACGGATTAAGGGGGAAAAAAAAAAAAAAAAAAAGGATGACAGTGAAACGAGGAGGCTGGAAAGAAACAAGAATAGAATGAAGGTGGACCTGATGGATCGGGGGGGTCATTACTGGGATGAAAAGAGGTATTGAGAAAAGAAAGGGATGACAAAGTGGTGAAAGGTGGATGAAACAGGCAGAAGAGGAGCGCTCTTCATCCAAATCTGCCTGCTGCCAGGAGAGAACTTCTGAATATGAATGCTCAACCTTTGCTCACACACTCAATTTGTGAGCTTCGGCTCCACATTTCGAGTGAGGTAAACAGGTGTTTTACACAATATCTAAAATGTTTTCTTTCGAGCCTTTTCACGGGCACCGTGGCAGAAAATGCTACAGTCCATTTTCCTCCACATCCAGTGTGTTGAGGCATAATCACGACAAAAGGCACCCTGTGCTCCACTGACAAAAATACCCAAATTCAACCCTTTCTTTCACTTCTTGCTCTTAATAAAAAGACACCTATACAGAGTCTGGTGGGGTTTTCAAACAGATAACAGTATTCAGTGCCTTAGACTCGTCTGATATAGTGCTTTCACACACGCGCGCGCAAAACAACAAAGCAAAACAACATCCATCAGAGGAGCACTGAACTGACAGCGACCATGTTTTGGGAGCGCCCTGTTTATAGTCCCAGACTTGCGCCACTGCTCAGTGAGCGGGCTCCTTTGTTCATTAATTGATTGGCCTCCCCCGCTGGGCCCCAGTAACTAGGTTACACAGATCCATGAAAAGAGGAGGATTGGCCCCCCCGGTGAAAGGCAAGAGGATAGATAGACGACTCCAGGGCAGACATCCGAGTGTTAATATAACTAATGGAGTGAGGACGACACTAACTTTATTGAAATCACCCTCATCTAATTAGAGCGAGCAGCTGATGAGAGCAATGAGGACGGGAAGGAAGGCTGGATTCCATTATGCAAGGGTGATGTCACCATCATATCTACCGAAAGGGTGAGGCGGCGAGAAGGTGAGGTGGAGTGTGTGTGTGTGTGTGTGTGTGTGTGTGTGCGTGCGAGCAACAGACAGCAGGATGTTCAGTACCCAGCTGTCACTTGACGGCTCTCTCTCACAGCGATACTGACAGGGACTTCTAACATCACTTTGCACACTGTCACCTCCTCTCCTCCCAACAAAGGAAGATGGGCTTTTCCAACACAATGGAGGCGTTTTGGCGAGTACAGAGGTGGTGATGTGGACTTCACTCAAAAGTCTCCGGCATTAGCTTTAACTGGAGCACCAGGCCCGTTAACTGCAACGATATTTGATGAAAGTGACCGCAGGATGTTTTCGAAAACACTAGCGACCTAGTGTTTTACCAGGAACCTAATCCCACATAAAGGCTTGGAAGTAGTATGTTTAAAGGATTAATACTATTAGGGGTGGTTTCTTCAGTGCAAAACATATGTGATTGGAAAATAATTCATTTTATAGCATTTTATCTGAGATACTGAAAAGACAAGATGTGCGAGATCCAGATTGGAGGTGTGGTGCAACGCAGTCACTGTACCGGATAGCTATGGTGACGAGGGAGGCGAGCCGTGAAGCAAAAGCTCTCCGTGTGCCAGTTGGTCTGCATCCCCAGCCTCACCTACGGTCGTGAACTTTGGGTCATGACAGAAAGAATGAAGCTGTAGATACGAGCTTCAGCCATCCAGTCATCCAGAGACTCAAAGTCACGCTGCCTCTCCTCCACATTGAGAGGAGCCACTGAGGTGAAGAATCCCCAACCACCGGGCCACGGACACATGGATGGATGGACACCAAAAATAAAAAATAAAAAAAATAAAACCCTCAAAGCTGTGGGCCGACTGTGTCAAGCATTTCTAGGATGCTATGTCCACCATTCTTTAAAGACTAGTCTCATTTCCAGTGTTAGTTTTTTGGGGACAGGTGTATTAATTTTGATATTTATTCCCACTACATCATCAGTGGAAACACGTGACAATAGGCAAAGAAAGCTCTTTATTTACTTGAAGAGAAGTAGCAGAACCTAAAGGCTTGCTAAGTGACATCTGGGACGAGAAGAAAAACTCGACAGCAGGGGACACAGCGTTCTGTCTTCGCTGAACTGAGCGAGAACAGGAAAGGCAAATCTTGTACTCATTAACAAAACTTTTGTTTTGTGCATCAAGGTCATTTTAAAAAACACAGGGGAACATTTCTCTCTCAAACTTAACACATCAGGGGATTTTTAACAAGAAAATGAGCATAAGATGGCAACAACTGCTCGACTGTGCTACTGTAATTCACTTGGATTACACTTTACTTCACAAACTAACTCCGCTCCCAGATGTTATTCAGTAGGAATTGGATTAGTGTGACCTCTCGCACTTCAGCGCTGGCAGAATATGTCCAACGTGTAGGAGCTAAAAACAATTCTGTTAATTAGTTTGTGGTGAAAACATAAAAAAGTCGACAGCTTAACGCAGTGGGAAGGAAACAAGAGGAGCTGGGATCCTGCCATCAGCAGTACAAGCCGGCTGACCTCAGACAAGCCGCCACAGCCATCAAACCCACAACCACTAACCAGCGCCTTTTGGGTGGAGAGAAAAAAACAACAACAACACAATCCATCAAAAATGAGACTGTTTATGGTAAGCAGGTTCTGTTTTCTGCACAGGGACGAAAGCTGTGGCAGGTCAAAATGGGACATGCATTAACAAATGAGTGGTGCAGCTTAATGAATGCACAGTGAACAGGAACGGCCACTGCAAGAGGTCCACCAGGAGCCAAATTTAGATTTAAAGAGACACAATAAAAAAAGAAATCCGTGTGAACAATAAACGTCTTGCCCGGCCCCATAAGTCCTCCAATAACAGAGCCGGAGACACGCCGTGCCCTCCCCGTCTGCGCCGGCCGCAACAGCTGAACCAACGGCGGTCCTGCATCTCCGCTGCATACCTCAGAGGATACAAGTTTCCACCATACAGTTTATCCCTCAGGTGACAGGACTGAGCTCCCTCCACTCCCAGAGATGGAGTCAGACAGATGGAGTGGCGGGGAATGTGGCAAACAGTCCACTATCAGCCAGATGAATACAGCCTGTGTCTGCGTGCGAGTGTGTGTGTGTGTGTGCAGTCAGTATAGGGGAAGAGTGGTGTGGATGTCACTGCCAATAGCTTGCAATCTAAAATAAAATCAAACAAGACCTAAGGCGGCCTTTTAGAGGAAAAATGCCTATCAGTGTATGACTCTGCAGAAATTTTTTTGCAAGCGTAGTACTTCTCAGCGCAAGCGGGGTGTGACAGCTTGCAACATAATATTAATATATAATTTCATCCTCCCACCCCCGAGCGATGGAGTCATAATGCATTACTAACTCCGGCCTGGCTCCAGACCCCAAGCAGCAGAGTAGTTGACCACTTCTCACAAGAGTTGACATGTGGGTCACACGGGGACAGGGCAGCGTAGATGAGGTTAATATTACTGTCACTGACTGCCTGAAGGAGAGAGAAAGACACAGGAGTGAGTGGAGAAGAGAAAATGAAACAGAAATCCACAGCAACTTACTATTTTCTACCACAAAAAAAGATTAAAAAAAAAAAACTGCACTGCAAATTATAGAAGTTTTAACAGTATCATCTTTAAATCCTTTATCACTAATTCATTGCTTCTGATTGTGAAGCGGCAGAGATGGGAGGTTTATCTTCTGTCTAACTGAGCGCCACTGGCTTCAGGCTCCAATCAGTCAAACCTACCAGCAGTGTTTCACGGGGAAGGAGGAAGTCAAAAACAGAATTATTGTACCAGTGGCCCATTTGCTGCGTTTGCAAGTTGAATTCACTTTAATTTCAGGCCGTCCACAAAAGGTGATTTGTTGAGAGGGAAAATGTCAGGCTGAAATGAAAGTTGAGGGCTGTTGTTCCTTGATGGAAAGTGTGGAGGATATCATTGAAAACACTGAAAGAACATGCCACATCATCAAGCAATGACTGTGGTGCACGTTTTTGTACCGACTGAATCAATAAAAAGCTGTGATTGAGACAAAAAAAAAACATTTTTCATAGCACTACTTTTCACTAGATCTCACTTCTGCCTCCTCCCAATCTCATTCTCACACATCGCGCCGCACACGAGTCTAATTACCTGTACCGTATCCCTCGATGACTCCGCCATTTCCTCTCACTGGGAAGATTAACCACCACAACACTAATATCAGCCTCCACATCAACACAATTAGGTGAAGAGTGAAATGTGAGGCGTGCCGTCACATTTCCCCGGCTTCATTAGGGCTCACAGAAGACAAGTTGACGACAGACGAGCTGCTTCGTCTGCAGGTCGGGGAGGCACATGAGCAGGTGTACTTAGCAACCCCGTCGCTATGGGACGTGGTTCGAATTTGTCCTAGATAACACGTTATGACTGGGTTTATTGTTGGGGAAACGAGGGTAGAAAATGAGCTCAAAGGGAACTTCACACCAGGTCCAGAGGTCATTTACTGCTAAGTAAAGACGACGACTCATGAGCAGCTACTCATGAATCCATCCATCACCCATCCATCCATTCATTCATTCATTTATCTATCCCACTTTATCCTCCTCAGAGTCGCCACAGCCCGCAGTCGTGGAGCACTGGAAGCAATCCTCGCTAACTCCAAGCAAACCCTGTAATTAGCTGGACAGAGAAAGAAAACCACCTCTGGGTAATTTAGTGTCACCAATGGTTTTGGGCAGTGGAGGGGGGAACCAGAGAAACCCACAAACATACAGAATACAAACACTGACGTATTTATTAGTCACTAAATCAAAAAAATACATCTT